>NC_080793.1:6789660-7470660 GCF_028018385.1 Neofelis nebulosa
TCGTCCAGCAGGGACTGGAACTTACTGGGTTTTGTCTCTCTGGAACCCATCACAGGACCTAGCTCAGGGTAAACTCTTCACAAATATTTTTTTGAGTGCTGGGTGAACGAGGGAATGAAAAACCTGGGACTGTCACGCCCATACTCCCCTCACAGCCCCCAGGCCAGTGACCGGTGTGGCTACAAGGGGGCCTAAGCAGGCTTCGGCCGACCCTGGAGTCTAGAGGAGGCTGGGGGAGGCTCCCCCGTGTCCCCTAGAAACCTCAGCAGAGCCCTGGAGGCAGCTGCCACGCATTAGGGTCTCTCTAGGCTCTGGAGCCTCTCCTTCACATGCACAAAGGTCTTGGGGTGCTGCATACGCTTCCACAGGATGACTGGACCCCCTCCCCACCCCCAAGAAACCCAGTGCACCAATGGAATCTACCCTACAAGACCACACGAGCTCCTCCCCACCTCAGGGCCTTTGCACATGCTTTTCCCTCTGCACTCCTGCCTCATGCTTACCCAGTTTTTAGTCTAAACCTAAATTCCCTGCCCTGAAAGGCTTTCCAAGCCCCCAGGCCAGGCCAGATCTCCTCGCCACAGGCTCCTGGGCTGTCTCCCTCTCCTGAACGTCTGCAATGAAGTTGTTCTTCTGTTCTGGTTCTCCACTTTGTGCTTGTCTCTTCCCTTTAGCTCAGCTCTAGGAGGTAGGGACTGTGTGCGCCTTGTCACTGCTATATCCCCGGGACTGGGCAAGAAGTTTGGTCTCAAAAAGATGTCTCAATATAAATGAGGGAAGGCCTCCCTCCAGAAAACAATGGGAAGTCCCAGCATCCAAACCCAGTTCCCCCTGCCCTTCAAAAGGCCAGACAACGGTTACTTAGATGGGACAACTCAAAGCACAAGCCAGTAAAGAAAGGAAGATAAATCAGACTTCATAAAGATTAAAACTTTGGTGGACACCATCAAGAAAGTGAAAAAGGGGGTCGGGGCACCTGGGCGGCTCGGTCAGTTGAGCGTCCAACTTCAGCTTCGTCACGATCTCACATCCGTGGGTTCGAGCCCCGCGTCGGGCTCTGTGCTGACGGCTCGGAGCCTGCCTGGGATGCTCTCCCTCTCCCTCTACTCTGCCCCTCCCCCGCCCTCTCTCTCAAAATAAATAAACCTTAAGGAAAAAAAAAGACAGTGAAAAAGACAACCCAGAGAACGAGGAAAATATCCACAAGTCGCATATTCGGTAAGGGATCGTATTTAGAAAATATGAAGAACGCTTTCCACGCGACAATAAAAAGGCAAACCATCCCATTAAAAATGAGCAAAAGGTCCGCATCGGCGTTTTCCCAAAGGAGGCATGTGAATGGCCAACAAGCATGTGAAAAAAGTGCTGGTCCTGAGTCATCAAGAAAATGCAACGCGCAACCACAAGGAGATGCCGCTTCACACCCAGTATGACGGCTAGAATCAGAAGGCAGATAATAACAAGCGGGGACAAGAATTTGGAGACATTGGACCCCCCCGTGCACCGCTGGCGGGAAAGTCCAATGGTGCAGCCGCTCTGGAAGAGTCTGGCAGGTCCTCCAAATGTGAAATTCCGAGTTACCATCTGACCCAGCAGTTTCACTGCTAGGTATCTACCCGGGGGGGGGGGGGGGGGGGGGGAATGAAACCTACGTCCACACCACGATACTCCAAACAGCCCGAACTTGGAGACAACCCAAACGCCCGGCCAACTGATGACTGGGTAAACAGAATGTAGTCTGTCCACACAATGGAATGTTTTTTTTTTTTTTTTTTTTTTTTTTTTTTATTTATTTTTGGGACAGACAGAGACAGAGCATGAACGGGGGAGGGGCAGAGAGAGAGGGAGACAGAATCGGAAACAGGCTCCAGGCTCCGAGCCATCAGCCCAGAGCCTGACGTGGGGCTCGAACTCACAGACCGCGAGATCGTGACCTGGCTGAAGTCGGCCGCTTAACCGACTGCGCCACCCAGGCGCCCCTACAATGGAATGTTTTTTGACCGTAAAAAGGAACGAGGTGCTGATCCATGCTCTGATGTGGGCGAGCCTTTAAAAACGTTATTTATGTTTAAAAATACCGTGCTACGTAAAAGCAGCCCGTGCCATCCAGGAAGGGCCGCATAATGAAGGATTCCGAAGACGAGAAATGTCCAGAACAAGCAAAACCTAGAGAGACAGAACGTCCGTCGGCGGCTGCTAGGGCCTGGGTGGGGTGGGGTGGGGGGGATGGACAGTGATGACCGAGGGGTGCGGGGTTTCTGTTTGGGCTGCCGGAAAAGCTCTAAAATCTTGGCGATGGTTGCACAAGTGAACATATTAAAACTCACTGGCGTGCACACTTTAAGGGGATGAATTGTATGGCCCATGCAGTATATCTCAATAAAGTTGGTCTATAAAAAGAAGTACACAGGAAAGGCTGGGGGCAGAACGTCTCTCCATGGGAGAGGGGACATGTGGGGCTGCCACCCCTGGGGGAAGCCAGGGGGCAGATACAGATTAGGCCAAAGCCTCTTCTCAGGCCCAGGAGCCTTTTGAGAAATGGCGTCACTGGGCCCAAGCGGGGAGCAGAGACAAAGCTACTGGGCAGAGAATATCTACGTCCTATTCTCAGGCACAGAAAAGGGCCAGGGGGTCAAGGCCAGCTACAGCTGGCCATCTCAAGGGCTCTGGGTTTCCCAAGCCTCCTCCTGTGTCCCGCACCCAGGCCTCTGGCTTTAGCAGCCCAGGAGCCAAGGGTTCAAACTTGACATCGGCGGTCGGCCCAGCCTCCTCCGCTCCCCACACCCCAAAACCACCTCCAGAAAGTGGGAGCACAGGAGGGAAGGGAGTCGGGGAGTCATTCAGGAGGAAGAGGAGCAGGCCCGCCCCCCTCCCCCGCTCACAAGTTGGTCAGAGAAGGAGGGCAGTGTCTGTCCCGTCTGGTTTTAATCCGAGGCTGGTGGCCCAATGCCAAGTTTATTGTCAGACCTACATTTTAATAAGGGGTTGGTATTTGGAGGCAAGCTGCCCTCGTTAACCACTTCCAGACCGGGGTGACGTTGCCGCTCAGGGGCCAGCGTGGGGTCCTGCCTCCCAGTTAGGAGCCTGGGGAGGGGGGGGGGGGCCTCGCAAAGCCCGCAGCCGGCACCTGCTGGGAACCGCGGTGAGCCCTGATGGTCAGGGAGAGAGACGTTCGGAGAGCTCGGTTCCGAAGAAAACCCGCAAACGGCCCTGGGGGCCTCAAGCCTGGTACTCTCGTCTCCTCGAGGGCTCAGACCTGCAGGGTCCTCACAGCTCAACTGTCAAAGGCCTTTATTTTTGTAGATGCGGAAATGGCGGCAAGGAGGGGGGCGCTGGCTTGGCCAAACGCTCCCAGCGAGGCACTGGGGTCCCACGTTCTGCCCCCTGAGGCGAGGTGCGATCCGCAAGAACACACGTGTGCCTCCCCCCTGCTCCCCGCGTCCCTGGGTTCCCCGGGAACGGGGCGGATGCGGCTTACCCTTGACCCAGCGACGGGGCACGCTTGGGGACAGTGGGGGAGGGGCAACCCGCAGCCCACCCAGAGAGCAAATGACTGCCTCCCTCTGCCCCCCAGCATCTGAGAATGGGGAAAACTCCCCTGTCCCTCGCTTCGGGGCCCTCAGTTTCACCATCTGTGCGCTGGGGTGAGAGGAGTTACCATCGCCCCTCCCTGTCCCCGATGGAACAGTCCGGGGCTCCCCTGAGGGCTTGACACAGACAACCCTTCTCCCCGCTCTGACTTTTTTCCCCAAGGGAAACCTAGGCCCTGGCTCACTGGTCCTCCCCCCCCCCCCCCCCGTTTCGACTGTGAACCCCTGGAGGAATCTGAGGAATTCTACGGGTCCTTCCCAGAAAAACACAGGTGCACACAAAATTCTGCATGGAACCTCGTTCGGGTGATTCACGGACTCGGAGAATCCGGTCCGCAGACCCCACCCTGTAAAGTCAGCGTGACGGAAAGCCAAGTCTCTTTTGCCCCAGAAGAACCCGCCCCCTCCGCCCCCTGTTCCATCTTGGGGTCCCCACCGGTCGCCCCCTCCTACCCCAAGGGAGCAGGCAAGACCGAGGCCGTGCCCGTTAGCCCCTCTCCCGAGGCCGGGGGGACCTCGCGGAGCCCTGGCTCTGGGTCCACGCCGCGCTCCCAGAGAGGGTAACCTTTAAAGCACGGCCAGAGGGTTTTTATGACCCGCTGGTGAGTTCCAGGCCTTCTGGAAAATGTGTCTGAGGCTCAGCTCAGAGGAGCTCCAAGGCTGTCTTGACTGTTAGGCTGCTCTCGTCACTGCAGCTGGGCCTGTGGGTGAGGACATGGGACTCCTTCCCCTCCCTTTTCTTTTCCTTTCCTTGTTTTTCCTTTCCTTTCCTTTTGTTTTCTTTTCTTTTCCTCTCCTTTCTTTTTTCTTTTCTTTTCTTTTCCTTCTCTTCTCTTCTTTCTTTTCTTTTCCTTCCCCTCCCCTCCCTTCCCTTCCCTTTTTCTGTTTTCTTTTCTTTTCTTTTCTTTTCTTTTCCTTCTCTTCTCTTCTCTCTTTTCTTTTCCTTCTCCTCCCCTCCCCTCCCTTCCCTTCCCTTTTTCTGTTTGGCCTCCGTTTACTAAACTTTATTACGTGCCTGGCCCTGGGTTATAGAGCCCTGCCTTCGGAAACGTGGAAGACACCGTTATTAAGCCTTGTTCTCAGTGGGGGATGGGGAGGTTCAGAGAGGGGAAGTCACCGACCCTGGTCACCCAGCCAGGCTATGAGGCAAACAATTTATGCCTAGTCTCTGGGTCCCCAAAGCGGTTGCTCCCTGGAGGAGAGGGGCTCCGGTTAACCCTTTGGGGACCAGGGTGAAGTTGCTGCTAAGGGCCCAGTATGGTTTCCTCTGTCCCAGTTTTTTTTTTTTTTTTTTTAACGTTTTATTATTTATTTATTTATTTTTTTTTTTTTGAGACAGGGAGAGACAGAGCATGAACGGGGGAGGGGCAGAGAGAGGGAGACACAGAATCCAAAGCAGGCTCCAGGCCCTGAGCCGTGGGCACAGAGCCCGACGCGGGGCTCGAACTCCCGGACCGCGAGATCGTGACCTGAGCCGAAGTCGGCCGCTCAACCGACGCAGCCACCCAGGCGCTCCCGCTCGGACTTTGCGGCAAAGTCTCTCCCACCCGCAAGTGTGGCCACCGCGGGCTTCAGGGCCGCAAGCTGGGGATGGCGAGGCACGACACGAAAAGCAGCGATGGGCGCTCTTGCTCCGCCCCGTCCCAGGCGGTAGCCGCGAGCTCCGCGCAGCCGTCTCCGTTCACACCGATTCGAATGAAATAACAACATAAATCCCGTTCCGCAGTCACCCGAGCCACGTTTTCAAGGGCTCGACGGCCACGAGTGGGACGGCACAGACAGGGAACATTTCCATCGTTACGGAAAGTTGTATCAGCGGGAGCTGCTCTGGCATTCCAATTTTTCTTCTTCTTTTTTTTTAATGGGGAGGGAACAAACCACAACAAAGACCAGCCCTGAAGGACCTTTGAAAGAAGAAAAATCACCCCTCGATCCCACCATGCCAGCCTATCGGTTTAGTTTTTTGCGGACTTTTTGGCCCGCGTCCACACGTATCCAGCTTGCACCTGAGTCCACTTAACGGTGCGCATGAATAACATTTTCTTTTTGGGACGAGGCATTGGTGAAAAGGCCAGGATTAAGATCAGACATGCGCAGCAGAGACAGCATGTACGGTTGCACAGGTTGTGCACTGCGCAACTCCAAGGGCACCATCCCCATAGACTATAGTGTACCTGGTGCCCCCTATAGTCGTGCAGTGGACAACCCGCTAGACCGCCCTCTGCTTTCTGGAAATAGCTGCATTCAAGTTCTGGCTCCACCTCGCACCAGCCACGGGAGCTCTGTGGACACGTGGCTTCACCTCCCGGAGTCTGGTTGCCTCACTGTCAACGGAGGCAGCGGTACCTGACGTGCTCCGACAACGCCCCTGGCACCTCGGAAGTGCCCAAGTCACTTAGCTATTATGTCGGCGACGACTACCACCTCACGATTTTAGGGGGCGGATTCCCCAAGATTCACTCCCTTTTGCTGTGAGCCGCACAGACCAGGGCTCAGCACGTGTTGGTTGATGTTCATTTAAGCTCCGCCCTCTTCGTCAAGCTCACCGTGAGCGGCTGCATCATTTCGCCTCACGGGGGTCCTAAGACCACCTCACTAGTCATTCCCCTCTTGTTGGACACCTACGTTCTGTCCGATTTTCCTCTGTCGTCAACCGCCGCGGAAATGGCTCGAGTCTTTGTCCTCCCGCTGGATTTCCAAACTCCACCCACTTCGGCGTTAGTTCCTACAACCTCTCTTCCAGGACCTTCTGGGCTCTCTCCTGCCAGAACAGGTTCCCCCCAAGAGTTTTGAAGCTGATGCACCCAGCACGATGGTTAAAAGCTGGACTCTGGAATCAGCCTGCCCGCCCCCTCCCGCCCGGGGTTCGAATCCTAGCTTCACTGCTCAGGACCCTGAGTAAGTTACAACCTTTCTGTACTTCGGTGCTCCCGTCTAGAAAACGGAGATAACCACCTATCCCTTACGCGGATTGAATGAGTTCACATTTATGCAATTCTGAAAACAGCGTCTGGGACCTAGTACATGCTACGTCACATCAGCCATGAGTATATTATGTGGGGTCAGATGGGTCTCAGTTAGAGTCCCAGACTGGCCATCTAGTGGCTGGGCGACCTTGGGGCGAGTTACTTAACCTCTCTGAACCTCACGTTTGCATCTGTGTTGTGGAGACCTTGGCTACTGAGAGGTCTTGGCGCACTGAAGTCTCACTCCCAAACACTCCTAAAGGTCACCTTTGCCCCAGGGCTGGTGCCCCGCCCCCCCAACAGAGGCTTCCCCGAATGTGCCCCCAAAAGTCTGTCCTTCGCGGACACTTCCACAGAAGCTGGGCTGCTTCCAGCAGGAAGCCCTCCCAGTCCCAGACTGAACTTGCCTCTTTATGCTCAGCGCCTGGCACGTAGTAGGTGCTCAATAAATACTGGATGAATAACTATATGAATGACTGATTGCAAGAATGAATGGATGGATGGATGGATGGATGGATGGATGGAATTGCGGGCCGAAGGGGAGGTAACCCCAATTCTCTGGCCACCCCAATCCGTGAAGACTTTTATGCACTATAGATCGGGGTGAAGTGTACGAGCTTTCCCACTCTCCTGACCCTCCCATCTGAAGAAACGAATGTATTTATTCTCTAAATTTGGGGGCCAGAGCCTGATCCACTGGGCCTGGGTCTCCTCACGAGTGACGTGCTCCAACGGGCCGGCGGTGGCGAGAACGGTAGCCTCCTCTGCAGCAGGGGGAAACGGCCAGCCGGTCGGCCACCCGCGTCTCGCCCTCTCCACGCCATCCCGAGCCCCTGGGGACGGCCCAGCAGGTACAGGAGCCCTCACCCCACAGGCACCTGCTTCCGGGCGCTGGTGTTTACGGGGCGGATGTTCCCTTCCCGCGACTCAGCGTCCCAGCTCCCCACTTCTAGGAGCCTGGAAGGCCAGGAGCAAGCACTCTTCCCACATATCTTCAAAGGTTTTCTGTGCAACACTCTTCCCACGAGTCCGGGAAGGACTGCAAACCGAGGGGACCACCCCAAACCCCAAGGCCCTGGGTGACGCCCGCCTCCTCCGCAGCCAGACTTGGGCCGGCCCAGACCGACAGCGCCACCCTGTCCCGTGCTTCCTGTCTGCTCTCCACGAGGCCTCCATCTAGGGGGACCAGGGTGCCCCCTCGCCACCCCCGCCCCCATCTTCCTAACTTCCCCTGGTGGGAGTGGTCTTCTGCTGGGGGCCCGGTCCCTTGCTCACCGCAGCACCCCAGAGGGGGCCCAGGGAGGGAAGGAGGGGGTCCGGAAGGGCAGGGCACCCCAAGCCGCCGGGGGAGGCTGAAGCCCGTCCTGCGGTCGATGCCGATTTGTTGCCAAGCGGGGACAGGCCTCGCTGAAACCCTTGCCTTTACCCCGGCGGGCGAAAAGCCCCCTCGCGCATCCATGCGCTTCCAAGCGGCCAACCCCCACGTTCCCTTCGCCCCGTTTCCTGCTCCCCTCCCCCCCACGCTGGCCTGTCTCAGTGTGGCCCAAACTCCTCATCTTAGGGGAAGCTCTGACTCAGAACTTGAAAAATCTTACGCACTGACTTGAGAAAACAAACTTGGGGGGCGGCCGGGAAGAGTCCCCGGTCCTTGGGGGGAGGGGGTGGGGCTCTCCAAGAGGCCATCCTTCCCTCCCGGGGATGAGGCCAGCGGGCTGGGCGGACCCCAACCGGGGAAGCCCCGCGCCCCGGGGGTCGCTTTCCCCGCCGGGCGGGGCGCACCGGCGCTCGGCTGGCGGGTGGGGGCTGGGGTCGCTTTTCCGCACACGCGGGGCCGGGGTCGACCCCGAACCCCGGGGGGCGGGGGTGGGGGGGGGTGGGGGGGAGGGGGTGGTGCCCGGCCCGGCGCGCCAGCCGCCGCCGCCGCCGCCCGCCCCGCCCGGCCATGTGCGCGCCAGCCCGTGCGTGCGAGCGCGCCGCGCCGGTGGCGGCCAGAGCGGCGCCGCGGCACATCTGGTTCCAGGCGAGCCCCTGGCGCCTGCCTCGCCGCAGACCCGCGGCCCAGACACACAGACGTTAATAGATCGGCGCGCCCGGCCCCGCGCGGCCCGCGCCCGCCGCCGCCAAGCCGCTCAGCGGGAGTGCGAGGCGGCCGCCCGCGCGGGAGGGCGGGCGCGCAGGGGTGGGCGCGGGGCGCGCGGGGGCCGGCGCGCCCGCCCTCCCCCTCCCCTCCCCCTCCCCCTCCCCCTCCCTCCGCCCGCCCTCCGGCTCCGACACCTCCCTCCCACCCCCGCCCCCCAGCCTCCGCTCCGTCCCCGGCTTGGAACCGGGACTGCCCTTTTCCCGTCCCGGGAACCCGAGTTCACGGAGGCCTCCGCCAGCCGGTGACCGGCGCTGCCCGCTTGCCCCCGCGCGCACGGCCGGGCCAAGCGCGGGGGTGCGGCGCCGCGAGGGCGCACCTCCGCGCACCGTGACCCTCTGCGAAGACGCCGCTGCCATCGCGCGTCCATTTCACGGTCGGTTAACTGAGGCTGGAGCGGCCGGTCGCACCAAGGTTACCCATCGGGAAGGCACCCCAGCTGGTCTCCCACTGGGGCGCAGGACTCCGCTCCCCCCCCCCCCGACACACACACACCCCAGGCGGCTCGGCATCAGTTTTGCCGCCTCCTCAACTCACGCGCACACCCGGAACCCAAGGTCACTGGCAGTCGGCGGAGGCAACGCCGGCCTTTACCTGGGGCGCCCACACCCCCTTTCTCGGAGGAGAGCCTGTCCTCAGCTGCAACCCCTGAGGCTTCGGCTGAGGTCCTCCGACCCGAACACCTGGAGGCGGTGAGGCTTCCGGGGGGGACAGCTCAGCAATGTGGGTGGATTCTTTCTCTCGGCAAGGTTCCAAGCCGACTCCTCATTCCGAAATGCTCCCGAAATCAACCCTGCAGCCCCGGGGTGCGCTTCAGGCCCACTCCGGCTCCTCCGGAGGAAGCCGCCCCGCTTTGGAAGCGCCTTTTTTTTATTATTCGAGGGTAGACGGCATGTCCATGTCTGTTTTGCCTTTAAAAGGAAGCTGTGAGCCCCCCCCCCCCCGCCCCCCAGTGGCTCAGTCGGTGTAGCCTCCCACTTCGGCTCAGGTCATGATCTCACAGTTCGTGAGTTCGAGCCCCGCATGGGGCTCTGTGCGGACAGCTCGGAGCCTGGAGCCTGCTTCGGATTCTGTGTCTCCTTCTCTCTCTGTCCCTCCCCCACTCGTGCTCTGTTTCTCTCTCTCTCTCTCTCTCTCAAAAATGAATAAATATTAAAATTAAAAATAAAAAGGAAGCTACGATCTTTAAAGGATCTCCATCTGAGCGGGTTAAAGTGGGTCGGCCAGTGGAAGCAGGTTTCCCTCTCTTTAGACACACACACACACACACACACACGCATATACACTACGGCCTTTAGTCCCTAGAGGTAAGCACGTGTGCTTGCAAATTGCAAGTAATTTGTTGGCTGCAGGTTAAATTTTAGCATTTCCCCCCCCTCGCAGGGGACTTTATAAGAAAACGGTCCCACATCAAAGTGCCACGTTCGCCCTTAAAACTAGGAGAAGAGCATTTTTTTTTTTCCCCCCGGAGCTGCTTACACCACGGGGGAGTTCTGTTCAGAACTTTCCCATTAATACCCTCTGAATTCACTTGGGGGGCTTGTTAACGTGGGCCATCAGAAACTCTGGGTTTGAGAACAAAACCACACTTTTAAAAAGTTCCCGGCCGAAGGCTGATAGGCTCTGCGACGACGGCCTTGGCGAATGCGCCCAGGCGTCCAAAGCCCGTCTGGTTTTACTCTCCAGCCCAAGCCCCACGTTAAAGTTCTGGGCTAGGGGGGGGCCCCATCCCCCACCCTCGCCACCCAGAACGGGGTGCCAGGAGAAGGGCAGCCTGGTGCAGGAAGGGGAGGCTCCTGCAAACTGGGGGCTCCTAACCCAGCTCCCAGCCCTTATTCCCCCCCCCCAGAGTAAGATATCCCCCCCCCCCAACGGTAAGGCACGCCGAGTGGGGCTGGGGGCCACTGAAGGCCAGGCCACTGGCCGGGACTAACAGACAGGGGTTCCGGGTGTAAAAACCAAACCAAAGAGGCAACCTGGCCGAGTAGAGCCTGGAGCAAATGACAGTGAATTTGGAGGGAGGGATTTTACAAAGTGGCTGCCACTCCGTAAAGGTGGTTTCTTTCTCCTGGTACTGAAGCTTGCGACAGTTTCTGGTCACAGGGGTCTGTGACCAGACCTTCCATCTGGTGGCCTCCCCCCCTCCTTCCTTAGCCAGAAGCCTCTGGACAGGATGCCGACCGCAGGTGCCCAGGGTGGGTGGCTGGGGAGGGGAGGGACGCTGAACCTCCCAAGCCAGAGGCCCGGCCCAGCTCTGAGGCCTTTGCTTGACCACCGGGGCCACGTGCCGACACCGTACGAGTTCGTGTGACCCCGAAAGGGGCTCCCGCAGCCACCCTCTACGGAGACCCCTGTGTGCCGGACCCCCTGCACCCGTGACTTTCCAGAGTCCCCACATCTGCAACCCCGGGAACCAGATACCCTCATCAACCCATTACACAGATGTAGACACTGGATCTGAGAGGACGAATGGCGTCTCCAAGGTCACACAGCCGGTTAGCGTGGGACTAATCAGGCACACGACCCCGACGCGCCTTCCCACACCACTTCTAATCGCCTGGTACAGCTGTTTGGGACACTGTGTTAAGGAAGATCCTGAGGGACCCTGGTTGTTTGCCATGGGCTCAGGAAGGGGGGTCTGATTGGAAGGCGAGCATCTGTCAGTCCTCAGCCTGGCTGCAGCGTCCTTGTCGTACAGAAGCAGAAGAGAGAGACCAGGAAGGAGGCACCGTGTGCTCAGGGGCGCGGGGAGAGTTCCAGACAAAGGCAGAGAGGGGGGCATGGGTTTTGCTCCCCTCTGGGGGCTCTTTCCACCTCAAGGGTTGTGTCACATAGGCCATCATCTCACTGCCCCTTGGCCCCTGACACACTCATCTGTGACACGGCTCACAGAGGTGCATTTGAAGAAACGTATGTTCGGTTTTGCCTCCTTAAGGAAATAAATGAGGGGCAATCTGGCATCTCCAGGAGGCAAGCCCTTGTCCAGGGCCCCAGTGGCGGCAAGAAAAGTCGTCCTACCGCCTTTGACGTATTTAAAATAGGGATGGGGTGCCTGGGTGGCTCAGTCGGTGAAGCACCCCACTCTTGATTTCGGCTCGGGGCTTGAACTCACGAACCGTGAGATCTCACGGTTCGTGAGTTCAAGCCCCGCATCGGGCTCTTCACCGACAGCGCGGAGCCTGCTTGGGATTCTCCCCTCCCTCTCTCTCTCTGCCCCTCCCTCGCTCACGTTCTCTCTCTCTCTCTTCCTCAAAAATAAATACACACTAAAAAAATAAATAAGTTAAAAAAAATAAAACGGACAATATTCTGCCCACTGCACGGGAATAGCACATTGCTAGTAATGTGGGCAAGCCAAGTTTCACCTCGAGAGAACAATTATTTTTAAGACCGTACCATGAAAAAAGTTTTTTACAAAATTATATTGTAACCAACCCAAGTCTTTTTTTTTTAATTTTTTAATTCTTATTTATTTTTGAGGGAGGGGGAGAGAGAGAGAGAGAGAGAGAGAGAGAGAGAACATGAGTGGGGGAGGGGCAAAGAGAAGACACAGAATCGGAAGCAGGCTCCAGGCTCTGAGCTGTCAGCACAGAGCCCGACGTGGGGCTCGAACTCATGAACTTTGAGATCATAACCTGAGCCGAAGTCGGATGCTTAACCGGCTGAGCCACCTGGGCGCCCCTAAACAACCCAGGTTTACTCTCATTCACGGCTGGCGGGCATACAAAATGGTGCAGCCACTTTGGAAGCCAGTTTGCCAGGTTTTTTTACGAAACTAACCCTACTCTTAACCATGTGACCCAGCAATCGCGCTTCTTGGTATTTACCCAAAGGAGTTGAAAACCCACGTCCACACCAAAAGCCGCACGTGGACGCTCACAGCAGCTTTATTCATAGCTGCCAAAACTTGGAAGGTGAGCAGATGAACCGTGGTCCATCCAGACAACAGAATATTATTCGGCTTTAAAAGAAATGAGCTATCAAGCCAGGAAAAGAAATGAAGGAACTTAAAAAAAAATTTTTTTAATGTTTATTTATTTTTGAGACAGAGAGAGACAGAGTGTGAACATCTGAGAGAGACAGAGTGTGAACATCAGAAGGGCAGAGAGAGAGGAAGACACAGAATCCGAAGCAGACTCCAGGCTCCAAGACATCAGCACAGAGCCCGACGCAGGGCTCGCACTCACGAACTGGGGCTCGAACTGCGAGATCGTGACCTGAGCTGAAGTTGGACGCTTAACCGAGTGAGCCACCCAGGCGCCCCAAGAAATGAAGGAACTTTAAATGCATCCTACTAAGCGAAAGAAGTCAATCTGAAAAGGCCACACCCTGTATGATTCCAACCATATGACATTCCGGAAAAGGCAAAACTATGCAAACAAGAAAAAGGGGTGGGCATCCGGGGGAGCGATAAACAGGTGAAATACGGAATTTTTTAGGGCAGCGAAACCATTCCATAGGATACTGTAGTGGTGGGTATCTGTCATTATCCATTTGTCCAAAGCCTACGGGCGGGGTGCCAATGATGTGCCAGTGTGCGTTCCTGAACTGCGACAGACAAACGTAGGAGGTTGACACTGGGGCCGACCATGTGGGAGGGGCGGGGGACGGGGATGAGAACTTCCTGCTCACCTTTGCTGTGACCCTGAAACTTCCCTAAAAAAAACAAAGTCTATTTCGAGGGAAAACCAAAAACAAATTTTTTTTTTTTTTTTTTTTTTTTAAGTTATGGCTTGTGGTATGCTGCTAAACGTGTCACAGCCTAAACGTGTCACAACCAGTGACCCTTGATTTATGTTTGCCAGTTTCTGGGGTATAACTGCTTCCACCACAACCAATTTCTAGCTACAATGTAACACCAGTGAAGGCAAAACCAGGAGCCACGCAGAAGCACAGGGGAGTCTAGTTATTCCGGTTGCCCAGATCCCGAACATGCAAATGACCCCAAGGATATAAATAATAGTAAATGTAGCAAAATGATAAGACGGGAGTTTGGAGTAAATGTTGCCCTTGCTTTAAATATAGCTTGTGTAGTTGGGAGTTTATGTACTTGAACTCTCGATGGCATCTGTGTTTGACAATCAGCTTCCAAAATCCTGCACATTTTTAAAAATGTTTTTTTAAAATTTATGTTTGAGAAAGAGAGAGAGACAGAGTGTGAGTGGGGGATGGGCAGAGACAGAGAGGGAGACACAGAATCGGAAGCAGGCTCCAGGCTCCCAGCTGTCAGCACAGAGCCTGACGCGGAGCTCGAACTCGGGAACGGTGAGATCGTGACCTGAGCGGAAGTCGGACGCTTAACCGACTAAGCCACCTGGGTGCCCCTAACACTGCACATTTTCTAGCTGGCACTCCTGAGCCACTACGGTTTCTGGCCCACCCAAGGGAGGTGTTTGGCCCAGTTACCCACATCCTGGCCCAGGCACATCCGATTTAGGATTTTGAGAGCACGTATTGTGTTGACAGTGATAGGTGCATCTGTCCCCCAGAACTGTGGCCCTTGGGCGGCCCTGTCAAGCCCCGGATCCTGCTTACCTGGTCACTAAGGTTCAGATCCTTCCCGGCAACCCGAAGCAACCTGTGTGTCTAACATCACCTGCCCTGAACACAGGGGGCCTTTCTAAAGCGAGTCATTAGCCTCAAAAGTGTGCCCAAAGGGCTGACAAGTTCTGCCAGAGAAGACTCAGGTTTCGTGCTAATTCTCAGGGAAAGAGGGACGCACCCCGCAAAACACAGGCCATGAGAGAAGCAGGGGATGGGCTGGGGAAGGTGGGAGGGATGGGGGCTGCAAGCTGAAACGGGGGTCCTAGCTGTAGGTGCTCAGCACAATCCCTGGGGGGTGGGGTGTCCGCCTTCGGCTCAGGTCACCATCTCACGGTTCGTGAGTTCGAGCCCCGCATTGGACTCTGTGCTGACAGCTCAGAGCCTGGAGCCTGCTTCCGATTCTGTGTCTCCCTCTCTCTCTTTCTCTGTCCCTCCCCCGTGCGTGCTCTATCTCTCTCTCTCTCAAAAATAAATCAACATTAAAAAAAATAATAATAATAAGATGCCAAGCCGCACCCAGCCCTCCACCCTCAAGAGTCTGACTCAACAGGTTTGGCCTATCACACAAGCCAGGGTCGAGAACCACCCACAGACAACGCCAAATGCATGGTCTTTGGGCATCACACCCGCCTGGAGTCGAGCCCCAGAACTAGGCCACTTAGCCCAAGCGGGCCTAGTTCTCCATCTGCAAAATGGATCGTCACCGGCAATAACTCGGGTAGCTAACCCCACGGCGCCGGGCAGAAGGCAGGGGACTGAGAAATGATGGACTCTGGAGACATCTGCAGAGCCACCCTCGCGTGCAGGGCACCGAGCCAAATGCACCACCCTGGGAGACGAACGCTGTCGCTTACCCGGGTTCTACGGAGGGGGCAGCCAAGGCTCGGGGAGAAGGAGGGCCTGCCCAGGGTCACCCAGCTAGCTGGTCGGCAGCGTTAGGATTCAGACCAGAGCGGGCAGGCTTTTGCTCTAGATGTGAGTGCCCGGGGAGCCCAGAGAAGCCAAGAAAGCTTAAAGGGGAGAGATTTGGAGAGGAGGTGGGGGTGCGGTAAGGAGCGTGGGAGTGTCTCCCGGTGCCACGGGACCAGCACCTGTAAGCCACGGGCCTCTCGGCAGACGGCAACGTGGAACGTTCCCGCCAACGAGACCCTCGTTGTCCCTACCTCCCGGGGAGCCTCAGCGGAACAGTCAGAGCGAGCCACGTGGACCCGGGGAGCCCTCGCCCCCCCTTTCTCCTTCAGAGTCGCTGAGCCTCACGCTGCTGTCCGTGGTGCTTCTTGGAGAAAACAGGAGTTCGGTGTGCTATCGCGGGGGTTCTGGGGGTCGGGGCAGGAAGGCGCGGAGAGGCATGGTCCGTGCCCGCACCGTGGAGCCCGGGTGGAGGGTGGCTCTTCAAACAGCCCTCCTTCACTCCCGGGGACCCTTCCGGCCCTCGAAGCCCTTTCTCACCCACCCTTAGAGACGGTGCAAGGGGGATCCGGTCATCGACTGGCTTTACGAAAGGGGAAAGAGCCCGGGAGAGTTGACGTGGGCCGCCCAAGTTTGCCCAGCTGGGATCTGAGCTCGAGTCTGCCCGCCCTTAGCTCCTGGGCCGTGCTACCTTCCTGCTTCCCATCTCAGGTGGGTATAGGAAGACGGCCATCCTCGCTGGGTGCTTAGGATGATTCCATGGGCTCGGGCACAGCGGCCAAGGCAGCCTGCAAATCAGGCTGTGGTTCTGCCACCTCGGCAAATCAGTTCGTCGTTCCGCGCCTCAGTTTCCCTGTGCGCACGGCACACCTCTCGGGGACTGTTGTGAGGATTCCGTGGGGTGATGCCCGGAAGGCGGTCGAGATATGGGACCCGCAGGTGTCACCACGGCTGACAAGCATGCGTCCGGCCCTCTGTACCCCTCACCGGTCCGGAGGGGGGGCAGTCGTACAGGCCAAGCTCCCTGCCGAGCCACGAGGCCCATCTTTGCCCCCTCCCTTCCACGAAGCATCCTTGAATGCCGAGGGCAGCCCACTCGGAGTCTGGCAGCCTCCCAGGACTGAGAAAGCAACCTGCTCCCCACCCCCATCATATGTCCCCAATCCCCCCTCCCGCTGCCGGCGGGGCTGCGCTGCGGGTGGCTGTCCCTCAGCCGGCACCAATCAAATATGGAAAAGAGTCTGCCACAGGTTGGGCACGTTTGCTTAATTCTACCCTAACCAGGGCCTGGCCCCCACCTGGGCAGCTCCGATTTCATTAGCATTTTGCTGAGACCCTCTCCCGCCACCAGACCCACGGGGGGCCTGGCTAGAACTCTTTTCCACCTTGCCCAACCCAGTCTTCACCTCTCACCTGGGGCACCACTTCCCGTGGGAACCCTCCCCTCCCCAGCCCAGAAAAGCTTGGGGACCTGTCTGCCTCCCCCCACCGCTTCACCATCACTGGTTAAGCTCCCTTGGACGGCACCAGCCTGTTTCCCTCTGTCCCTGTCCAGGGTCATCTGCTTTGACAATGGTGCCTGGCGGTAGGTAAGTGCTCAGTAAACACCGGATGAATTAATGAATGACTCACAGCCCAGCTCCGTTTAGCCTTTAGAGCCACAATGTCTAGGGCCCAGGGGCTTTTTTTAAGAGCCCAGGAAAATGAAAGATGTGAAATACAGTTTTTTTTTTTTAAGTTTATTTATTTATTCTGAGAGAGAGAGGGAAAGAGAGGGCACAAATGCGGGAGGGGCAGAGAGAGAGGGAGACACAGAATCCGAAAGCAGGCTCCAGGCTCCGAGACATCAGCACAGAGCCCGACGCGGGGCTCGAACCCACGAACCTTGAGATCATGACCTGAGTCGAAGCCTGACGCTTAACTGAGCCACCCAGGCGCCCCTGCGATAGAGTTTTCTATAGAGGCTCCAGGATCCAATGTGGAAGGGTCATTAACAAATGGGGGAGGGCACGTTGACCGCACATGACGGCAGGTCAGCCGGACAGGCAAAGTCTGCCACCGCTCTCGGCTGTGGATAAAGGGTACTTGCCACGGAGTCTTTGCTGTCACGGGAGGGGGACACCGCTACCGGAAGGGGGTCCTATGTCCAGCAAGACCCTGACAGGCCCAGCTGCCAGGCGAGGGCAGTGACAGCCCCCTTCTGAAGCTACCTCCGTGTCTTCCTGCCACCAGCCTTCAGCCCAGGACACAGAGTGTTCAGATTCTGCAGGCACTGCACAGACCCACGTGGCCAAATGGACTCGCTCGGCCCCGAGAGGGGGGGAGCACGGGGCCTCAGTGACACGGCTGCCTGCCCTGCTGGAAGGGGACAAGACGGCAGAAGGGTGGCCCCGGTGCCACCTGGAGAGACACTGGTTGCTTTGAGGGTCACGGTTGAGACACGAGGTCCAGCTCCTCTAAACACGGGCTGGGTGACCTCGGGAAAGTTACTTGACCTCTCTGAGCCTTGGTTTCCTCGTCTACAAAGCGGGCACATAAAGGCCCCTCTGTGAGTATTAGGTGAGATAATACATGCCAAACAAGCACAGCAGGCCCCCCGTGCTATTTGGGGAACGCCTCCTTATAAGTGCAAGCTCTGTTGTGTCGGGCTGCACCCCTCTGGAGGACCGGCCTCCTTCCTTTCGTCCTGGCCCAGAGGGTTTGGGCGAAGCCTCTACCCACACAGCCCAGCCCTCGGCCAAGCCCCTCTGTGATTGGTTCGGACGTGGGCAGGGACCCAGTCCTGGCAGAGCAAGACCCTGGGGGGGGAGCGATGCTGGCCGCTCCATTGTTGAAGCCCTGGATGGAGCCGGGCCTGAAGTCCCGCCCTGCATTTTTGAGTTACGCACATCACGATCTTGCTTTCGCCTAAGCTCCTCGCTCAGGGCCAGTTTTCTCTCCGTTGTGGGTGACCACACGGACTAGCACACTGCCAGAGCCTCACCTACATCCCTAGCCTAGCAGAACGAGGGCGGCGGGCCCCCCCACGAGGGGAACCCCCTTCCTCCAAGTACAGCACCGGAGAGACCTGTGGACCCGCCTTTGGCAACCGGCCTCCTCTGCTCGTAGCCCTGCCCCTGCCACGTGGGCGGTCGCGGACCCCTCTCCCAGCTACTGTGGGCCGGGGATCTTTGCAGCCTGTTCGGAGGGGCTCTCGTGAGCCACAGCTCGCACCACGGGGAGGGCAGGGATCCCTCTGCCAGGGGCTGGCTGTGCAGTCCTGGGACGGCAACTCCCGTCTCTGAGCCGCGGAGGCCCCCCCTGTGCTTCTCAACTCGGCGGAATTTACTGGCACTGGGCTCAATTCCCCGTCTGTGTCATTATCAGTTAATTGCCTGTCTCCTGTTACCTGGAAGCCGCTAAAGGCTGACGGCTGGATGTCTGCCCCGTGGCTGCACATCGCATGGGGCTCAAGAAGTATATGTTGAGTAGAGGAACCTCCACTTCTCACCTGTAAAATGGGAGTGTTGACAGCCTCCTCTAAAGACGGAGGTGCGGGGGGGATGTGTGCCCTGGGCTTAGGCCTGGGTGAGAGCTTCCTCTGGGGGGGGGGGGTGATTTGTCACTCTTATGAAGGGAGTCCCCGCAGGGGCTCTCTGTGGACAGTGACGTCACCCAAAGGAGCGAGGTTGATGGCTCGCCAGAGCAGGGCCAGGAGCGGCCTGGGGGGGTGGGGTGCCCACCGCGGAGACCTCGGCCTGTTGCTTGCATGTCCCCTCCTCTCCCGCCCGTGCCAGGGCCAGCAGACAAGGGGAACAGACGAGCCCCGACTCCCCCTGCCCTGCCCACGGTGGGGCTCGGGGTGGGCAGAGAGCTGTTGCCTTAATATGGAGCTAGTCTGGGCTGCGACAGTTTCTGTCCCTTGCTGGGGAGAAGAGGGACCCTAGGGACCGGCAGCTGCCAGGGGTGGGGCGGGTTCCTCCTCCCATTCTCTCAGGGCCCCGCATGTGAGTCGCTAATTACAGCAATGGCAGTAATGATGGGGCACAGCCTAAGCGCTGCCCAACTCTGCGTCCCCACAACCCACTTGTCATTATCCCCACTTTGCGGATGGAGAAAGTGAGGCCCGGAAGGGAAAGCCCTTCGCCCCAGAGAGCCGTCTGGGGTTGGTTGGACTCACTGGCCCCCACTCTGGACCTCCTCTCCCTGGGGCCCTTTGGACACACAAGGAGGCCACCAGGCTGCAGGCTTGGCTACGAACTCCTCAGAACTTCTGCCTTCCTGACGGCGGCGGGGGGGAGGGGGGGGGCATGCATGTCAGAGACCTGCCTGCACCGGGGGAAGGTAGAGACGAAAACCTGCCGTGCAGAGGACACCGGTTTGAAGAAAGCAGCGAACATTCTTCACGATCCGCTGAGCCCAAGAAGCTACTATGGAACTCTCCAGAACCCTGAGGCTCTTCTGTGGGGGCTCCGGGTTGACCCCTGGGTGCCGAAGGAGACGCACCCCGCCTCCGGCCCCTTTGGGATGGGACTGGCCCAGCTCTCCTCCCTCCTCCCTGACTGGGGCTCCCTCCCATGCCGTCTGCCCTGTCCACGGACCCACTCTTCACTTAGATTTCCATCCGGGTCTGGTTTTTCAGGGGTGGAGGGAGGAGAAGGTTTAGGGAGAAGCTGAGAGCTGGCAGCCGGCAGACGTAAATCTGGTACCTTCTTTTCTTGGTCCCCCAAGCTCTGTGAATTTCCCCCTGCCATCTGCCCCCATGAACTTGGGGGTGCCTGATCATCACAGAACCTGCTTCCGGTGGGCAGCAGGAAACTGGGGTCCTGGGCAGAGAAAGGAGCCCGCGTCGAGATCAGCTTTCCCACGAAGGCAAACACCATGTCTAACCCAGCTCTGCTGGAGCCCTCGGATCAGTTGAGAGTGTGTGTGTGTGTGTGTGTGTGTGTGTGTGTGGACCTTCTAGAAGGGGCAATTGATTTCTCATTTGAATTTTTAACCTCAAATGCCACATTATAAACATACTTGCGTTGTGTTTTATAGACGGCATTTGTCATGAAATTATACGTATATATACAATATGGGCCACGGGAAATAAAGCAAGAGGCTCGTTCTGCACGGGAACAAGCGGTCCGTATCAGCCAGGCTGGGGCTGCAGCAAATCCGTGCTGTCCTTCCAGAGAGGGGACCCCAGGTCACCAGGCAGGGCTGGGCAGGGGCAGTGGGGCTTGGGTCCTGTGGGTGTGTTGGGGGGGCACCCAGGGCTGGATAATCTGTCCCCTCTTTGGAAAGCATAGTTAGATCCCAGCAAAGGCCGCCAGAGCCAGCTCCTGGGACCCAGAACTCTGTTCCTGATCTCAGCTCCTTTTCCTGTGGGGCCTCGGGAAACTTCTCCCTCCTTGGTTTCTCCATCTGTGGGAGGGCTTGGCAGTCCTAAACTGGGCTGTTTCCTCCTCCCACGCGGCAGAGAGAGCGAACGCGAAAACAAATTGGCCAGGGGGGCATAGCACTGAGCTCTGAGCTGCTTGATTTCACCAACTCCTCAGAACAATCCAAGCTCCGGCTGCTATCATTACGCCCATTTTGCAGACGCAGAACATGAGGCTCAGGGAAAGAAGGCACTTTCCCAAGATCGTCAGAAATCGGGGGGTGAGGCTGGGGCCAGAATCCCACAGCCAGGCCAGACCCCACCAGCGACATGTCCGGCCCCTGACAAGGCAGGGGAGCCACTGGAACTCTCTGGGACCAGCTGTCTGTTTCTATGCCGGTGTCGCCATGGAGCCACACAGGGGTCCAGGGAGGCTGTCCCTGTCCCAGGGTCGAGCTGGAGCCTCTGTTCTTTCCCATAAGCAAAGCCTGGAGAGGCTGGATGAGGTCAGAGTGAGCACAGCCCCAGGGGCCCTGGGCCAGCCAGGCTGAGAAACATGCTGAGAGCAAGGGCCTCAGGACCTGGGACCCCCGTGTCCTCAGTACATAGCTCATCTTTCTGGGCCTCAGCCTCCCCGTCTGGAAAACAGGGCCAGAAGACTACCTTCCTCCTAGAGTATCCGGGAGGGATTGATGAGAGGAACCACGGAGGGTTGAGCAAACAGCAGGTTCACGATAGATGGTTCGGACTGGTGGATGATCGTGATGAACGTGAACATGCCCACAAATCAGCCGGCCCCACTGCCCCGACCCAGCCACGAGCACCCCAAGTCCCCTCCGTCCTTCCAGTGATTTGCGGCTGGACGGCCTGGGCCGACCTTTCGCCTTGTTAACGGACCCGCGAATGAAGCTTCGATCTCAGGATTGTTGCAAAGTCTCTCCTCCCCGACTCGGGATCCCAGATCTCAGAGTGACTGGGCCCTGGGCAGCCAGTTAGGGCTTGTGGTCAGCTCCTTTGGAGACAGGGGCACCCTGGATGCTCTGGGCAGCCAGGCCACCTGCTGTTCCCAAGTGAGCCACTCATATCCCACACGACAGGCTCACTGGCTCACCAGGAGAGCTCCTGGGGAGGCCCTGGGTGCTCTGGATACTCCAGACACCCACAGACGAGCAGGAAGCGTTCTCACCGCTCCTCATACAAAAAACGGCGGGTCTTGGGTCAGGCCTTGCTCGCTGGCCCACCGCCACGGGGCTCCCTCACACCCCTCTGCTCCCGGAACAGCCAATCTCTTTCCTACCTCTGAGCCTCTGTATCTGCTATTCCCGCCACCCGAGACACCCTTCCCCCACCTCTTCTTCTGGCTAACTCCACTCATCCTTTAGGTACAGTCTGAAATTCCGCCTTCTCCAGGAAGCCTTCCCAGAACCTCCAGACCAGGTAGGGGGCCCCTTTATCTGTCCTCAGGGCAGCCAGGACATCTTCTGGCGGGGACCACACTTCCCTTGATCCCGCTGGGACCCCAGGACCCAGCCCACCCCCCGACATGGAGTAGGTGCTCGACAAATATTTGTGGAAGGAGGGAGGGAAGCGTTCACGGATGCCTCCCCCATTCTCTTCCTCCCTTGAGAGAGAAATCAGCCCCTCGAAAAGGCCGCCCTCTTGGGAGCTCTGCTCGGCCCCGACTCGAGTTCACGGCAACAGCAACGATCGCCTTTCAACAGCGACCTCGCTTTCGGCCACGTTAGATCTTCGCCTTTTCCTCTTCCCTTCCCAGTGAAACCAGAGCAGTCCATTTTTACTTCTTGTCTCTAGCAATTTCCCGCTTCGAGCCCTGACACTCGCCCTGCCTGGGGGTCAGCCTGGGGTTGTGATGGCAGGGCAGACGGCTCTGGGGGAGGGGCCGGCCTTCCCGGGGAAAACACGACGTGTCTGGGAAACACGAGATTCCCAAGGGCTGGGGTCCCTTCCTGGCCCCCCCACTCGGGCCCCTGGCCCCAGCCCCTGCGTCGCAGCACAGCCCGGAGTCCCCCTGCCTGACCGCTGGGGGCGAGGCTCTGCACAAGGGTGTCCCTGGAAAAGCAGCGCCCTCCTCGGGGGCACTGCAGAGGTTTCCAGGTGAGAACCAGGAAGATGGGAGACACAGTCCCTCCATGTCAGGGCTGCTTGCAGCGAGAGGACCCTTTGACTCCTTGGCCACCTGGGGGCCCGGCAGGGGGTGACCAGCCTTGTCCCTAAGCTCTGGGGATCACCGCACATTTCCTCAGCAGCTTTGGGCCACCTCGCTCTGCCTTTCTGAGCCTCAGTTTCCTCATCTGCAAGATGGGGATAATGCTTCCCTGCCCTCCTAAGGCCGCTGAGAGAGCTCAGCAGCGGGCTGCACGTGAAGTGCTGTGCTGAGCCAGGCAGGTGGGGACGGCCGGCTGAGACCGCAGGCCGCGACCCTGCCTTCGCGCTCCCCTCCCCGGTGAGGGACCAGGGCTCCCCTGTCCCCCTGGTGTTTTCTCCCCGCACGATGTCTCGGAACAACACCACGTGTGCCCTGAATGAACGGGCAAGTTAACGCGCCCCAGCCCGTCACCTTGCAACCCCAAAGCAAGGCATATCTTAGAGAGGGGTGGGGAGGGCTGGGGCTTAACGGTCTCTTCGGGGGACGACGAGAAGACCTGTTTTCTGTAGCTTCACCATGACGGGAAACAGGGGACAAAGTGCCAATCTGTCTCTTCTCCCACCGTTGGGCTGTTTTCCCGGACGGCTCTCCCTCGGTCTGGGAAGCGGCCAGAAGATGATGCTCCGGGTCCCGGGAGGCGGGTGGCGCTCAGGTCTCCCGGCCTCCGTCTGGGCATCCACAGGCCCCTCTGCCTTCCGGGCCCGTGCGGTTAGTGGTGGGGACTCTGAGGGGACGTGGGGCCTCCGCGAGGGCAGGGCCGGCCTGTGCTGTCTCGGGCCTCGCTTCTCCGCCCCCTGTGTAACCCCAGGCTAGTCGCTTGACCCCTCGGAGCCTCCGTTTCCCCGACGGTAATCAAAGCAGCCGACACCCTTGCTGACCACCTCACGCCACGTATCCCCCGCCAGCCAGCTCTCGTGTTTCCCCAGATCTGTGAAACGTGCCGAGGCCACACGGCTGGCGGGGGGTGGGGGGGGGAGAACCCCGCTGCACTGTCCACCCCACCCCCCACCCCTGCAAACACACCTTCGGATGACTGCTTCTCATCAACAGGGAGAGAGTCAGAGGAAGGAAAGGCGGAGAAGGAATCCCCCGGGCCGCACAGGGTGCAGGGGCCCAGGAGAGACGGGGGACGGGTGCCCGGCTCCCCCGAGGGCCCTGCGACCCCCCCCCGGGGAGGGGGGCAGCCAGAACCCGAGCCCTGATCGGCCTGGCTGCCCGCTGGCTGGACCGGCCGCCCGCGACAGCATCTTGAGAACATTAGGGGCTGCTGTTAACAGATGTTTTCTGTTACGTGTTATTTGTTAGTCTAATGAAAAGAGGTGCACTGGCTTTCAAGACCTCGGCGTTCCGCGGGGGTTTTATATGGGAGGCCGGGGCGCGGAGCTCTGGCGGCGGAGAGGCCCAGACCCCTGCCAGGCGCGCCCGGCGGCTCGCGCTTTGATTCCGAGGTTTGCAGCCATCCGCGTGGTTAATTCCAGCTCTGGTTAAATGTCACTTTTAATAACGCCATCCCTGGTGTGGAGATGTCTGTGCCCACGGCAGGAGGGGAGGATGGACCGGGAGGTGGGATTGGGGGGGGGGGGGGCCAGGTGGCCGCCCTCCTGGGACCCCCCGGGGACCCACCCCCGCGAGGGAGAGCCGCGGGCGGGCGGGACGCCGGGAGGGGGCTTTGAGGGTTCGGTGGCGCCCGCCACTCTAACGTGCACCCCCTAATGCACGTAGAAGTGCGTGGGAACCTGTTAAATGCAGGTGCCCGGGCCCACGGAGCACCATTCCACGGGCTGGGGTAGAGCCCAGGAACATGCCTTTCAACCGGCTGCCCGGGTGCGTCTTTCTGGGGCCACATGTTGACCCACAGCTGGGTCCAAACCCCCTCAGACCAGTGACAGGCCACGTCCAGGGCCCCACCTACGACCCCCTGAGCAGCAGTGTCACAGACGTGACAAACCTTCACCCGGTCGGGTCTCAGGCGACCAAGATGCTTTGCTCAGGGCCCGCTGCAGAAGCTCCCAGGGGTGCCTGTCCCGGCCTCCTGCCCTATCACTGTCCCACACCAAGGAGCTTCCCCAAAGACCACGGTCCCCCCCTGGGCCGCCAGGTCCGAGCTTCTTGGCTTCTCTGTCACGCCTCGCCCCCCGCCGCCCCCCAAACTGGAAGGTCCCAACTGCCCCTCCCATGCACAGGAAAGCAGAATGGATCACAAAGAGGGACCAAAAATAATGCCTTCCAGAGCCCGCTTCATCTTTTAGGATGCAATAACATATCGCCGGCTGTAAAGTACCCCATGTGGACGGCGCCTGTCATCACGGTGGCCCCTCGGAGCCAGGCTGGGGACAGGCAGCTTCCCAGATGTGGAAGGGACACAGAGCAAGGGGCCAGACTCCCAGCGGCGGTGACAGCATCTGGGTGGTTCCGCGACCTGATTCCCAGGACATCTTAAGATGCCACGACTCCTGGGCTCTGGCTGGGGGCGGGGTGGGGGGGTGGGGGCTCTGCCCCTGCCATTGCCAGCAAGCCCACGCTCCCGGGGAGGCCACAGCTCCTTCCTGGCAGCAGCCTTGGATGGGGAGCACCCTGCCTCCTGCCTCCTGCCCCCTGTGCCCTCGCTTACCCCCCAGAGCACCCTGTCTGCTCAGCACGGGAGCCCGTGCAATGACTTTCCCCACCTCTGTCTAAACAGGAAGCTCCCACGGTGCTCTCCTACTCACCACCTCACAAAAGGCACTTAACCCTTGGCCCGTTCCAGAGCCTTCTGGCCGCTCACTGCTCACTGGCTGCCTGCGGCTGCCCTGCCCACTAAGAGCCTGGACGCGATCGCTTGGGCCAGGCTGGAGCCCTCGAGGAGGGGCGTGAGCGTTGTGGGCGTGAGTGTGTGCGCGCACGTGTGTGTCGATGAGGGTGTGTGTGCGAACGAGTGGGCTTGTGTGTACGGATGCGAGTGTGGGTGGGCGTGAGAGGGTTTGTGGGTGCGAGTGTGTGTGTGCGGGGCGGGGGGGGGGGGGGCGTCTCTGTGTCTGAAACGGACGGAGGCAACGGAGGCAACCAGACGGTCCTGTCGCGAGTAAATGGGTTTCTGGGCAACTTGTACAACCGGCCGCTCTGGGCCAGTGCCTCTAAGCTCACTGGGCTCGAATCCAAAAACCTGGGCGGGTGGTAGGGGCTCGAGGCCTGACACACAGTGGGCACTCAGAAAACGACTGTGGAATGAATGAATGAATGAATGAGTATGGGAGCTGCGGCCGACTAGGAAAGGGGGCCGTCCTATTGATGTTCCTCAGAGTCAAGGACCCTCCACTGCTCTCCTGTGTCCGGGAGGCTGGAGATAGGCCTGCGGAGGGTGGGATAGGCCATTCTGGACGTTTCTGGGCAGGAGAGGGTCCCCCACTAGGCTCACACCTTCCCAAACCCCCCAAGCTGGGCGGCCCCCCAACACTGCCAGGATTGCTCGTCTCCCCCAGGCCGGGCTGCTGAAAAGACCCCTCCACAGGCTGCCTCATGCCCCCTGAGTGCGGCCCACATCCGCCTGGGAGTGGCCATCCCTGGTTGGACCAGCCCGCGTTCTGGGGGCTCTGGGGATGGCTTTAGGCAGTGGTGGAGAACAGGGCCTTCAGAACTGGACAGACCTGGGAAGCTTCACGGGAAGCTGTGACTTGGCAAGTGGCTCATCTCCCTCGTGTAAAATGGGGATGGGGGGCCGCCTGGGTGGCTCCGTTGGTTCAATGTCCGACTTCGGCTCAGGTCACGATCTCGCGGTCTGTGGGTTCGAGCCCCGCGTCGGGCTCTGGGCTGACGGCTCGGAGCCTGGCACCTGCTTCGGATTCTGTGTCTCCCTCTCTCTCTCTCTCTCTGCCCCTCTCCCATGCGCACTCTCTCTCACAAATAAACATTTAAAAAAAGATTGGGGGTACTAAAAAGACCCACTTCCGTGGTTGGTGGGGAGACAACAGGGGTGAGGCGGGCAGAGCCCTGGCTGGCACGCGGTGAGCACTCAGCGAACGTGCCTCTCAGGGCCGCTGGCCACGGTCACGGCCTCACCGGCACGTCCCCTCTCTCTACTCCCGCAACCGACTTCTCACTCCAACTCCAGGGCAACCCCGGGCCAGGTCCCGACCCTGACGTGCCGTGTGTCGGATGTGTTCAGGGGACCCACCGGCTCCCTGTTAATCACCCCCCAAGATTCATTTCCATCTGGGGTCAGCCACTGTCCTTTGGGTCTTAGACACCACGACCGCCCCTCAGGTTTTGCCTCACCCCATTTGACCCCACATCCCCGCCTAGGATGAGCCACCGGAAGCCCTCCTTTGTCTTCAGACGTTTAGAAACCCTGAACACGGCACAGGGCCTACCCCCACAGCCCCACTCTGTGCAGCCCTCAAGGCCTAGCCCTTCCCACCTCTCCATCCCTTTAGTTCCCCAAACAAATCCCGCCCCTCCCTTCCCAGCTGGGAGGCCTTGGGCAGGTTGCTTTGCCTCTCTGGGCCCCCTCAAAATAGGGATGGTAAATCACTAGCCCTGCCTGATTCCCAGGGCAGGCGTGGGCATCCCAGTGAGCTGCCATGGAGGCCCTTTATTGAGAACCTACTATGTGCTGCCTCCCGCACCCACTCAGGGCGCCCCGCACCTACAGGGACATCAGGTCCGTTCTCCCCGTCGTCTTTGGCAATGCCTTCAGGGCCTCAAGTGTGGTGTGCAAACAGGCATTCTCACCACTGCTCCAAAACTACTTTTCCGGAATCTTCCGCGAGGGAACAACGACCGCTCGGGCCCTGTTGAGCTTCTGCCCTTATGGGGTGCTAGCGGGTCCGAGGGTCCCGTGCCACACCCCAAGCTCCAGGCAGATGATTTACTAGAGGACCAAGATGAGCCTGGAACCTAGAGGACAATGAACTAAACAGGGAGTGCCCACCCCACTGACAAAAAGCCAGAGACGCGCCCCTCCCGCCAGCCCGGCCGACCCAGCAGTTCTCAAACTGGATTCCCCTGGGCTCCCAGCTTCTAGGCCTGGCTCTTCAGCGTCTCGCTCACCCTCCTCTCTCCCTACCCGGGGCATAGGCTGGGGGGCTGCCCTCACCAGGCCCTGCCAGGATCCAGACCCCAGAGACTCCACGTTCCTATGCGTTTTCTCAGCCTGGATCAAATCACGATGAAAGGCGGGAGGGGCCCCTCCAACATCTGGGCACTGCCTCCCCCTTTCAGGTGGGAACTGAGCCCAGAGAAGGGATGTGACATGCCCAAGGTCACACACGGAGGGGGCAGCAAAAGCCAGGGCTCCCACTGCAGACGGCTCTGCCCCCGTCCTCCCACCCCCTGGGCCCCCTTGAAATGGATGCCAGGAAAGGAAGGCCAGAGGGAAGAAGGGTAGGCTCTAGGCCCCCCGGGGGGCTCAGTTGGTTGGGCGATCGACTCTTGGTTTCGGCTCAGGTCACGATCTCACAGTTTCATGAGTTCGAGCCCCAGGTCAGGCTCTGCACCAAGAGCACGGAGCCTGCCTGGGATTCTCTCTCCCTCTCTCTCTGCCCCTCCCCTGCTCACTCTCTATCTCTCTCTCAAAATAAATACATAAACGTTAAAGAAAAGAAAAGGAAAGCAGGGATTTGAAAAGGTATTTGCACACCGTACTCACAGCAGCATTTGTCACAACAGCCAAAAGGTGGAAAACATCCACGTGTCCACCGACAGATGAACGGATGGTCAAAACGTGGCACGTGCGAGCGCGCGCGCACACACACACACACGCACACGCACTCAGCGAAATACTGCTCAGCCGTAAAAAGAAAGGAGATTCTGACCCACGCCTAAGACATGGACGAACCCAGAAGACATCCTGCTAAGTGTCACAAAAGGGCGAACGTCATAAGCTCCCGCTTACGTGAGGTCCCTAGAGTTGTCAGATTCAGAGAGACAGAGAGGAGAGTGGGGGGTGGGGAGTCAGTGTTTCAAGGGGGCAGAATCTCGGCCTGGGACGCTGAGAAAGTTCTGGGGACGGGCAGCAGTTGGCGGCTGAACAACGGCGTGAATGCGCTGAGCGCCCCTGAATGGCTAAAGGGCTGAATCTTGGATACATTTCGCCACAATAAAAGTTTTAAGAATTGAAGGCAGGTCGGCCAGTTTCTAGAACTCAGGGGTCCCTTCAGGTCCCCTACTCCGGGGAAGGGGCAGGCCCCCACCCTAAACCAGGTTCACCCTTGGCCTCCTGGCCCCCCATTCGCAGATGTGGCTGAAGGAGCCCAGAACCCCCCACCCGGGGCTCCAGCCCACCCTCCGGCCCAGCCTGTGCCCTCAGCCCCCAAGCACCCGGCTGTCCTGAATCTCCGGGCAGTGGACCCTCGTGGTCCTGAGGTCTCCAAACCAGGTACCAGCCAGATGGCTTTGGGGGGGGGGGGCGGGGAAGGGCTCCCGGGCTGGGGCTGTGTTTATTTTCACAGTGTGTCCGCATCCCTGTTTCCGCCCTGCCCACAGGAGGGAATGCTTTAAAGAAAATCTCAGTTATTAATGTGGTTTCTTTTGTTGTAAGTCACTGCAAAGACAGCAAACGAGGGTTTATTTTCCTAACGTGCTTGGCATAGCTCAGCGCCCGGCGCAGACCTCAGCGTTTGATTTGGGAGGGACACGAGACCCCGCTTTGCTCTGAGTCACCAGCAAAGCCACAGCCTTCCCGGCCAGTTCCGGGGACGCCTGCTCTGGGAAAATCACTGGCGAGGCTCGGCTACATCTACTGGTGGCTTTGTGAAAACAAAAGAGAAGAAAAAAATTTTTCTTTTTTAATTTTGAGCCTGCTCTCCTGGCAGACTGAAAATGTATCAATTTTCTAACTCATGAGTTTCTCCATTAGCCCTTAATTTTTAATGTGGGGGGGGGGGGGGAGGACATCTCTCTTTGGTGTCAGTTGTTTTCTTTGGACCCAGAAACAGCTCCAGAAGCCACAGGAAAACCCACTTCTGAGCATGGGCAAATCTTCGGCGAGGCGCCAGGGCTCCAGGCGGGCCCAGGACTGGGGGACGAAGTCACAGCCCAGGGCCTCGTGCCTGCTGGCCTGGGGTCTAGAATCCCGACACCCTGAGGTCTGGTTGCCTATTTAGGAAAGGGGTCCCGTGATGCAGGCTGGGTTCCCCGACATCCCGGGAGGGAAGGTTCCTTCTCCCCCACTTTGGAGACTTCGAGACTCGGGAATCCACAGTGAGTGGCAGTGGGAGGGGACACCTGCCTGAGGAGGGAAGGAAATGGAAAAAGAACAGAGCGGCCAGCCTCTGCCCTCTCTCTGCAGGCCCAGACGCAGAGAGCAAGCCGAGGGAGTCTCACGGGCCAGGGGGACAGCCATACAGTGTCCCCTCCCCCCCTGCGTCCCGCCTGCCTCTCCGGGGGGGAACTCTGCCCGCAGCGGGCACCCCTGGAATGCGCCCAGTTGGCCTTGGGGAGACGTTTGACTCTATATAAAACATTTGGATTTCATGGACTAGCGATTTGCTTCCAATCTAAGGAATGAGTATAGGGTTACCTCCTTTTAATTTTGCCAAGTAAGGACATTAAAATCAAACAATCTCCAATTATCATCCCCAGTTCATGAAAGAAAGGGCGTTTTAACACCACACGTGACGGGGAAAGATGTGATCCCCAACACAGAGAAGCCTGGAAACTGAAACGTGTAGCTTCCCGAAGAACCCTCCACGGTGGCCATGCAGGTTTCAGTTTCACGGCTGAGTGGGAGATGCTCGCTTCTGGGGGCCAGACCGCTGCCCTGCCGCCGCTCTTGCCCCACCCCACCCGACCCCACACCCAGTGCGTCCCCTGTCCCCAGGGCCTTGGTGCCCCCAGGGTGCGGAAGCCCCATCTAGGAAAGGAGAGCCCCACCCCCACCCCCACCGCGGGCTCTCACTGAGGGTGGCCGGGCTAGGGTGGGCAGGGGGGTGCTGGAGAGGCCCCCTACCCACTGAGCTCCCTGGGGGCTGCCAGCGGCCCTGTCCAGGCACTTGTGTCCGCAGCTGACACAAGCAGTTCTGGGACACCCCCAGAAAAACCCTGCGTTTGGGAAACCTATGCTGTGTCCCAACAGCGGCGATGCCTTCCACCGTCTCTCCCCACGGCTGGGCTGGAAACAGGCACCCAGCCGCTGGCCAGGTCTCGAGGGCAGGAAGCCCGTGCCTCCTTCCTTCTTCTCGCGGCCACTCCTGCGCCCCTCTCTCCTCTCCTGTCCTTCCTTTTGGCCCTTCCTTCTTGGCTTCACCTTCAATTTGCTCCTCCTTCTCTCCCCACCCCCAGCGGGGGTCCCCCATTCATTCAGGTAAAATCAGAGACCTCTCCTCTCCTCTTAGGGGAAGCCAGCTCAGAGCCAGCCGCTCCTCCCAGGAGCCCTGGGGTCCTGGAACGAACTCAGGCTGGCAGAGCCCCTCTCCTCTTGCACCAGAAGGCGCCCACTTTGCCCCCGGCCCAAACCAGACACCTGGCTTCCACTTTTCCATCAGGGAAACCCCAGCTCCCGCGGGTGGGTCGGCCTGCTTTGTGCTCACCCTGGAGGGTGCAGAGAGATGCAGGAAGGCTGTGGCTGGCGGGCAAGTGGACGCCCCCGGGAGGGAGCCAGCAGCGGCCGGACGCGGCTGGCACCAGCTGGGTGCTCTGTGAGGTGCCGCTGGGAGTCAGGCACGCCTCACGTACACACGTGCTCCTGGACAAGGTCTCAGGCGAGGCTGGAGTCACCTCGGTGCCCCCTGCACCTCCTCTCATCTGAAAAGCAGGGCATGTAGCCAGCCAGGGGGGCGGGGGGGGGGGGGCACAACTCCCTTGAGACCTGGAGGCTGGTGCAGGAAGTGGGGGTCCCCAGGAGGGGGTGGGAAGGGCTCTTAAAGGGGCCCAGAGCTTCCAGCAGACCAGCTGGCTCCCCGGAGCTAGGGGACCTGGCTGTGGTCTCAGCCACCCTGGCTACTCTACAGGTTGTAGGAGAGCCGTGGGGACTCCTGTCCTTCCTCGGCTCCCACGAGAAACGTCCAGGGCCAGGCACCTTCGCTGTATCTCCATCTCTCCCTCCCCCCCCCTCCCGGTCTCACTCAGGGCTCAGGCCCCAATGATCCAGTACGACTTTCTGAAAAAAGCCACTTGGGTGGGTTGTTTGTTTTTAAAGCCCTTTCCTGATGACCTTTAACCTCGGCAGAGGAGAGAGGCCTCGCTGGCTCCTTAGGGTTGGGCCAGTCCATCTAGGAAGCCCCCGGTGGGGTAAACTGGGGGTGGGGTTGGGGGGGGGGGGACAGGCATCCCCACCCCCGCCAAGGAGCCCATCTTAAGACCTAGCCGCAGCTGGGGTGGGACAGGAGGAAGCGGGGCGGCCTCTGAAACCCAGGCGTGTGACCCGGCTGCCCTGCCCCTCGGAAGCCTCGGTCTCCCCGGCTGTGACTTGGCAGTGATCGCACCCACTTCCCGGGCGACCTGGCGGGGCGGCCGCGAGCGCTGCCCACCCCCCACCCCGCCCCCCCCCCCCACCGGGCCGGGCACCAAAGGCGGCACACGTCCCCGCCGTTCCCACGACCTGCGGCGGCGGCCGTGGCCGAGGGCGGCCGAGCCCCTCCCCGGGTCCAGAGCCCCGGTCCCCGCAGCCCGCCCGATCGCAGACCGACGGCCCCCACCCGGCAGCCGCACCCCCGGCGGGTCCCGCGCCGCGTCCGCGCCCCGACTCCCTCCCGTCCCGGACCCCGCGGAGCGCGCGCCCCCGCGGACCCCGCGCTTCCGTTCCCACGCCCCCCCCGCCCCCGCCCCGGGCCCCGGCCGCTCCCCCCCCCTCCGCCCGGGCTCCCCACCCCCCGCCCCCGCCCCCGCCCCGCCCGCACTCACCGTCCTGCGGCGCCGCCTCGCTGCCGCTGCTGCCCCCGGACGGCTCCCGCGCCGCGCCCTCCCGCGCCTCGGCCCGGGCCGCGGGGCGCGCCGCCAGCCGCCCGGCCGCCGCCACCTCCTCCAGGTCCAGGAGGTGGCTCACCGTGAAGTTCTTGCGCGCCTGGGCGCAGTCGCCGGGCCCCAGCGCGGGCGGCGGCGGCGGCCCCGGGCCCAGCGGCGGCTTGTCCAGGGCGAAGGCGGCGGCGGCGGCGGCGGCGGCCGCGCTGTCCATGCCCGCCAGGGCCCCGGGGTCGCCGGCGCGGGTGGCAGGCGCGGGTCGGAGCGAGCGCGCCCCGCGGCCGCCCCGCGCTCGGCCCCGCTCCCCGCCGCCTGCTCGCCCCCCGGCCGCCGCGGCCCGCCCGGCGCTGACGTCGGGGAAGCAAACTTTCTCCCTCCCCTCCGCCGCCTCGCGCTCTCCAAGTTGCTAAAACGCGAGCTCCTCCGGCCGCACGCCCCTTCTTGAAGCAGACCTCGCCCCTGCCTCGCCTCCTCCTCCTCCTCCTACCCGCGCCGCGCCTCGCCCGCCCCCACCCTGCGGCTGCGGGGAGGGAGGGGGTCCTGCGCGGAGTCCGGCGGGGGGGGGGGGGGGGGGGGGAGGGAGGGGGAGGGGAGGGGGGAGGGGTGTCCTCCCCGCGCCCTCCCCACCCACAATGTAAGGAGTGGGAAAGTTCAGTGTTCGTGGCGGTGGGGGGGGGCGGTTGTAAATCCCCCCCCCCCCGCCTCCATTCAGAAAGTCCTCCTCGGGTGGAGGGGGGCGACTCTGAGACAGCTGAGGGGGGCAGGGCCAACTCCCAACTCCACCCTCATCACCCCCCACACACACACCCCCACACTGTGCACCCCAACGCGGTTCCTAATCTTCTGGGAAGAACCCGGGGTCCGTCCTGTTCACTCCACCTGGCGGGAGACCCAGAAAGCAGCACATTCTCAAGCTTCTGGGGTGTAGGCGCGGGCGGCCCCCAATACACACGCCTCGTAGCCCACCTCCAAGATGCTCCAGGCCCTCCCCGGGGGAAAATCAAGCCGGTAGGAAAGAGTTTCCCTCCAGAATTCCTACTTGACGCCCAGAGGACAGACAGCCAGACGACAGCCAGGCTGACAGATGGGTGACAGGGTAAGAGAGCCGCAGGCTGGGGTCTCTGCTCTTGGTTGGTTTTTCAAGGAAAGCCCTCCAGATACCGCAGGTGTCTCCCCGGGGACAGCCGCTTGGAGACCTGGCCCTCTGTCCTCCCTGCCATCCCTGCACGGTGGTAATGTCAGACCGACAAAAATAATAAGCCTGTGGAGAGGGGCGGGAGGGGGGGAGGCCTTCCGCGTGCCCTTCCTGGGCCTCTGCACCCAGCCTGTGCTCAGCCCCCCACCCCGAGAATCTGCAGAACCGGCCACCTGCGTTCTGCAGGAGTCACCCCCCCCCGAGAAGGGAGCGACCCCTAAGGTGGGGCGAAGTGTCCCCCAGGTGGTGGTCACCACAGCAATCCACGGAGGTGCACACGTGGGCAGATCGAGGGTTTGGAGAAAATGGGGTTTCTCTTCTTCGGAGAGAACCGGCTGAGTGAAATACCAGTCTCCGGGGCGCTCCTGGGGGGGGGGGTTCAGCAGGTGAAATCTAGGGCCTGTGGACCTGGGAAGGGCCCAAGAGAGTATGTAGATCCCATTCCCCGGCATGACAGGTGGGGAAACTGAGGCAGCAAACGCAGAAGCTCCTTCCGGGGCTGGGAGGACCATGGAAATTGTTCCGTCCGAGCCCTTCCTTTGAAGAGGGGGCCGTGAGGAGTACGGTGGTCCGGTCTCAGTCCCCAGTGGCTTCATCCCTGAGCTCGTCCTTCCATCCTGCACATTCAGAGACGTAACATGCTGTATCTGTGTATGACGGAGGGTGCTCGGCCCCCGCCTCCTGGCTTCAAATCCAGACCTTGCACTTCCTTGCCGTGGGCCTTGGCAGTCTGTTTGGACTGCTCCTCTTGGTTATCTCCTCTGTAAAATGGGCTGTTAGGGGGACTAAGTAAGTTGATACGGACATCGTGGGGCACCTGCTATCCAGTGAGCACCCAGAGAGCGTCAACACATTTGTTTTTTTTTTTTTCAGCATTTATTCCTAGAAGCGGTGCAGGGCAGTGATGGCGAAGTCAGACTCTGGAGCTGGAGGGACGTGGGCCTGCATCTCTTCCCTGCCGCTTGCTAGCTGTGTGGCCTTGGAAAGGTCACTCAGTAGTTCTCTCTGAGTCTGATCCGTCACCTGTACGTAGGGATAAGAAAAGAGACCAACCCGATACCTGAATTCTTGTGAATCGGACACTGTTGCAACTAGGGTCGTCGCTCGTTTTGAAATATTTATTTATTTATTTGGAAAGCGTGAACACGAGCAGGGGGAGGGGCAGAGAGAGAGGAGACAGAATCCCAAGCAGGCTTCGAGGCACAGAGGCGGATGCAGGGCTCAGACTCAGGAACCACAAGATCATGACCTGAGCTGAAACCAAGAGTCAGTCGCTCACCTATTGAACCACCTAGGCGTCCCTGGGGTTTTTTTTTGTTTGTTTTTGTTTTTAATTTTATTTGATGTCATTGCTATTGAGTGGTTACGACCCTTGTCAGTCCTGGGGCCGGGGGCATAGGCCACTATTCCAAAGCTGAGCCCTTGAGCAAGAACTCTGGGCCTGATGTAGCCGAGGAAATTCCAGTTAACCTGGAGAAGGCAAAACTCATTACCCCCCAGGGACGCGGCTAGGAAAGAAACCATTTCCATGGTGATTGAGATCAAGGCCCGGGATGTCAACCCAGAGGGGGCAATGAAGGGGAATTAGGATCACAGTTGAGAACCTCAGTTCAACAAGGGTTTACTGAACCAGGCCCTGGTCCAGGCAGCAGGGATGGGGAGGAACAGGGGGGCACAGAGAGGTTCCCTGCTCTCCAGAGAAGGTTCTGCAGAGAAGGAGCTGATCCTTAATTAGTGACTCTGCTAGAGGTTGGATCCTAGGTGAGACCATGAGCTAAAGTGCCTGTTTGTCCCAGTCTCAAAAGCTCACATGCTTTAAAAAAAAAAAAAAAGTTAAATTCTTATCGCAGAAATAAGATGCTTGATGTAGAGATTTTAGAAAATATCAATAAAATTAAGAAAATAAAAGTGACTGGGGCCTCTGGGTGGCTCAGTTGGTTAAGAGTCTGGCTCTTGGTTTTGGCTCAGGTCATGATCTCCTGGATCGTGAGTTTGGGGAGTTTGCGCCCCACGTCGGGTTCTACGATGACAGCACGGGCCCTGCTTGGGATTCTCTCTCTCTCTCAAAATAAATAAATAAACTTAAGAAAACAAACAAGAGAACATAAAAATTACATATGACCCACTCCCAGATGTCTCTGACACACAGTAGGTATTCAATACATGTTTTTAAAAAGTCGGTTTAATGAATTACACCGTAAGTTAACCAACTTGGATTTAAGTCAAAAATAAAAACAGTAAAAATAAATAAAAGTTGGTTTAATGAAAGAAATTGAAGATAATCACTATATTTATTCAATATTGAAGATCTAGAAAAGCAATAAGACAAGGAAAAGGAATGAGCTAAAAAATAATCTGAGTATATCTTTCCAGCTTATATCTGTATTCTAGATGGAGAAAGATCATCATTCATATTTTAAAAGTCAAGCTACATTGTAACAACTGTTTATAGCTTGCTTACTGTGTCTTGTCTACCACTGTTTTTTTAAATGTTGATTTATTTATTTTGAGAGACAGAGAGAGAGGGAGACAGATCATGAGTAGGGGAGGGGCAGAGAGAGAGGGAGACACAGAATCCGAAGCAGGCTCCAGGCTCTGAGCTGTCAGCACAGAGCCCGACGTCGGGCTCGAACCCACAAACCACAAGATCATGACCTCAGCCCAAGTTGGATGCTTAACCGACTGAGCCACCCAGGTGCCCCATTCCACCACTATTTTTAATGAACCCCTAGTGATACATCATTCCCTGCTGCTATACATCCTTACTTAGGTTCTTGCTAATAAATATCCGGATGTGGTAGACGAATAATAGCCTCCCAAAGATGTCCCCAGCATAATCCCTGGAATTTGTGGATTTGCTGAAGCGGAATTAAGGTAGCAGATGGAATTAAGGTTGCCTGTCTACCCAAAGGAGATCCTTGTAGATGACAGTGTAATCACATGGGCCCTTCCAAAGGGAAGAGGGAGATAGGAGAGCCTCTGTCAGAGTGATACAATTTGAGAAAAACTCCACTGGCCGGTACTGGCTTTGAAGAAGGAGGAAGGCGCCCACAAACTCAGGAAGGTGGGAAGCCTCTAGAAGCTGGAAAAGGCAAGGAAAACAGATTCTTCCTTAAGAGATCCCCCCACGGGGGAGACATGGAGCACCGCCCCCCAGCCGGGCCTTGATTTTAGCCCCGGACTCTCCGATCTCCAGAACGGAAAGGTAATACGTTTGTTATCATCTTCAAGGACTAGGCTTGTGATCCTTTGTCACAGCCCAAGTAGAAACCTCCCGCGCTGGGTCCGAGATTCTGCGAGAGATTGAAGACTTTCGATCATATTGCCATAGAGCCTCCTCCGGAAAGGTTGTCTCAGTTTCTATTCCTGGGTCTCTGCGTCCCGGTTAGCACGAGGTATTTTATTTGTTTGTTTGTTTACGGCAATGTCTTTGTGGCTTTAACACAAATGAAACATGCACATGGGCTGTCTATTCATTTTCCTCCCCACGCAGCCCGGTGAGGGGACTGGTGACCGTCGGCCCGCTGGCTGAGTTTTCTACAACCGCCTTGCAGTTCTCGGAGGAACCGTTGTGACCAGTCCCATACAGTAAGATCTTTTTTGCACACCGGCATCACTGTGACTTCCGGCTCCTTGATGTTGTGGCCCAGAAGCTTCTGGAAGCCACTGGGTAGCCCACCCTTTATTTTCTTGTTGCTCTTAGAACCACTGTGGGGCATAGAGAACTGGCCCCTGAATCTCTGCGTCCTGTGGTCAGTGCCAGTCACACTTAATTTTGACCTGTCAGTCGGACTGGCACCAAATGAACTTCTTAGGGTGTGTGTGTGTGTGTGTGTGTGTGTGTGTGTGTGTGTGTTTGATGATCTTGGACTTCACCGGGGGCCTGAGGGCAGCATGATGCCAAGGAGTGAGTACCTTAGGCAGTGCTGAGGCAGAGCGGTACTAAGAAATTATTTTAAATTTGGAAAGGCGTCTCCCGTTTCAACCTGCCTACGATGAATGGCTGCGGAAGGTAAATATTTTTGGTATCTAATGACCTCTCGCGTTTCTTATCTGTAAGAGGTCCGTCTATAGTCACTACCCATTTTTCTCCCGCCATGGTTCTATTTCTTCTGGAGTTGAATCGGCGTCATTCCTCAGCCACAACAACGACAAGACACTCGACTGTCCGTCGTTCAAGGGCAAGGCCCATTTCACAGATGGGTAAACTGAGACCGAGAATGGCACGGAATCCTACGGCTCTTCTGGTTCATCTAATCGGCCCCTGTGGCCGTGTACCCAGGAGCCTCTTCCGAAGGAGCCAGTTCATCAGGGACAGCAGAGGCACACGGGCTGAACTGCGCTCACTCTTGTGCGTCTGGGGAATCGTAAACAGCGCAGGCTGATGTGACTCAGACGTGACCAGGCATGACCGTGACAGATCACAGGGTTCTGTAAATATTGTGTCAGGCTGCGATCACAGCGGGGCTCCCTGCTCATCCCAGACCCCCGTCCACCCTGTGGGAAGTGGAGTCGGGCCCAACGGGGCAGGACATCTGGTTCTCTCCCTCAGCTCACTGCCCGGACTTTTCCCAGCCTCAGTTTCCCTCCTGAGGATCTCCCGGCCGGGATATCCTGCTGAAGTGACTGGTCTTCAGCTCTTGGCAAGGGTTGAACTATTATGCTCCTTTGAAAAATATTTCTGCTTTACCTGCAAATCCAAAGATTGACATGGGTTCCGTAATGGCAGCGGCTCACCTTAAACCACATTGTCTTACCTTGTCCTCCCAACTACCGTGCGAGGAGGGGAAACCGAGACCCAGGAAGCATAAGCTTGGTGTTCCAGTAAGTTTGTCAGGCTGTTGACCATCATGCCAAGTGGTTCCATGGGAATTTAGGACTCAGAAGCTCTGTGTTTCTCTTGAAGGGTTACGGTCTCCTTAAAAAAATAAATAACAAAAAACAAACAAAAAAACTCCGGATATAACTAGACATGGCCGACGTTGCATTTCCCTTTTTGCCTTGGCTAACCAGGAACTCCAAAGCTAAAGTTAAGACATAATCGTTGGTTCTTGGGGCTCCTGGGTGGCTCAGTTGGTGAAACATCCGACTTCGGCTCAGGTCGCGATCTTATGGCTCGTGAGTTCGAGCCCCACGTCGGGGCCTGCGCTGACAGCTTGGAGTCTGGAGCCTGTTTCAGATTCCCTGTCTCCCTCTCCCTCTGCCCCTCCCCACTCATGCTCTCTCTCTCTCTCAAAAATAAACATTAAAAAAAAAAAAGACATAATCATAGTGATGTTATCTGTCCAGATGGCAAGTCGGTGTATTAGCTTCTCTTTCCTTCTCTTTCCGTGTCGCCTTTTTTTTTTTTTTTTTTTTTTTTTTTTTTAAGATAAGCCAAATGCAGTAGTGAGAAGGGGGCGAAGAATAGAATGAGGAGCCCGATCCGTAACGGACTAAAATTGTGTTCACTCACCACCTTCGGACCAGCCTCCACGCAGCCTTTTGGTTTTCCTGTTTTGGTTTCAGAGTTTTGGGGTTCAGAGTTTTTGGTTCAAAAACCAAAAAGCCTTTTGGTTTTCCTGTTTTGGTTTCAGAGTTTTGGGGGCGCAGTTAGGGTTAGGGTCAGAGTTAGGGTGTTTGACACTTTCCAGCAGCGGGACTGGGTCACTTAACCTCCCTGGATTTCAGTTGTCCTCGCCTGTCAACCGGAGGGAATGACAGGGCGTATCTCCCGGGGCTCTTGCGAGAAGCAGATAAAGCCGGCCGTGTAAATCGAAGGCCTGGCATGGGGAAAATATTTGATAAACGTCCCCTGCGGGTATGAAGAAAAGGCTTTGATAAGAGCCAAGAGAGCAGAGAGAATGGCCTAAATGGGGAGACTGGACTGGACTCGAGACTGGCCCCACTGTGGACGTGCTGTGACTTCGGGTCACGTGCCCCCCTCTCCGAGCCTCCGCTTCCCGTCCTGCCGACAGACGGCCCGCTCTCTCCCGCTCACCGTTGCGTCCCCAGAACCTGGCATTGGGGAGAAAAAGGAGAAGCTGACGCGGGCCCTGCCCCAGCACACAGTACGACTCCACACGTGGTTGTCCTGAGAGTGGACAGCTGATTGGGTGGCCGGGGGTCAGAACCCCCACTGCCCAGGAGACGCCCGGCCGGCATGGTGGATCGTGCCTGGGCTGGTGCCGGGGCGGCAATAAGGCAGGTCTGGGGTCCCGAGGAGCCGGCAGGGCCAGGACAAACCTGCATCCAGGCCTAGGGCCGAACAAGCTCCTATTGAGTGCCTACTGTATGCACGGCTCCAGGAGGGCACAGCTCACTGCACTCTAGACCCGCAGCAAACCCCTTGCCACCCGCACACTTCACGGGGAGATGGGGCAATGGGAAACGGTCCAGAACAACTCATTCCATGGGGATTTATGGAGCACCTACTGTATGCCGAGTTCCCTCCGGGGAGCGCCTGACCCTGGTGGGACTCCTGAGGAGGTATTCTCGTCCGGCTGAGCCTCACAGACTAAACTCAGTCGGGCCAATCACTCTGTTCCCGTAAACACATCTTCCCACGCCGCAGGCTTTGGGCGGCTGGGACCCACATGACTCCCAGGATGACCCCTCTTGTTACAGGCGGAGAAACTGAGGCTCAAAGGGGAAAGGACCCATCCCACACTGGGGATCCACCTCGCATGCAACTCTCCAGCATTTTCTTCTGGCAAACTGCCCCGACACCCCCCCAGCCTTGCCACGGGTCAGGGGAAGGATGCCCGGGGCCGGGGGTGGGGGGGAGCACAGGCTGAGGCCCGGAGAGGCCTGAGCCTTCATAAAGGCTTCCGGAACCCTCAGGCCCTGCTCTGGCTCCCTCCCGGGCCCTGCAACATCTTGCTGTGATTACTTTGTGGCGAGTGGGGTGGGGCTTGGGAGGCTCCTCCTTGCACACAGCAATGGGGCGGGGGTGGGGGGGGTGGGGGGGGGGTGGGGTGGGGGGGGTGGGGGGGTGGGGGGGGTGGGGGTGGGGGGAGGGCATGTTCAATAAAAGGGGGGCAGTGGCTGAGGACCAGGCAGGGCTGGAAGGCGGGGGGACGAGGCTTTCAGCTCACCCGCTTAATTGGGGATATAATATTTATTGTTATTTATAACTTGCTCTTGAACCCACGGCAGGAGAGTGTGTTCGCAGCCTGCACGATCCAGGCAGGCGTTAAATAATTAAACCAAGGGCCTAATCGGCAGTGAAACTCCCCAGGGCTCCCACTTCCTTTAGTTCGCTGATTGCTGATATTTTGGGGGTGAAATATGACCATTTTTACCATCAAAGAGATCAGAGTTCCAAAGGAAAGAAATGGGGGGAAAAAAAAAGGGAGGGGGGTGGGTTCTCCCAGTTTTCTTTTCCTCTGACTTAGTGGTCTGGTAAAGTTTCTTTAGACATGCAAAGATTTACACACCTTTCTGCAGGGAGCCTTAAATTACTCCCCGATTCCTCACACATTTCCCCGAGCGCGGGAACAGTAAGTCATTGAGGAATGAGCAGGCCGCCCCATAATCGCTCCGGCGGCCTTTGAGAAGGAGAATGTCTAATGACTTTTTTTGAAGTGGAGGTCAAGGTTTTTTAAATAAAACAATCTGTATTAATGCAATTTCCTTTTTAGCTGTAGCATTGGATTTTTTCCCCCTTTTGGGCGGGGGGCGGGGGGTGGGGGGAGGGGGGTGGGAGGCAGGGGTGGGGAAGGGCATCATTTTTCTCCTGCCAGACAATACGGCCCTAATGAGATACATTTATTTAAAACTCTGTATATCATCACCTTGTCAGGGCCTGCAAGAGGGACCCCACGTCTCCCTCTGCGTTTGTTTCGGATTAGTGCGGGCCCACCGATGGCCTTGCAGATCTGGTGGCTCTTGGGGCCTCTGGCCTCTTGCTCCCGCCCTTAGTATAGCCTCGACCCTTGCATTCTGTGCCCCTGCCCCACCACCCCCCATCTGATCACCCAGATCGTAGTACAGCCCTTGGGTCCCAGATCCCCTGCCTTTCCCCACCTGCCTCTCGCTGCTCAGACCTGGTCCCCTCGGTCCCTGGAGGCCTTCCTCCCTGCACCCGGACGAAGTACTGCCCTGAGGTCATGCCAATGATGCCGCCCCAGACACAGCCGAGTTCCAGTCCTAGCTCTGCCGTTCAACCCCATAACTGTGGACCAACAACCCGGTTTCTCCAAACCTGCATTTCTTTATCTGTCAAATGGGGATAACAAGAGTTACCCACCCTCCCTCCCCGGGGTTGCCATGCGGCCGTAAGAAGGTTCTGCCGGGCTCCCCGAGCATCTGCCTGGTCCCCAGCGCACAGCACGTGTCCACTTACAGCCGCAGCCCCTGTCAACACCACCTTTACAGCTTCCCCAGACCTAGAGCAGAGCCGGGGGGCAGGACTTGGCCTCTTCCCCGCGCGCCCCCCCCCCCCCCCCCCCCCCCGTTAACAAGCTGGCAGGACCTGAATGCAGGGCTCAGTACGCCTATAGACACGTTTTCACGGGGCGCCTTCTGGTGCGGGGGCCTGGCTGGGACACGGGGATGCAGTGGTGACCCAGACAGCCCAGCAGAGAATCTAGAGAAGCAGGAAGATCCGGGGAGCATGGGGGAAGGGGTGCGGGGAGGGGGAATTGAGCGGACTGGTGAGGCACGAGCAGGGTTCAGCAGGTGGAAAGGGCTGGGGTCCAGAGACGGCCAGGCAGGGGACCCAGAGAGGCTCCCCCCTGACCTGGGCCCTGCCGCAGCGTCCCTTTTGGTCTCACCGTGACTCACTTTCCCCTCCCTGCCAAGAGCTTGAATTACATGATTAAGGGCTCCGTGTGCACCAAGGTCATGAGACATCCATTCCACAAATGTGTGCCACGCTCCTTCCTGTGCCCCCTCGGGGCTGGGCCTGGGGCCACTCTGAGGACAGATCGGAGCTGGCTCCCACCCTCCCGGCTCCCGGCCTGCAGAAGGAAAGGACGTGGGTGCTGGATATGAGCTGGACTTCGGCATCCCAGGGGCAGGGCGTGGTCAAGGGAGGCTATGCGGGCTGCAGGGCGGGAGCTGAGTTTTAGGGGAGGAAGGGAATTAACCCCAGAGTCTGTCTGCCTAGAGCAAAGACCATGTTCTCCCCCTACAGCCCTGGCTGGCAGGAGCGACTGGAGCCTTGTTTGGGCCCAAGGGCTCTGGGACCCGGGGGGGAAGAGGGGGGAAGCTTGGAGACCAGGGGCAGGATTGCTAATGTGCTAAGGTGGCCAAAAGAGGGGACTAGGCCGGTGGCGATGGCTCAGCCATGGGGTCAAGGCTGAGAAGCTGTCCACTCGTCCCCATTCCCACGAGCACCTACTTGACCCAGCTCAGGGCAAGACCCTGGGGCCCGGAGGGTCCTGCTCCTGCAACAGAGAGACCCCGATGCCTCCGTCCCCCCCACCTCCTCTCTTAGGCAGCAGGTCCCGCCCAGGCATAGGACCCACGTTAACCGCTGCCGACTGCCCAGGCGAGGTCCGCTTGCCCTGGCTCCTGCCCGCCGGACCCGCTGAGTTTCACGCTGCGGCCTCCCCAGAGCCTCGCCCGGTGCCTGGCACTGGGGAGCGCGACACGAATAGCCACCAAGTAATTACCAACACGGTGACCCACGCAGCATGTCTAGACAGCATCCAGACGGGCCTGAGATCGGACACCAGCGCTGCCCCGCGTGTGTTCTGTGACCTTAGCTGAGTCACCTCCTTCTCATCTGTAAATGGGAGGAGCCACACCCCGCGGTGTCTCAAGCGGGGCCGGGGCTTGATAAACGCTGGCTACCCGAGGGGACCCTGGCCAGGCATGTGGTGCTCTCTCGGGCTACACGGGGGCCCTCCACCTCTTCTCACTTTTGACACCTCTGCGGCCAAACCCCGAGGCGCAGCCCTGACCCCACAGCCCTTCCTGCCGCACCCCCCCCCCCGGACCCTCCCCCTACATCTTTGTCTCAGCCTGTTCTGTCCCTTTTGTCTTGGTCTCCGCCGGTTTCACTGCCTGTGGTTTCTCTCCGCGTCTGCCAGGAATCCTATCCCAGAGGAACCCATACTCTGGGGCTGTACTGGGTTCCTTTCACGCAGTGAGATGGGAAGAGAGAAGAGAGAGAGAGAGAGAGAGAGAGAGAGAGAGAGAGAGAGAGAGAAGAAGGAGGAGGAAAAAAATCAAAGCCCACATATTGGTTCCAGATGTGGCCTGCTCCCCCAGCCCTTCTCCAACTATTTAATTAAATTCCCCCAGACAGCCAGGAGGGTTTCTTAATGATCAAATTTCCCGGCTCCCCTCCACTCTGTCTCCCTGACGGATGGCCGGCCAGATTCTTCCTGCGTTCGCTTTGCCAAGCAGGGCCGGTGGGGGTGGCGTGGAGGGCTTTCTGGGGAGCACAAAGAACCCTGTGCCCGCCTCTTGCCCTCCCTCCTTCCCCAAGGGATCTGAGCCATCCCTTGGTGGAGCCTGATGGGGCCTGGCAACAGTGGCTGGAGGGGGGCCCCGCGGTCCCGTCCTTCGAGCTCTGCCTCTGGGCAGGCCTGCCAGGAACTGAGGCCGACTGGGCACCAGCAGGTTTCAGATGGGGGAGTCTCTGGGATCAGGACTCTGGGCTCACGGACCAGCCAGAGATGGGGCTCAGACCTCCCGGGGGCCCTCCCCACGCCCATTTGGCTCAGAGAGGGCAAAGCCTGTGCCAAGACCACGCGGACCTGCTTGCCAGGAGAGGCGGAGGCAGGGTGACCAGCATTTAGGAGGTGAGCATCTGCCAGGGAGAGGCCTGGGCACTATTTCTCAGGATGGTTCCCCCACGTGAAGCTAAGAGTGTCTCTCAGTAAGCCCCCCGACTTCTGGAGCGGGAGGACACGTGGGCAAGCCTCGAGACCACCAGCTCTTTCTTCTTGTTTTTTTTTGTTTTTTTTTTTTTAATGTTTATTCATTTTTGAGAGAAAGAGAGGGAGAGAGACAGAGTGTGAGCGGGGACCGGGCAGAGAGAGAGGGAGACGCAGAATCCAAACCAGGCTCCAGGCTACGAACTGTCAGCACAGAGCCTGACGCAGGGCCCGAACTCACAGAACTTTGAGATCACAACCTGAGCCGTAGTCGGACGCTCAACCGACTGACCGCCCCCAGGCGCCCCGAAACCACCGTCGTCTTGTGTAGACGGGGCAGTGAGGCTGGGAAAGGGCCAGGCCCGAGCCTGGGCCCCAGAAGCCTTCCTGTCTTGGGGCGAGGGGGCCTGAAGGGCTCTGTATGGACTGAACGTTTGTGCCCCCCAAGTTCATATGTTGAAGCCCTGACCTCCGAGCTGATGGTATTAGGAGGTGGGGCCGTTGGAAGGTAATTACCTAATTAGGTTGGATGAGGTCATGAGGGTGGAACCCCAGGATGGGAGTAGCGCCCTTACCGGGAGGACAAGAGTCGCCAGAATGCGTTCTTTGCACGCGCAGGAAGAAGTGAGCACAGAGTGAGAGTGGCCGCCCATGAGCCAAGAGGTGAGGCCTCAACATGAAGCCCACCTTACTGACACCTTGATCTTAGACTCCCCAGCCTCCGGAACCGGGAGGAATGAATGCTGTTTAAGCCCCCCAGTCTACGGTATTTTGCTACGGCAGCTTGAACAGCTAAGACAGGCTCGGAGCACCTTCACAGCCTGTCCGCCTGGGCTTATAAGGCCCTGAGGACCCACCTCATCTGGAAAAGCCAGACACCAGGACCTCCTGGTAGTGTCTGGGGGCGGGGGGGAGGGACCATGTCAGGGAGGAGGCTGCCCCCTTGGTCAGCAGGGGTGGGTTCCCCTCGGTGCTTCTTAGGAGAACAGAGGGAGGGAGGGGACAGGAAAGTCTTCCCCAGCCTGGCCAAGATCCCACCACCTGCTCCTCCTGGCTTCCTGGTCCCTCAGTTTCCCCCTGCGCCCACAGAGGATTGGGCCTCTGGGAGAGGAGAATCCAGGCCTTGTCCTTCCAAAGAGGGCCAAGCAGGTTCTGGTCTTGAGGGTCCGGCGTCAGGGTGGGGTCAGGGTGTGGGGGCGGGGAAGGAGGACAGGGGAGGGGGCGAGCCGGGGGGGGGCGGGCCAGGGGAGGAGAGCAGACTGGAGGAAGCCTGGTGTGTGTGCGGCGGGGAGGGGGGCGGTGAGGCGGGCCCATGACCGAGCTTCGGAAATATGCCCAGCCCTGGAGCTCTGTGCCTCGGTGCCCCTGTGCGTGTGTGTGTGTGTGTTGTGGACAACGATGTGTCTGAGAAAGTATGTGTGAGAGAGGGTGGGTGTGTGAGGCTATGTTGGGGAGAGTGTGACAGGGTGTGAGCACGTCTTGTGAGTGTGACTGGTGACGTGCACACACGTGTAAGCGTTTCTGAGAACGGGTGGGCACGTGAGGGCTGGGACAGGTTAAGAGCCAGGGTCTTAAGAGCCCCGGCTGGGCCCGCTGGCTGTGAGTCGCCCTGTCTCTCAGCCTCAGGCTACGACGAGGTAGGAACCCTGCCACCACTTCCTTTCGGGGGTGTCACGACTGGTCAATGAGCTCACACACGCGTCAGGCTTCTAATTCAATTCACAGGACACAGCGACGCACTCAACCAAAGTCTGCCGTTGTTAACAATTTATCCCTCACTGTCCCGCTGGGCCCTGTGATGCCCCAGAGGACGGGGGGGGGGGGGGGGGGGGGCGGGGGGGCGGGGAAGGAAACGAATCAGGTGCTAATTCCAGGCTGGGAGGGCCCAGAAGAAGGGGGCTCGGGGGGGTCTCCGGGGCAGGTGACCTGTGTGCTGGGCGGATGTCACTTGACAGCGTTGGGAGGAGAAAGATTTTGTGGACAGCGCGGGGCCCGGCCCTGGTGTTCATGGATAGATACCCGAGATACGGGAGGAGTGTGCAGGGCCTGATTCGCTGCCTGTGGCTGATTCGGCGTCCCGAGTCTCAGGCAAGAAAGACACTCATTGGTACAAAGGCAGGAAATACACAGAAACACAAAGAAGAAAAAACTTCCCGAGATCCCAGCGCCCGGAAGCCATCACCGCTGACATCTTGCCGTGGGGCCATGGCAATGACCCCTGCCTCCGTACACATGCATACGTGGGCACACATATACATGGCACTTTTTCCCAAGGGGGAATCGTACAGTACCTACTATTCTCGGACTCACTTTGTTGAAGCGCTCTGGGGCAGAGTCTCATATGAGGTAAATCCCATAGGGCAGCTCTTATCACTGTTGGCGTTGGATACCTGGAGAGGCTAGACTTCTCCCTTCATGCCTGTTAACAGTTTCTCATCCTTTGTGACTCACCGGGGTGTGTCCTCGGCCCATTTTTCTGTTAGAGCTTTTGCCTGCTTGTTGTTGATTTTCAACAGTTCTTTGTATATTAAGGCTATCCCTCTCTACACATTGCGCAGTCAGAGGGACTCCCAAGCTCCCTGGGGCAGGGACAGATCAGCCAGAGTCCGAGCACTCAGTGCCTGGCTCCAGGACACCCAGGCTGCCCAGGAATCCTGGAATTGGGTGGCCGGAGGTGGCTAGGCTGGCAGGGCAGCGAGGGGCAGTGGCAAGGAAAGAAGAGAGAAGGTTCAGCACTTGAAAATCAGAGGCTCTGAGTGACAGGGCCTTAATGGGAGGCAGATGGAGAAAACAAGGTTGCCCTTGCTGACAGGAGGGAGGGCAAGGGTCAAGGAACTTTCTAAAGATAGGGGCCTGGGCGACAGGCAGGCGGCAGGGCGGCTCCACAGTGTGATGCCCAGGGGCTGTGACAGAGCAGGGGTCAGCTCCTTACTCCTGCTTGTGCAGACCCTCTGAGGCCCACACCCAGAGGAGCCGCAAGGCAGAAGGCCAGATATTTGGAAGAGCACCCCCGCCCCCAGACCTGGGTTGGAGTCTCAACCCAGCTGTGCAACATTGGGCGAGCCTCTAAACCTCTCTGAACCTGTCTCCTCGTTTGAAAAATAGGCAGATACCATCATTCACTTAATGGGACTTGTTGAGATTGGCGAGTCAAGCATTTAGCACAGAGCTTGGCACATTAGAAGGGCTCAGGACACGAAAGTTAACTCGTTGTTACTTTACCGGTCACAGGACAATCCCAGTCTTCTTGTCGGCAGAGCCCCTCAGCGGGCAACAAGGACCTCTTCGTGGGCTCCAAGACCGTCAGAGCTTGAAGCGCCTTCAGGTTACAGGTAAGGAAACTGAGGCCCAGAGACCAGAAGGGCCATGCCTGGGGTCACCCATCAGAGCGGTCTCAACTGGGTCCTGCAAAGAGACATGTTCAAGCCCCGGCCTCTGGTACTTTTGACTGGGACCTTATTTGGAAGTAGAGGTTTGTTTATCTCTGGCAAATGCAATCAAGTTAAAATGAATTCATACCAGATCAGGATGGGCCCTCAATCCAAGGGCTGGGGTCGTTCAGAAAGGACAAGGTCACTTGGACAGGGACACGGATATAGGGAGGAAGGCCACTCGAACACAGAGGTAGGCAAAAATTGGAGTGAAGCGGCCATAAGCTAAGGAAAGCCGGGGGCCACCAGAAGCTGTCAGAGGCAAGAAAGGAACTCTCCCTTAGAGTCTTTGGAGGGAGTCTGTCCCTGCCGACGCTTTGATTTCGGACTTCTGGCTCCCGGGACCGCCCAGTTTGTGACGCTTTGCTACGCCAGCCTTAGGAAACCAGTGGAGGCAGGCAGAAGCTGGCCTCAGCTGAGGTGGTCGCCCCCGGTCTGCCCTGGACCCCAATCTCAACACGCCTCCTCTGGTTACTCACCACGTGCCCTGGGGTAAGTCAGGCCCCTCTGGGTGCCTCAGGCCCCTGACCTGTGCCACGGAGCAAGGGACCTTGAATCAAATAGGAAGGGCTACAGAGGCTCTGGGTTGCCTGTCGGCTGCTACACCATTCAGGACCTTGGAATCAATCGAGAGGCAGGCTGTGGACCCTTAAAATAGAGGCAGACATCCCTCCCCCCACCAGGGTAACACCTTGGGGGGACCGAGGCACACGGGGGCAAGTGCCCCATTCAGATGCTCATTGTGGCCAGATGGGAATTTGGGCCCAGGCGCCCAATCTTCTGATTTTATGAGATAGAAAGCGCCGTATCAACGTGAGCAAAATTTCCCAGTGTCACTCAAGACGACGCTTCTTTTCTGGGGTGAGGGCCAAGGCAGGCATGTGCTGGGAGCCACAGACCCCGTGGTCTGCATCCCTTCTGCCAAGCCCAAGCTGCCCACTCCCACCCCTCTTTCTTGCCCTGTTAGGCAATGATGGTGGAGGCAAAAAGGTGTTTTGAGCGCCCGATGAGGATTTTGACAGCTTTCCACTTGATCTGCACAACCACCTTGTAAACTTAGCAACAGTAACAGCCAGCAATGAACTGTGCAGCCCCTGCCGCCTACTAGTCGCTGCTGGGTCCCCAGGGAGCGACCTAGCAAGAGTGCTTGATTTTGTGTCTCCTGGGTCAATCTGTTCTGCTCTTGGAGGGGGTGGAGGGGAGCACACAGACAAATCACAGGCACATCGGATTGTCTTCAAACGCCTCTCTAGACCTTCTCTCCTTCGCTCAACAACTCTTGCCTCTGGCAGGTGCCAGATGGGAGGGATTTCCAAGGGCGCGCGGTGGGGGCAGGAGGCCGAGGCACCATGCCAGCGCCGGGACCCGCACACCTCCTCAGAAAGGGCTTTTCCAGAATCAGGAAGACATCAGGCCTCCAATATGCGACTCGGGGTTGTGGAGGTTCACATGTATGGCCTTACAGGAAGATGCCTAAGTGGCTCCAGGTTTGGGTTCCTTCCTGATAGATTCCACTTCCCTGATATTAACAGAGTTCTTGATCCAAGAATCTCAGGTGCGTGCGAGTATCCCCTCTTTAACGGATTAGAAAATTAAAGGTCACTGAGGCCATCCAGGCGGAAGCTGGAAGGAGCTGGCATGGCAGCCTGAAGAGCCAGGAGCTCCTGGGGACAGAGAATAAGGAATTGTCCCCACCACCCGTCGGGGCGTGTGGGCATCCACTCAGCGTTGGGGAGAGGCGAGAGCCAGGCCAAGCCGGAGGCAGCCCTGGTCCGATCCGAGTCCAGGGCGGCTGGGCGGCGCCCGGGGTCCGAGTCACCTCCACCGCCCGGTGCTAGCGCAGCGGCCAGCCAGGGCGCCCTATGGGCGGAGCTCGGACGGCGCCCAGCGGCCGCGGACGGGATCGCAGGGCGGAGCAGGGCCGGGCCGGGCCGGGCCGGGCCGGGCCGGACCGAGGCGGGCCCGCGGTGGGTGGCGATCAGGCTGGCCGGCAGGTCCTCGCCCTCCACCCCCCGGGGGCCGGTGTCCGGGACACCCCCGGCGCTCTCCCCGGGTCGCGCCGCGGTTCCTCCGAGCCCGCAGGGGGCGCTGTCGCCGCCGCTCGCTTTCCTGGGCGCCGCGGACCGGAAGTGCGGGGGTCACTTCCGGCGCGGAGCAGCGCGGTGGAAGGCGGGCCGGCCGGCGGGGCGCGGGGGCTGGACCTGCAGAAGCCGGGTCGAGCCCGCTGCCTCCGGAGCGCGCACAGTCGGCGTCTGGGCCTCGGCGGAAGGTGCGGCCGCCCTGCCGCGCCCGGGGCCGCCGCCATGCCGTTCCTGCACGGCTTCCGGAGGATCATCTTCGAGTACCAGCCGCTGGTGGATGCGATTCTGGGCTCCCTGGGGATCCAGGACCCTGAGCGGCAGGAGCCTCTGGACGGGTAACTAGCTTCCTTGCCGCCGACGCTGCCGCCCTTCGGTTGTCACTGCACGTGTGGCGGGGACGGGGGCGGCTGCGGCCCCGCTCCGCAGATGAAGTTGCGTTGCTTCGAGCGTGAGCTCCTGCACCTGGCTCGAATCTTGCCCTCGGCAGGATGGAGGGTGCTCGAGGCCGGCGGAGGGAGGCCTGCAGGGTGGAGTGGCGGCCGGGCCTCCGCCTCGGCGCCCCACCCTGTGCGCTGTCGGCCTGCTGCCGGTTGCAGGGGAGCAGGGTGGAGTCCGAGGGCCTCGGGTTTTACCCCAGAGCGGTGCGAACCTGAACTGTCTGTAAATGAGTTTGCATTTTACGTAGACAGGAGCGGGTGTATCCGTGAACTTGTGGGAACGGTGTCAGAGAGTGAGGCGTTCAGGGATACGTCAGCGAGCTAAACAAAACCCCCAGCCTTCCTGGTGCTTCTGCATCAGAGGAGAGAGACTGAGGATCACGAGTCAGATGTCTGCATATTCCGTGTAATAGAGAAGAGCGCAGAGGAAATGGGGAAGCCGGTGTGTGTTTCTGGGATCCTTTGGAATTTGAAACACAGCGGTTATCATGCGTCTCTCTAGGGACTTGGGTGGAAACACAGGCTTTTCTTCATCACCGCTCTGTTCACTTTGAGACTTGTTCTGAAAACACAGTGTAAGGTGTTTCCTTAACTCCAAGGAAGTTTGGGGGGGGGGGCGGCTTTTGTAGTCCCAGAATTTTTGCTTTGTATGCATGGTGCGCTCCCCCCTCCCCGGGGCTGGGGAACGAGACGGATTCCTGCCCAGGCAGTAAGGATGGAACCTTGATCTCGACGACTGAAGGGTGGCGGATGGATGACGCTAAGGGAGTGGGGAGCACCGGTGGGGAGGGGAAGCCTCACTCAGAGGAGCAGGTGGCGGCCAGGGAAAGAGAGCTGCGTGCAGGTTCACGGAGCTGTCCGCGGGCCTGCGCTTTGAAAGGCTCGGCGGGTCTCGGAGGCCCGCGCTGGCCGGGCAGGTGGCGTTGGGGCTGGGGTGTGAAGGGCCACCTTCTGGGGAGTGTGGGCGGGGAAGGAGGGCCTGGCTGCGGGGGTGTTGCCTGGGCTGCTCTGGCAACTTCTGCAGCTCAGGGATGGTCCGTGCCCGGGGAAGGAGTGGTCGCAGCAGCACGGCTGTGTGAGGCTTTGTTCCCAAGCCAGGGACCAGATTCTCTGGGCACCTTGGGAGGAGGCTGGAGAAAACCCCAGTTCTTTCTCAGCAAACCCGAGGGGCCGGCTGGGGTTAAAAGATCCAGCTCGCTCTGTCTCTACCGCAAACCTTTCCCGCAGAACCAGGCCCTGCCGTGGGCGGGGGGGGAAGACCACCCACCAGCCCGGGGCAGGCGGGTCCCACAGCCGTGCCCACCCTCACCCGGTCCGCCCCTCTCCTGCCCCAGGTCCAGTTATGTTGCCGGTGAGGAGAGCCGGATCCTGGTTCTCACTGAGCTGCTGGAGAGAAAGGCCCACTCCCCGTTTTACCAGGAAGGTGTGAGCAACGCCCTGCTGAAGATGGCCGAGCTGGGGCTGACCCGGGCGGCCGATGTTCTCCTGCGCAACGGGGCCAACCTCAACTTTGAAGGTCAGCTGGAGCCCAGGGGGGCCGGGGCGGGTAGGTGGCTTGAGTGTGGCTGGGCTTTGGGGTGGGCCAGGTCTTCAGGCGCTGCTTTTCTTGTCCTCTCGGGAGCTGCCTCCCTCCTTCCTTTCGCGGGGGACCACTGAGGCAGCCCGTCCCCCTGCTTCCCACCTCGGGTCCAAGAGCGAGTTTGTTGCTGCTTCCGCCGTGTGACTGATTCAGCAAACTCTCCCGGCTCCCAGCGAAATCCCTGCTTCCGTTATCGTGAAAACGCGGCTGGTGGCACCGTGCCCAGAGCGTGGGGACAGCAATTTCTGCTGCTCGTTCTGAGCCATCTCACATTTTGGCTCACGCCAGAGGGAAAGGGGCAAACACAGAAGCTACACTGGGTGTAAGTCATGGCAGGATCGGGTTGGCTTCTAGCTTCTAGCATCCCCGGCTGTGGAGATGGAACCGTTTTCCTCTCTGGCTTGCTCGCCGGGAGGGCGGGGTCAACCAGGAGACGTTCAGGGCTGACCTGGGACCAGATGGGGGTCTTTGAGCTGACCCATGCTGTGGCCAGGCGTGCCTTCTCCCCTCCCCCACATCTGATGACAGGCTTAGAGGGCGCTAGGGTCCTAGGCTCCCGGAGGGCCGGCCCAAGAGCTGAGGGGCGGGGGCTGTTACCAAGTCAGTTACCCGGACACTGGCTTTGAGAACGTGGCTGTCACTACTGGGGTTGAGGAGTTGTCACTCTGGGTGTTTCTCCCAGCCACCCGAGAAGGGGCGCCCTGTCTTATGGTTCCGTTTTACAGAAGAGGAGAGTAAAACCCAGACAGATTAGCTGCCCCCCCCTCCCCCCCCGCCGCTGGAATGGCGCCAGGACCCTGACCGAGCTCTGACTGCAGAGCTTGCGCTCTAGTGTCTGATGAGGACGGCCGTGTCCTGACCCTGACCCCTGGTGGTGCCGGGCCCCTGGGCCACCCCAGGGGGCGGGTGTGCTGGGGCTGAGCCCGAGGCCAGGTCCTGGGGTCCCGCGAGGAGGTGGCGATAGGCAGGACTGACATCGGCCGTGTCTGTGCCTTCAGACCCCGTCACCTACTACACGGCCCTGCACATCGCTGTCCTGCGAAACCAGCCCGACATGGTGGAGCTGCTGGTGCGCCACGGGGCCGACATTAACCGGAGGGACCGGGTAAGGGCGGGGCCCAGCCTGCTCTGAAGCAGGGACTGGGGGGGGGAGGGGGCACGAGCAACCTCCCAGGCCCCCAGGCCAACTCCACTGTGCTCTCTTGCCTCAGATCCACGAGAGCAGCCCCTTGGACCTGGCCAGCGAGGAGCCGGAGCGCCTGCCCTGCCTGCAGCGCCTCCTGGACCTCGGGGCAGACGTCAACGCGGCCGACAAGCACGGTAGGTGCCCCCGGTGGGAAAGCGGGACGGCCGTGCGCCAGGTGCCTCGTGAGGGACACCCACAGCAGCCCAGGACAGCGGCCAGGTGGGCGGGCGGGCTGGACGCAGCTCGTGCGATGACGCAGCGCAGCGGACGCACGGGTGCATCTTGCTGACCCGCCACAGGGGCTTTAGGGAAGGAGAAGTGGCACAGCCCTTGGCCCCGCGCCGGCCGCTTGAGGGCTCTCTGGGGGAGGAGGCGGGGCACGCGCGCGCTCAGATTCTGCCGGGAAAGCCTCGGCCCAGGCCTCAGGCAGCGTCTGAGTGTCCAGGAACCATTCTGTTCCTGGTTTTGTGCGGGTGGAAAGACAATGACCAGAAACCCGTCACCCTCAGCCCTGGCTCTGAGAGGTCAGTCCTTTCTGAAGCTGGCCTTCTGGGGGTGTCTGGCTGCAACTCTTGATCTCGGGGTTGTGAGTCCGAGCCCCACGTTAGGTGCAGAGATTACTTAAAAAATAAGATCTTTGGATGGGGTGCCTGGGCGGCTCAGCCGGGCACCCGACTCTTGATTTCAGCTCAGGTCACGATCTCAGGTTTGTGGGATTGAGTCCTGAGTAGGGCTCCTTGCGGACAGCACAGGGCCTGCTTGGGATTCTCTCCCTGCCCCTCCCCTGCTCACACACACATTTTCTCTCTCTCTCTCTCAAAATGAATAAACTTAGGGGCGCCTGCGTGGCTCAGTCAGTTAAGTATCCGACTTCGGCTCAGGTCACGATCTCACGGTTCGTGGGTTCGAGCCCCGCACCAGGTTCTGTGCTGACGGCTCGGGGCCTGGAGCCTGCTTCGGATTCTGTGTCTCCTTCTCTCTCTGCCCCTCCCCCTGCTCACGCTCTCTCTCTCTGTCGCTCTCTCTCAAAAACGAATAGACATTAAAAAAATCTAAAACGAAACAGAAAACAAAGTTCATTTTCTGATCCGTTTTCCCTGCACCTCAGGGGTTGCCCTGACCTTGGCTTCCTGGCCCAGACTCCTCCTCATTCTCTTTCTCTGTAGGAAAGACCGCGCTGCTGCACGCATTGGCCAGCAGTGACGGGGTGCAGATCTACAACACCGAGAACATCCGGCTCTTACTGGAAGGAGGTGAGGCGCGTCCGCAGTTCCCTGTCCTCTCACTGTGAAACGTTAAGCGTCACTTTGCAGGGGTTTGAGATCTTCTCCCACCTTGTTTTCTTGACCGGCCCTTGCAGGGGCAGACGTCAAGGCCACCACCAAGGACGGGGACACCGTGTTCACCTGCATCATCTTCCTGCTCGGGGAGACGGTGGGAGGGGACAAGGACGAGGCCCAGATGATCAGCCGCTTCTGCTTCCAAGTCACGAAGCTGCTGCTGGCCCACGGGGCCGACCCCAGCGAGTGCCCGGCCCACGAGTCCCTCACCCACATCTGCCTTAAGAGCTTCAAACTGCATTTCCCTCTCCTGCGCTTCCTGCTGGAGTCCGGAGCGGCCTATAACTGTTCCCTCCACGGCGCGTCCTGCTGGTCTGGCTTCCACATCATCTTCGAGAGGCTCTGTTCGCACCCGGGCTGCGCGGAAGACGAGAGCCACGTGGACCTCCTGCGCAAAGCCGAGACCGTCCTGGATCTCATGGTGACTAATTCCCAGAAACTCCAGCTGCCCGAAAACTTCGATATCCACCCCGTGGGCAGCCTGGCAGAGAAGATCCAGGCCCTTCACTTCTCCTTGAGGCAGCTGGAGAGCTATCCCCCGTCCCTCAAGCACCTGTGTCGCGTTTACATCCGCCTCTACCTTCAGCCCTGGCCTGTGGATGTGAAGGTCAAAGCCCTGCCTCTGCCCGACAGGCTCAAGTGGTACCTCCTTAGTGAGCACAGCGGTACCACGGAGGAGGACATCTGATCGCTCCCCGACTGAAGGCGGCGGCGGCGTCTGGGCAGCTCAGCCCGCTGGCGGATTTCGGTACCTGTGGCAGCCTTGGGGAGAACCTTCGGGCCTTCTGTCAGAAGGTATGGGTTGGGAGACGAGACTTCATCCGTACTGAGTACCAAGAAAACCAGGTGGGTCCTGGCAGCTAGTCATTCCAGTGGGAAAAGGCTCGGTCTTCCAGGGGGACCGCCCCCCAAGTCTCAACCACACTGGGAAAAGGGACAGGGTTTAGATTTGGGACAAGCATACACTCTGTTAATTTGAGGGGAGCACCGGGCAGGGTAGCTGTGAGGCCGGGTCCCGCTGAGAGCCGCAGGAGGCTGGTCTGTCCTGCGTGGGGCCCAGCGGATGCGAGGAAGCACGTGGGCCCGTCAGGGCACGGCACGGCCTAGACCACCCTTCTCCCCTCTCCTCCGTGAGATTACATCACCCACAGAAGTGCTTCTGGCGGACTAAGGAGAAGAGCGAGCCGAGCCCTGATGCCTCTGGCAGCTCTGGGGCCAGGTCACCCAACGGCCCCGGACCGGGCTCTGGTGGCAGCTCTGTGCCAAACCTGGGATCTAGGGGGACCGTGCCTTCTGCTACAAAGTAATCCTGCATGATCAGGGACAGCCCTTTCCAAGATGTCTCCATGTTGCGCGGGGTCCGTCTGGCGAAGAAAGCCACCAGTGCTGACGGCTGACTGTGCTGCTGTACACGCTGAGCCCCCAGCAAGCCCAATGCGAGTCGCGTGGGTCACTGAATTGTGTCACTGCCTAGGAAGGAAGCTGAGGCAAGTAAATGATTCACGCTAACGTGAGACTTTGTTCTTGGCTCTCAAGATCCTTGTGTAACGTTCCGGCCCCTCGGCGCCCCTCCCCAGTCTAGGATCAAGGCTCCCACTGCAGCCACTGTGTGGGCAGCACGAAGGGACGGCAGCACGTGGGGGGGGGGCACGGTTTTCAGGTAGCACGACACTGCTGCCCCGTAAAGACGACCTCCGCCCCAGACCGGCTAGGACCTTTCCAATACGGGATTCACCCTTTTATTTTGTGACTTTGGCGAACGTCCACCGAGAAGCCGCGAGGCACAGCCCAGAGTGAGGCTACGGACTCCCCTTGCCGTATGCTGTTGTGACGCTCATGTTAGGGACACCAGGGCTCAATCGCCAAACAGAACTTAGAACGTGAACGGCCCAGCGGCTGCAGGAGGCACCGCAAAGGCTCAGGCAGGGAGGGTACAGACGGCCAGCTGCGGCTCTGCTGCCTGGCCCCCCCCCCCCCCCCCCCCCGGGAGAAAGTCCTCAACAGCCAAGAGTTCTCTTAGGGCACCCAGGCCTGGGGCCGGAAGGCCAGGTGGTGGTAAGGGACATCCAGGGACTCGCCAGGGGCCCTGGAGTCACACGGGTCTGCACCGCGGTCCCTGCCTGCCAGGGCAGCAGAGCCGGGCTCCAGCCTCTCTGCTCCGTGTGGGCCACACCCTTCCCCGCTGGGTCCCCGTCAGGCCTTCTGAAAAAGAGTCCAGTGAGCGGCGGCAGACAGGTGTATTTCGAGGTCTTGCTCCGCGTCCCCGAGCCATTGTCATGGAGCCTCCGGGTCTTGCCCCACTGCCAGCCCCCCACCCTGCGCGGCGCTGGTCCCTTACTCCTGCCGGTGCCTGCTCATCTCAGGGCTAAGCTGTACACGTGATAGATCTCGTCGGGAAGGTTCTCCTGGCGCTCCTGGGCTAGCAGGCTGAGGCCCGCGCTGCGGATGATCCTGTGGACCACCTCGAGGCCCCGGCACACGCTGCTGTCCACGTCATCCAGGATCACGCCCTCCTGGGCCATGTTGTCTTTGATGACAATGATGCCGTTGGGGCGCAGGCCCTGCTTGCAGCGCCGCAGGAACTCGGCCAGGTGCTGATCAGTCAGGTGACCTGGGGACCGCAGAGGCTGGGGTCACTAGGGAGCGGCACAAGCGTGTACCTGCCACTGGCCGTTCCCTTCAGCTTCCCGACTCACTGAGCTCGCCCTCTGTGTGAACACCGCCTCCCTGGCTCTTGGCAGCCCCGAGACGTTTACCTACCCCCAGGTGACGTAAGAGAAAACCGGCTCAGAAGTCACCCACCCAGGGCAGTCACAAAGCATGCAGCTGGGATCTCACCCTCACTGGGCGACTTCTGGGCCCTGCCCGACCCCACGCTCCATCCACCCACGTCAGGCCTGGATTGCGGGAGCACACCGGAGTTCCTTCCCTTCCCTGCCCTTAAAACTCCAGACAGGCTTTTTAGAAGCCCAAAATACAGGGCCGGGCCCAGTGTGTCCCTGGCAGGTCTGGAGTCCACCGCGGAACGGGTGGCCAGCTGCTGGTACGGTGGCCTGCGGCCGGGTCAGCAGCCCGGGAAGAGCACGCGGGGTGTGCCGTTGGGCTAAGTGGGTGCGGGAGGGGGCGGCAGGGCGCGGCTCGCTCTCTGAGCAGCAGGGACAGCCACGGCTTCCGTGCTTCCTCTTACTAAACACTGGGGTGCCTGGGTGGCTCAGTCAGCTAAGCGGCCCGACTGGATTTTGGCTCAGATCATGGTCTCAGCGATTCGTGAGCTCAAGCCCCGCATCAGGCTCTGCGCCGACAGCTCGGGATTCTCTCTCTGCCCTTCCCCTGCACGCGTGTACGTGCTCTCTCAAAATAAACTTAAGAAGACTTACAAAAGCTCATTTCCACTTTCTTCAAGGCAGCTAAGCTCTTGCTCATTTACATTTTTTCAACACAAAACTGCCCCCAAATGGGTCCTATAACAGGTACTGACACGACACGGAAAGGGTACTTGCAGGGAATGTTTCCCACGGTCCTGGCGGACCCAGGGAGGACGGGAGAAATCCCCGCCGCCCCGCCTAATGCAGGGGCCCCCAAGGCCTGGGGGTGGGGGGGGGCCACCTCTGCCGCGGGAGGTGTGTGGGAGGTGGAGGGCCGCGAGAAGCTCACCTATCACCCACTGGATCCAGATGACGTCGTAGGAGTTAGGCTCGGGGCTGAAGTCCTGGAGGCCGCAGCAGAAGTAGTTCCTCACCCTCTTGCCCTCCTCCCCCAGGTAGGTCTTGGCTTTAATCAGAAAGTCTTCGGTCACGTCCACCATATCCACCACTCCAAAGAGCGGCAGGAGCAGCCGCTTGGTGATCCGGCCTATGCCGGCTCCGCAGTCCAAGGCACAGGAGGTCCCCGTCTTGTTTGGGCCTTCCTGAGAAGCAGGGAAGGCACAGACTCCGTGAGGACGGCTCGGAAAGCCAGCGGGACCCTGTCCCCGTGAGGGGGCGGTTCCTCCCGAGCTCCCAGAGTTACTCAAATCGGAGGACCGGGCACAGGCTGGGGGCTGGCGGGCGTGGGGTCGTCAGTGGGTAGGAGCGCGGCACATTCTCGTCCCGGGCCACACGTTTCTAAGCTGAGCGCCAACCTGAATGGGTGCGTTTAATCCCTCTTACTCCCAAGACCCCGTTAAAACAACGGAACGTGAAAAGAACCCAAGCAGCAAGAGAATGAAAGGGCGGTCAGGGATCCTCACCCGTTTTCACAGACCTGGAAAGATGGAACGTGGGCGGGGGAACAGCAAGTGGCATGGGGAGCGCGCGGCCTCTGACGCTCACGGGGGGGGGGAGGGAGGAGGAGGAGGAGGGGGAGGGCCAGGGAGATGCCAGCCTGGCACAGAGGAGGGCAGAGCGGGCGAGGGGGTGAGGAGCTGGGAGCCTGCCTTCAGCAGAACAGCCAACATCATGGCCCAGGGGCCCGCAAACTCGGCAAGACAGCAAAGGACTCGGCCTCGGCAGAACCGAACAGTTAAGGGGAGACTCCGTTCTGGTGTCCGGGAGCCCCGGCACGGCGGCCAGCGCCCGTCTGGCAGCCTCGAGACAGAGGCCCCGGTCCACGCGCCACCCCCGCCCCAGCCTTTGAGGCCTGGGTCACCGACGCCCACAGCTAACCAGAGGCCTTGCGGGGTACGCGTAAGAGGTGGCGCCCCGTGCAAACCAGGTGGGGCCGCCAGGGCCACATCCTCTGCTCCTGGAGAGCACACCAGACCTGCCTACCCTCAAAAACCTCTGCAGGAACTTCCGGGAGCTGCTGATGTCGATGCTGGAGATGTGGCCGTACCCCCCGAGCATGCCGTCCACGGTGGGTGGGACTTCCTTCCAGTACGTCTTAGCCTTCGAATAGAACTGTTTCTCATCTTCGATCACCTCACTCGTCATGCTGTCACCAACCGACTCAGCTCAGGCACCAAACTCAGCGGCAGTGCCTCCTGAACAAGAAAAAGAGCAAGTCAACTAGGCAGAGAGCCCCAGTCTCACCTCCACGCTTCAACGGTCACACAACCCTGCCTGCTGCAGGGAAATGTCCAGTGTCCCCAAAACCGCGTATAGGCGTTGGATGACAGGGCCTTGCCTCTTGTATTCAAGTCATTTTGCAAAGTCCCCTTTGTACCCGAGGAGGAGACCCAGAGTCCTGGGCTGCGAGTCCTTCCCTTACTGCACGTGACACCTGACCCGACGGCTTCTCACCCTCGGCTATAGAGAACCCCAATCTACACTTGAGGAAAGCAAAGCAAGGAACCCCAGCCTTCCACGGTGGACGTCCCGGCTGGTCCCGGGAGGGCCTGGGGGAGTCCACACACCTCCCTCCCTCTCTCTGCGGAGCACAGAATGAAGCTCGCTGTGGGGGCCGGTCCTTTGTTAACCATGAGCCGGACCCTGTGCCAGGCGCTGTGCTGGGAACTGAGGAGACAGCCCCACGGAAACCGCCCCCCGCACACAATGGCAACCGAGCGGGGCCGCAGACAAACACAAGGTGCGGGCGCGGCCCACCCCAGGGGAGGCACTGCCCCGGGGAGTCAAAGAAGGAATCCCCAGGGATGACAACACATCAGCTGAAAGGAAAGGTGAGGAAGAGCTCACTGAGCCAACGGGCAAGCCTGCTCCAGGGGGAGAGGTGCGAACGGCGCACGGAGAGCCGTCGCGACTGGAAACACAGGGTCCGGGGGGACATGACATTAGACTCCTCCCTAAAGAGCAGTGAGCCTGAGCTACTCTAGGTTAAGCAGGCGGACGTGTTCTGGAAGGCTGTGTTGGCAGCTGTGTGGAATCCGGGCAAGAGTGAAAGCAGACAGGACAAGAGGGTGTCGGGAGAACAGGGGAGGGGCAGCTACACAGCAAGAGCCGGGGCCGGGGGGCGGGGCCGGCCACTCAGGCCAGGGAGGGACAGAAGGGTCACACCTCCGCCGGGAGGCGCGGGCACGCTTCCGCCAGCTCACCACATACTTGCAAGTGCTGGTCTGGTTGCTCTGAGATAAAGCCCGACCCTCAGAGAGCTTCCGGTCCAGCGGGAGACAGAAGCAAGCGGAACACAAGGCAGAAACAGGCCGCTTGCTGAGCCACAAGTGCTTTGGGAACTCAGAGAGGGGCAGATGGGTGGGGGGCGGCCGGGTTGGCAACCCGAGCTCGGCCCTCAAAGACCAGGAATGCTAGGCGGCCGGGGAGGGCACAGGCAGAGGCAGAGACGGCCTGGGCGGCAGGAACGCAGACAGAGGAAGAGGGTGTCATGGGAGGGGGGCTCAGACAGGCAGACTGGGCCTGGATTGCAGGGGGGCCCCCCGAGGACAGGTGGGGGCCGTGGGTCTAGCCCGTTGGTAATGGGAAATCAACCAGCCGAGGGTTTCTGAAGCGCCCCAGGTGGGCGGCTGGGCCGGGAGCTGCGGCGGGACCACGGGCACACGGGGACCAGCAGGAGCCGGGCCAAGGGGCGGCAGCACAGAAGTGAGACCAGACAGGGGCGGGGGCCACAGTGCATGCTCCGCACGCGGGCGCTTCCCATCGGCCACTGGATCGTCACGACCGACCGTGAGCCCGGCACCACGATCACCCCGCCTCACCCCGGGTCAAGAGGCCACGCTCCTCCCCCGTGGGCAGCTCATCCTCGGCACAGGCTCTCAGCCTGAGTGTCACGTGCTCAGAGGCCCTCCCTGACCAGCCCCGCCAAGGAGGCTTCCTCCAGCCCCCTGATCCAGTCCGCTTGCTGCCTCCAGAACGTACTTGTATCTGCGATTACACTGTTGCCTCCGCCCGGATGGAAGCTCCGGAGGCGTGACCGCACCTTTTCACCACTGTGTCCCCGGCACCAAGCCCACACGAGTCCCTTAGCGCAGGGGTGAAGCCCCCCGACCCGCCACCTTTACATCACCCCACTGGGTGGCCGCTAAGTCGCTGACTCCTGGAACACAGGGCAACTGAGGAAAGCCTCGTGTGGAACCCGGGGAGAGTGCTCGAAAACAAGAGAAAACCCCCGGGATGGAGAACTACTTAAGGGTTCCGAGACAAGTAATCAGACTGGAAGCAGGAAAGTGCCCCCCCCGAGGACGGGCACGCAGCCCTCGGATCAGAATTTAGAGACCACAAGAGAAGGACGGGGAACAGAACACGAGAAAAGCTGAAGCATTTTCACCAGCCACGTTCATTACGAGCCTAGCCCCCGATGCACAACTGTACTCTGAACTTGTCCTACGAGACCAGGAATCTTCCAGAAGCAGCAGGCTCACCTCTGCCCAACAACTCAGGACTGCTCCTCGGTGATGCCTCGGTGAGCCCTTTCCGGGCAACCCAGCCAGCCAGCGGGGCCACCAGGGGAGGGCCCTCCTCCCCACCCCCCTGGCTCCTTCCCAGACTCGGACGTCCCCCACAGACGAGGCCACACGCCGGCCCTCTGAGGAACCAGAAGAGAACCGACAGCTTCCACGTGCCCTAGCGGGTCCAGTTCTCAGATCTGTGACTGTCACCGTGTCCACCCTCTCGAGTCCTTCTGCGGCGCAGGGAGAGTCCTCCAACCCCCCTCAGATCCTCCAATCAGCTCTCAGGCTGATGTTCCAGCTCCACTGTTCAGGTACGAGGGTCTGGGACCACAGTGAAGACAAGTTCCAACCACCGTGTCCATCGAAGAGCCCTCCGGGGGAGCAGGCTGGAGGGACCCTGGTTCTAAATACGGCGTCTCTCCACGCTGGCTCGCCACCACGTCCCACCCAGAAAGAGACAGCGGCACGTGGCCCGGCAAGAATGAACTCTCGCTGCGACCCTGAGATACACGGTAAGCAAAGGAACGCAGAGACCTCCCGACACCCAGGAACGCCAGCTGTGGTAGAGTGGGCGTCACTGCGGGCCCCGGGCGGGCCACTAGCCTGAACGTCACCAAGGAGCTGGGTTTGGGGGCCCACAGCCACCACCACCCAGGAAGGACGGCATCGGCCAGCGGCGCCCCCACGCAGCGCTCACACGGGGGCCTGGCAACGCCGACCCTTCCCCACCAGCCACCCCCACCAGTCTTGGCAAACCGCTGGTTTCGCCCTCGCAGCTGTCTCCCCACTGGCCCGGGAGCTCCTTGGAGAACACCCGCGACACCCTGAGATCGACCCCCGTATCGCTCTCGAACCACACGCAGCACACAGGCCTTCGACAGAAAGTTCACTCCCGCCAGCTGACCAGAATAAATGTGGGGCCCGACCCGACCCTGGCGGTGTCTGCCTTTCCTCCCAGGAGGTAAGCTTCCTGGAGGCAGGGACATGACCTCACACCCCCTTACGCAGCACCTGATAAAAGGTGGCTGTTTGCTAGTTGGTTGCTGAACGACCCAAAGAATGAGCCTTGTGTGGCCACAGTCATTTTCCACTTTTCAGAAAACCCTACAGAAATCCAACCGTTCCAAACTGGGAACACTGAAGGCCATTACCAACAACGTGAGTTTTTGCTTTACCGAAAGCCTTCCAACATGGTCTCTTTAAATGTCAAGGTCCTCTGAATAATCTAATTTACCAGAACTCCACTTACAGGCAGCTTCTAGGAACAGGCCAGGGGAGGGACGTCTGGGCTGAGACATGGCAAGCATAATTTTGACATTTGTTCCAACAGCTGATTCATTAGTAAACGTGACTCCATGGGGCCCTGTCTACACTTTGTCTCCCAGCGTCCCGACTGGAGTGGGCAGGAGGTCCCTAGGAGCCAGAGGGAACAGTCGTCAGTCAAATGGCAGGAAGTCCCCCTATACTCTGCCCGGCGGGGGTGAGGGGCTGCAGGGCTCCAGGGCTAGGGAAAGGGCAGTCTGGCTCTGTGCGCACGCCAGGCGAGCCGGAAGAGGAAGAGAGGCCCTTTGCTCATAGTGGGCTCTGTCACCTTCTCTTTCCCTCCAAGGTGTTTAGGGTGACAGGTGGGCAGTCGCCCCAGCTACCGCTTCTCCCAGGATCCCTGGAAAAGAATGGTGTCCGAGCCGTGCCGGTCAGTGCTCTGTGGAGGCATCACACCCTCTCTGCAAAAGCCTGGAGGCCACAGGAGGCAGGAGTCTGCCTGGAGTTACCTCCTCCCTCTTGCAGCCTGCTGGACAGGGCCTGCTCTCCCTGGATCGGTGACAGCAGCTGGACATAAGGGAATGGCAAGGTGCTCTATGATAAAGAAAGCAAAGGAAGGAGAAAGAAGACCAAAAAAAAAAAGGGGGGGGAGGAGCAGTGCAGAGAGATTTAAAAACAAACTAAGGCTCTGGGGCGCCCGGGTGGCTCAGTCGGTTGAGCGTCCGACTTCGGCTCAGGTCACGATCTCCCGGCTCGTGAGTTCGAGCCCCGCATCGGGTTCTGCGCGGACAGCTCGGAGCCCGGAGCCTGCTTCGGATTCCGTGTCTCCCTCTCTCTCTGCCCCTCCCCCACTTGTGCTGTCTCACCGTCTCTCTATCTCTGTCTCAAAAATAAATTCAAAACCATTTTAAAAAATTTTAAAAAAACAACCAAAAAACCCAAGTCTCTGGTGGAGTCAAATACACCAGGTCTGAATCCTAGCTTTGCTTCTCACTGGCTGTGTTGTGTAAGCTCACATAAGACACTTCACCTCGGTTAAGCACACTTCTTTATCTATAAAACAGGAACAGCAATGCTGACGTCACAGGAAGGCTGGGATGATTAAAGGTGGGTATAAAAGCATCAAGTGACCCATAGAGTGCCAGGCACGCATTATTTCTGCCAAATGAGATTCTCATCAATTCTCACTGGCAATCCCAGAGATCAAACGAGATAAATACCCTGAAATGCCCTATAAACTGTAGGGCGTTGGACACATCTAAGGCATTATTACTGTTATGCTGGGTGGTGGATTCGGGACAAACAGCTCTGCAGACCTGCAGGAGAGGGGAGTGGGACGCTATCTCTGTGACTCTGTAGCTTCTGGTCGCCACCAAAGCGTTCCAACCCTCCCCCCGGCTCCCCCCCCCCCTCCGTCTACCGCTAGAAAACCATTCCACTAAGGGAGTGATGTGCCTTCCCTGCACACAGGAAACCAGGAAGAGCACACGGAGGGAACCCAGACGTCTTACCACAGTCAAGGCCCCACCAGGGCAATGATTCTATACGTCCAGACCGTCTGCAATCCTGCCCCACCCCACCGTCAGGGCCTCTGACACCAGTTGTCTCGGTCCCAGAGACAACCCGCCGCGCTGATGGGCAGCAGAGCCCGGGCCTTTCGTTCGATCTGGCAGCCCCTCCGCAAACAGGCTGACCTTGGCTCCAAGGGCTCTTGGCTGGCGAGCTCTCTTCTGAGCGGCACCTGTGTCGACCGTAACTGGGGCTGGATCCAAGGTGAAATAAGATAGCAACTCCCATGCAGCGGGCACTGCTCTGTGCCCGGCTCTGACCTGAGCATTTTACTGAACCCTGACACCGACTCTCCGAGTGCCTGCTCTCCTTATCCCCGCTTCTCCAGGGGAAACTGAGGCTCAGGCAGGGAAAGGGACTAGCTGCGACCCCGGAAGGGCGTCGGGGGAGGGGCTGCCCCGTGCAGGCTCGGGGTGCCCCGGCCTTCCCCTTCCACCAGCCCCCAGCGGCCCCCTTGTCCGACCTCCCCGGGACGCGCACGTGGGGCCCCGGCAGCTCGCGCCGGGTCACGTGACGAGCCGGGACCTCAGGGCGCCGAGGCAGTTGGCGGCCGGGGCCACCTCTTCCCCGCCGGCCGCCGCTCCTCCTCGCGCTACTCACCCCGGGTGGGGGCTCCCGGGACCCGGGAGAAGAGGACGAGGAACAGGAAGCCGAAGGGAGGGCGGCGGCGGCGGCGGCGAACCCCCCACAAGCCCACCACCAGCTCCGTCAGACCACGGCCAGACGCGACACCTCGCGGCGCGCGCTGCCTTTGTCCGCACACGTCACTTCCGGGCGCCCGGGGGCGGGGCCGCGACTAGCTCCGCCCCACGGCCGGTTTGCCCCGCCCCGGTCGGCTTTCTGGTTCCTGGAAGCACCTCTCAGGCTTAAAAGAGCCTGGGCGCCGCCGAGCCCCTCCGGCCTCCAGCACGTGCACCGGTTCGTTTGGAGGCTGAAGGCTGGACTCTTAAAAACGAGCGTTCTGTGGGTTTTCCACTGGGGAGAAAGAGGGGAGGAGCCTCATTCCCCAAATCGTACCCATAACAATTTGCACCTTAAAATAATATGCAGAGCCAAGAAAGAGAGAGAGAAAGAAAAAAAGAAAAGAAGAAGAAAAACAACCCTTGATGGCGCCAAGGGGATGCTACCTCAATTAAGCAGAACAGATCCTTGAAGTTTCCATTCCAAAAAGCCTGCCCTCCCATAGGTTCCTCCCATGTGTAGAAATTCTGGAGGGATACCTGAAAGCAATCTTGATGGAAATATGATGGGTTTGCACGTGGTAGGCCTTGTGACCCTCTCCAAGGAGACCTCTTCTTCCAGACTGGCGTGCTTACTCACTTCCCAATGCTCTGAGTGTTAAATTTGTAGGATATTGCCGGTGGAGCCTTCAGCCCTGTGCCTGCAGTGTGCTGTCAGTAAATAGACAGTATTTATCATAAGTTCATTTTTCCTAGACTGATGTCCTGGTCTTAGGTGCCTTCCTCTGGGCTTTGCACACAGGAAATACTTCAGGTGTGTTTGCTCTAATGACATGAAAGCTGGGGAGGGGGACAGGCTGCAGCTGAGTCCCCCAAATCTGTTTATGTATATATATTATTTGGCATTCTTTCCAGAGTACTCCAAATCAGACTTGGTTCCCCTGGCCTGGGCCCCTCTCCCAAGCTTCATTTTCCGTGGTCTCTAAGGGAAGAGGATAAATCCTGAACAATCTCAATTGCTGGATGTGGATTCTTCCTTTGGGGGCAGCTCTGAGCCCAGCTTTTCCAGGGGTGCCTAAAAATCCACCCCTACCTTTTTTTTGGATGGCTCAGTCGGTGGAGCATCCAACTTCATCAGGTCATGATCTCATAGTTCATGAGTTCGAGCCCCGCGTCAGGCTCTGTGCTGACCGCTCAGAGCCAGGAACCTGCTGCAGATTCTGTGTCTCCCTCTCTTTCTGCCCCTCCCCGCTCATGCTCTGTCTTTCAAAAATAAGTAAACATTGAAAAAAAAAAAAAAGAAATCATGTAGTTAGTCTGGTGTTCCTCATCCATTTTTTTTAAAAATTCATGCACTCTTAGAATAAACGTAAAAAATGTTCACCTTTCCAGGGAATAGATATAAAAAGATTCACCTTCCTGGGGTGCCTGGGTGGCTCAGTCCGTTAAGCATCTGACTTTGGCTCAGGTCATGATCTCATAGTTCATGCGTTCGGGCCCCGCATTGGGCTCTGCGCTGGTGTGGAGTATGCTTGGGATTCGTGCTCTCTCCATTCTCTCTGCCCCTCCCCTGCTCATGCTTTCTCTTAAGATAAATAAACTTTAAAAAAAAAAAATGTTCACCTTCCCCACTCAATATTCCAACTTCCCAGGGAGGTACACCCTTCCATCCCTGGTTGAAGAGTATTTGCAGAAAATGGAAATACATCGGGGGCGCCTGGGTGGCGCAGTCGGTTGAGCGTCCGACTTCAGCCAGGTCACGATCTCGCGGTCCGTGAGTTCGAGCCCCGCGTCAGGCTCTGGGCCGATGGCTCGGAGCCTGGAGCCTGTTTCCGATTCTGTGTCTCCCTCTCTCTCTGCCCCTCCCCCGTTCATGCTCTGTCTCTCTCTGTCCCAAAAATAAATAAAAAACGTTGAAAAAAAAATTTAAAAAAAAAAAAAAAAGAAAATGGAAATACATCGGCTATGATACTTCCTCCAGGCCGACTTGTAAAATTGTCAAATTATACCATGCCAGTGAAATTGCTGGGCCGAACCATCCTTCTCCCCCAGTCCAATTTCACAACGCAAGCTTCTCCCCTGCCTCCTCCCAGCCAAGAGTCACGGATGGGGTCCTAGCAGCCCTGAGAAAGGACAGCTAGAAGCAGGGCCTGGACTGGAAATCAGTTCTCTTGGTTTCCAAGCCCACTGCCTTCTTACTGCCCAGCCTTCCAGTGGAAGCTGGGCTTCCAGACCTACCCAGCCCAAACTTGACCCACCTGGGCCTCCCAAATCCAGAGAGGATAGCAGAACCCTGGCGTTTCCACCACTGGCTTGGGCCCGGCTGCCCTGGTTAGGAGTCCCACCACCCCCTTGTGCGGGCAGCTTTGGCTTTCTGGGCACAAAGCCCCACCCTCTGTCTCCAGGCCTGAGAGACCACCCCTCCTCACATGGCCTTGGGTGAGGGGCGGATCACAATGACCCTGAAGAGGCCCAGGAGGGAGGCCTGGAGGGAGAGCAGGGAGGGTCCAGCAGATGGACCAGGCCGGGAAGATGGGCTCTCTCAAGGACCAACCCACCAGTTAGGGGGCTCCAAACTCAAGGGACCTCCTCAGGACTCACCCAGAAGCCCCACTAGGGTGAGTGTGATAGCAGGAGCCAGCTCAGAGCTGACAATAATCTGGGGGTGGGGTGTGATAGGGAGGAACCAGGCTCCAAGATCTCCCCCCCCCCCCCAACCCAGCGTCAAGATGCTGGGGGCAGGCGTGGAGCTCTGTCTCCCAAAGGGGAAGTTTGTTAAAAATAGGTGTCTTGGCCCCACCCCAGACCTACTGAGTTAGAACCTGGGGACATCCGCATTTTCAGCAAGCTCTCCACCCAAGGGGCCCTGGGGCCCCAGCAGGACCGCGCAACTGCTGGGAGGGTCTCTCCTTTCAAGCGGGTTCCAGGTTTCCTAATTCCCCGCGGAGCGCTAACAGCGTGAACAGGACAGCAGCACTCCCGTGTGCTGAGCCACAAAGGGGGCAGGTGCTCCGTCACCCCCATTCTACAGATAAAGGCACTAAGAAAAGGTAATCGATTGGCTTGTCCAAGGTTGCGAAGCTAGTAAGCAGCGGAACTGAGACTAAATCCTGAATTTCAAAAAGTTTAAAATGCTAACAACATCGATAATCGTAGCGCGCCCCCTCACCTAGACGTCACAGCAACTCAGAGAGGTGTGTGCTCTGACGTGACCATTTGGCAGGTGAGGAAACAGAGGCTAGGCGAGCTCTAGCCTGAAGCCGCTCACTGCCTGGCGAACCGGGGGCGTTACCCCCAAACCACACGACCCGGCTCTGGGCACTATGGCCTGGGGGCTGGTGTACACCCTCCTCTGCACTTCACACGGCAACCCCCCCCGCCCCCACTGAGGCGTGAGGACGCCCTGAGCTGAGCGCAGGGCCAGACATGACCCGGCGTCACCCCAACCCCTGGACGCAGCAGGTGGCGTCCCCCAACCCCCGGACCCAGCAGGTGGCGCCCAAGGGGCTCCCCGGCGACCGCGCTCGCCGAAGGAGGGACCCGCTGCTGCCCAGTTTGCCCCTGCCCCAAATCCGGGGAGTATCTGGCGCGGGGGCCACCCGGGGCTCGAGGGCCTCGGGGAGCGACGACGGGTGGTGGGGCGGGTCCTCGCTCCCAGAGCTGGGGGTGGGTGTCAGGAGCGCCCCGCTGAGCCTGCCCACCCTGCCCACTGGGGCCCAGCGGGCGGCGGAGAACCGGGCGAAGCTGAGGTCGCTCCTGCTGCCGCCCCTGCTCCGGGCCGGGGCGCCCCGGGACCCCGCGCCCCGGCGCCCCAGGCCTGGAGAGAGCGAGGACCCCTGCAGGGGCTCGGCCAGGGAGACCCCGGACTCCCTGCTCGCGCTCCAAGGAGAGCTCCTCCCCAGCAAGTTCCGGGAGTTCCTGCAGCGGACCGGGGGCAGAGTGCGTCCGGGCGACGCCACCGAGTGAGGCCCCGCCCAGGACCCCAGGGGGCGGGGCGGAGTCATTTCTGGAATGAATGAAGCGGCTGTTAGTTGAGGATGCCTGGCAGAGCCCGGACGACCGCCCCTTGAGGGCGGGTCTACCCTTGCCCCTGTAGTACAGATGAGGAAACTGAGGCCCAAGGCCGCGTAGCTAGGAAAAGCCTCGTGAGGACTGTCCCCAAGGGAAGGCTCATAGCTCTTTCCCCCTCCTCCTGGCTCCCAGCATCCTCAGCACGGCAATCAAAAAAGAGTGTTTAGAGCACTGCCAGCATCTTCCCCGGTGTCCCCACTGTTCCTTCCCTTCAGACCTGCGGTGAGTGTCGCTGACCTGCTTTTGGGGACAGGGTTGCCATCAGTGCTCCGAGGGTGGGGACCCTGGCCACTCACGCCAGGTGTGGCTTGTGTGTCTTCAAGGGGTCAGTCATCGTACTTCCAGAATAGTCTTAAGAAGATTTTGCTGCATCAGATACCTGCCCTGGGGACCCTGAAGAGAGATCGCTCACAATTCATCACCTTCAAAAAGGCCAACCAGTGAGTTACAAGAGGCTGGCGTTATGGGGGGTGGGAGAAAGCGTTTCTTCTGTTCTTTCCCCTGTCTTTCGCCTGTGAATCTATCCACCTGTCCACCGACACATCCATCTATGTGTCCATCCATGAGTCAGGTCTTCCGTCGATCCATCAGTCCATCCATTCGTCCATCTAGCCGGTCATCCCTCTATCCACAAACTCTGACAATTCTATGCACCATCCAGGAATCCGATGATCAGTCATCTACAAACCTTTCCACGCACTTGTAAATCCAGGATACTGTCCATCTGTAATCTCGTTATAAAGCCAGAGATGAGTCCACATGCCTGTCCGTCTAGGCATTCATCCACCCGTCCGTACATCTACGCCTCCTCCTAAGACCCAGTCCTTCTATTCAGACCTTTTCCTGAACTCATTCATCAGTCCGTCCGTCCATCCACCCGCCCAGTCGTTCATCCTTTTGCCCACCCCACCATTCATCGGTCCATTTCTTCCTCTAACTCTGATTAGGTTTTACTATATGTCAAATATGGGGGGAAATAAGACAAGGGATGGAGGCTGGAGAAGAGCCTGGGCATTAGAGCTTACCTGGACTCGGTGCCATAGCTCTAATGGAGAGGAAAAAGAATGCAGAAAAAATTCCCCCAGCATACACAGGCTTAGACAGAGGTGAAAGGTGAAAAACATCGCCCATGAGTTTAAAGACCAAAGAGTAAATACGTGACATCCATGCCGTTCCTTCTCGTTCTGGGCCCATGGCTGACAGTATCATCGGATCACAGCATTTTTCCCCACTGGGCCTCGAACCCGCCCTGACACAGCGCTCCAGGCCGGCGCCACCAACGGATCGGCGTGGGTGCCGGGAGCGAAACCCATTTGCCAACCCGGGAACTTTAAATCAGTGACGCCAAATAAACTCACTTCTCCCAAGATATAATAAGGAAAAGTATGGAACTCGTTATCCCCTCTATGACACACGGCAGAGAGAGACACATTCACAGCGTTTCGCATTGAAGACCGAATGCTTGCACACCTTATGGTGTGCGAGATTCCCTGGTAGGCCCTGCAGGGGACAGCGGGGTGCGTCGGATGAGGCTCCGGGAGCCTTTGACGGGAGAAGCTGAGATTCCAGTCCTAGGGGCAGGGCTGGGGTGCACCTGTATATGGCCCTGCGGCCAGCACAGAGCAGGCAGCTGGGGGATCGCTAGGTCCCAATGCCCATAGCCTGGCACTGTCCTGACATCTCCTGGCTTCCTGGCTCCTTAGTGGGCTGATGACAGGATCCCTTCCGGGGATCCACACAGACACAGAGATGCAGTCGGATAAATGGCTGCGGATACGTCAATCCGTGTGTAAAGTTGAACGTGGCGTTTCTGAGTAACAGATCCACGGACGGATCGAGCCGGCCCTTCTGCAGCCTTGCCCTTGAGGCTGAAATTAATAGCAATACGTGCAGCAATAACAGATGCCCTTTATTGAGCACAGGCCCCGGGCCAGGCCTGTACTGGATGCCTCAAGTAAGTTATCGGAGACCTAGCGCCCTCTTATAAGGGTGCTGTTATCATACCTACAATACACAATACGTAACCTAAAGGGGAAAACTGCAAAATGGACACGTGAGTGCGGGCTGCCCCGGGTCACGTGGCTGGGAAGGGCCGTATTCTCGCTGCTGAACTCCTTGATGTATAAGAGTGCCAGCTCTGGGGCGCCTGGGTGGCGCAGTCGGTTAAGCGTCCGACTTCAGCCAGGTCACGATCTCGCGGTCCGTGAGTTCGAGCCCCGCGTCAGGCTCTGGGCTGACGGCTCGGAGCCTGGAGCCTGTTTCCGATTCTGTGTCTCCCTCTCTCTCTCTCTCTGCCCCTCCCCCGTTCATGCTCTGTCTCTCTCTGTCCCAAAAATAAATAAAAAACGTTGAAAAAAAAAAATTAAAAAAAAAAAAAAAAAAAAAAAAAAAAAAAAAAAAAGAGTGCCAGCTCTGGAGCTAAGATTCGCATCTTGGCTCCACCCTTTACCGGCCGTAGGACCTTGGGCCGTTGCAGAACATCTCTGTGTGCCTCAGTTCTCCTCGTCTGTAAAATGGGAATAATAATCATGTTGCCCAGGGTGGTGTGGGTGTGACGGGTAGACGGATGCCCGTTACGTGCCTGAGCCCATCGCCCGGCCGGCGTGGGGTACTCAGGAGAGGCCGGCCGCTGGGGCTCTCAGCATACATGGCGAGCTCTGGTCCAGCGGGTGTGCGTGGCTCGGGTGGAGCGTGCGGCTGGGGACTCAGCCGGTCCCCTTGCCTCTCTCGCCAGGCCCCACGGTGTCCAGGCCCCCAAGCTCAAGACTGTGCTCACTCACAGCTCCTCGGGAGAAGGCTCGGGGAAGAAGCGTAGGCGTTTCTGCCCCTTCCGCGTGCGATTTGCTGATGAGACCCTGCGGGACAGCGCGCTCCGCTACTGGGAACGTAGCTTGGCAGGTAAGCAGACAGCAGGGGGAGCCCCAGGACTCCAGAAAGTTCCAGCCTGGAGCCCAGAGAGCAGAGGCCGCGGCCCTGGGTCCTGGGAGTGAGGGCCGGCCCGGAAAAGGCCAGGAATCCACTGACCCTACGGACAAGGTACCTGCACTGGCTTCTCCGGAGAGTGTCGGAGGCTCCTCGAGGGCCAAGGAGAGGGGCTGAGGTCCTGCAGAGGTGTCCCAACGTGGGAGGCACCAGGGGGCAGCCGCCATGCGAGGAAACAACGGGTGCCGGGCCCGGGCACCACAGGAGGACTTCTTCCTGCCAAGGGCTCGCACGTGTCATATCTGCCCACGTTGGGGACAGGCCCCCACAGCCTCCTGACCCCACGTCTGGTCCCCTCCATGGCCTACAGGGGCGGAAGAAGACGGGAAGCCACCGGAAGCATCTTCTCCCCGTATCCACGAAGGCCTGCCTGGCTGAGGAGATGCCCAGAAAGGTCCAGAAGATGAAACCGTCTCTCTGGGGGAGGCAGGCACTGCCTGGTCCAGCAAAGAAGCTGGCAGTCACCGGGCCTGGGTTCTGGGATGGAAGTTTGCTCTCAGCTCTTTGGCGGGGGTTGGATGTGGTAGTGTCTGCGTTGGCATAGTTTCCAGTGTTTTCTAAAGGTGTCAAGAGGCGGGTGGGAAGAATACCGTGTCCTTGCTCTGGTATAACCTTTATCACCTGCCCTGCCCGCGCCCCCCCCCCCCGCCCCCTTCTCCATCTGCCCGGCCTCTTCACTTCACAGGATCCAGTTGCCCCAGGGCCTCCAACAACTTGCATCCATTTATTGAGCACCGACTGTGTGCGGTTTGAGCAGAGGCTGCTCCAAAGCCTAGCTGTGGGTTAAAGCCCCCAAATCCCGGACCTTCGCTGAATAGGAAGGGACCCTCCCCAGGCCCCTTAAGGTCATAGGAATTTGCAAATAGAAGCTGCAGTTTCGCCCAATTTCTCATCGTTTGATGGGGAAGCCAAAGCCCCGAGAGCAGGTGACACACGGTGGCCGAGAAGAGAAGCCGGGGTTCCCCCAGGGAGACCCGGTTTCGCGCGAATGGCAGTTGGCTGGGAGAAGCTTCCTTGTCAGCCACGGGCCCCAGGAGCTGTGGCCACATCCCAGGGCACCAGAGTGGGGCTCGGCTGCTGACTTCCCAGCCCCCTCCATCCCTGCAGAAATCTCGGTATTGTCTCTGGATTTCGATGGGGGCGTGACTGGCCTTCCCACTACGGGAAAGAAGGCCCTTGTGGGGGCTGCCGCGGGAGTGGGTATGTGTGTGGTGGGGCACAGCGTGGGTAATAAAGGCAGAGACAGTCACGCGAGATAGTTTTAAAACCTGAGCCTTCTCTGGAGGCAGCCATAAGGCGCTGGGGAGCCTTGGGTTGCCATGGAGATGGGGTTCGGCCCGGCCTTGCCTGCCAGAGGGAGGAGGGGAGAGTGGGGGTGCCACCCGGTGCCCCCTCCAGGTAGAGTTCTCACTGCAGCTCTCTCTCCTCCAGTCCGACAGGGCCACGTCGAGAAGGGGATAGCCACCGGGTCAATGACGTCAGAACGGGTGTTCAGGAGTGTCGGGAGATGGCTGGAGAGTTTGCCCAAAGCCCTGTGCCCCAGGGCCCAGGAGGAGGCCACGGCCAGCATCTCGTTCGGCTGGGACTGCCCGGGCCTGTGAGGCTTCCAGGGGGAAGAGGCAGGACCCACACGCATCACCAGGGCGCCCCACCCCTCGCCCCGTAGACTTCCCCACCCCGCAGCCAGCAGGCTAAGGGTCTGGGCCTCTGAGGGCCCGGGGGAAGCCACGGGGGACTAGGGATTCGGGGGCCGTGAAGCTCACAGACCTCTGTTCCCCTCAGGGCCCCCCAGGAGCCACAGGGCCACCTCTCTGAGGATGCCTCCATGAAAAGCAGCCTGCCCTTCATCCCCAGGGCCACCACCCAGAGGCCGCAAAGTGGCCTCAAAACCTTCCTGGAAGCCCACAGCATCCTGGAGCAGGTGGACAGATCGCCCAGCTCCTGGAGCCAGAAGCTGGTAAGCCCCTGCTGGCAGCGTCTCCTAGAGCACCCCTGCCCAGCCGGTGGCCGGGCCCCCTGGGGCTAAGGGGTGGGACGGATCCGGATCCCAGCCCCCCAGCCCAGTACTTGCTAGCGCTGGGCTCTCTTTGCATTTCCGTCTCTTCCTCTGGAAAACGGGGCTGACCCCAGTTGCCTGCCCTCTTGGGCAGTGGCAGAGAATCCCCCTGGGCCCAGAGAGCCCCGTCTCCTGGCCAGAGGCCCCACAGCGCCCAGCTCTTCCCTCCCTGTCACTCCAGGAGTCCTTCCTGCCCAGCGTGGCGCTGGTCCTGAACCGAGGCCGCCCTAAGGGCTCCTGCCTTCCGTGACACCACAGCAGGCGCCCAGGTGAATGACCACTGGAGCCCAAGCCCACGTGTGGACACGGGGCTGAGAAGAGGCCCTTCCTGTCCCCCAAATAAACATACATTCCAGGTGGCTGGGACCTGCTGCCGGGTCTCACCCTACAAGGCTCTCTAGGTGCCAGACTGCTGCTCTCTGGGAGTCCTGGACCGAAGGGAGGGAGAGGACAAGGTCATGGCTGGGATGAGGCTGAGGGGTGGGGGCAAGGCACCCTCAAGGCCCAAGGCTTATTCCAAGTAAACCCCTCTCCTGGAAGATGGGAGGCCCTGCCACGCCCCAAGTCTGGGACCAAGCCTCTGTCGACCTAGATCAGCCCACACCTGCCCGGAGCCCCAGCCCCAGCGTCTATCTACCTGCTGACCTCCACCATGGAAGGAAGGGGGGCAGACTCCCACTGGGTGGACAAGCGTTTGCCTTCTGCGTTCCCCAGGCCAGGTTCACACCACCTGGTCCCGGGGGGACGGGGAGGGGGGCGAGCAGCAGCGTGGGTGGGGGCCAGATGTTTCTCCCCCCAGTGGTGGGTGGGGGGAGGAGCGGGCGGTGCTCGAAATCACATCAAGAGGCGGCAAAAGACGAGGCGGAGGTTATCTGATCCCTGCACCGACCCCCACGCCACCCCCGTACAGCCGTCTGCCAGGTTGGGCCCAATCTCCTGAGCGGAAGTTTAAGCCCCCTCCTCCCCCTTCCCTCTGTCGGCCAAGCTGCGCTGGGGCCCCAACCGGGTCTTTATCGCCACCTCCTGGCCAGTGAGGAAACAGCCACGGAATCCACACCCAGGCACCTGCAGAGTAGGGAAGGATGGGACGGGGCGGGGGTAGGGGAGTTGGGGGACGGGAGGGGCGGGGGGGGACAGAAGGACGGCTGGAGGGGATAGGCTGTGGAGATCTTAGGGCCAGGAGGGTAGTGGATGGGGAAGATTTGCTTTTCAGGGGTGCCCTGCTTCCAGAAGAAAGGCCACAGGTCTAGGCAGTTTGGAGAAACCCTGTGGGGAATGGGATGGGGACAAGGCTACACCTCCCCTTCCCAGGGCACCGGATGGGGTTTCGGTCCCTGATCCCCTTTTCTGCGCATCCACGACACCCCCACCCCGCCCTGCTATCTCCGTTTCCTGGAGAGCCCGCGGGTCTCAGAGGAGGCCTGGTTCTACCGCACCCCCTCCCCGCGACCTTGCGCCGCCCCCACCCCGCCCTCTCTGAACCTCAGTTTCTCCCGGAGGGCCGAGGCGCGCCCTCGCCCCGCCGCCCGCTGCAGCGCCGCGCCGCGCCCACCAGGGGGCAGTGTTGGCCTGGCTTTGGCGCCGCCCAGCGCGGCCGAAACTTCTCAGCCTCCGGCGAAGGGGTCGGAAACTTTTCCCCTCGCGCGGAGCTCGCTCGCGTCTCCCGCCCGCGCGCTCCTCCCGCCGCGGGCCCGCGCCGCCGCCTTCCACCTGCCCCGGGTTCGCGGCGGACCTCGGGGGGACGGCCCGCTCCCCACACCGCGGCTTCCCTTGCTGCTTTTTGTGGCGGTTAAGCCCCACACGGCCAAGCCGGCCGCAGCGCTGCCAGCAACGGGCCTGGAGATCGAGGCCCGCGTGGAGCACACGAGGGAGGGGGGAGGGAGTGGGGGCGGCCGGGACCATCCCGGTTGGCATCCGGGGCGGAGGGAGGGGGTACCCTGCACCCGGGGGGTCCCGCGCCTCCCCGCCTCCCCGCCTCCCTTCCTCCCCGCGGCCTCGCCCATCCCCTCCTGGCTCCCTCCCCGCCCCGGGTTTCTGCTTTTCCTCTCCGGCCAGGCTGCCTTCCTCCCTTCTCTCTCCCTCTCTGCCTCCTCGACAACAGGGATTCTGTGTCCAGAGGGCCCGCCCCGGTGCCGGCTGTCCTGGGGGCTCCTAGAGGTCCAACACGCCCCTGGGCGGGCAGGGCTTCCTTGAACTTGGGGTGAGCAGCAAGGTGGGCGGGGGGGGGGGGGGGGGGGGGAGCAAGGGACGGAGGCTGCAGGAGGATGGGTGCCTTTCCAGGTTCTGTCCAGCTGTCCCCGGGTTCTGGGTCTCTCCCTCCTCCTCCCTGATAGCACCCAGGGTCCTCTCCCCCAGGGGTCCCCATAGGTCCCTTTTTGCGGGTGCATTTCCCCTGAGAGCTGGCAGGTGGCCAGCCCCCTCCTGGGCTGCAGGCAGAAGCATATCTGGAAGGCCTGGAAAGTGGCCACGGAGGCTTCTGTTCCCCCGAACTTCACACCCACCTGAACGGACCCCCCCTTGGGGGGCGGGGTGCACGGCAGGTGCACTCTCCCCCACTCACCCCAGCTCTTCTGCCTCGCCCTGAGCTCTCATATCCCCGGGCCCCATTCCATCCCCGGCACCCCTGCCCCCCTGCCCCCCTGCCCCTGCCCTGGGCCACGTGGCAGAGCTGTGTCAGACCCAGGTGGGGGCCGTGGGGGCTGGTTCCGGCTGGTGGGTGGCCGAGAGGGAGGAGTGACCCCTGACCCAGGGCAGAAGGAAGTGATGGAGAGGCAGGACAATCGCTGCTCCTCTCCCCTGTCTCTCCCTACCTCGCCGGACCTCTCCACCCTGTGAGGGCGTCGCCCGAGCCCCATTTGCTCATAAGGACTCCAAGGTGCAGAGAGATTAGGGGTCTTGCCCAGGCTGGCACACACGTGGGAGCCGGAGCTGGGACTGGGTCCTAAGCCAGCGCCCGGCCTCCGGCTCTTCTCTCAGAAACTGCTCTCAGTACAACCGTTCATGTGGGACCGAGACCCAGAGAGGTTAAGCTCTTTCTCAAGGTCACACGGATTAAGTGGCGGAGTCAGGATTCAAATTAGGCAGATGACACGAACACACAACTGCGCCACTTAGCAGGTGCCCGTGTCCCCATGCGGTGTGGGCTCCCTCTCCCCCTGGGGCGAAGTGGAATGTTCTGGAAGACGCTTCCTGCCCGGGTCCACACTCCAGCACAAGGGCACTGGGGAGAAGCAGGGCACGATCAGGGAGAGAGGTTTTTTTGTTTAAAACAAATTTTTTTTAATGTTTATTTTTTAATTTTTTTTAATGTTTATTTTTGAATGAGAGAGAGGCAGAGTATGAGTAAGAGAGGGGCAGAGAGAGAGAGAGAGACAGAATCAGAAGCAGACTCCAGGCCCTGAGCTGTCAGCACAGAGCCGGACGCGGGGCTCCAACTCACGAACCGCGAGATCGTGACCTGAGCCGAAGTCGGCTGCTTAACCGACTGAGCCACCCGGGAGCCTCGATTAGGGGGAGAGGTTTATTTGGAGAGGTGGAAATTTGGGGAGGGCGTGGAGACAGGGAGTCGCAAGATTTCCCAGGGGGGATGAAGTGGGAAAGGCCGTCCTGGCTCCAGGCGGAGGGGCCAGCCGGAGACAGGCTTCTAAGTCCCTCTAGCAATGGGAACCCGAGTGAAGCCAGTCCCCAGTGGGGCTCTGGGGACATGAGCCGCCCTGGGGAACTCAGCCCCTTGCATTACGAAGGCCCTTTGTTGAGCACCTACTGTGTGCCACACACAGGTGGGGCCCTGGGCACGCAGCAGGCACCAGAATGATCAACTCAGCTCTCAGGAGGCCACAGTCCGGCAGGGGACATGGGCTCAAAGGGGCAATTCCGGGACAGAGTGTCAAGGCTATGGTGGGGGTCCCGTGGCTTTGGGAGCACAGAGGGGGACCCAAGCCACTTCACGGGGCATGGGGTGGACACCTGGGCCTTTCGGGGCCATGAGATGGGGGCGTGGTGAGACCTGGACAGAGCCACGGGGATCTCTGGGTAGGGAGGTGGCAGCCAAGGTGTCTGCCGTGAGGCTGGTGCCACAAGTCCCAACGTGGGCTGAGGGGGGAGGGCAAGGGGCCAGAGAGGACTATCGACTGGAAAGAAGCAAAGGCCGGTGTTCCACAAGCCATGAGGGGCTGTCCACTGCTCCTTCCAGTCCTTCTGCCTTTGTCTGCCGTTTATCTAAATCCCTCCCCCTGTGCCCTCCCTCTCCCCAACATTTCTGCCCCTCTGGGCCCCTTTGTCATTCTCTCCTAAATATGTCCTGAGTGACAGATGGTCTGCACCTTCCAGGGGCTCCCGTCGTCGAAGGCCATCTAAGCCCTGCTTGGAGACAACGCATGCTGCCTCCTCCAAGCAGCCCCGTGTAAGCCTCAACATTCTCCTATAAGCAGCCTCAGGAAGCAAGACGTGCTCATTGTGTCCCCGGGGCCCATCGGAACCAGTTTTGGGTGCTGGGCAGAGTCCAACCCAGAAGCAGGGATGGGACCCACCAGGATGGGCTCCGGAACTTTCCTGAAGGGTGCACTCGGACCCCAGGAGCGGGGCTTGCCTGCCATCTCCCATCGGGGGGCCTTGGGGACCACTAATGACTCACCCACCAGGGTTTGCCTGGTTTATTTTCTGCACCTGGCCGCTCTGGGGACTGTGGTGACACCCCCAAGCTTCCAGGGAGCCCCCCCCCCCCCCCCGCTGGGCTCTGGGCAGTCTTCCCGCTCCCCCGGCTGCAGGGCCCAGCAATCCCCTAAAAGGATCCTCCTACAAGTACCTGCTGGCTGACACTTTCCAGGCACCTTGAGGACCCGGACTGTGTTCTCCGGGGGAAGATGCCCCTGCCCACCCCCGCCCCCGCCCCCGGCCAGGTTGGCTCGCAAGTGACTTGTAACAGCCACAGCCATTCTGTAATATCAACGAGGGCGAGCAGGACAGACCCGGGCCCTGCCCTCACCGAGCTTAGAGCGCAGCCGGGAGTCAACGGAGGAATGATGACTGTGTGGCAGTTACTGAGCTGGTGACTGCTGGTGGCAGAAGGGGTCGAAAGACGGCCAGGTTTAAAGCTTACCTATCCGGGAAGGAGGGCACAACTCTGGGATGCAGTAGGCACTGCCCCGAGCCCAAAGTTACAGATGAAGAACAGGGCACAGAGAGGGTAAGTCACTTTCCTAGGGTCACACAGCTAAGCTCCAGAGAAGATAACAGTGGCTTATGCTGTGATGGGGGGGGGGGGGGGAGCACAGGTGGGTGTGTGGGGAGCGCAGCGCAGAAGCTCCGATTTCCTCCTGCCAAGAGGGCAGGGCTGCGGCCCCCGTAAGCAGGCTGGCTCTGGCTGCTGCTCCTTGCTCCTCGGTTCCACTGCTGCTCCTTCATTCATTCACAGAACACATTAATGGAGCACCTACTGTGTACCGGGCTCCGTCCTGGGCTCCAGGAACAGAAGAGATGGTGTTCCTAGCTCAGGGGGCCTTGGTGAGGGAGATCCAGAGGGGCCCAGCTTCACCGATGTGTGACTCCTGCGGGAGAAGGGCCCTGCACTGGGCTTAATGGTCTTCTGGAGTGATCTAGAAATTCTCAATCCATTTTATTTTTATTATTTACTTGGATCGATCTATCTATCTATCTACTTATTATTTTGAGATGGGGAAAGGGCAGAGAGAGAGAGAGGGAGAGAGAGAATCCCAAGCGGGCTCTGCACTGTCAGCCCAGAGCCCCACAGGGGGCCCGATCTCACGAACCTGCAAGATCATGACCTGACCTGAGCTGAAATCAGGAGTTGGACGCTTCACCGACTGAGCCAGCGAGGCGCCCCCGCGATGGATGGACTGTAAGCAAGGAGCCTTGCGTTTCCGTTCTGCCCTGGGGCCTTGCAAATTGTGCGGCTGGTCCTGGACACAGACGTTAAACTGGCGAGTGCTTTGCGGGGGCCACACAGACTGCCCAGGAAGAGGGTTCGAGCCACCCGCAGCTGCACTGGCCTGAAGCCTGGACCCCCGCCTGGCTGGTTGGAAGGCTTGTGGCGAGTTCCGGCTGGCTGGGCAGAGACGGAGAGGCCAGACAGAGGGAGGCTGGGCAGATGGGCAGACACAAGCCCCAAACACCAAACCCCTCCCAGCACCCCCCCCCCCAGCACCCAGTCCTGGCCCCTCCCACTAGGTAACCCTGTTTCCTGGGCACCTTCCAGAGATACTCCGCGCACAGACGAGGGAGTATGGACAGGCCTCTATTTTTATAGTGTAATGTCAATTCTCCATACGTTCTGTATCATACACACTCTTTTGCAGTTCGTGTTCTCACTTCACAGTCTGAGAAACCATAGAAGGCTCTTTCGGGGGTGGGGGTCGTTTAACTTTACTGATGGAGACGTCGGGACTGAGTGTCACCCAGCAAGGATGGGCGTTCTGGTCACCCATGCACAGTGCCTGCCTTGGTCAGACACCCAGGCCTCCCCTGCAGCCCCTCTCCTGTCCTCAACAGGTAAGAATTGGGCAAAAGACCCTTCCAGCCTGACAGAGGCACCAGAATGGAGCTGGTGGGGGTCCCAGCAAGGCCAGGAGGGTGGGGCTGGGCCAGGTGGCCTGCTGGGGGGGGGGGGGGGAGCGAGGCAACTGAGGATGCCTGTTCCCCCCCCCCCCTCCAGGCCCCAGCCCTAAGGCCCTGCGCCTATTGTCAGGGAGGGCTGGCCTGGGGCTGTGATTCAGCATTTGGGTTCCCAGAGTTATTTTTATTGTGTTTTGTTTATTCAAAGCTTGCCTTTGAAGTCTGTTTCTAAGCCTCCCCATCCCGAGAAAGGAGCCGGTTTGGATACAATGTGCAGTGTTGCTCGGCCTTAAAAATACTTCCCTTTGAGTTAGGGGCTCATTGTCCCTGCGCACACATTTCCCCCCCACCCCCACGTGTGGGTGCCGGTGGTGGGTCTAAAGGACAGCTTAGCACCCACCTGCAGGGGCCAAGCTGGGGGCGGGCAACACGCAGCCCCTCGAAAGTTCTATAAAGGTGGACCCTCCAGGCACAGGGGACGCCGTCGACGCTGGCTCCAGGATGCTCTACTTTTGGGGGGTCGTGAGACTTTGTGATGAAAGCTGAGGATCTTCTTTCTCAGTTCAGAAAAACGTACCTACGCCCAAAGCTTTGCAGTCAATTCCGGGAGCTTCTAGGACCTTCCGAGGACCATCCACAGACCCACTCCCTTCAGTTTGTGTGTTTATTTACTTATTTATTTAATGTTTATTTATTTATTGGGGGGAAGGAGCAGAGAGAGAGAGAAAAGAAGAAGAGAATCCCATGCAGGCTCCACGCTGTCGCAAGGGCTCGATTTCACAAACCTTGAGATCGTGACCTGAGCCGAAATCAAGAGTCGAACCCTTACCCAGGGGACTGAGCCACCCAGGCGCCACTCCCCTCCCTTCAGTGTGGAGCCTGTCCCTAAATGAATCTTCTTGTCAGCCTTTTAGTAGCTAAAAGTGAGCACTTACTCTGTTTCAGGGGCTGTGCTATGGGGTTTCTCAGATTAACTCATTACCTCCTCACAATTGAGGCACAGAGAGGTTGGGTCGCTCACCCAAGGTCACACAGCCCGCAAGTGGCTAAGCCAGGATCTAAGACCAACCAGTCTGGCCCAGTCTGCACTCCTAACCTAACATCTGCGCGTGTGCGCGCGCACACACACACACACACACACACACACACACACACGGTGCCAGACATCTGAGTAAACCTGTGGGTTAAGTCCGGAGAGACGTGGGGATGGAGAGCCCCAGGTTAAGCGGCCAGGCTTGGGGTCTGGCCAAGCAGGGTGACTGGGGTCCAGTCCTTTGTGAGGGTCAGATGAGACCCACCTGGAGGAGATTCCCTTGGCCTGGAGCCAGCACAGGGGCACCCCCACTGGCGGAGGTGATGTTACCATCGGGGAAGGAACCGGACAGCGGGGGTCCCCGTGGTGCAGCTGCCTCCTTGCGGTGACTGCTACCCGGCACGGCACGGCCTTCCCCTTCCCTCCCTTCTCTCTCCCTCCTCTCTGCCCCTCTTCCTCCTTTTCCCTTCTCCCTCCTCCCCATCCACGGAGGAGGATACGTCTTGCCCAACCCCCACAAGCAGCTGTGCGTCCTGTGGTCCAAACAGCCCAACTGGGTACACAGCACACTTCTGAGAAGCCCAAACCAAGTCCGGGTAGCCCTGGGCTCTCCCTGGGAGGCCTCCCCTTGGCCTCCTGCATCGACTGAGCCCACAGCACTGACTTGGCCGAGGCAGGCTCCCCCAAGACCCGGGTCCTGCCCCCTCTGTCTCCTCCTGGCTTCTCCGCCATGCACTGCCCCCCTTACTCTTGCCACAGGCTTCTGGTTTCTTTACTCTCCTGAGCCATGCGGCAGGACCTTTGCACATGTCTTCCCCGCCGCCTGAAATGTTCTTCTCACCAGCTTCACTGACTCCTCCTTAAGATCAGGTCTCAGCTTAGATGTCTCCTCCTCGAGGAAACCCTCCTGGGTCAGAAGCGAACAATGGTAAGATTACTGCCACATAGGGGACCATTCTCGGCAGGCCAGGAGCTCAAGGGCGTAGCCACAGAAGGGGGGTCGACAGAGTCCGCCACACAGGAGGCCCTCCATAAATGCTGGGCAAGGAGAAGGGATCCTCTCTGTGCGACTCTCCCTGCTATGTTCTGTGCCTCAGTTTCCCTGCCTGCAAAACGAGGCGGTGGGTCACCCGCCTGTACTTGCCACGCGATGATGTTCTGATGCTCCCTCTGGGTTTCTGGCAGGGATCATACTCATTTCACGGTATTTGACTTCCTTGATTATCTGATTTTCCAGGGAGGAATTTTAAATCTGTGGGTTGGGGTGGTATTTGCCTCATACCCGGGCACCCATCCCGTCCCACCAGCCTGAGTGCACCTGGCATCCTGGGGAGGCCCGTTAAAACTGCCCCCTGTTGGCAGCTAAGGCCCTGTGCAGAGAAACCCTTCAAGGGCTCTTTAACTGCGTTGCTTGGCCCATGGGGGTGGGCCGATGGCCATGGCAACAGCAGTCCTCTCTGCCACCAAAGCTATCAAGTGGAGCGCTGGGGCCCAGGAGCCAGACAGGCCGTGTGCAAAGTCGGCCTGTCACTTCCCGGCCACTGCGGCCCATCCTCCACTTCTCTGTGCCTCTGTCCCTCTGCTGAATAGCAGCCATAGACCAGCACGTCCCAGCTGGGGTTCAGGGGCTGACTCAGCTGGTTCCTGGCCTGGAAGTTGACATACGGTTAAGTGCTCTGGGGGTCAAGCGCTCCGGTTTTCTCACCCCCGCGGCAGCGGCTAAGCCTCAAGTCCCTGGAGCCAACAGAAACCTAGGTCAATACCCGACCTGGCTGCTTAGCTGGCCGTATGACCTCCCGGTGCCTCAGCTTACCCATCTGTAAAATGGGGGCGACGGAGACACCTTCCTCTTGAGCTGCTGCCGGCTGTCCGTGCCAAATCAGTCATCGACCCTCATTATTCCCATCCTGGCCTCAACCTACCCCTCGCCTGGGTCCTGATCAATACGGGGGCAGCGGGCCTGAACAGCGGAGCACAGAATCCACGGGAACCAAGGGCATCGTGTCCACACAGCGTGCGTCTGGCTCCGGTTTTTTTGGTTGTGCGACCTGGGGCAAGTCCAGTCCCCTCTCTGGGCCTCAAGCTGTTCACCTGAGGAAGGATGGCCCTAACCACACTGTGAGGCTTCGGTGGGACAGCGTGTGGCCATTATCGTCCTTACTGTTGTGACGTCAGAAAGTAGATTTCACAAGAAGGGGTGTGTTCAATCTCAACCGCGGGGGAAGGACGGGCAGCGTCGACTCCTTCAAGCTTCTGGGCACAGTGGGCGGGTAGGGTGGGAACGCTGCAGGGGCGGGGTGGGGGGGCTCGGAGACTTCCCTCCCGCGGACTGAAGGGCAGTGAGGGGCAGGTGCGCCACCGCGGGCCCCGGTTCCCTGCCCGATCTCGTCGGTCCAGACGTCCCCGGTGTCCCCCAACGTCCCTCCCAAGAAGGCCCCGCGCCGAGGCTTCCTGGGCACGGGGGTGGGGGTGGGGGTGGGGGGTGGGGTGGGGAGAGGTGCCCGAGGCCCGGAGAAGGGCAGGGACCGGCCCGAGGTCGCGCCGCCCCGCCCGGCCCGGCGGCGCTGCTCGCGGGCCATGCGCGGACTTGCCCGGCAGGGACGTGCGGGGCCTCCCGGAGGTCTGCGCCCGCCCAGCCGCGGGATGAAAGGGGAATCCGCCGAAACCTGCCTCCCACCCCGGCTCGCCCGCCCCTTCCGCAACCGGATCTGGCTGGGGGCGCCGGGCTTTGAAGTCGGCGCAGCGGCCCCCCCCCCCCGCGCCCGGCCGGCTCGGGAGCCTCCGGGAGGCCGACTTGAAAGGGCGGCCGCGGTCGTCCAGCCTTTCCCCGGGCCCCGCCCACGGAGGCGGGGGTGGCGGGGGTGGGGGTGGGGGAAGCCCCGCCCCAGGAGCGAGAGGGCGGGCTGTGCTCGGCGTTCAAAGCCCTGCGGGTGGGTGCGCCGCCTCCGCCACCCGTTGCCACGCTTCCCCTCGGCCCGCGGGCCGGACGGAACGACTGTGGTTCCCCGATATCGCCCCGTCCCGGGCCTTTGCTGTTCCTCCTGCCAGAAACGCCCTTCCCATCTTTGACTACCCGGCCTTAGGGTCGGCCCCTCGGTCTGGGCTTCATCTCTTTGCGTGGGCCTGCCCGGAAACCGCTCCCCCTACCCCCCTGCCAGGCCCCCACGGCCTCAGCGATCCCCCCCACCCCCACCGCCGCCCCCCGCACCGTCGCAGCACAAACTCTCCTAATCCTCCACCCGCTGCCCCCTAGCTGTGAGCTCCAGGAGGGCACCCTCGCAGCCCCCTGCCCGGCCCCGGGTGGGTGGGCGCCGGGAAAACAGAGAGGAGTCCTTCAGTCATACCAGTCATGATACTAAGAAGCCTTTGGGGCAAGCCAGCGTGAGGGGGGGGGGGGGGGTGCAGCGGAGAGAATTCCAGACTCCTAGGGTACATCACAGGTAGGCGTCCGCCATATCTTTGGATCACAAAGCTGGGTGACCTTTCTCCCCACCTCCAGCCGGGGCCTTGTCCTGACTGCACAGGGCCCCCAGCTGCTGCCCTTGGGATCAACCACTAGACGGCCCCAGAAAGCCCCAGCCTCTTGATTCCCTGCCCCGGGATCCCATGATGCTCTGCGGCATCATGGGCGCTGAACCCTCTTCTCAGTCTGCTGGTTTCCTGGGCCTCTCTCAGCGCAGTGCTAGGTAGGGCTCAGCAAAGAGACCCCCCCCCCCCCCCCCCCCCCCCGTCCCCTGTCCCACCCCAGGCTAGATTCCATCCTGGGACTCTGTTCAACCAAGGCGCCTCGGAGGGGGACAGGGCCCAGGTACCCTCCTCTGGGGGGAGTTTCCATAAGTTAAAAAACACAGGAGCAACTTGGCCAGGAGCCTCAAGTAGGTTCCAGTGTCTCAGGAACTGAGGTTTTAACACACACACACACACACACACACACACACACACACACACACACACCACCGTATAACTGGCTATGTACATGCACACAGACCCCAGGGCAGCTCTGAAAGGGGCCCTCCAGTGCCTCCCCAGGAGGAGGAGAATGGGGGGGGGGGGGTCAGGCAGGGTGTAGGGGGTGGTAGTGATGCAGGGATAAATGCCCTACCCGCAGGAGCGCCTGCCTGGGTGGGCAAAGCCAGATGTGAGCCTCAGCCTCCCCTCCCCGCCAGCTCCAGCTTTTCTAGAGACCTCAGAGCTCAGCTTTCCTCTCCCCAGGGCATTGGGCATTCTGTCTGCAGCTCCCTACTACCACCACTCCCGCTTTCCCCAGCCCAGCCCACCCCACTGTGCTGTCTGCTGGGTTCAGCAGAGGAGAGAGAGGACAGAAAACAGGGGGCTCCCGTTATGGCGGGCAGCAGGCAGGAGAGCTGACCCCCACCGCTGTCAAGCTTCTCAGCCTGTTTTCTCCTGTTTCCCGGAGGGCTGGACTAACCTCCTCCCCACCTTTAACAAATGCTTACTGAGCACCTACTGTGTGCCCTTGGGCAAGGGCAGATCTTGGGGAGGGCAGGGTGGTGTGGCACAGGCCAGGGGGACCGCGCAGGGTCTGGGTAGGTGGAGCAGGACCTCCCGCAGGACCTGGGCACCTACGGAACCCAGCCCAGGCTTGTCCCCACTCCTCCGGTGAGGGGACTCACTGGGTGGGACCCGCAGAAGCAGGAGGGATTAAGTTGGGCTAGAAGAAAAGCCCAGCCTGGATTTCAGACCACCTGGAACGGACTGGCCAGAGGTGGGAATGGAGAAACGGGAAGCGAGGCTCCGAGGAGGAGGCGTGCTGGCCGGGACTGGCCCCAACGTGGCCGGAAGTAGAAAGGGCCTGACCCGCTAGCCTAGAATACCCCTTCTTCCGACTACCTCTTATGGAAGCGATCCCTGGCAGACTGCCTCCGGTCCCGGCCTCCTGGCTTATAACAATAGGAGAATCATGGCCATTGCCACCATCATGGCAGCTAACGTGTATGTAGTATTGTCCTTTGAAGACATTCCTATAATCCTCACAACAATCCTTAAGTATTGGTCAAGTCAGCTGCCCCTGGCCACCCAGCCGGTAAGTAGCAGAGCTAGGATTTGAACCTAAGGCCCTCTGGCTCCAAAGCTGATTGTCTCTATGGTGTTTGACTTGACTGAATGTGCTGTTGTCTCCATGTGCCCCATTAATGGACTGGGTGCCCCTCGATATGGGTTCCTCCCCCTGCCCCTTGGGCTGGCTCGGGGCCCGGGCTGTGGCCTCCAGGACTGAGCCTGGCCTGATCCAAGGCGACTCGGAGAGGCCACCTCCTGAAGCTCCTTAGACACCGGTCACCCGTCTGCCAAGCCCCCTCCAGATTCCCCGCAGGCTCCAGCCTCAGCTTGTCCAAACATCCAAGGTCCCGAGCCTTTTCCCAGCAGTGTGTGTGTGTGTGTCTGTGTGTGTGTGTGTGTACATACGTAGGGCACGGGGTGGGTCATGACTTCTTCTGTGCCTGAAACACAGCTATCAAGATTTTTTTTTTTTTAATTTTTTTTTTCAACGTTTTTTATTTATTTCTGGGACAGAGAGAGACAGAGCATGAACGGGGGAGGGGCAGAGAGAGAGGGAGACACAGAATCGGAAGCAGGCTCCAGGCTCCGAGCCGTCAGCCCAGAGCCCGACGCGGGGCTCGAACTCACGGACCGCGAGATCGTGACCTGGCCGAAGTCGGACGCTTAACCGACTGCGCCACCCAGGCGCCCCTATCAAGATTTTTTAAAGACACGTTTGTGATGTAATAAGTGTGCTTCTTTATTAAGCATGAACGAGGTGCAGCAGCGGGTATAAAACACAGGAGTGAGGAAAGGCCCTGGTAAAAAAGAGGCAGGAAGATCAGCGCCAGAGAGAGAGAAATCCGAAGATGCTTTGCCGTTGGCTTTGAGGAAAGAGGAAGGGGCCGCAAGGCAAAGACAGTGGGCAGCCTCTAGAAGCTAGAGAAAGCAAGGAAACAGATTCTCCTCTAGAGCCCACGAAGGGAACACAGCCCTCCGACACCCTGGCCTTGGGTCTTCTGGCCTCCAGCCCGTAAGAGGATAAATGTGTGTCGTTAATGCCACTAAATTTGCGGGTCACGGGTCACAGCAGCCACGGAAAACTGATGCAGAAGGGCTGCACCACCTCACCTCCAGCTTAGCCAGGTCTTAGCCAGCTCTGATGTTCCAGAAAGAAAAGAAATAATCTGAGTGATCCTGCTTTGCAAACGATTAAAGGGCCAAGGGGCAGGGGTGGGAGCTTCATGAAGCCACCTTGTCATACGAGGGTCCTTCTCTGGGCCTTTCCATCTGTAGTTTCCCCAGGGAACAAGTACAGCCTGTTTGACCGGCTAGGCCTCTGGGCCGAACCTACAAGGTGAGCAGAGGGACACATTAGCACCTCCTTCAAAAGGAGAGCTGCCCTCTAACCCCCTGTCTGTCTTCACCAGGAGCCCTGTGGTCACAAGCACAAGCTGGAAACAAGTTGCCCAGGCTCGGAGTCTGAGCCATCACGGGCGTCTCTGGCCAAATCTCTCCATCTCTCTGGGCAAATCTCCCCATCTCTCCGAGCCTCGGTGCCCTCCTCCGTAAAATGCACAGATTAGATACACTGGATGCCGTGTTTGTGAAGAGCTATGCGCGGGGCCGGGCACGCAGGCGTATCCCTGTGTAGGTACTTGTGAACAGGGGCACACGCGCAGTTTTGCTTGCACAGGAACGCGTACACAGGTGTATATACTGCGTGGAAGAACATTCCGAAGTTCACCTTTGACCTGTCGCTCCCCTGCTCACAGCCCCTCCCTGCCCAAGGGAGAAGTTCAAATCTTCACCATGGCCTACCAGACCCCAGCCCCGTCTGGCTCCTGAGGCCCCTGTCCAGTCTTTGGGTCTTGGAAAGCTATCGCCTCCTCCAAGTAGCCTTCCCTGAATGCCACCCTTACTGGGGTGATCGTCCCTCCGGTCTCACTACGTGGTCCCTCCCTCCTGTGTGCTCCCCTGATCTCAGCACTACCTTGTTCAATAATGGCTCCTGAGCGTCCTTCTTTGAGGCCATGCGCCCCCAATGGCAGGAACCCAGAATGCTGTGTCCTCCCCTGTCACCAGCACCCAGCACAGGATCCGGCCCAGAGCAGGTGCTCAGAACACTACTGAATGAATGAATGAATGAATGAATGAATGAATTCACACATCTGGATGCATGAGCAAGGAGGCTGCAGTCACATGCATGTGACTCAAACCCACAAACCGTGAGATCATGACCTGAGCCGAAACCAAGAGTCGGACACTTAACTGTCTGAGCAACCCCCCCCCCCGCCCCCGCCCCGGCACCCCTGTTCCTGCAGTTAGTGATGGGGGGTGGAGAGGAGGACAGTGATTTGGCCCAGACTGTGCCTTGGAGGGGGCTGGAGCAGGGAGGGGCCACAGCGCATGGCTCCCCACCTTTGTCCCCTCCCCCCACCTCCCCACAGGCAGATTCACTGAGGCTCCTTTGTTGTTGGAGAGAGAGCAGAACACGGCTCCCCCCCCCCCCCCCAGGACACATTCTCCTTCCTTCCTCCCTGACCTCCCCGTGACCCCCAGCCAGCCTGGGCCCCTCCGCTGAATGGGGGGAAGGGGCTGGAACCTTCGGTGTGTCCAGGGGATGGTGCTTCTGGACCCCCCACCCCCACCCCCAAACCTCAGGTCTGGAACCTGGGGAGGACCTGGTCAGGCCCTGAGGCAGGAAAACCAGGCTCTGTGGGAAGGTGGGGGGGAGGGGCCCGGCCTGGCCACCTCTCTGACCCTTAATCCTGTCATCTGTACAATGGCCCAACAGGGCTCGCTCGCAGCCACGAAGCAATGAAGGAGATTGCGTTTGCAGAAGCCTGGACACAATGTCTGGTGATGGAAAATTCTCGGTAAGTGTAATTTCGTCGTTAGCATTAGCGTTTCTGTCTCTCCCTCCCCCTCTCCCTCCCTCCCAGCCTTCAGGACCCTGGAGGTCCAGCTGGGCTCCTCCTTCCACCCCCACCAGCTCCTCCCCCCCCCCCCCCCCCCCCCCCCGGCCCCCGCCCAGCACAGCAGGACAGATCTGTCTGGCTCGTCTCTGTATTATCCCCAGACCCTAGCTCGGGCCTGGTGCCTAGTAGGTACTCAGTAAACTCAGCTGAATGAATGAACCGGCAGAGTCACATGGGGGCAAGACGGTTCCTCTCTCTGGGCCTCTGCTTCCTTGCGCCTGTAAAACCCCTGTGTCCACACGCTGGGAATCTCGGAGGCCCCCTCCCGCTTTGAAATCAAGACTGGATGTTATTGCCCCGCTCCTGTGCGGAGTCTTGGGTCTTTTTTTTTTTTTTTTTTTTTTAATATTCGTGCCAGCTGTCACTTCCCCAGGCCCTCTCACCTGGACCCAAGCCAACCCCACGCTTTTCTACCTGCTTCTGTGCTTTGACCCTATTCTCCATCCCGGAGAGCTGGTTGCAGGGATCTCCAATACACAAATCTCTGCTGAATAGACGAGAACCTTTAATGTGGCTCACAGGGCCCTGCACAGCCCAGCCCAGCCCTTGGGAGCCCTTCCAGCCTCTTCCAGAAGCCTCCACCAGCTTCAGTGCACAGGCCTGCTCCTTTTGTCTGCCCCGTCTCCTCCCTCTGTCCCTCCCTGTACAGGCCCTTTGCACAGGCTGTCCCTTCCCCCTTCACCTGGCTAACTGCTCCTCGTTCTCCAGATCTGCCACTCCCATTAGTGACCGCCTTCATCCGTCCCAGCATCTGCTGAGTCTGAAAGTTACAGCTGCTGGTGGCATAATTGGGTGTGTTTTCTCCACTAGACCAAGTGCTCTGGGCGTCAGAGCCCAGGCTTGGTTCCCCCCCTTCCATTGCTATAAAATGACCAGAGGCTCGGCACGTCGGAGGTGCTGGCAAAAGGTTGGTCTTTGCCTACGTCCCGCCCCGCCACCCCCCCCACCCCACCCCCGCCAGAGTGGGATCTTTGCTGGTCTCTACACAACCCCCTTTTGCCTGAGGGTCAGGTGGCCACACAGGAATGAGCGCCGACTGGATGGAGGTTCATACTTGTCCTTCGGAGGATGGAACTCGCAAGGGCCAAGTGGTGGGGGAGGGAGCGACCTCTGGCTGTCCTGCTCAGTCCTTGCCCTCTGCCCCAAATTGCAGTCCGCTCTCAGGGAGAGTTCCGTGTTAGCCATGACATCTTGGAATACATTCCATCCTCTTGAGTTTGGCCAGGATGAATCCCAGCCCTACCGCTCACTGCTGTGAGTCCTTAGGCAGAGCCCTGTCCTTCTCCGGGCCCCAGTTGCTCCTGTATGAAATGGAGACAATACCAGTCTCTGCCACAGGGCGGGTGGGAGCCAGTGAAGCGATCTGAGCAGGATTCCCGGCGTGGTGCTCGGCACAGGGTGCCGCTGGGGCAGGAGGGGGCTCACTTGGGCACTGGGGACACAGGGAGGGACACGGTGTGGTCTTCGGAGGGGGGGGGCATCCCCAAAGCCACTCTGCAGCTAGTCTGCAGCAGGCCTTAGGGAGGGTGGTAGAGAGAGCCTCAGAGTGGCTGCCAAAAAGAGGTGAGCACTGAGTGCGTGCGCGTGTGCGTGCACACGCGTGTGCGCTGTGAGCGAGTTCGCTGGTGAGGAAGAGCCTTCAGAGGAGGGGAGGGAGGGAATGAGCTGGAAGAGCTCAGCACTGCAGCAGCAGCCGTGAAAACAGAGGCCCGGAGGAGGGGAGCCGGAGGGTCCTCCAAAGGCAGGGCAATCAAAGCGTGTGGATGGCTGGTGGGGGGGCAGGGGAAGAGGGGCCTCTGGATTTCTGGACCAGAGGGTCTCCCTTGGTTCCCTAACACCTCTAGTGTCAAGGGCTTGCCCTCCACCGCCCAAGGACCCCTGTTTGAATTTGGGCCCTGCCGCTTACCAGCTGTACCACCCGGGGTGGTGGGGGGGGGGAAGGGAGGGTCCTTTGCCATTTGAAGCCTCAGTTTCTCTGGTTGTAAAAACTGGGAGGCACACAGAACGGACCTGTGTATTAGTTCGCCAGGGCGCCTGTGACACAGCACCACGGACTGGGGGGGCTTAGGCTACAGAAATGTGTTTTCTCACAGTTCTGGAGGCTGGAAGGGCACGATCAAGGTCTGGGTAGGTTGGTTTCTCCTGAAGCGACCCTCCCTGGCTTGCACACAGCCATCGCCTCCCCGTGTCTTCGCATGGTCCTTCCTCTGTGCATGTCTATGTCCTAATTTCCTCTTCTTAAAGGACGCCAGCCATGTTAGATTGGGGCCCACCCTAATGACCTCATTTTACCTTAATTCCGTCTTTAAAGGCTCTATGTCCTAGTCCAGTCACATTCTGAGGTACTGGGGGCTAAGACTCCACCAGACGAGGGGTGCCTGGGTGGCTCCCTCTGTCAAGCCTTCAGCTCAGGCCATGATCTCGCGGTTTGTGAGTTTGAGCCCCGCGTCGGGCTCTCGGCTGTCAGCACGGGAGCCTGCTTCAGATCCTCTGTCCCCCTCTCTCTCTGCCCCTCCCCCCCCCAAATAAATAGACATTAAAAAAAAACTTAAGAAAAAAGACTTCGCCCTATGAATCGGGGGGGGGGGCATTTACACAATTCATTAAAAACAAACTTAAGAAAAAAGACTTTGCCTTATGAATCGGGGGGGGGGGAGCGTTTACACAATTCATTAAAAAAAAACTTAAGAAAAAAGAAGAGAAAAGACTTCACCCTATGACTCTGGCGGTGGTGGTGGGGGTGGGGGTACACAAGCCAGTCGATAACGCCTGTTTCGGGTCCCTGAAAGCAGGTGAAAAGAAGGGCCAGGGGGTTGGCTTGGAAGCGTAAGTGCCCCAGGGGCAAGAGTGAGGGGTGGAGAGGGGGGAGAGTGACACAGAAAAGAGCAGATACAAACACACGGTATTGAGCTCACCATTAGGGAAGTCTGGGTGGCCAGTCCCTCGGGCTTGTCGGAGATTCCTCATGATGTGCATCTCAGGACCACCTGCCGGAGGAAGAACGGAAGAACGGGGGGGGGGGGGGGGGGGGGGGGAGGTGGCTGCTGAGCGGGTTCCCTGGGCAGGGAGGCGTGTCCCCACCCCGGGCATCGGAGAAGCCTTAGGACAGGAAGTGAGACACAAGAAAGACACAGGCCGAAGCTTGGTGGGGGCTGTGGCTGCCTGGAGCTGGCCCCTGCAGCTGGCCTGGCTTAAGAGACTTGAAGTCCTGCACGAGAGCGGCTCATACAGTCCACCCCTTGCAGCACTCGACTCGGTCCCTGTCCTCCACGGGGTCCAGGCCATTAGAGCCCCCTTCGCGTCACCGGCTACCTGCAGGCCCTGCAGAGACTTTCTGCAGACAGTTGCTGCCTCCGGGGTGGACGACCCATGCCTGAACAGTTACTCCTGTCTTTGCCCGCTGATCTCTGGCGCGGGGACCCCAAAGTGGTCAGAGGGCAGTCAAAGCTCTGAGTTCAGTGACACCCCGAGAGTGCGGGTTGCAGTCCTCCCCAACTGTCCACAGCCCGGCCTCCTGGCTCCCCTCCCCTCCCCCTCCCCCAGCGCAGGTAACCGGGACCTCTTACCCGACAAACCTAAGGTGGCTGGCAGGAGAAGGGCAAATCCAATAGAGGAGGAGGGGGGACATTGGAAGGGACGGAGGGAGGCAATCCTATTTCCACAGCTTGATCCCGGACGGCAGGTGCCAGCTACTGGGGACGCAGCATCATTGGCTGGCCGTGGCTTCTGTGTACCGGGCAGCAGAACGCCAAGGTGCCAAGAGGCCAAGGAGCCTGCCTAGGCCACCAGGCGGACCTAAGTCCGGCCTTGACTCCCAATCCAGTGTTCCACACGACCACACTCCCCAGAGAAAATGTGGGGGTCATGGGGAGCGGGAGAGGATGGGCCAGCTCACTCCCCTCCATAGTGCCTCGCACACAGTAGGTGCTTCCTAAATGTGCCGAACGACTGATTGATCAGAGGTCTGGGTAGGTGGAAGGATGGACGGTCGGACAAAAGGGTGGGCGGGCTTCGCCCGGTCTTGTTCTAAGTCCCGGCCAGCCCGCTTCCCACTTCCGGCTTCCTGGGCTAGCCTCATTTGCTTGCTAGCAATCTGCCTTTCAATTCTGCGGAGTCACTGCTCTCTCTCAACCCGTCGCGGGGCTCCGTGTGCCAGGAATTTGGAGGGAAGAGAAACTGACAGAACCTCAGAGCCCCAACAACACCTCACCTTTCACAAGATGAGAAATCCGAGGCAGGGGGGAGAGTCCTGAGGTTTGCTCAGCCCTGGATTGCACACCCCCTCCACTCCCAGCAGCCTGCCCCCTCCCCCCCCACCCCCCCACTCCTGCCCGGCTCCCCTACCCCTGCAGAGAAGCCTTAGGACTTCTCTGTCAGAGTTTGGTAACTAGTTTGCCCAGATGGGGGCAGGGAAGGGTCTGGTCAGCAGATGGGATTCCCTGAGTCCCAACCAGTCATTCCGAATCCTCCGGAAGGTGTAGAAGTTGTACTGAGCCCCAGGGAAGCTCTGGCTGGCCTCTGAGAGGCACAGTTAAGGCTCCCCAGCGCCTCCTGACCCAGCCTATGGGCCGCCCCCCACACCACTCCCTCCCCTCCGTAATTCTCTCTTCTCTCCTTCCCCTGTGCCTCTCACCCTTCTCCAGGGTCTGGAGACAGTAGCCAGGGGCCCACTGCTGTCCCCCTCCTATATACTGTGGCATGGGACAGACTCCTGCCCCTCTCTGAGCCTCAGTGACCCGGCTAGGGCAAGTCAGCTACCCGAGTCCCTTCTGCCCCTGACCCTCCAGGACTCCTTGGCCATCAGAACTCTTGCCCTCCCTTCTCCCTCTGCCCGCACCCCCTTTCTCTCTGGACCCCCTCCTGGCGCCACTCTGGCCTCTGCCTTGCCCCCCTCTTTGACTCCTCCGATCCACGATCCACGTCGTGCCTCCTCCCTCCTCTTTCTCTCCCTCCTCCTGACCACCCTCCTCGAGAGAATGCCAAGTCTGCAGGTTTCCTGCGACCTTGAGCAGCCAGCAGGTTGAGAGCCGGCAGCGCAGAGCTTTGCCAAGGGGCCTCTCCCTCTCTCCCATCCCCTATCCCACTCGCCCTGCTCGTTTCCGATCTTCTCACTGTTTGCGTCGCTTACACATTATATCTATCGTGCATCTCCTCGCGAGAACACGAGGGCAGGGATTTTCGTCTGTCCCCAACGCCTCCAACGGGCCTGGCGCACAGTAGGTGCTTAGTAACCGCTGATTTCCTCCCCACTCGCTGGCTGAGAGCCACCATTGATGTGCACCGCCCCACTGCCTCTGATCAACAGCTCTGCGTGCCCCGGACTCTGTCGGGCCCCTTTGGGAAGACGGGGAAACTGAGGCTCAGAGAGGCAGCGCCCAGAGGGAAGACCGAGCCCAAGGTCACAGCTGTAAGCGCTGGAGGCCGGGTTCGAAGCCCAGCGTCCGGGTCCCGGCGGGCGCCCGGGGCGCTCAGCCCTTCCACGCAGCTGCCAGGGGTGGCTTCGCCCTCCCGCTCTGGAAACAGCGAAGGGGGCGGGGCCGGCCCTGCGTCGAGGCCTTCGGCCACGCCCCTAGGCGTAGAGTGGAGAAACTGAGGCACCCCCACGCCCTCTCCTCCGGCTTCCTCGGATTCCCCGGGAGCCGCCTTCCCGCCTGCGTCCCCCCGCGCCACCGCCACTCCACGCCCCGGGCCCTCCCCCTCGTGCCCCCCCGCCCCGCCCCTCCCCTCCCCTCCCCTCCCAGCCCCCGGCCCGAGGCGGGGCTTAGCCCGCGCCCACCGGGAGCCGGGGAGGGAGAGAAAAATGAGTTTTCCTGCCGCCCGGTGGCGATGTCAATTGATCGGGCGCGGGCGGGGGCCGCGCGCCGGGCCGGGGGCCTCGCTCGCAGCTGCCGGCGCACAATTATCGGGAAAAAACTGGGGCGGCCGCTGCGGTGAAATTAGTTATCGATCCCTCGGCGGGGCCGCGGGGCCGCGCTCGGCGCTGACGGCGGCACACCCGGGCCCGGCCCGCCGGGCGGGGGTGGGGGGCGGCCCTCCTGCTCCTCCTCTGCCCCCTCCCCCTCCCCCCTCCCTCCCCGCCGCCCGGCTCGCCTCTCCCATTCATCCCGCCGCAGTATCGACCCACGTCGGCCGGCGCGGGGCAGGCGCCCCCTCCCGCTGCCCGCGTCCCCGCTCACTCGGCCGCCCCGCCCGCGGGCCCTGCTTCGGGGGAGCCCTCGAGCTGGCCCCGAGGAAGGACCGACGCTGGGGGCGACGGGAGGGGAGGGGAGGGGAGGGCGGGGCGGGGCAGGGTGGCTCCCGCGGAGGGAGGGCGGCAGGTGCAGAGGGTGGGAGCCACTCCCGCCCCTGGAAGCTCGGCTTCGGGGGCCCTGCTGCCTGGGGAGGTGGCGTGACCTCTCTGAGCCTCAGTTTCCTCCTCTATAAACCAGGGTCGTTCCCACGTCTTGCTTACCGAGAGGCTACGAGAGGGTTCGTGAGAAGCGCCTGCGTTTGTGGCTGCCCGGGAGCGTGTTGGGGGGTTATTTTGAGTTTATACCACAGATTCTCCCCAGCGCCTCCAGGAGATGTGTCTTATCCCCATTTTGTAGATGAGAAAGCGGAACTCAGAGAGGGAGGACCCCTCATCTATGGCCACACAGGGAGCTAGTGGCCCCAGGACTCTACAAAGCCACAGCTCTCAGAGGGGAGACCCCAGGGGGGGTGGGCTCTTCTCAGCAGGGTGCTGACATATCCCAGAGCCTGGGCTAGGGGTGTGGTCAGGGAGGAAGGAGCCGCAGGTCAGGGACCTCCAACCCCCTGTCTTTTTAGGGCAGTTTGGCCCTGCATCCTCTAGGAAGGAGGGAGAGAGGAGAGAGAGAAGGGAAGGGGGGTGAGGAGGGAAGGGTCTCCCAACCCCGAACTGGGCTGGGGGCTGGGGAGGATCTGAGTTTTAATCCTGCCTGTCCACTCACCAGCTCGTGATCTTGGGCAAGTCCTTGTCCCAAGCCCAGACCTCCTACACAGAGGGTGCAGAGGGTGGGAGCCACTCCTGCCTTGGCCACTTAGTCCCATCCTATCCTCATCCAGTCACAGGAGACTCCTGGCCAGTCCTCAGAAGTCTCCTGCCTCTGAGCCTTTGCCGAGGCTGTTCCCCGATGTTCCACCTAGCAAATCCCTCTGCATCAGGCCCCTGTTTGTGCTTACCAGCCTTCCCTCTGCTGACCTTCCCCTGCCTGCCAGCCTGCCACAGGCTCATTCATCCCTCCACTGAGCGCCTACTGTGTGCCAGGAAGCGTGCTGCGCACAGTGGGCGCAGCTGAAAGGAGACAGCGCCTGTCCGTCCTCTCCTGGGGCAAGACGAGTACCGAGCCCCATGGCAGCTGCATATCGATACCTGGAGTCCAAAAGGCACTGGGGTCATCGATCTGGGAAGGACCAGTGTGCTAGTGGGCAGGAGAGGCGGGTGAGGTTGGCAGGGTCAGGCCAGGGAGGGCTCGGGACCTGTGAAGGAGGTTTGTCCCGAGTGAATGGGGAGGGCTTTGAGCAGGGGAATGCCGGGGTCAAGTTCAGCCCCACAACCGGAAGCCTGGCGTTCAAAACTCCTGCATGGGAGTCTTGGTTCTGTTCTTGGCCTCTCTGAGCCTCAGTTTCCTCATCTGTAAAATAATGGTCGTGATCTCCGCTGCTGAAGGGGCTATGGGGTTTGGAGTGGGTCGGCCCTGAGTTCGAGTCTTTCCTTAAAGTCATGGGCCTTGGGCCGTGTCAACAAGAGGCTCAAAGGGGTGGGCCAGCATAGACACTCAAGGGCTCTGTGCTCTTTCCCCCCAGCTTTCCTGGCTTCCAAAATGGGGGCCCCAGAGGTGCTGCTCAAGATCTGGAACAAGGTCTCTCCCCCGATAGGGGAGATGGTGACCCCTCGGCTGGCCACAGGAGCCTGGGCCTGATGCAGAGGAGAGGCAGGACCACAGGGTGGGGGCTGACGAACTGTCCCTGCCTCTCACCCATGGGGGCTGCTGGGACCCTGGCTAACGGGAGAAGATGAGGGTGTGGTGGCCCGGGGCAAAGGGGTCCTGAGCTGAGTGTCCCCTTGCTGGCTACAAGGGAAGACAAAGCTCACAGTCCGCGCGTGCGTTCGAGCCCCCTGAGTTCAAGCCCCGCGTTGGGCTCTGTACTGACGGCTCAGAGCCTGGAGCCTGCTTCGGATTCCGTGCCTCCCCCCTCTCTGTCTCTCTGCCCCTCCCCTGCTCATGCTCTGTCCCTCTGTCTCTCAAAAATAAACATTAAAAAAAAAAAAAAAAGACCCTCCCTGCCTTCTAGAGAGTGGGATATGTTGTATGTATGTATGTATTTATTTATTTAGATAGATGCTGGTTATACAAGTGGATTCACTTTGTAAAGATCCATATAGCGGATCGCCTAGAATGTGCTTCTGGGGGCTCCCAGGAGAATCAAGTCCTCACCCTGTGACCTGCCTGTGGGTCCAGGACCTGCCTACCTGGCCTCAAGGCCATGTGTTTCCTGGGACCCCTCTCCCTCCTCCCCTATGTTTTGCCCCCCTGCCAGTATCTGACTGCACCTGCTGTCAGTACAATGTGAGGGGGCGTGGGGGGAGTGTGAGTGGAGATGGAGGGGAGGCGGGGTGCGGGGAGGGAGGTGAAGCCCAGGAGGGACCTGGGCCTGAACACCCCGTCCCCAGTTGACCACTGGAAGCCTTGGCCACCCAGTCCCATCCTATCCCCACCCAGTCCCATGAGACTCCTGGCCAGTCCTCAGGAATCTCCTGCCTCTGAGCCTTTGCCAAGGCTGTTCCCCGATGTTCCGCTTAGCAAATCCCTGTGTACCAGGCCCTGTGCTGGGCATCAGGGATGTAGCTGTGAACCAGAGGGGCGCTCTGCCCTGTCACCAGCTCGTGAAGGTTTCCGCGGAGCGTGCAGATATCTGTGTATGTCTCCAAGAATGTGCGCGAGCGCTTCCGTTCGTAAGCGTGCAGGAATTTATGGAGACACATACATCCTCGCAAGTACATCTTTGTGTACGAGTCTATGCACGGTGTACGTGGGCGCGTGTGTATTATTGCTACGTATGAGCGTGAGTCACTCCGTGTCTGCGTGAATAACCAGGCACCTGCCCACATGCCCGCATGCGCTTACGTAGATGTGCGCCTTTGCACATGTTTGTATGTGCATCTTGTATGTGCCCTGTGTGTATCTGTTTGCACCTGGTTTTCGGTGCCCATCTGCGCGCGTGGGCGCACCTCTCTGGGAACGCTTGGAAGCACACGGGGCGCGTGGAGTTGCGTGAATGTGTACGGAATGCGTGTGTGCCTGTACTTTTGAGGTGCATTGGCGTTGTGGGTGCACGGTGCGTCCACCCTGGCGCACACGGGGATGCACGTACCCATGTTTCGCACACCCACCTTTGTGGTTTCATTTCCCCCCCCCCCCCCACTCCGTGCTTGCGTGTGAACGTCGGCGCAGGGGACGCTCCCCAGCGCGCGCGCACGTTTCTGAGGCTGCTTCTGTTTGTGCCTGTGTCTGTGTTGGTCCCCGCGCACGTTCCAGGCCTACGCGCGGGGGGTGTGCAATCCCACCCTCGCTAGGGAGCACAGCACACTGCCATGGGGAGGTGGGTGCTTTGGATATGGCGGCAGAGCCCTGGGGAACAGAGAGAACAGGACAGCGCTTGGCTGCGGCTTGCCTGCTAGGGGATGCTGAAGAGGAAGGCAGAAGGCGGCCAGGACCGCCCAGCTGCCCCCCTGCGCCCAGCTGGGGTCCAGGAAATGGCCTCCAGGGCTGATGGGGGGGGGGGGGCCGGCAGGGAGACAGCAGGTGGCCTTGATGAGCAAGCGGAGGGCTCACCCCTACAGGGTCCCCTGCCAGGGGAGGCTCTCAGGAGCTTCTGATCTTTCGGAGGCCAGCCTCCGCCGCCCTGCACCTGCACCCCAGCCTCCGCTCAAGCCGTGGGGTCTGGCTCCTCTTGGCTTTCTCGCCATCCTGCGGCCCCGGCTTCAAGGCCCAGGCTGGGGCTGGGCCGGGGGTCCCCTCCTAGGCAACCAGAGCTGCCTACCAAGGCGAGACGCGCAAATCACCTTCCTCAGGTGGCAGAAACGGAGCCCGCGTGCAGGAAACCAGCCCGCGCGCGCCCTCGCTCTCCCTCCCTCTCTCTCACTGTGATCCCTCACCTAAGTCCGGGATGCCCCTCCGCCCACCACCGCGTGCCTCCTTGTGCACCGCTCCCCCCGCCCCCGCAACTTACTCACCCCCCCCCCCACCCTTGTGGCTCCTAAACCCCCGTCCCTGGGGTCACTATTCACCCCAGGTAGGGCTACTCGTCTCTGGAAGTCTTTGGGGGCCTCCTCTCTCCGCTCAGAGGAACCCTCCGGGGCACCACGAGGACCCGCGGGCCCACACGCCGGCCTTTCCTTCCGTCCACGCTGTCATCGCGGGGGTCCACCGGTTGCCCTGCACTGCGGTCCTCTCCACCTGTGGTCACGGCTTGCGGGCTGTGCCTCTGAAGCTGGAAACGCAGTCACCCCCGCCTCCACCCCACCTGCTGCCCAGAGAGCCCTCTCGCTCCTGAGAAGTAGCTTGCGCTGGCCAGCCCCCCACCCCGTCCCTTCCAGAAAGCCCTGTCCTATAGGTCCTGCTCCTGCCCGGGACCCCTCATGTCTGTCACTTTCTGTACAATATTGTGGGCCAGTCCTGCCCTAGGGCCAGCCCAGGGCCCAGAGGAACCCAAGCCAGCCTCACCAGGCTTCACCTCTTAGTGACGTCATTGCCAGTCTTGCTCTCCTCAAGACGGCTTCCCCCCCCCCCCCCCGCCCCGACGCCACACCCTTTGGATTTCCTGTGCCCTCTCTGCGTGTCCCATCTCCCCTGCTGGCTCTTCTGGCTTTGCCTTTTGATGAACTGAGGGTGGGCCAGGGCGGGTGCCCTCCCTGGAAGTGCCTACCCCGTCCACGGGCTCCTGGACTCCCACCTCCAGGTCATTGCCTTCTCAACGGCAGACCCGTCATGTCTGCCGTCACCGTGTCCCCACGGCCCCCCTCGGGTCCATCCCACCCCACGTGTCTCCCGCTCAGCGGGTGGTACCCCAGCCCTCGGCTCCCGGGCAGGAAGCTGGGACCTCACCCTTGCCTGGTTCTCCTTCCTTACCCTCCACATCCAATCAGTCACCAAGTGTCTGCACTTGGGGTTCACTGAGCTTCTTGGACATACATTTTTTTCAGTCTGGAAACACAGCAGCCACTATTTCCTCCAGTGTTTTTTTTTTCTGTTCTTTTCCCCCCTTCCTCTTGGACTCCTAATACCAATACATCAGGCTGTTTGGAAATGTCCTACAGCTCACTGATGCTCTTTCCACTAGAAAATGTGTGTGTGTGCGGCACCTGGGTGGCTCAGTCGGTTGAGTGTCCAGCTTTTGATTTCGACTCCGGTCTTGATCCCAGGGTCGTGGGCTGGAGCCCTGCATTGGGCTCTGCATTGAGTGCGGAGTCTGCTTAAGATTCTCTCTCTCTCTCTCTCTCTTTCTCTCTCTCTCTCTCCCTCTCCCTCTGCCCCTCTCCCCGGCTTCTGCTTTCTCTCGCTCTCTTTTTAATTTTTCGAGGTTTATTTATTTTTGAGACAGCATGAGTAGGGGAGAGGCAGAGAGAAAGGGGGAGGAAAGATCCAAAGCAGGCTTTGCTCTGACGGCAATGAGCTTGATGTGGGCTTGAACTCACGGACCGTGAGATCATGACCTGAGCCGAAGTCAGACGCTCAATCCATGGAGCCACCCAGGTACCCCCTCTCTCTCTTTTTAAAATTGAAAAAAAAAATTTTTTTTCTGTTTCATTTTGGATACTTTTTTCCTGCTATGCTTTCAATCTCCCTAATCTTTTTTTTTTTTTAAACATGTTTATTTAGTTTTGAGAGAGACAGAGAGAGAAGAAGAAGAAGAAGCAGGGAGGGGCAGAAAGAGAGGGGGACAGAGGATCTGAACGGGGCTCTGCACTGACAGCAGTCAGCCTGATGCGGGGCTTGAACTCATGAACCTAGAGATCATGACCTGCGCTGAAGTCGGAAGTTCAACCGACCTGAACCACCCAGGCGCCTCAACTCACTAATCTTTTCTTCTGTTTTGTCTAATCTGCCATTAATCCCATTCAGTATACCTTTCATCTCAGACATTGTATGTTTCAACTCTTCTAAGTTCAATTGGGATCTTTTTTGATATCTTAATGTCTCTACTTCACATTTTGAAAATATAAAATACAGTTATAAAAACTGTTTTAGAATCCTTCTCTGCTAACTCTAACATCTGTGTCAGTGCTGGGTCAGTTTCAATTGCTTAATTATTCTTTTCTTTATAGATCATTGTTTCGTGCTTCTTTGTATGTCTGGTAATTTTCTCTCTCTCTTTCTTTCTTTCTTTCTTTCTTAATGGGCTTTAACTCACTTTATTTTTCTTGTGTAAAACCATGTGGTGGCCACAGCTGGAGCCTGGGTCTTCTGCACAGAGACTCTGGTGTGGGTCTTCGCAAGCTGGTCAGTGAATTCCTGGTAGGGAGACTTGGTGAATACCGTCTCTTTCCAGAGGTCAGGGGCACAGTAGCTGTAGGTCTTGGGAATAGCATCAAAAGTGGCCTTGGTGAAGTGGCCCGGGGTGGCAGTGTAGCCCCTGGTGGAGAGGTAGCAGTCGTCAATACCTGCCATCATCAGTATCGTCTTGGGCACAGGGGCCGAGATAATGCCCCTGCCCCTGGTGTAGGGGGATAAGGCGTTCAGCACAGAGTTACAGGGTCTGGTCACCTTGCATGGGACAGTGTGGGCCTCGCCAAGCTTATTCCCCCAGTAGCTTCGCCACATGAGATGGTGGAAAGTTGTCCAGGACGATGGCCTCATGGAAGGCAGTGGCTACCTCCTTAGAGAACTGAACACCCAGACCTACGTGTCCTTTGTACTCTCCAATGGCAACAAATGCCTTGCACCTGGTCCTCTGGCCAGCCTGGGTCTGCTTTTGCACTGGCATAATTTTCAAAACTTCAAACCTCATCACTTCCTGGGATGCCTCCAGGAAGAAGTCAATGATCTCAGATTCCTTGATGGGCAGGGAGGAGAGAGAGATCTCTTTCAGGGCCTTGATCTTCATGATGTCGACCAGTTGGCTCAGCTTGTTGATGGAGATCCACTCCTTGTCCTTGGTGTTTCCTCTGTGAGTTCCGTGGTCCTGGCCCAGCCCTGACCATGGCCATGTTGCTGCCGAAGCCTCTGTGGAAGCCACAGGCCTGGGCTCTCCAGGCCCTTCCGTGGCACCAGCATCGTTCTCCATTTGGTGTTCTGTCAAAGAAGATGTCTGGTAACTTTCTTTCTTTCTTTCTTATTTTTTTGACGTTTATTTATTTTTGAGAGGCAGAGACAGAGCGCGAGCAGAGGAGGGGCAGAGAGAGAGGGAGACACAGAATTGGAAGCAGGCTCCAGGCTCTGAGCTATCAGCACAGAGCCCGACGTGGGGATTGAACTCACGGACCGTGAGATGGTGACCTGAGCCGAAGTAGGCTGCTTAACCGACTGAGCCACTCAGGCGCCCAAATGTCTGGTAATTTTCTGTTGGATACCAGACATTGTGAATGTTGGATATTTTTGTATTCTTATCAATCTTCTTGAGTGTTGTTCTGGAAAGCAGTAAATTGCTTGGGAACCAATTGATCCGTTTGGGTCTTGCTTGATGATTTGTTCGGTGGGTTTTAGCAGTGCTCGGTCTGAGACTAATTCTTCCCATCTCTGAAGCAACACCCTCCTGGGTGCTCTACCCCCTGCCCCGTGAATGTTGAGTTTACCAGTCTGGCTGTTGGGAACGGGCACTATTCCCACCCCTGTGACGGCACCAGACTATTGTTCTCTCATGGTTCCTTCTTCATTTTTTTTTTATTTTTTTAATTTTTTTTAACGTTTTATTTATTTTTGAGACAGGGAGAGACAGAGCATGAACAGGGGAGAGTCAGACAGAAAGAGACACAGAATCTGAAACAGGCTCCGGGCTCTGAGCTGTCAGCACAGAGCCCGACGCGAGGCTCGAACTCACGGACCGAGAGATCATGACCTGAGCCCAAGTTGGCCGCTTAACCGACTGAGCCACCCAGGCTCCCCTACTTCCTAATAATTCTTAAATCTATTGGCTTCTCTCCCGGCCCCTGTCGTGGCTCCCCAGACCCCATTACCTCCTGCCTGGGATGACCGAGTCCCCTAGGTGGGGCATCCCCGAGGGCGAGACCTTGGCCCCTCATGCTGAGCCCAGCCCAACATATCTGCTGAATGAACGAATACGTGAATGAGTGAATGGATGAATAGAATGGAATCGTGGACAAGGCTCAATAAGGAGGGAGGCCGGGACCGCAGCTCAGGAGACTAGTAGCCACCTCCCAGCCCTGCCCCAACTTGCTGCGTGATTTCACGCCATCACTGGACACAACCCAGTGGTCCCCGAGGTCTCGTCGGGATCTGTCATGACACCGACACGTGTCCACGGCGTCATGGAACGTAGACGTCATGTAGAGGACTGCCACTCTGTAGTCCTGCCGAAACCATCCTCCTTGCTTGACTGGCGGGGAATCCGAGGCCCGGTGGAGGGGGGTGGGGGGACAGCTGGGCCCCAGAGGGCTCAGTGCATCAGGGACGGAGCCCAGCTGGAGGCCCGTGTGCCGGTGCTCAGTTCTGCCCCTTCTGGGCTTTGGCACAGAGTGTGGAGGTAAGGGAGTCCCTGGGGAGGGGGTGGCCTCACGAGCAGGGTGGAGGGCCCCAGGGGCAGGGCCACGACTTCTCTGCGCCTGGCACTTCCCCGTGATGCCGATGCCCAACACAGCAGCAGGGAGGAAGGGAAGGGTCACTCAGAATCGGTCACATATCCAGACTGGGGGGTGGGGGTGGGGGAGGGCGGGGATGACCTGTGGGGAGGCTCAAGGTCAGCCTGAGGTCAGATCCTGTCCAGCTTAATTATTCATTAACCAGGCAGGTCCAGGCACTGAGTTAATGACCAGCACAAGGCTGGGGAGGGAGCAAATTCCTCCCCGGAGGGTGGGCGTGACCTGCAAGGATAGGGGAACCTGTAATGAGCAGTTGGTGGAAAGGCTCTTCATTCATTCATTCGTTCGTTCATTCATTCGTTCGTTCCATCATTCACTCCTTTTTCTCCCTGCACCTGTCAATGAGCAGAACCCTAGAGTGCTGGCTGGTATGAGGACAGAGCAGTGGAGACAAGGACAGCCCAGAGTGGTCAGCGCAGGGGCCTGGGGGAGCACAGAGGAGACCCCCAACTCAGCCAGGTAAAATGGGCTAAGCTGCCTGGAGAAGGTGAGGCCGCAGAGGACCCCTGCAGATCTCCTGTGGCTGGACCACATCTGGCGGGTCCTGTGCCCTGCGGAGGGTCCCTCAGCCCCTTGGCCCCACCCCATCCCAGCTCAACTTCTGGAACATTCCCGGCTGTCAGGATGGCACCATCTGAGCTCACCTCTGCCTTTGCTTTCCTTTCACCGAGAGACCAGGTTGGGGATTTCCTCCAACGGGCTGGCTGTCCCGCCGCCCCCAGCCCCAGCCCCTGACCCTCGGCAGGGCAGTGCTGGTGGACTGTTGGGTGAGGAGAGGCTGAGGGAGGCCTCAAGGGCAGGCTGAGAAGGGAGCGAGGGGTCCCCACGTGGGGTCCAGTGGGTGCGCGCCTCTGAGGCCGAGGTCCCGTCCAAGGGCAGCAGGCTCCGTGGATGGAAAGGTTCCAAGGGCCATTTGGCGGTCTTGTCCGTGGCCTTGGCGGAGTCTTGCGTGCTAGGACTGGGTGCAGATGGGAATTGGGGGGGGGCGAGGGGGGGGTTCAGCCATAGGAGGGCAAGAAGGGAGGTAGGAGGGGGAGGAGGGGGCTGGAAGGAGGTGGGTTCTCAGGACAGGGAGGAGGGACAGGAAGACGGGAGGGAGGCCGAGCTGGGGACCTCAGCAGTGGGGCGGTGGGTGGGCCAGGGCGTCTCCTGGGAAAGTGGCCGAAGCCACCACAGGGCTGGGCTTTCCAGAGGACACTCGGGGGGCTTCAACTGTTGGCAGCACTGACCGACCTGGGAGCTCTGTGGGAGGCAGGTCCGTGTGGCCCACGGGTGCCTGTCTGTCATCACGGGCGTAGGTCATCGTGTGTGGACTGCAAGTCAAGACTCTCAAGCCTCCGGCGTGGCTGGCTCCTCCCCAAAGGCCCTGTCTTCACCCTGGGAGAAGTCTGAAGGAGGAGAGGGGCCTGCGGTCACCAATGCCCCTCTGCTCCCCAGTTTTCTTGCTTGGGAGTGGGACCAGCCTGGGGCAATCTGCAGACAGGGCCCCCCACAGAGGCCACAGCCTCGTTCCAGCCCCATGGCACTCTGGGAGCTGCAGGAAAGCCCTGGATGAAAGTAGCTCTTCTTCCTGAAATGAAACAAAACCCACACTGGGGCCGGTTCACAGCCACCCCCCCCCCCCCCCCGCCCCACCCCGGCTCGGCCTGTCAGGGCTTGAACACAGAATCCTGGCTCTGGAGCCACGCAAGCCGCAGCCTCAGTGGGGTGCGCAAGAGGAGGTGTGAGCAGGCGGCAGGTCCCCCCCCAGGGTGGCAGGTAATGGCATCCCATGACCTCAGTCGCTGCCTCCTCCCCCCAGGGCCCTGACGGGTGGGCCGGACATTAGGGTCCCCATCAGGTGGCAGAAGAGCCCCCCTGGGTCTCCTGCTCTGGCCCCAGGGGAGCCGGGGGTGAGCTTGGGGTGATGGCCAGCGGGAGCAGGACGGCCCAGAGGATGGGTGCGGGGTGGGGGGTCAGGATGTAGGTCGGTGCCCCTCCAGCCCAGTCTGGGGCTGCCCCGGCAGCTTGGGGCCGGCCCCCTCCACTCCCAACAAAGACTGGCCGGGAGGAGAGAGCCTGTTTGTTCAGTGCTGGGGCTGGGGCTGGGCGGGGGGGGGGGGGGGGGGGGGGGGGGGGGGCGGGTATGGGGAAGGGGGGGGCAGGAAGCAGAATTTCAAAGCGGCTTCACCCTTTGTTACCCCTTCCCGGCCCCGCCCCCCACACCCCAGGCTGCACATTCCAGAACCGGAGGGGGTCCTGCCCCGGGAGAAATCCGCTTAACCGAAGGCTCTCGGGTTACAGCCTAGCTGCTCCGGGAGGTGCCAGAATGCCCAGCCCGACATTCCGGATGGCGGGTGTCCACCCCGTCCCCACCCTTGGAACCTCTCCAGGCCTCAGGCCCCAGGAGGGAGGGGAAGGAGCTGGAAAGAGGGGCGGGTGGTGGGGGGGGGTGGGGGCTGCAGGCTCACGTAGATGATGGAGAGATGGGGTCTGGGTTGTGTTTCCAGTACGGTCAGGCCTGGATCTGACCTCAGACGAGGCTCGCAAGATGCCTCCTGATGTGGACGAGGTGGGCTGGGCTGAGGTGGGCTTTTTTCCTTTCCAAATAGGGTCAACCGCGCTCTATCTTACTGCCCGTACTTCCTTGAGGTGTACTTTACACGGGTTGAAATTTTCCAGTTTTGCGTGTACGGCTCCACACTGTCTCACATCGCTGTCACCGCGTGACCGCCACCTTGAACGAGATATTGGACGTTCCCAGCCCTCCAGAGGGTTCCCTCGCGCCCCCTCCCCAGGCGGGAACCGGGAGTCTGACCTCCATGACCATAGACACTCTTGCCCGTCTACACAAACGCACTGAGAGTGTGCGCTCCGGTCCCTCAGCGTGGTATCTCCGAGATCCTTTGCTTCGCTCCAGCTTGTCCTTTTCTCATTGCTCAGTTTATTTCATTGTTTGTCCCTTCTGTCCCTGGCTGTCCAGTTCGTTTCTGGTCCCAGGCTCTGAGGAAGCTGCTCTGAACATCCACGGGCCTGTCTTCTTGTGGAGGGACTCGATGGGACGCTTTTCTTTATTCCTCCATTCTGGCCTTGGAGCACACAATGCCCCAGGGCCTTTGCACCTCCATTCTGGCCTAGGAGCACACAGAGCCCCAGGGCCTTTGCACTTGCTGTTCCCGCTTCTGAAACTCTTTGTTCTCTGTCCTTGGTGTCACAGCATTCCTTCTCATCCTTCAAGTCTCGGCTTCATTGTCACCTTCCCAGAGAGGCCCTGGCCTACCCCCTGGTCTACTAATGTCCCCCGGTCCTTCCTTCTCTGGTTTTGTGGCACTTGTTGCCATGGGCAACCATCTTAACCTTGTACTCGCTTCCTGGGTGCCAGGCCCCTCCTGGAAGCTTCCTGCTTTCTGAAGGTGGGCACTTCTGCCTTGTGTATCCCAGGGGACAGCATGGCTTCGAGTAGCGATCAATCAGACACGTGCAGGTGCCTCTGTAGGGAGGTAGGGACTCCCCTGGGGAGTAGGTTCCCCTGCGGAGGTTCCTTGTAGCCATGACCCTTGACCCAGGAGGCCTGCCAAGGAAGGGGTGGGAACCAAGGAGGGGTGGGAGATGTGTGGGCCACCTCCATACCTTTCTTATCTTTTGGCTCATGGTTTGCCAGCGGTGTGCTGTGCTGTTGTGCTCGGAGAAGAGGGGAGGAGGGGAGGGTGCGGCAGGAGGCCAGCCTTGCCCCTCACCCCTGCCTCCACCTGAGCTGCTCAGCATTCGACCGTTTTGCAATCACAGGTGCAGGAGGAAAGTCTCTCTGCTAAAATGGGAGGTTTGGAAACCACTGCCGGAGGCAACGGGGAGCCATCGAGGGTGTGTGAGGAGGGGAGTGATACCGAAGGAGCCACCGGTTGAGCCTGGGTTGGTAGAAAGAAGGGCTGGACTTCGCCCCGTGTGCCAGCAGCCTACCAGGGGCTGGGCTGGGCAACCGCAACCCCTATTTGCAAGGTTGCTTTATGCCTGGGAACGGAGCGGGGGAAGACCCACAAGTCCTCGGAGCTGGGCCAGTTCAGCCAGTTGGGGTCGACAGCAGGGAGTCGCAGAGCCTGCTCCGAACTTGGGGGGGGGGTCCGCATCCCCACAAAAGCCATTAGTGCTAAAAGCAAACGCGTGGACGTGGCGCCTTCCAACAGGATATGGGGGCCCTGCTCCTGAGCTCTGTCCTGTGGGCTAAAGGGATGGAAGGGGAAAGGCAGGTGCTCACGGCCAGTGGCCAGCTGGTTAGAGGCAAGGACAGGCGAGAAGCAGGTGTCCCAAATGCAAGACAGAGCTGGCTCCCCTCGCACCGCCCTTCCCCAAACCTGCCCCTTCCAGCCCGTAAGAACCAGGCTGGTATAGGGTCCGCTCTCCACGAGTGAGTTCCTCCTTTCTTTCCCTACTGGGGGGCCACCCGGGGGGGGGTGCAGACAAACCAAGATAACCTCTCCCTCTGAAGACCCTTCATGTAATCACATCTTTGATGTCCCTGGTGCCTTGTAAGGTAACATTCACAGATTCCAGGCATTATGACCTGGATGTCTTTAGGGGAGATCATTCAGGCCACCCCCATTGCCCTGGAGATTCCAGATAGTCTCCTGAGAAACCCTGGTCTGTAGGTTTGTTTATTTAACTGATGGCTGCTCTCTCATGATTCTCTGAGCTTACAGAAATGGGGCACCATTCAGCATTTATTTAACAAGCCCTCATGAAGTTCCCGCGCGGTGCCGAGCCCTGTTCTGGATGCTGTGGACATTAAGGTGAGGTGGACCCAGCCCTCACGCTCTGAGTCTGGGAGAGAGAGAGGGAGAGAGGGAGAGAGAGATCAGGCTCCTGCCTGCTCTCCCCCATCCACCCCACCCTCCCCAGTTCTGGGGCCACCCCAGCTCCAGGGTGGGCCTTGTTTTCTGTAAGCCAGCTCCTTACCAGTTGTTTGGTTCAGGAGTTCTGTTCTAAGCCAACCAGTGCCCAGCATCTCCGGAGACCTGGGCTGCCGCGTTCAGAAGGGAGGGACTTTGGACCAATGGCGGTGGGATGCCCTCTCTCCCTCCTGTTGGACTCAAGCAGGTGGCCTCCACTGTTCCCTGGGGATTAAGCTTTTGCTGAAGAACAACGGACAGCGCCCCCTCCCCACCCCCCCCCCCCCACCCCCGGCCACCGATTACATCTCGTTCTGATGTCCTTACTGCTAATGCCAGCCTGACTCAGGATGCCTGCTCCTTGCCCCCAGAAGCATCCTCACTGACACCGCCCGCGTGTGGAAAAGCCAGCCAGTTGTCCGGCCGGCCTGCCCTGTGTGACCTTGAGACTGCTCTGATCCCGGCCACCCTCTCCTCCTTGTCACCTCCCGTTTGCCTGTGCGCCATTCCCCAGACGCACCCTCCCCCGCCACTCCCTTTGCTCCAGCCCTTGGGTTCTTTGTCCTACAAGGTGCTGCTCAGCCGGTGTCCCCTTTAGCTTCAGCTTCCCAACCTCCCAGGCTAGAAAAACCATGGAGATAAAGGCTCCCCAACAGAGGCGAGCCCCCACGGGGGCCAGGAACTGCCTAAGGCCTTTGTGACCTCATCCGCCACGAAGCAAGTACTGTTATTATCACCCCATTTTACAGACAAGAGGTTAGAGTCCAGACGGGCCCGACCCGAGGTCTGCCCGCCTCCAAGCCCATGCTGGAAATGAACCATCAGCCCTGGCTTTCTTCTTTTGCCCGCGGGATCAGCATTCGGATCCCCATCCTTGGACAGCCCTTGCCCCTCGGCCCTCCCGTACCCCCGCCCAGGAGCACAGTGGGGGCTAAGTTTGCTGAGGACAGCGGCTCGGAGAGGAGGACCTCCTTGCCACCTCTTGAAGGGTAAACTTGCAGACAGCACCCGCCACAGCGGCGTGCTGAGAAACGCACCAACGCCAGCTGCTGGGGGAGGCGAGCCAGGAGGGGGCTTCGGGCGGGGTGGCCACAGACGGACGCTCCAGCAACGGACTGAGGCAACCGCTCGCTGCCATTCCGTGTATACGCCTGCCGCAACCCCAAATCCCGTCTCATTTCGGCCAAGTTATAAAAGCCGCTCCTACGGCAACACTTCATTTAATCTGGCGACGGCTAAGATCAAATCGAGTGCCTTCCGGGATCGGAGCCCCCTGCTAACCACTCTGTGTCCTTGACCTCGCTGGACTGCAACCTGGAGAGGAGCATGCCTTTACAGTCCTCCTTGCACAGAGGGTCAGAGACGGTGGGTGAACCATCCAAGGTCACCCTGCTTGGGAGGGGCAGACACAGGATTAGAACTCAGGCCTTCCGGTCCAGACCAGAGTGTTTCCACTGAACACTCCCATATATTGCTGCCCCCAGGAAGCAATGTGGTCCTCGGGAAGTGGGGGTGGGGGCGAGTGGGGGGGGGGGTGGGGGGGTGGGGGGGTGGGGGGGGAGGCAGGAGGGGACAGGGAAAAGGGTGTGTAGGGAAGGCCCGGGTTCCAGAGCCTGCTCTGCCCCGTCCCAGGGGGGTGACCCGGCAAGAAGGAATTTGGCTTTTCTGAGCCTCAGTTTCCTAATCTGTAAACTGGGCACTGTAAGTGGTGCCAACCTCACCTGGTAGTCGTGAGATGGCAGAGCCTTTTTTTTTTTTTTTAATTTTTTGTTTATTTACTTTTGAGAAAGAGAGAGCGCGCATGAGCGGGGGAGGGGCAGGGAGCGAGAGGGAGACCCAGCATCCGACGCAGGCCCCGGGCTCCTAGCGGTCAGCACAGAGCCCGGCGCGGGGCTCGAACCCACGAACCGGGAGATCGTGACCTGAGCCGAAGCTGGACGCTTAACCGACGGAGCCACCCAGGCGCCCCTAAAGATGCTTTAAAAAATCATCACTGGTAGCATCTTGCTAAGAAAGCATCATGAAAGGAACCCGAAGACCTGCCGTATGTCGAGCAGTTATCACGTGCCAGGTAATGTGTGCAGATACTGGTCCCTCACCTGCAAAACGGGTCTCCAGCCCGTGTCCAATAACACGGTGACCTTTGGGTCAGCCACTCCTTGAGCGCCCCTGCCCTGGAGAGAGCACCCGGTGGGCCATAGTCAGGGAACACCCCTCTCCAAGTATGCCCTGTTTACGGTCATGGGGGGGGGGGGGGAACAGAAAGGGGAAGGGCCTTGCTGTTGTGGCGCGTGCTGGAAGTGGGGGGGCTGGGGTGCAGGCTGAGTAGGGGCCAGGGGACCTGTGAAGTCCTCAGAGACACCCTGGTCCCCGCCCAGATTGGGTTCCCACCCACCCTCTCCCGGGTTCCTTCCCAGCCCCGGAGTGCTTGTAATGACATGTTATTTATAGTTTGTCCAATGTGAGGATCCTCCTCTAGAGTTTACGGCTGCGTCTCCGGGACTGAGCATGCACGTGGCACCTAGTAGGTCTCCATAAATATTTGTCGACTAGACTAATTAGTAAGATGCATAGGCAGCATCCCCAGGGCTGCGATTTTTCATCTTTCTGAATCACCGACTTCTTTGAAAACCCCATGAAACCTTTGGGTCCCTCTCCCAACGATGCACGCTAAGCGGAACGTGTAATTTTAGGGATTTCCGGGACCCCTCCACCCCAAGGTCACCCATAAAGCTCAGCTTAAGATCTCTCGGTCTGGGGAAGGTGTGTGTGTGGGGGGGGGGGTCCCTGAGATCCCAGGGAGCCGGCGGGGAATACCGCCCAACAGGCTGGCGAGGAATGGCGTGAATGGGCCTGTTTTCTTGTACTTTCGGCTCTCCAGAAGGAAAAGGAAGCGAGCATGAGGCGATCTGGCGGGAGGGGGAGAGCTCGGGGAACCCAGGGCCGGGAAGAGAGGTCGAAGGGGAGAAGATGCGAGAAGCGGCGAAGAGAAGGGGGCGTGTTGGAGAGGCTCAGCCCCTCGGAGGGACGAGCGGGCGCGCCGCGGGGAACAAAGAGCCAGCGCGCGGCGAGAGGGCGCACAGGCGCCGGGAGGGAGAGGGGCCGAGGCCGGCCGGCCGCCCGGGCTGTCTGATTTTCTGGCAGCCGCCGCTGATTAACGGGCCGCCTTCCAGCTCCGAGCGCGCCGCCCCGCGTTCCTGGCAACCGGGCGCGCGGCTTCCCGGCGGAGGCGGGGCCTGCGGAAAGGTTACATTTGCACAAAGTGCCGCGGCGCAGCGGGCCCGGAGGGGCTGCGGGGCGGGGAGCGGGGAGCGCGGCGCGCGCGGCGGCCGGGGAGCCGGGCCGGGAGAGAGAAAAGGCTGCGGCGCTCGGCGCTGCCTGGGTAATGGAAAAGCTCCTCTGGGGACCGGGCCGAAAAATATCAGGTTACACGGCCGCAGCACACACGGCTTCTCCGAGGGGAGCCTTCGTCCGCCGCGGGGCAGCCTGGCGGAGGGGGCGCCCCTGGTCCGTGCGCCCCAGCTGGAGCGCTCTAGCCGGTGCGCGCCCAACCCTGGCACCCAGCCTGCGCGCTCCAGCCCCCGCGCCCTCTAGCCAGCGCGCCCCAGTCCTGCGCCCCAGCTGGAGCCCTCTAGCCAGTGCGCCCCAGTCCCTGCGCCCCAGCTGGAGCCCTCTAGCCAGTGCGCCCCAGTCCCTGCGCCCCAGCTGGAGCCCTCTAGCCAGCGCGCCCCAGTCCCTGCGCCCCAGCTGGAGCCCTGGAGCGGGTGGACCCAGCCTCTACGCCTCAGTACCTGCGTCCCCTCCTGTGCGCCCCAGCCCGTGCGCTCCAGCAGAGCGGCTCTGATCCCAGCGCCCCAGCCTGTGCTCTTTGGGGCGTCGCCTCGCCTTCACAGCTCCCCTTCCCTGCCTCACAGGGCGGGTGAAAAGGGCCCCGTTTCCCCAAATCTGCCCGGGCCTCCGCTCTTACTCTCCCCCCTCTCCCCACGAAGGCCGGGCGGTGTATGGCTGGAGCCAGGTCCTGCCGTGAAGGCTGACCAGATAGGTCGCGGTCGCTCTGAGTGGGAAGGCGGGCTGCCACTGGCATCTATCCCCGCCTTCCCTCGTGCCTCGCCGCCTCTGCTCAGCTCTCGAAGGACTGGGCTGTTGCCTTCAGCACCCGATTCTGTGGTGTAAACAGTGTCCCTCCGCCTCCCCGCATTGCGTCATTCCCCTGCTCCCAGACCATCTGCGGCTCCCCATTACCGCCTCTACGTTCTGGTTTACACCCTTGGGTCTTGCCCAGCCCCGGGGGTGGGGTGTGATGTCAAAACTCTCCAGCACCTGCGGTCTCCCCTGCCTGGGTGGGGCTGAGAGTTGAAGGGCTTCTGACGGACACCCCTCTACTCGGGCGAGTTTTCTCGCCCTCTTTCCCTTGCTCCTTCTGGCTTTCTCGCTGGAGCTCGTTCTGTCGGGAGACACTGTATTCATCCTGGCCTTGCACTGGGCCTGGAGGGAGCCCGGGCTGAACCAGAAGCTGAACCAGAATTCTGCTGTGTGTGTCCTTGGACCCCGTTACTCTCTGAACCTCAGTTTGCCCAGCTGTCAAATGGGGACGGAATAAGCAGCCAGGGCCACTCACGGGGCTTGGCTGAGGGGTTTAAAGAGACAACTCAGTCTCTCTTGGAGAGACAGAGACTCAGACAACTCTTGGAAGAGTGCACGGTGGCACCCACACAGCGACATATTTTGTTACTATAAATTAGGGCTATAAAGAAGGCCAGAAGTATGTGCATGGCAAGAAAGAATTCCAACGGAAGAACCCTAAGCCAGGGGTTCAGAAGGCAGGATGTTCAGGGCGTATCACGGCCCTCCCCATGCGAACACATCTGAGGAGCCCAAGCATGACTTCCCTGAGGCACACGCACACTTGGACCAACCAAGGTCAAGACTGCCTTTCTCCTTTAATTCAGCCTGGGGAAGGCTGGTTGCTTGGTTCAGAGGGTGGCAATCCTGGAGGGCACCTGGGACAGTATTTTCTCTGAATTATCAAAGCAGCAGGGGACATCTGTTCCTGCCCCCCCCCCCCCCCCCCGCCGCCAAGCCTGGCTTCCGTGAGCCCAGCGGTGACAGACCAGGGGAAGGGGCAGACCGTGGAGGGAAGGAGGCCTGTCTTGTGGGTCCTCTCCAGAGATTAATCACGCCCTCGCGGAAGCTTTGGGCCCGTGGGGTCCTGGGTTTCTCAGAAAATGATCCAAGGGCAAATGCAGGAAGAGAGATGGGGGTCAAGAACATCCCGTGCTCATTGCTGTCTGGGTGTCGCTCCTGGGGCTGCAAGAACGGGTTTGCAATCAAAGGGGGGGGGGTCCCCGCTCTGCTTCTGAGGTGGTGACTCCCTGTGGGCCCGCATGGTTGCCTTGACTCCTGGGGCCCTCAGCCAACCACAAAGTGACGGTTGGCATCCAGTGGTCGCTTAGCAGGTGCCGCGAGCGCGCGGATATGGTCTCCCAGCAATCCTAGGAGGCGAGTATCTGTTCCGTTACTTTTTACAGAGGAGGAGGCTGAAGGTCAGAGACGCTGGAGAAGCTGGAGCCACTTCCGTTGGTGGGCCCAAGACGCCGGCAGCAAGGGGTGTGTTGGGGTGAAAATCGCGGTCCAGCTGACAGGCTGCCTCTGGCAATGTACCCACTTTACGGATGAGGTAGCACGGGTCTACCTTGGACACTGGCCCAAGGCCGTGTTGCTAACAGGAAATCTTAGCGGAGGGGAGCTGGAGGGTGTCTTGGAGCTCTTCTAACCCAAAGCTCATTTTCCAGACAGGGAAAATGTGGCCCAAAGAGGACCCAGGCCTGGCCACCTCCTTTGCCATCCTCTTGGGCCGCACGGCCCCCCCTCCCAGGGAAGCAACGACCCCCGAAACCTGTGAGTTCCATGGAGCATTTGAGAAGAGAGGGAAGGCAGACTGGGGAGAACAAGGATGTAAAAGGGATCTGTTCTCCTCCAGCAGCCCAAGAGAGAGCTCCCTTGACCCCCCTGGCCAAAATTTCCTGCTGGAATGCCCCCGGGGGGCGGGGGCAGGAGGGAGTGTGGGGGGAAGAATGCAGCCTAAGTCAGCCAAGGTCACGGCCTTTCTTCTGGGTCCTCCCAAGTCCCAGAGCTGACTTGCCCTCCCTGACCCTCTGGAGGGGAGAGTGGGGGGGCAGGGCAGAGGCATGGAGGGCCTCTGGGGCCCTTGGGAGTGAGGACTTTCATTGGTGTCCCTTGAAAATCAGGAGAGAAGAATCTTCCCGCCCCCTTTCTCCCGCCATTTGCTCCGCCCCCTCCCTCCTCTCCAGCAGCCCAGCCCCTGCAGCCACACACAGCTTCTCAGCTTTGCACCTGAAAAATGTGGGTGCCGTTCCTCTGGGTCCTTCAGTCCAAGAAGCTGGGAGGCCAAGTGTCTGTGACGCTAACAGCAAGCGACCCGGAACCTAACGTTCTTTTTTCTTTTTTTTTTAAGTTTATGTATTTATTTTGAGAGAGAAGGTGCAAGCAGGGGAGGAGAAGAGAGAGAGGGAGAGAGAATCCCAAGCAGGCTCCTCACTGTTAGCGCGGAGCCCGATTCGGGGCTCGAACTCATGAACCTTGAGTGAGATCATGACCTGAGCCCTAAACCAAGAGTCAGACGTTTAACTGACCGAGCCACCCGGGTGTTCCCCCCCGCCCCCTTTCCCAGGAAACTTGCGTTCTCTCTCTCTCTCTCTTTTTTTTTTAACATATATTTATTTTTGAGAGACAGAGAGACAGAGCACGAGCAGGAGAGGGGCAGAGAGAGAGGGAGACACAGAATCCGGAACAGGCTCCGGGCTCTGAGCTGTCAGCACAGAGCCCGACGCGGGGCTCAAACTCACAAACCGCGAGGTCACCACCTGAGCCGAAGTCAGACGCCCAAAAGGCTGAGCCACCCAGGTGCCCCAGGAACCTTGCGTTCTGATGGAGTCTAACATCCCGTCCTCTTTCGGTTTACCAAGATTTATTGGGCTCCTAGGTGGTGCAGGCAGCCCTGTGCACGGACAGGTGCAGCTGGGAGTAAGAGAGACCCGGGTCCTCATGGGGCTCCAAGCCAAGGTTTCACCTCTCAGCCTAAGAGTCAGGGCTGTGAGTCTACGAGAGCCTTACTCACACCAGCGTGGTTCTACAGAGTGATTTTTCTGAAAGGAGGAAGGAGGCCAGAAGGGGCGTGGAGAGAGGCGGGGTCACACGAGGGCACACTAATTTTCATGTACACTTTCAGCGAATTTAATCTTCTTGGATCTATCACACCTTTGGATACAAATGTCTTAAAATACCACCGCGAAACAGAATAATAACACTTGTCCCTTTCAGCGGGCGGTTCACCCAAGCATCTCCAATCCTCTGTGAACGTTAATTAATTAAGCCCCAATTAAACAGTTATCATGGACCGAAAATACATTTACTGCGCACATGCATCTGGCTACTGGTTTACTGATGCGACTTAACCCCTGCAGCCACCGCGCTTGAACTATGTGAGCGGAGGGCGTTAGAAAATCGGGTTCTTGGGGCGCCTGGGTGGCTCGGTCAGTTGAGCGCCTGACTTCAGCTCAGGTCATGATCCACCGGTTCGTGAGTTCGAGCCCCGCGTTGGGCTCTCTGCTGTCAGTGCAGCGCCCGCTTTGGATCCTCTGGCCCCCTCTCTGCCCCCCCAACTCGTGTTTTCGCGCGCACTCCGTCTCTATGTCTCGAAAAGGGAAAAAACGTTAAAAAAAAAAAGTAAACTCCAAATTCAGTAATCCCCCGGAGTCTCCTGTCCAGGGGTTTAGGGATCCTCCCCTTTTCTGCCTTCTCCTAGAGGTCATTTCCCCCTGGCAGAAGCACTACTTGGCCAAGTTAGGGGTTGACATTGGGGTGGAGGGCACGCAGGAGGTAAATCTACTGAGCCAGGGCCTGCTATGCGTCAGGCAGGAGCTGAGCCACCAGTGACTTGAAATTTCTCGTCAGCTTTTCCCCAAGGAACCAGGGGCCTGGGTGTTGGAAGTCTGAGACTCTCTGGTCCCCCTTGTGCCGAACAGCCCATGGGAGCAGAAGCCCCCCCCCCGCTCCAGCACTGGGCCCGTGCGGCACAAAGACAAGAAGAGGGAAACACCACCGGCGGGGGGCGTTTGAGAAGCAGGTGGCAGGAAGGTTTGTTTTGCATAGTGACCGCTAATGGGGCATTGGGACAAATGTACATGCCAAGGGGAGTCCTAGGACTGGGTGTCGCTCGAGGCTTCTATTTCTTGAAATTTACTGGGACATGTGGCACCTTTGCTTGTATTTGGGTTCCACAAATGATAGAAACCCGGCTGAATTTGCTTAGGAGAAAAGGGGGGGGACTTATGAGCTCACATGAGAAACTGAACAGGGACAAGGGCAGGAATGGAACAGACCTCAGTGAGGACTGGGCCATGAGAGTCAAATTCTTCCAGATCTCTAGATCTTGGGGGAGGTGGAAAGGAGTGATTTAAAAAAATTTTTTTAATGTTTATTATTTTTGAGAGAGAGAGAGAGAGAGACAGAGAGCAAGCAGGGAAGGGGCAGAGAGAGAGGGAGACACAGAATCGGAAGCAGGCTCCAGGCTCCGGGCTGTCAGCCGGGAGTCCGACGCGGGGCTCGAACTCACAGACCGTGAGATCGTGACCTGAGCTGTAGTCGGCCGCCCAACCGACTGAGCCACCCAGGTGCCCCGGAAAGGACTGATTTTTAAAACACTGATTTGTTTTCTTTCCTGGCCATTTATTTAGTTCTTTTAAGTAAGCGCTGATCACCTATATTTTTCTAGAAATTCTCTATTTTATATATTTTCATATATAGTAACATAAAGTTGCTCATGGTATTCTCTTAGAAATCTTAAAAGTTCTACGGTATCTATAGGTCTACTCTCTTTTCATTCTTAATATTGGATATTTGTGCCTTTATTCTTTCCCTTGATTAATCTTGATGGGCGTTTGTCTATTTTATTGTCTTTTCAAAGAACCAGCTTTTGGGGGCGCCTGGGTGGCGCAGTCGGTTAAGCGTCCGACTTCAGCCAGGTCACGATCTCGCGGTCCGTGAGTTCGAGCCCCGCGTCAGGCTCTGGGCTGATGGCTCGGAGCCTGGAGCCTGTTTCCGATTCTGTGTCTCCCTCTCTCTGCCCCTCCCCTGTTCATGCTCTGTCTCTCTCTGTCCCAAAAATAAATAAAAAAAAAAAAACGTTGAAAAAAAAAAATTAAAAAAAAAAAAAAAAAAAAGAACCAGCTTTTGGCTTTGTTGATCATTTTTGCGATTGTTGATTTCCTTTTCATTTATGCTCTTATCTTCACTGTTTACTTCCATTTTTTTTTAAGGCTTCTTTAGTGAGCTGAAAGCTTTACTCACATAGGCTTAAGTCATGCCTGTTTTAGAGCGGATGCACTAAAGACTATGTATTTCTCTATAAATGTTGGTTCAGTTGCGATCTACAAATTTAATTTTGCATTTATCTTTTTATCCCCCAGTCCCCAATATCTCGTAATTCCCATCGTGAGTTCTGTTGATGTCTTTGAGGGGGCTTAGTAAATAACTTCTTTTTTTTTTTTTCAGTAAATAACTTCTTGTTCTCTCTCCTGGATTCTGAATTTTTTTTTAATGTTTATTTATTTTTGAGAGAGACAGAGACAGAGTGGGAGCAGGGGAGGGGCAGAGAGAGAGGGAGACATAGAATCGGAAGCAAGGCTCCAGGCTCCAGGCTCCAAGCTGTCAGCACAGAGCCCGACGCGGGGCTCGACCTCACAAACCGCGAGATCATGACCTGAGCCGATGTCGGACGCTTAACTGACTGAGCCACCCGGGCGCCCCACACAAGTCAATTTTTATAAACAGAGATTCATTCTGTCACCGTTCTGGAGGCTGGAAGTCCAAGATCAAAGAGTCGGCGGGTTTGGTTTCTTCTGAGGCCAATCTACTGGACTGCTCTGTGTGACCTCACGTGACCTGTCTCCTTCCCGCCATCCCTGGTGTCTCTGTGTGTCCAGATTTCCTCCGCTTATAAGGACACCAATCAGATGGGAGTAGCGCCCCCCCCCCCCCGCCCCCCAAAGGTTTTATTTTAACATAATCACTTCTTTAAAGGCTCTGCCTCCAAATACAGTTACATTCTGAGGCACTGGGGTTAGGATTTCAACATATGAATGGGAGGGGGGGGGGACAGAAGTCATCCCCAAACTTATGTACTCTTGGCTGGGATAGGTACGTAGATTCATGCAATCGGAAGCAAGCTCCAGCCTCTGAGCCATCAGCACAGAGCCCGATGCGGGGCTCGAACTCACGAACCTCGACACCATGACCTGAGCCGAAGTCAGATGCTTAACCACCTGAGCCACCCAGGCGCCCCAATGCATTCTGTCTTTTTTTTTTTTTTTTAATTTTTTTTTTTTAACGTTTTATTTATTTTTGAGACAGAGAGAGACAGAGCATGAACGGGGGAGGGGCAGAGAGAGAGGGAGACACAGAATCGGAAACAGGCTCCAGGCTCCGAGCTGTCGAGACAGAGCCCTATGCGGGGCTCGAACCCACGAACCGTGAGATCGTGACCTGAGCCGAAGTTGGATGCCCAACTGGCTGAGCCCCCCGGGCGCCCCTGAATTTCTTAACATCGATACCTAGAAATAGCTTTCCTCAACGATGTCTAACGCAGGGCCGTCCAATAGAAAAATAACGTGAGTCGCATGCATTATTTAAAATTTTCCAGTAGTCCTATCAAAAGGCAAAAGGAAACAGGTGAAAATAATTTTACTTAAACTGTGTAATTTAACCTCATATGCCAAAAATACTGCTGCAAAATGTAATCAGCACAGAATTATTAATGAAACATTTGGTGGTTTTGGTGCTCCCTGAGGAAACCCGGTACGTATCATACACTTAACAGCCCATCTCAGGCGGGACCCGCCCCGTTTCAAGTGCTCAGTAGTCACATATGGCTCGTGGCTGCTAGATTGGATAGCACGGGTCTAAGATATTCAGCCCCTCTGTTCTCCTCCTGGAGAAGAGGACATTTGAGCGTTCCTTCAATATCCTCTGAGCGCATCCTCCCCTCTGCCTTTTTTTTTTAAATATCATTTTTATTGATATATAATTTACATACAATACTCGTGCAATTTTGATGAGTGTTGAAAAATGGATGTCCCCGCGTTAGCACCGCCGGAGTGCAGCTCGAAAAGAACTGATCTAGATTAGCGTTGCCTTCCCCCAGATGTCACACGAACAGGTTTCCGCAGTATGCGTTGCTTGGAACCTGGCACCTGTCACTCCCCATAACGTCTTTGAGATTCGGCGGTGGTGGTTTCGAGGCTTGTTCCTTGTGTTGCGGAATGGCGTCCCGCTGTGTGGACGTTCCACGGTTTGTTTCTGCGTTCAGCTTATTTATTTAGAGAGCATGAGCAGGAGAGAAGGGCAGAGGGAGAGAGAGAGAGAGAGAGAGAGAGAGAGAGAGAGAGAGAGAGAGAATCCCAAGCAGGCTCCATGCGCCGAGAGGAGCCCGATGCGGGGCTCGGTCTCACGACGGTGAGATCGTGACCTGAGCCGAAATCAGGAGTGGGGCACTTAACCAACTGAGCCACCCAGGGGCCCCTGGTCAGTCTTTTTTAACTTAGCCTTTCCAGTAGGTGTGAAGGGCTCCTTCATTTTGGTTTTTAATTTATATTTCCCTGATGGCTAGTGAAGTCGAGCATTTTTTCATGTGGATGAAAAAAATATACGTGTTTTCCTATGGGTGAAAGAATATACATTGAAAAATCTGTATATTTTCTCTTGCGAAGTATCTGTTCACATCTTTAAAAAATTTTTTTAACGTTTATTTATTTTTGAGACAGAGAGAGACAGAGCATGAACAGGGGAGGGGCAGAGAGAGAGGGAGACACAGAATCCGAAACAGGCTCCAGGCTCTGAGCCATCAGTACAGAGCCTGACGCGGGGCTGGAACTCACGGACCATGAGATCATGACCTGAGCCAAAGTCGGACGCTCAACCGACTGAGCCACCCAGGCGCCCTTTTTTTTAACGTTTATTTATTTTTGAGACAGAGAGAGACAGAGCATGAGCAGGGGAGGGGCAGAGAGAGAGGGGGACACAGAATCCGAAGCAGGCTCCAGACTCCGAACTGTCAGCACAGAGCCCGATGCAGGGCTCGAACTCACGAGCCATGAGATCGTGACCTGAGCCAAAGTCGGAAGCTTAACCAACTGAGCCACCCAGAGGCCCCTGTGGAAGTGTTAGTCGATACTTGTGATGTCCCAGGTGGAGCCTCTTGAGTTTCAATGACCAATGGGATGCCAGGAGGAGGGGCTTATGTGCAGTTTAGGCATCATTCTCTTTAAAGGGAACCAGTATGCCTTGCCCTTTCCCTCTTTGGGATCTCTGGCAGATCAGCCAAACCTCTATCCTAATATACTAATTACATTTATTAATATAATTTACTAACTTACTTGTTCACTCTTGCTTTTTGGTACTTTTCCCTTTTTGATTTCTATTTCTTCTCACAAAGAACATCTCTTAGGAGTTTTTTGGCCAAGAGTTTGGAGGATGAAACATTGGGGGATTTTAGAAGTCGGAGAAGTTTTCATCTCACTGTCACTCTTTTTTTTTTTTTTTTAATGTTTATTTATTTTTGAGAGAGAGAGAGAGAGAGACAGAGCATGAGCAGGGGAGAGGCAGAGAGAGAGGGAGACACGGAATCCAAAGCAGGCTCCAGGCTCTGAGCTCTCAGCGCAGAGCCTGATGTGGGGCTCGAACTCACAAACCGTGAGATCATGACCTGAGCCGAAGTCGGACGCTTAACTGACTGAGCCACCCAGGCACCCCTGTTGGGCTTTATTTTGAGATGAGGAAAACTCTTTGTGTCTAGTCAAGAATTTTCCCCGTATCTTGAGCTGTTATGTCAACGATTATCATTTTATACCCATTTGTTCTTGATTCACATCTGAATATATGTATTATATAATATATAATATCAAACATATATATAATTATATACATATATATTATATATATATTTGTTATTCATTTCCTTATCTCTCTGAGGAACTTAAGCATGTTTATTTAAAAGCAATTCTTAAGGGGTGCCTGCGTGGCTCAGTCGGTTGAGCGTCCGACTCCGGCTCAGGTCATGATCTCACAGTTCATGTGTTCGAGCCCCGCTCGGCCTCTGTGCTGACAGCTCAGAGCCTGGAGCCTGTTTCGGATTCTGTGTCTCCCTCTCTCTGCCCCTTCCCCGCTCATGCTCTGTCTCTCTCTGTCTCTCAAAAATGAATAAACATCAAGGAAAAAAATCTACAAAAGCCATTCTTTTTTTTTTTTTTTTTTCAACGTTTTTTATTTATTTTTGGGACAGAGAGAGACAGAGCATGAACGGGGGAGGGGCAGAGAGAGAGGGAGACACAGAATCGGAAACAGGCTCCAGGCTCCGAGCCATCAGCCCAGAGCCTGACGCGGGGCTCGAACTCACGGACCGCGAGATCGTGACCTGGCTGAAGTCGGACGCTTAACCGACTGCGCCACCCAGGCGCCCCCAAAAGCCATTCTTTAAGGGTTCCACCATTTGAATTTTGACAGTAGTGAATTATCTCCTGAATGTTGAGTTTGTTGCCTGTTGTGCTGAACAGATGCTAATGTCCACCGCCCACCCCCATGATGCCTTCTGGCATTCATGCTTTTATATAACCCCCTCTCTTTGAGTGTGGCCAACACCTGTGGCTTGCTTCCGGTCCATGGAATATGGGCAAAGTGATGGGATGTTGCCTCTGTGATTATGTTTCATTATATAAGACTCTTGCCAGCAGCCTTGCTCTAGAGAGTCTCCCTGCTGGACTGGCAAAACAGGTGGTTGTGTTTGGAAAGGAACTATAGGCAAGGATGTGGCAGGGAATTATAGGAAGCCTGTAGAAAATGTGGATGGCCTCTAGAAACTGAGCCTCCAGACAACAGCCAGCAAGAAGCCAGGGCCCTTAGTCCTACAACTGCCAAGAAATGAATACTTCCAACGACCTGAGTGAATTCGGAAGTGGACTCTTCCCCAGTCAAGCCCCCAGATGAGAACACAGCCCAATTGACACTTTGCAGCCATGTGAGACCCTAAACAGGGAAAATACTTAAACACTGCCCAGACTTCTGGTCCATAATAATCAATGCATGTTGTTTTAACCCATTAGATTTGTAACCATTTGAAGACCAGAGGATCGATTATACGTGTCCCTATATTTGATCTATAGTGTATGAAGTTCCGTCTTCAGTGTGAGTGAGGCTCTTGGAACTTATGTACACTGAATGGGATAGTCCACCAAAAATGTGAACAGTACCTACACATGGGCCAGAGAATATAGGTTCTTTTTATTCTCCTCTTTACTTTTTAGTATTTACCAAGTTTTAAAATACGATATCTATATAAAATAGCCAAAACAATTTCAGTTAAACATTTTATTAAACATTAGCAACAGGGGCACCTGGGTGGCTCAGTCAGTTAAGCCTCTTGATTTCAGCTCAGGCCATGATCTCATAGTTTGTGGGATCAAGCCCTGTGTCAGGCTCCATGCTGACAGCACGGAGCCTGCTTGGGATTCTCTCTCTCCCTCTCTCTCTCTGCCCCTCCCATGCATGTGCACCCTCGCTCTGCCTCTCAAAATAAATGAATAAACTTAACAAAAAAAGACTAGCAACATACAGAAAATAGGACAAATCTCATGTTCCGTTTGATGATTTTTTACAAAGTGAACACGTCTCTGTGATCACTATCCAGGGTAAGAATTAGAATGTTAGCAGCATCCCAGAAGGCTTCTCTCTTGTCCCCTCAGTCACTAACTACAAAAAGATAATTATTACTATTACCCTTTGTAAGTGGTATTCAGTATATTCATTTGTGTCTGATTTCTCTCTCTCTCTCTCTCTCTCTCTCTGTCTCTTTTTTAAAGTAGGCTCCATGTTCAGTGTGGGACTTGAACTCAGGACCCTGAGATTAAGAGTTGTATGCTCTGTTTACTGAGCCAGCCAAGCACCCCATATGTCTGACTTCTCTTATTTAACACTATGTTTGTGAAGTTTATAATGTAGTCTTGTGTAACAATAGTTTAATAATTCTTAACATTGTTTAGTATTCCATTGTGTGAATTTACCACAATTTAACGATACATTCTACTGTTGATGGATATTTTGGGGATGTTTCCGGTTTGGGACTTGCAATAAAGCAAAAATAATAATAATAATATAATAATAATAATAATAATAATAATAATAATAATAAATTCAATTCAATTAAAAGTATAACAATTGGAAATAAAGAACAAACTGTCACTATTCACAGACCACGTGATTGTATCCACAAAAAAATTAACAAATAAATGATTAGAATTAATAAGTGAATTTAGCAAAGTCCCTGGCTAAAATGTCCACACTAATTACTGTAACCTTATTCAAAGTCTTGAAATCTGTGTGAGTTCTGAAGCTTTGTTATTTTTCAAAATTATTTTTGTTGTACTAGTTTCTTTGCCTTTCCATGTAAATTTAAAATTGATCTTGTAGATTTTTCCCAAAAAGCTCATAAGGATTTTGTTTGGAATTAGATTGACTCTGTAGATCAATTTGGTGATAATGGACAGCTTAACAAAATTGAGTCCTCCAATCCATGAACATGGTATATTTTTCTATTTATTTAGGTGTTTTAAAGTTTCTTTCATTAGTATTTTCTAGTATTAAGCATTCAGATATAGTCATATGTTTTTTTCAGTGATATTTCTTTTTCTTTTAAAAAACATGTTTGTTTGTTCATTTTGAGAGAGAGAGAATGTGTGTGAGAGTGGGGAGGGGCAGAGAGAGAGAATCCCAAGCAGGCTCCACACTGTCAATGCAGAGCCCAACATTGGGCTTGATCTCCTGACTGCGAGATCATGACCTGAGCCAAAATCAGGAATTGGACACTTAACTGACTAAGACACCCAGGCACCCCTCAAATTGGAAATCCAATTTCCAATTATTTATTATGAATATCTAGAGATACACTTTTTTTGTATGCTGACTTATGGGATGTTACTGAACTTATTAGTTCTATGGGGCTTTTTATGTAGACAATTATGTCGTGTGTGAATAGAAGCACCTTTCTTTCTTTCTTTCCAAGGTGTATGTTTTATTTTCTTGTCTTATTGCACTGGCTGTTGAATAGGAGTAGTTAGAGGAGGAGACATCCTTGTTCCTGACCTTAAGAGAAAAACATTCAGTCTTTCATAGTTAAGTATGATGTGTGAATAATCCAACACCAAATCCCAATCCAAGGGTCTGTTTTCTAGGGCCTCCATAAGCACAACTGAGGTGAAAGTGAAGTGCCACTAATTTTCCAGGGAATGCAATCCTGGGAAAGCTGGAGTGAGAGAAAAGGAAAGAAGAGAGACCCGATATGAAGGTACATCACTGAGCTGGTCACTTCTTGATGTTAGTCACAACCAATTGTTTGATCTTGTGGAACCATCTTGTATATGCCTGGGCATTGAGTGGACCCCATGGCATTTCAAGCACCACCAACAACAGGGAAGCCCATGGGAGCAAGAGGCAGAAATGCTATCAGGTTGTGCCTGTATGGAGCTGATCAGAGACCATGCAGACTCAGTTGGGAAAGGACACCTGGCCACGATTCTCATAGACTGTAGAGCTGAGAGGATTCAAGAGGACACATAAGAGTGTAGGAAAAATTTATTGTTCAAATCTATTTCACTTGTCCTTTTTAAAAATTTTCATTGTGCACATGCGTATAGTTTAAACCATGTTGGTCCACAGGCTTATTATGAAAACTGAAGCTTCCTGTCCCCCTTCCCCCAATTCCTCCATTTTCTGCTCCCCAGGGGCAAGCAACTTTAACTCTTTTAACTGTTGCTTTTGGAATTTACCTTCATATCACTAAATAACACGTTTTTTTTCCTTCAGTTTTAGGGGTTAGCTGTCAACTTTCTACAATAAAAGAGGAGGAACTATCTAACTTTCACCAGCATCACCCTTCCCTCTACCTTCCACACACAGACTTCCTGTCCCACCATTCCTGCAATATAGTGACGGGAAATTGTGATTTAAAGTTCACATTATTATGATTACATAATCCTATTTACCCAGTACCATGTGGAACACTACAGTTATTTTTCTTTTCTTCCAAAACCTTTTGTTTTCCTGTAGTTGATATTGTCTGGGTTTTTATTTATTTGTTTGCTTAGTTTTCTGTATAATTATCTTGAATTTATCCTTAATCCTTTCTCAGCCTCTTGATACACCCAAGCATATCAGTTATCCTTCCAACTTCATCCTCCTGGAAACATTTTTCATGGGTCCTTCTGGTCTATTCCAATTTCTTCTGGCTGCTCTCCAGGCCTGTCGGGATCTCCCTTCATCAACTGCTTGAGAATTCCCATTGTTTCTTTTATGTGTTGATATCCTGCCTTAACTTTTTTTTGTCCTCCCCCAACCTTGTTTTGATAGAGCGTGTCTTCTAGTAAATTCCTGAGAAAGGGTGTATGGGAGTTAGACTTTTTGAGATTGTTCATTTCTGAAAATATTTTTATTCCACTCTCAGTACTGATTGACAGTTTATCTGGGTATAGAATTCAAAGTTTGAAATATATTTTTCTTGAGATTTTAAAGGCATTAGCTCCCTTTTTGTCGAATTTCGGTGGTGCCGTAAGAAGTCTGATGCCATTCTGATTCTTGGTGCTTTGTATAAAACCTATCTTTTCCCTCTCTGGGAGTTTGTATGATTTTTCATTTGTTCTTAGTGATGTGAAATTTCACAATGATGTGTCTTAGTGTGCAAATATTTTCATCCATTTTGTTGGATATTTAGTGGGCATTTTCAATCTGGAAACATGCCATTTAATTCAGAGAAATTTACCTTAATAACTTATTTGATGATTATCATTCCCTCTATTTCCTCTATTCTTTCTGGAACTCCTCTTATTTGGATGTTAGATCTCCCAGGCTGCTTCTCTAATTTTCATGTCTTTTCTCTCCTATGCTTTGTCTTTTTCTCTGCTTTCTGGGCTGTTGCCTCATCTGCGGACTTATCTTCCCATCCTTTTGCTGAGCTTTTCATTTGTTCTACCCAAGAGATATTTTTGTTGTAGTTGCTGTTCTCAGAGCATTCCTTTTTTAGTAACATCCTGTACTTGTTTAATGTGTGCTATATCTCTTATGTCTTTGATGATACTAATGATAATTTTTTTCCACATTTTTCTTCTCCTTATCATCATCATCTATGTTCCTCCAAAGTTGCTTTTTGTCTTTTGGTTATCGTTTGGCTCTGAGTTAGGAGCTTCCCTCATTTGCCTGGTGATCCTTGGCTCCTGAACACAGAGGCTGCTTGGAAACTCAGAGCTGAGATTTGGCCGCCCACCAAAAACTCCACTGAAAAGTGATCTGGCTAGGCTCTTTCATTGGGAAATTTCTGATGTCATTGTCCTTAGGTCTTTCCTCCTGGGCTTCTCAGATTTTATCTATTTATTTTTGAGAGAGAGAGAGAGAGAGAGAGAGAGAGAGAGAGAGAATGAGCAGGAGAGGGACACAGAGAAGGAGAGAGAAAGAATCCCAAGCTGGCTCAGCACTGTCAGTGCAGAGCTTGATGTGGGGCTCAAACCCACGAACTGTGAGATCGTGACTTGAGTTGAAATCAAGAGTCAGATGCTTAACTGACTGAGTCACCCAGGCACCCCTAGAGTTATCTTTCGATCTCCTGCCTGGAGGTTAATACTAAGCTTGGTTGCCAGTTGGGAGTATCGATATTCAATGTGAAGATCTTCACTTCATTTCCCCATTTCCAGTGACATACCCCCGGCCCCAGCTGGGTCCACTCTTCTCCAGTAGAGAGTCCCTTGGTTTTACCCTCTCCGGGGAATAAACCGTCTCTCTTCTGTCGGGACATGGTGGAGGCCGTCAGCTTGGGGGATGGGGTCTTGGTTACTAACTGCTCTACAAACTGTCTTAATTCCTGAAAGCTTCGGTGGGGGGGCGGGGCTCTAGACTTTCCTCACTGCTGGCTTAAGACTCAATTTTTTGTACCCATTAAGTTGGTTCCCACTCATTGATCGGTCTGCTTTCCAATTTCAAAATTATCCCATTTTCTTTTCCACTGGAGTAAGAATTCCTTTTCTGCCATTTTTTTAAAATGTTTTATTTATTTTTGAGACAGAGAGAGACAGAGCATGAACAGGGGAGGGGCAGAGAGAGAGGGAGACACAGAATCCGAAGCAGGCTCCAGGCTCTGAGCCATCAGTACAGAGCCCAACGCGGGGCTGGAACTCACGGACCGCGAGATCGTGACCTGAGCCGAAGTCGGACGCTCAATCGACCGAGCCACCCAGGCGCCCCCCTTTTCTGCCATTTTAAAGGAGTTTCAGGAAAGAGCAGAGACAAATGCCTCTGTCTGATCTGCCACCTCTAATCAGAAACCCCGCCTCTTCTTTTTTCATTATATTTCATTCTTTTTGATATTTCCCAGGACTGTTTGGCCATTTTAATCACAGCTGTTTTGTCGTCCCTATCTCCTGGATCTGTCCTACGAGGTTGTGGCTGGGTGGCGGAAAGGGGTGGTCCAAACCTACTGTGGGTTTTATCACTTATTCCCTCCCCTGACTGCTGTTGTTTTGTAATTTTTTCTTTGTGAGCTCATCTGCAGGGACCTTTGTCAGTGTGGACCCTGGCAGCCTGGGTTGAGGTAAAGGCCCTCTGGTGAGTGTTCACATCTGTTTCTGCCCCTGCCCACGGCATCTCCAGCCAGGGACACCCCCCGCCCCCGCCCCCGCCCCCGTTGGTGTTAATTCTTGCTTTCAGAGTCTCCAGAACATGGTGGGAAGCAGGGTAGTGTCAATTTAAATCCCAAACGCCTTGAAGCTAAGTCCGTGGTTACAAATTCCCAGAGCAGCCTGTGACCCACTGTAAGCCCAGATGAGCTTTTCACGTGATCTGTGTGAGCAGAGAGTGGTTTTGCTGTTTGTTTGTTTTTAATCCTCGTCCATCTTTTCACTGAGTCTGAAACCCTGACGAATCTGGCTTGGAGGTGGGTCTCATTTACAACTCTTTGCTTTGTGCAGCCCACAGCCTTATTTCTTGTCCCCACAGGGGCTGTAAAATCCAATCTCCAGGCTGCTGAGACCCACGGCCCGGCCCACCTGGTGGGACACGGCCGCCAGCACTGGCCCTCCCGATTCCTGCTCTGGTTTTCAGCTACTTCTTTGTTTTTATCCCTGGGGAGTTCCCTTCCTTTCCTGCAAGCGCAGCCGTGCATTTTGAAGGATGTTTGTTATATTTTAACCACCAGGGCCAAATAGTATTTCGTAGCAGGAGGGTTTTCTGCTGTGTAGCTCACAGTTCTGCTAGGAAAGGAGTCCTGTGTGTTTTGTTTGTTTCCAACCTCTTTTGCATCTCCGAACACCGCACCGCGGCGCAGCGAGAGAGGCCTGTGAATGTCCAGGCAACGAGATGGAATTGCCACGCGTTTCACCTGATTGGTGATGTTGCCAAAGGCCACGGAAAAGCTGAGTCAGGGTTCCTGTGGTAGTCCTGCTGTTTGGAGCAGGAGAGCCTCAGAGAACATTCGAGACCCATCCTGGGCTGGACTCAGCCTACCGTGGGTACCGTCTGAGGTCCAGCCAGGCCGCCTCGGCATCTTGCCCCCCAGCCACGCATGTCTTCAGGAGCTCCCTCTGGCCCTCCCTTTGACCTTGTTGTTTCCACCCCTCACCGGCTGCGCCGTGGCCGCCTGCTTGCTGTCTGGCCTCCCCCATCAGACTTGCACTCCCTGGGCCAGGCCCGTTTGTTTTCTCTCTCTGTCTCCAGCATCCTCACGGTAACAGCGCAAACACGCGAGGCGTTTGGTAAGTGTGTGTCTAATGTGTGAATGAGCCAGCTAGCGATCCCACACAACCAGCTCCAAACTCTGACTTCGGGCTTTTACAAAATTAAAGCAGCTGTTACAGCCCCCTTGCGAAGCCCAACCTTAGCCTTCCTCCTGCCTGATGGCCACCAGCCCTGAGATGGCAGAACTATCCCTCTGGCGCTTTAATAGGCAGGTGGCAGGTCATTTGGGAGAAAAGGGACTCTCATTTGCACACCTTAGAGCAGTAAGTACCGCTCTGCCTGGAGGGGAGAGGGGAGAGGGACTTGGTCACTGACTCCTCCTCCAGCCCTCCCCTCCCCCCCTCTCCTGGATGGCTGGGGTTCCAGTGCCCCAAGCTTGGAAGGAGAGATCTCTCTCTTCCCCCAAGGAAAACTAGGTGCGTGTTTTCCCAAACCTGTGAGTCCCTTGGTTGCCAGGGTAGTCGCTGACTCGCAGCGCGTTTACAAAGCCCTCTCCCTCTGAGATCTCTCTCTGATGAAGACACACTCTGCAGGGACTTGCCCAAAGTCACACGGGGGATGGGGGGGGGGGGGGCAGAGGGAGGGGGCTCAGGCCGTACTATCCACGGAGCGAGTACTTGAAGTGTGGCTAGTCTGAGTTGAGATGTGCCGGAAGCGTAAAACACGAGCCAGATTTCAAGGACTTAGAAGTACGAAAACAAAAATCCCACTAATAATTGTAATGTTTGTGACATGTCAAAATCATAATATTTTGGGTATGCTAGGTTAAATACAAATAGTGTTCGGATGAATTCCACCAGTGTCTCTTCACTTCGCTTTAATGAAGCTGCTAGAAAAATGTAAATTACCTTTGGGGTTTGCACTTGTGACTTTAACTCCTATTTCTATAGGCTGTGAGCAGCGCGGGGGCGGGGCCTCGTCTGTGGCATCCGGCGCGGAGCAGGAGGCCAAGGATGCCGCGCTGAGTGAGTGATTGAATGAATGAGTGCTCATTCGACACCCCTTGGCACTGGCTTATGAGTGAAATAGTTCACTTTGGGCCGTGAACTGTTTTCCCCATCTATTCTCCATCTATGTTCCACCTTCGCATGTCTGTGGTCTTCCTGAGATGCACGTTCATGGGTACAACCGGATACTGAGAACCGACCCTGCCCTAATTTGGGGTCCCTTGAAAGCAGAGCTCGAGTAGAGTGACCCCAGGAGGCAGGAAAGCAGGGGTGGGAGGAGGAACCATGTGGCTCTCCGGTCCCGCCGTAGGCAAAGGAGGGACGTATTCAACCAGGAACTCTGGAAGCGAACGGAATGCCTCCCAGAATTGTCACCCAGAAGACGGGAGGTGGGAGCGTCTGTCCACCGGTTCCCGTCCTCCATTGCAGAAGGTGGCCGGGGCGGGGGGGGGGGGGGGGGGGGTTGTTGGGACCTTTACTCTCCTACACTTCCGAGCTGTGCTAATGGCTTCAGGAGGCCTCGGGGGGGGGGGGGGGGGGGGAAGACCCTACGCAGAAAAGCATCCGCTTGAGGTGGCACACTCATTAGCATGAGACGGGACTGTCCACCTCACTGCACCAAAGAGAATTCATAATTGTTACGGCAATAGATAAAGATTAGCAGCTGAGTGGAAGGGCTGTGCGTAGACAGAAAGGGCTACGGCGAATGGGCAGTTTCTGGAGCGCTAGCTGAAACCTTGTTCGTTTGTTCGTCACGCACTCATTCATTCAATAACTTGTCAGCCAGTATTTATTGTACGGCGTCTCTAGGTAAGGTCCCGGCCCACCCTAGGAAGGGTGACAGATTGAAAGAGAGGGGGAAGGATGTCGTTCTATCAACCAAGTGGAACCTTTGCCAATTCACCGATTAGGTAAATCGCTTACAAGCTTCGACCCTTTTGTCTTCACCGGTCACAAGGTACTGGTGCTGAATCGTTGGGGGACCAGCGCCCGGAGCCTCCGAAGAGGGCTCGGCCTCTTCTTGGGTCACGGAAGACTTAGAAACGAACTCCCCCGTCCCATCCTGCCTTCCTGCATGCCCTGAACCTGCAACCCCCCCGAGGGCCTGCTTGGTCCCCGGCTCTGCGCGAGTCTGGGGGTGTGATGGTGAGCGAGAGGGAGCCCCTGCGCTCAAGAACTCACAGTCTGAAGGGAGAGAGGAGGGTACCACCCTTGTCGGGAATCTGGAGGTGGGCGCCCAGCCCTGAGGAGTGGAGGGAGGGGGCTGCCTCCTGCTAGGTCTTGGAGAGCTTTCTGGAGGAAGTGCAACCAAACATTCACCCCAAGGCCTCTGGGCCCCAGATGTGAGCTTCTGGCACAGAGATGTCCCGGCCAACCCCCCCCCCCCCCCCCCCCCCCCCCCCCCCCCCCCCGTAACTGGCTGCTTGGCAGAGGACATTGGCAAACCCAGGCTGATGCTGGGCTATTTGCATACCATTTGCATCGATCTGCATATGTGGTGGCACAGCCTGCTCTCTTCTGCATTTAAATTGCAAGTTATTTGTCTCTCTCTGAAAGCTCTCATTTTTTCCCCCCAAGGGACACGGGTTCCATTGCCCCGACTTGCCCTTATAAAGACTGGTGAGTTTGCCCAGCACGATGCAAAGCTGGAGATTTGGGATGGGGGTAGATGCTTTTTATCCTGGTCTTCAGAGTACTTTATTTTGAAGGGCCCCGTAACAGCCTGGTGCAGAAAAGAGTGTCGGGCATGTGCACCCTGTGTTCCATACGGGGAAACTGAGGCAAGGAGAGTTTTGTCTTGTTTTTTCAATGTATTTTATTTTATTTTTTTATTTATTTATTTTTTTTAATGTTTATTTTTTTTTATTTTTGAGAGAGAGAGAGAGAGAGAGAAGGTGGGGGTGGGCAGCAGAGAGAGGGAGACACAGAATCGGAAACAGGCTCCAGGCTCCGAGCCATCAGCCCAGAGCCTGACGCGGGGCTCGAACTCACGGACCGGACCGCGAGATCGTGACCTGGCTGAAGTCGGACGCTTAACCGACTGCGCCACCCAGGCGCCCCCAATGTATTTTATTTTTTAATGTTTATTTATTTTTGAGAGAGAGACAGACAGAAGGTGAGCAGGGGAAGGGCAGAGAGAGAGACGGAGACAGAATCCGAAGCAGGCTCCAGGCTCTGAGCTGTCAGCACAGGGCTCGACGCGGGGCTCGAACCCACTGTCTGTGAGATCATGACCTGAGTGAAGTCGGTCGCCCAGCCGACTGAGCCACCCCGGCACCCCTTGTTTTGTTTGTTCAAAGGGAGGTGCCCAACGTCACTTGATCCCAAATGCAGCCTTGGGTCCCTCGGCTCTGCCTGAAAATCATGGGCCCCTCTGCCAAGGCGTTTGTTTGGGCTTCTGTGTTCAGTGGCCTCTGCTGTTTCAGAGGGCCTCTTCCCCTTAAATACCAAGTATATCGATTTCTACGTATTTGGGTTGCTGTGTAAGCCTGGTGAGTGAGTGTCATCCAGCCCAGCACATCCCATTTAATCGGGACCTGACTGAGCCCAGATAGGAGCTAGCAGGAATCCTCACTGGTGCCCTAACCGGGAACCTTCTAGGTGCAGAAGGCGTGGGTCAGGCCATCCCAGAGGGTGCAGGGCCCTCCCTACACTCAGCAGGTGCACCCGACTGTGAAGACCAAACCTGTGGACATCAGCTTGTGTTTTACAATGTATCGATGGAATGGGGTAGGAGCTTACTCAAGGCCAATATTGGATCTGGCTGACTGTTACGTCATTGGGGGATCTTTACTTATAAGAAGAGAATCGTGTAATTCACTGCTAATAACAGCTCCCATTTATTGAGTACTTTATTATGTACAGGCATGGTGCCGGGCTTTCACTCCGCTTATTTCCATGCCTCATCCTTCAAGACAGAGAGTGTTATTCTTGTTGAGGCCACTGACGTTCAATGAGATAAAGGCCTTTGTTCCACAAAGTATCAGGCTCAAGGCTCAACATCAGGGGTAGCTGGCTCCAGACCACAGTAAAGGGGTCCGAACTGTCCACTAAACCATATCACTTCCAATGTCAAGTCTAAAACTAGACCCAACATGAGCATGAACTTCTAAGTCTTAGGCAGCATAAATCGTGATTTACGAAGCACAGACTTTCTGACAGTGGAAGGGTAGTTTTCATCCGATTAACCTTCCGCTGGTAACAGTGACAAAATCTGGACTAACCTTCCGCTGGTAACAGTTACAAAATCTGGACAAAGATATAAAACAGATTTGTCTGGCACCACAAGAAGTGACCAAAGTCAGGCAGAAACTGGAGGGACCTATGCCTCTTGAAATAAGGAAACCATACTGATGTGAGACACATTTAGCGGGCTTTTGACCTGAAGTCATTCTCTAGTTTATGCTGAGGGGAATAGAATACAAGCAGAAATCAGAAACCTTATTAGCCGAAGAGTAGGAAATTGGAGTTTAGAGCCTCAAGAGAAACTGGAAATTGAGAGAGAGAAATCCCAGAAGAGAGGACTACAGAGGGAGAAAACTCCCCTCTAATCCTTGGCTGACTCTGGCATGGGTCCTGACTCCAAGGGAAAAACACAAATGGAAGACTGAAAATGCTGAGTGGAGATTTCTGCAGCTGCTTGGCACTGGGGAAACAGATTTTCTAGTTCAAATTTCACCAAGTTGGAGTGGTTTGTTAAACACACCAGGATTTTCAGTGAGATCCTGGGAGACCATTACTTAGAAGCAAACCTGTCTTACCAAAGTCTAACACCAAGCATCCGCAAGGTCAAGGTGAAGGGTCCACAATTTAATAGAACGATATGCAAAATTCTTCAGAGGAAGATAACATAATCCAGAATTCCTACATTGTATCACACAATGTCCAGCATAAAAGTAAAAATTACTAGATATGGGATGACACAGGAAAATGTGACACATAGACAAGACTTTTAAAGATTTTATTTTTTATTATGTTCTTTAATTTTATTTTTTGAGAGACAGAGCACGAGCAGGGGAGGGGCAGAGAGAGAGGGAGACACAGAATCCGAAGCAGGCTCCAGCCTCTGAGCTGTCAGCACAGAGCCCAATGAGGGGCTCAAACCCCCAAACGCGACATCATGACCTGAGCTGAAGTCAGACACTCAACCGACTGAGCCACCCAGGTGCCCCTTTATTTTTTATTAAAAAAATTTTTTTAATGTTTATTTTTGAGACAGCATGAGTGGGGGAGGGGCAGAGAGAGGAGAGAGAGGGAGACAGAGAATCTGAAGCAGGCTCCGTACTGTCAGCACAAAGCCTGAGCTGGGGGTTGAACCCATGAACTGTGACATCATGACCTTATCCGAAGTCAGACACTCAACTGACTGAGCCACTTAGGTGCCCCATTGAAAGATTTTATTTTTTATTTTATTTTAAAAAATTTTTAAATGTTTATTTTTGAGAGAGAGAGACAGAGTGCGAGCAAGGGAGGGACAGAGAGAGAGGGAGACACAGAATCTAAAGCAGGCTTCAGGCTCAGAGCTGTCAGCACAGAGCCCGACGTGGGGCTCGAACTCACAAACTGTGAGATCATGACCTGAGCTGAAGTCAGACACTCAACCTACTGAGCCACCCAGGTGTCCCTAAAATATTTTATTTATTTATTATTAAATGTTTCTTTATTTTTGAGAAAGAGAGAGAGACAAAGTGCAAGCGGGGGATGAGCAGAGAGAGAGAGGGAGACACAGAATCTGAAGCAGGCTCCAGGCTCTGAGCTGTCAGCACAGAGCCTGATGAGCGGCTCAAACTCACGAGCTGTGAGATCGTGACCTGAGCTGATGTCGGCCGCTTAACCAACTGAGCCACCCAGGTGACCCTAAAATACTTTATTCTTAAATAATCTCTACACCCAACATGGGGCTTGAATTCACAAACCCGAGATCAAGAGTCACATGCTCCTCTGACTGAGCCATCCGGGCACCCTGACAAGATATATTTTTTTACTTCAGTAGAAACAGATCAAAGACAACCCAGATGTTGGAATTAGTAAGCACACTTTAAAATCATTATGATACATTTGTTAAAGAATGTACGGGAAAAGGCAATTATAATGGATGAAAACACGAGAAATTTTAGGAGTGCATTAGTTTCCTAGGGCTGCTGGAACAAAGTGCTGCAAACTGGGGGGCTCACAACAACAGAAATTTATTCCCTCACACTTCTGGAGGCTACAAGTCTGAAATCTAGGAGTTGACAGGGTTACTTCCTTCTGAGATTTCTGAGGGACAATCTGTCCCATGCCTGTCTCCTAGCTTCTGGTGATGGCTGGCAATTCTTTTTTTTTTTTTTTTAATGTTTATTTTTTGAGAGAGAGAGAGAGAGAGCACAAACGGGGGAGGGGAAGAGAGAGAGGGAGACACAGAATCCCAAGCAGGCTCCAGACTCTGAGCTGTCAGCACAGAGCCTGAGGCGGGGCTGGAACCCACAAACCGCGAGATCGTGACCTGAGCCAAAGTCGGATGCTTAACTGACTGAGACACCCAGGCGCCCCAGATGGCTGGCAATTCTTGATGTTCCTTGGCTTGTATATGCATCACTCCAATCTCTGCCTCCCTCTTCATGTGGTATTTTCTCTGTGTCTCTCTCCTTTTCTTATAAGGAAACCAATCATATTGGGTGGAGGACCCCCCTTACTCCAGTATGACCTCATTTTAACTAATTACATCTGTATGACCTTATTTCCAAATAAGGTCATATTATGAGGTACTAGGGGTTTAGGGGTTAGGACTTCAGCATATCATTTTGGGAGAGGGCATATATCAAACCATAATCCAGGAGATAAGGAAGTTTTGTTGTTGTTTTGTTTTGTTTTGTTGTTTGTTTAAAGAATCAGATCTGGGGCACCTGGGTGGCTCAGTCGGTTAAGCCTCTGACTCTTGGTTTTGGCTCAGGTCATAATCTCATGGTTCATGAGATTGAACCCTGTGTCAGGCTCTGTGCTGACAGTGCAGAGCCTGCTTGGGATTCTCTCTCTCCCTCTCCCTCTGCCCCTCCCCCACTTGCTCTCTCTCTCTCTCTCTCTCTCTCTCTCAAAATAAATAAAATAAAAATAATAAAAAAGAATCAGATTAAATTCTAACTTAAAATTGATATCTCAAAAGTCAAACATCCATTGGATGGGATTAAAAGCCACGTAAACATCCACTGGATAGGACTAGACCCAATAAAATAGGACCAGTAAATGTAATGACAAGTCAATATTTATTTAGAGAGAAAGAGGGTGTGTGAACTGGGGAGGTGCATAGAGAAAGGGAGAGAGAGAGAGAGAGAGAATCCCAAACAGGCCCTGCACTGTCCGCACAGAGTCCGACGCAGGGTTCAAACCCAACAACTGTGAGATCATGACCTGAGCTGAAATCAACAGTCAGACACTTAACTGACTGAGCCACGCTGGTACCCCAGGATCAAGCAGGCTTAACACACATTGAATTGGAGTCCCAGAGGAGGAAAGAGAGATAATAGGCCAGAAAAAAAGCATGTGAGGAAATATTAGCTTGCTGATCTCCTAATTTTGAAAAAACAATCAAGGAAGTTCCGTAAGCCCCAATCATGATAAATAACAAAGAAGACCATACTTAGGCATATCATGGTCAGACTGCTGAAAACCAACAATCAAGAGAGAATCTGGGAGGCAGCTGAAGAAAACAAAACAAACAAATAAAACTTAAAAAAAAAAAAAACTGGGGCGCCTGGGTGGCGCAGTCGGTTAAGCGTCCGACTTCAGCCAGGTCACGATCTCGCGGTCTGTGAGTTCGAGCCCCGCGTCAGGCTCTGGGCTGATGGCTCGGAGCCTGGAGCCTGTTTCCAATTCTGTGTGTCTCCCTCTCTCTCTGCCCCTTCCCCGTTCATGCTCTCTCTCTGTCCCAAAAATAAATAAAAAACGTTGAAAAAAAAAAAAACAAAAAAAAAAAACAAAAAAAACTAAACTAAAAAAAAACAAACCAAAAAACCCAAGACAATTATGCACAGAAGATCAATGATGCGAAAGACAACAGACTTCTCATTAAAACAATGCAAGTCAGGAGACAATGGAGCAATACCTTAAAAATGATGAAAGGAAAACTTCTGTTAATTTAGAATGTTATCAGTGAGATGTCTTTGCAAATGGAAAAAAAATTAATTTTTGAATAAATGAAAGCAGATGAGGTGCCTGGGTGGCTCCATTGCTTGTGTGTCTAACTCTTGATTTCAGCTCAGTTCATGATCTCACGGTTGTGGGATCGGCTCTGCATTGGGTGAAAAGCCTCCTTAAGATTCTCAGTCTCTTCCTCTGCCCGCCAGCCCCCCACCCTCTCTCTCTCAAAAAAAAAAAAAAAAAAAGACAGAAAATGTTGCCAGGAGACCCATATGATCAGAAATGCCAAAGAAAAGTCTTTAGGTCTAAGGGAAATTATTCACCAGGTAGAATTTCAGGCTTGCAGGGGGAACAATACCACTGATGATGGCAAAGATGTGAGTGGATACGGAAGACAAATTTTTCTTTTCGGAACTTCCTTCAAAATGACGGACTCCTTACAGCAAAAATATCTTTACCATACAGAAACGTGAAATCGACGGCCACAATAATACAAAAGACAGGAGAGGGAAAAAAATAAAATTCCACTTTGGTGAAGTTCTTACAGAATACACGAAGTGGTATTTTATTTCTGAAAGGGAAACTGTGAGAATGTGAGAGTACATAGCATAACCCCTCCTAGAGCAACCAAAGATATAAAGAGATATAGCTAAAAAGTCAACAGATGAGACAGAATGGAACATTTATAAATACATGATTGGCCCAACAGAAGACAGTAAAGGAGGCACAAAGAAGGGGCTCCTGGGTGGCTCAGTTGGTTGGGCGACTGACTTCGGCTCAGGTCAGGATCTCACCGTTCGTGGGTTCGAGCCCCGCGTCGGGCTCTGTGCCGACAGCTCGGAGCCTGGGGCCTGCTTCGGATTCTGTGTCTCTCCCTCTAAACTCGGAACCCATGGTTTACAATCCCATTCTTCTGGAAGCCTGTCAGCGAGCTTCCGGTGGGGAGGCCCCCGTCGGCCGTCCACACAGCATCCTGCCTGTAGAGTATTCATCCACCTGGCCTCTGTGGAGCACAAGGTTCACGCGGACAGACGAGGCCCTTCTCACTGGCAGCGGCACATGGGTCATTTGTCCCCTGTTCTGGAGCAGAGAATGGCCTTCCTCCTTGACCCACTCTAAAGCAGCCGGGGAGGGGAGGTGAGGGCACAAGTGGGGCACCAGAGCCAGGGCTGAGCCTGAGCTCGCCTGAGGCCGGCTGGGGTCGACGGCTTGTGCCAGTGCGTCTGCCTCATGCTGCCCAGTGCCCACTCCTTCCCCGGACGCTGGGGCCAGGGGCCTGCCCACCAACGTCCGGCGCCCCAGCACTGTCGGCGAGGCCTCTCCCCCAGAGGAGCTCCCACTCTCTGGCCCGTAGGCCCAACCCCTTTCTTCCCCCAAGCTCCCGCCGGTCAAGCCAAGGCACCCTTGGGTCAACAGGTTGTGGTGATAAGAGCAAGGCAGGGTCGTGGGGCTGGAGGAGGATGAGGTGCCTTGGGCTTTGTCAGCCAATGTGGGCTGTGGCCTAGGTTACCGCTTGCTAGTTGGTAGTCTGTGTGGGCAAGGAAAGGGGGACCAGGGGACCCGAAGCTGCACTTCTTGGGCCCTTCCCCCTGCCCCACGTCTGGCCTTTCGGCTGAATTCAGAGCCTTGAGAACCAAAGTGCTGTTTCTAGCCACTTCCCCATTGTCCGGTCCATTGGTCTCCTCCTTCTCCAAATCCCCGGTCGCCACCCCTCCTTCCCACGAGGGCAATCTCCATCTACCCTGATGTCTAGCACCACGGACCAACTGTGCCTGTTTCCGTGGTTTATATAAAAGACATCCTTTGCTCATGATGTCTGTGAGCCTCACTTACGTGACTGTGTATGGTTGTAGGTCGTCCATCTTGGAGGCGGGCTCATCATCCATCACCCGGATAGTCTACAATTCATTTATCCTACCTCGCCTACAGCTGCAGGATGGTTGGATTCATTCCATTTATGGCCGTGACCAACGGTGCCACTGGGAATGTTCCAGGTCACGTCCTTTGGTGGACGCACGGAGACACTTCTGTCGGGTCTCTGCCCCGGGGCCGGGGTGCTGGCTCAGAGAACAGGGCACGTGTAGGTTGAGTAGACCCAGCACACGCTTCCCAAGATGGCTTTTGGAAATTCACATTTCCTCTGGCTGGAAGGGGTTCCGGTTGCTCCCCACGTCCGCCAGCACTCGATTCTGTCAGCCTCCTTCACTGGAGCCGTGCTCGTGGTCCTAATTTGTGTTTCCCCTGATGGAGTCAGGACGCTGAGCACCTCTTCACGCATCTGCGGGTCCTTCGGATATTCCCTCGGGAAGTGCTTTAATTGAACTACCCCTCCCACCTCCAATTGTTTCTGGAGTTGCCCGCCGACTATCGATCTCAAAGGCCAATCCGCCCGGCCCCGCAAACTCAAAGCCACAGTGATCGGGCCACGTTTGTACTGTCAGCTGGTGACAGGACTTCAAACCAAAGACGGAATGCGTCACATAAAATTAATCCGATTTGAGTTGATTCTTATTCGATTGACCAGTTCGTCTTGGTGTTATGGCTGGCTAAGAGCTACAGGGAATTTGTGCCTCGTTTTATGTTCGTACTGGTTTAAGGAACACCACAGTGAAAATGATTCAGGGCAACAACGAGGGCCCATGAGATCCCCTTCTCCTCTTGGTAAACACACCTCCAATCTGGTAAACCCCCCCCCCACCCCCCGCCCCTGCTTAATGCATCTCTGAGGACCCCTTCTGTCGGAAGGTGGAGGTGAGCCTCCTCAGCCTGGAGCTCTGGCCCCCCAGGCTCACCTCCCATGTGCACCTGCCCCCGTGGTGAAGCGTGGCCTCTTTCTGGACTCTGATCTCTCACAGCCCAGGGTCTGTCTACACAGACCCCCAGTTCTTGCGCCCCCTGTTTCGGAGCAGTCACTACCCGGGGCCCCCCCACCTTGGCTTAGAGTGAATTCCCCGCTCCGCTCCGACCCGCCGCCTAATTATCACTCCTCAGGGAGTCCCTCACTATGGCCCTGAAGCACACCGGCCCAGCTGAGCCTTGTCCTTCTTGGCATAATCTTAAAATCTGCATCATCTCACAATCTATCCATAATCTGCCTAATGTCACAATCCGCAATTTTCGATGTATTTGTGGCATTCTTTTCCCCTCGGATCGCAAGTTCCACGAAGGCAAGGATGCTATCTTTTTCTGTAGTGTCTGTGCCGGAGAAGACAATGGATGTTTGTCGAATGACTCAATGACCTGAGCTGTGTAACCCTCTCACTATATTGATGCTGCAAGGCGGGGAGGGCCCAAGGTCACGTGCAGGGAAGGCCCGGGGGCCTTCCTGTCCAGTCACATGGGATGTGAAAGAAAGTCCTCTTTGGCCAGCGACCTAGGGGCCATCCCCCATCCTTGAGGATAATCTAGTCCAGGGGCGCCTGAGGGGCTCAGTCGGTTGAGCGTCCAACTCTTGATTTCGGCTCAGATCATGATCTCACGGTTTGTGGGTTCAAGCCCCACGTCAAGCTGATGTCACGGAGCCTGCTCGGGATCCATACTCTCTCTGCCCTCCCCTGCCCACTTGTGCTCTCTCTCTCTCTCAAAATAAATAAATAAACTTAAAAAAAAAAAAAGGGACCATCTAGTCCAATTACTTTGTGCTTCAAGTGAGGAATTTAAGTATGAAAGAGAGGACAGGGATCGTCTAGAGTCACACGGGAGGCAGAGAGTGGCAGGTCTGGGACCCACTTGCCTGCCCCTCAGCATTGCCCCGAAATCTCCCGGAGGCAGGAGACCGCGGGGTGGGGGGTCACTGTTCCCACCGTCCGGACCGAGAGCCTCCGCGAATGGCTGGGTTTCCCCACCCGATGCAGACAGGAGAGTAATGACAAAGGCTTTCCTTGTGTTTTCCAGAGTCTGTTCTAGAGTCTGAAGGGGCACTCTTGAATTCCTGTCTATGGGAAGGCGGAAGAGGACAGGAACATTCTGGAACAAAGACTGGGGATGCTCACCGTGAGGCAGAAAGGACAGTTCAGTGGGGGAAGACTCCAGCTGTCAGGCTAATGCTCTCTGGTCCCTGGTCCCTGGCCTGGACACTGTGATGGGGGAAAACAGCACACGGCAACTCCCTTAACCCTTTCGAGGGCAGACGCAGATGACATTTTCTTTTTTTTTTTTTTTAATGTTTTTTAACGTTTATTCGTTTTTGAAAGACAGAGCGGGCGCAGGGGAGGGGCAGAGAGAGACGGAGACACAGAATCCGAAGCGGGGCTCCAGGGTCCGAGCCGTCAGCACAGAGCCCGACGCGGGGCTCGAACCCACGGACCGCGAGATCGTGACCCGAGCCCGAAGTCGGGCGCTTAACTGACTGAGCCACCCAGGCGCCCCAGATGACATTTTCTACTCGAAATTTTTATTGCGTGAACTGTCGGTCGGCCTGCAGTTGTAAGAACGGATACCGAGAGATCCCAGGTACCCTGCCTCCCCGCGCGCCGCCCCCCCCCCGCCCCCTCCGCCAGCCCTTGCTCCGGACAGAACGTTCTAGCTAAACCACAGGACAGTGTCACAGCTGGGGCACGGGCACGACGCAGCCCAGCCCGCTCACTCAGGCTTCCTGGTCTCTTCTGCGGGCACACTTAGGTGTCCATGCTTCTGTCCCAGGCTTGTGCGCCCTCCATGACGGGACACAGAACCTTCCTGTCACCACCAGGGTTTCTGCTGTTGTTCCTTTTTAACCACACCCCATTTCACCCCCATCCAGCCGTCCCGAGTCCCCAACAATGTCTAATCTGCCCTCCGCTGCTAAAATGTGGTTACTTCAAAAATGTTCTCGAAACACAGCCGCAGAGTACGGAGCCTGTGGGGATCGGCTTTGCCCCTCGGCAGGTGCCCCTTTGGGGGCCAACTCGCGTCTGCATCGTCTCCTGGCCCCGGGGCCGAGGTCTTCTTATCCCCATTGTACAGCTGAGCAAACCAAGCCCCTGAAACTCCACAGCCAGTGCTCTTGGTGGCCGTAGAAGGGGAGGAAGGCGTGGGGACGCGGGCGCTGGGGGCGCAATGCCTGCCCCCAGCCTTCCTCGGCCCCGCTGTCATCCGGCCGGTCCTCCGCCTGCCCTGTGTGCGAGGGTCCTTCTCTGGCCCCCCCGCCAGGCCCTCCCCAGGGCTCTCTTCCCTCCACAGAGAGGCGGTGGGTGAGTGGGGATCCGAATCCAGTGTGTTGACCTGAGGCCCAGCTTGGCCCCTGAGACGTTGCGTGACTCCAACGGTCACCCCATCCTCTGAACCCCAGGCTCCCCCTTGGTGAGACGGGTGGGGGGGGGCAGGATCGCACCCTGCGAATCCGAGAAAATGCAATGAACCCACGTGTGAGGAGCAGTCAGCAAAGTGCTGAGCCCCCGGCGCGCCGCGCAGAGAGCCGCCCGCGGCCCCATTTGGCAATGAATTATGTATGGCCTTCTGGCAGCCCAGCTCTGGGGGGGGGGGGGGGGGGTTGGGGCTGGCGTTCTCCAAGCTTCTCCTGGGCCTCTCTCTCTCTCCAGTGAGGGGCGCAGGCTCCCCCAGGTGGGTGGGGAGTGTTCTTTGTCTCTCCCGCGGCCACCTGATCGAGGGGGGGGGGGGCTTCCAGTGGCTGATGTCCCGGTCCCCAAGACGCCCATTTCACAGGCCGGAGGACCAAGGTCTGGGATCAGCTCAGCAACATAATAACGATAATAATAATAAAAATAGCAGCGGCATCAATGACCCCAAGGATGGTGATGCCACCAGCTGGGCTTTCTTGAGCCTCGTGGATATGCTGGCCACTTGGACAGACTGCTGCTGCTCAGGCACTGCCCTAGATGCTGGGGGCATAGCCGGTGACAGCCAAACGTCCTGCCCTCAAAGGAGCTCCGCCACCACCGGGGGAGAGCAGACAATTAACAAATGAGTCACTGAGTCCATGAAAATGTCAGGTGGTAGGTGCTGAGAAGGAAAGGAAACCAAGGGGGGTGGGAGGAGACAGGCACGGCCAGGGTGAGCCTCGCTGGGGAGGTGGTGATTGAGCAGAGCCCGGAAGGAAGTGACAAAGCCATCTTGGGGGATGTATGGAGAGGAACATTCCAGAAAAGAGCGGCCGGCTGGGTGCAGAGGGCGGGGAGGCGGCGCGGGAACCTGCGTTTGAGGCGTGCGGCTGGCAGGATGGTGTCGTGGGGGGCGTGGGACCCTCAGGGCGGCCCCAGGGGAGCTGCGGTCCCATCGCGAGACGGAGAAGATTCGGGGAGTAGCTACAATCTTCGCTGACACGCTCAGCCGCACACATGGAGGGTGTCTGATTACGGGGCTTGCCCCACACCTATTGGGGGTGTCGGGAAACACGTGCTCATATGTGTCATACTGTCTTCCTCCGACTGGAAACACGCCGAGTTCTCGAACCATCTGCCCGGGGACTTGGGGGCAGGGATGACAGGCCTGTGCGCGATCCGGGTCTTTGCCATGAGCGCTGCTGGACCGTCCCCACCTGCCTTACGCAGCGTGGGCCTGCCCTCCCGTTCGCCTCCTCTCCCAGCCCCTGAGCCCCCGGCAGCAGGTCAAGGCACAGCACCCCCTGGAGAAGCCACGACCCGGGCCTGTGGCCACGCGGCTCTGAGACAGACCCAGAAGTGGCGGGCACCGAGCTTATCTTCCCGGCCTCCCCGCCTCCAGGTTTGCCCTTCGGAGCCGTCCTGCCAAGGTTCTAGATGAATCCTCCCAATGAACCCACCAAACCTTTGCTGTGACCTATCCCTTGCCTCTGGAGGCCCTTCCGTACGTGGCCCCACGGTCTCCGGGAGCGTACCTGGCTACGTGGGCCTCGGGGACCCTGGCCCACACCGATTCCCGTGTCTGGAATGGCATTGAAGACACTTCTCGGAGGCCCCTCCCGACATCGGAGGAGGCCATCTCTGTGTGACTTGTCGGGTCTCTCCAATCCAGCCAGCCTGCCCCCGCCACGGTCCTGCCTGCCCGCCTGGGGATGAGCGCCAGCTCTCAGGCGGCCTGGCCATCGACGCCCCTCCTGTCGTCTGGGCTCCAGCCTTGCGGCTCCCCCCACCTCCCTCCCTGGTCCCCCCACTCCCGGTCAGCCTGACAAGGGTTCCCCTGTCCTCTGAGATTACCCTATTCCTCTCTCACTTAGGGGCCTTCATATGTGTGACACCTCTCCCTCCCCTCTAGGCCTAACTCCTACACTCATCCTCTCTAACCGGTCTTGATTCCACCTCCTCCAGGAAGCCTTCTTGGATGTAGGGCCCCTCCCCGTGGCTCCCAGAGGCCCTGGTGCCCCTCGTGCTGGCTGACTCGCCAGCCTCCTCTAGGCCGAGATCTCGTGATGCCAGAGCCCCACCTTGGCCCCTGTCTCCCCCAGCCTGGCGAGGGCTGCGTGCCCAGGAGGCGCTCAAGAAAGCCCAGAGGGGAGACGTGGGAAACGATATAAAGCATTTTATTGGTCTCGTACTTCACATGAAGCCTTTTCCATGCAGCCACAGCAAGGTCCTGGATTACTAGGCCTCTCTAACACCCAGTTAGGTCACCATCTGGCCACACCCAGCAGCCCTCGGCCATCCCCGTTCGGTCTGTATAATGGACGTAATCTTGGCTCCTATCTAATGGCGTTGCGAGGCTAAAAGAAATAATACCTGGAAAGTGCAGATCTCAGCCCCAGGTATTCGGTAAGCATTTAATGTTCCCAGTGTTGGTAATTCCTGGGGCTGGACCCAGCCTGTGTGGCCTCACATCTGGGTTCCTCTATTTGCTGGCTCTGTGACTTTGGGTAAGTTACTTAGCCTCTCTGGGTCTCAGTTTCCTCATCTGCAAAGTGGGACACATCACAGACTCAGTCCCTTTCTCTCTCTCCCTCTTTCCCTCTCTCTCTCTCTCTCTCCTAGCGAGATTAAAAAAACGTTGGGCGGATTCCACAAATGAATGTTTGTACAGAGTTAGCACGGTGGCCGGAGCGGAGAGAGGGCCGAGCAAACGCCGTGTGTTATTCTTCCTGTCTGGACACCCCGAGGGCCTCGATGCCGACACCAGTGAGGAAACTCTAGCTCCTGGGGAATCTTCCAGAGTTGCCAATCTGAGCTGGGGCAGGAACAGACCTTAGAACTTGTGAAATTGGACGCAAAACCATCTCCCCCCCCCCCTCCCCCTCAGATCTCAGGCCTTGAGGAAGGAAGGGAGTGTGTGCCCGCCCAAGGGTGGTATGGGGAGAGGGAGAGAGAGACAAGAAAGTGTGAGCAGGGGGGAGGCGGGGAGGCGGGACAAGGGTGGGGGTCTGGGGGGGGCCAGCCGGGGAGGGGTGTGGGAAACGGGGGGGGGGGGCGTGGAGCAGGGCCGCAGGGCTGGGAAAGGGAGCCTCGGGGAGGCCGGGGAGGCGCGGGAGAGGGAGGCCTCATAACCAGACACTGTCTAGACGCAGCAATTATTGTCAGCTCGGAACACCCAGGCTCTGCCGGCTCAGCTGAAAGGGAGCTTAACAAAGAGCCGAGAGAGGAAGAAAGCGGGGAGAAAAGCGCCCGTGGAGCCGGCTCCTCGCCTGTCGGGCTCTTTCTCTGCCCGGCTACCCGCCTTTGTGCTCCTCCAGCGAGAAAGCACAGCTCAGAGATGCCCGATGGGGACCGGACGCCTCCTGGGCCCAGAGGGCCAGCCCGGGGTCACCGAGTGGGTTTTGGGGAGGGAGAGGACGGTATCCCGGAGGGGGAACGCCTTCTGCAACTCGCTTCTTTATTTGGAGGGCAGTGGCTGTGGGAACCGAATCCCCCGAGGAGAGAAGCAGGCCTGAGAAGGCGCCCCCCGCCCCCCGTGTGCCCCCGCCCCCCACCTTCCTCTGAGCCTTGGTTTTCTCATCTGCAGCATAGGAACCATACTGCCCCCTGCCCCTGCCCCCCCCCCACCCGGGGCAGATGGGGGCAAGTCTAACTCTTGCACCTCGGAAGTCTGCAGCCCACGCCCCTCATTTTACTGATGCGGAAACTTCAGGGCCGAACGTGACCCGGGACAGACCCCATCTTTACTAAGAGCCTGGCCCCCCCCCCATCGTTTCTCCGTCGCTGTCATTATTCTTGCCCTTCCCATCCTGGGAGCAGAGACCCCGGGACCTGAGGGGGAAGTGCGTGGTAACTCTGACGGCACAAGGAGGCCTTCTCGGCACCCTGCAGTCATGAGGGTGCAGAAGTTGCCCTCCAGCCAATAGCCCAGGACCCCGCCCCTCTCCCACTCCTGCTCCTTGCTGGTCCTGGGTTCTAGAGTCATAAGGGGTAGAGGAGGCGGTTCTGGCCTTCTAGCCGGCGGGTGGGGGGGCGGGGCGGGCAGGGTCCTCCTCCATCCATCCTCTCCTGGCCTGGCCAGCCCATTCCTGGTCCTGGAGGGCTTGAATGTGTCCCCCTGGGTCTTTCCTCAAGTGGAGGGCAGGACGCTCAGTGCAAGGGACACAGGCACACACTCACGTCCGCAGGCAGCCCCAGAGCTGGACCCCTCGCCAGTTTCAGTCATACAGACGCCCCCCTCCATCCTGCGCATCGGGACTCCTCCCTCCGCTCTCTGGAACTCTCCCCAAAACATCCAGCCACCTCCAGGACAGAGGCCACAGTCTTGGGCCACGCTGATCCCATCTCTCTTAGCCTCTCGAGTCTCTGCCCTGGGACCCCATGCACGCTGCCCCTGCCCCCTCAGCTGGTCACTCTTTACCTAGTTAGCCACTCCGGGCCCTCAGGGAGCCCTCCTATGACCCCCGCAGAGATCAGGCCCCTGGGACCAGCCCTCCCAGCCCCCTGCCCTCCTGTTATTTAATGCATTATTCGTAATGGTTTGTGCAGCTTCTGCCTGCCCTGAAGGACTTGTGAGCCTTGTGGGCCCGGCTGTATCTGTCTTGTTTGTCATTGTCCCAGCACCCTCCCTTAAGGCCCCTCTCTGGGCTTGGTTTTCAGCCTGGCTCTACCCCAAGGCTGGAGAAAGGGAACCCTGGGTGCCTTCCGCCCTCTCCTCCAGAAACCTTGCCCTTTGGGGACCATGAGGTGTTCAGGGCAGCGCTCCTGCCCCATCCCCCAGAGGGCAGCACGCGGGCAAGGACTTGTCACCCTAAGGCAGGGCTGCGGCTGCCTCGGGGGCCCCCCACTCTCCGATCCTGGTGCCCTGCACAGCCCTGGGTTGGTGATACCCCGAAGGGCACGGCTCTAGCTCGGGGTGGCAAGGCCAGGATGGGCAGCCTCGGGTGGGCGTGGCAGGAGAGCCCCACGGAGCCCGGGAGCCTGGCAAAACAGCCAGAGGGGTGCAGGGAGAGGCTGAGGAGGGTGGCAGTGCCCCCTCCACATCCATGCCCCTCCCAGAGACCCCTGCCAGCTGGCTTCCCCCCACTCCACCGGTCTGGCCTCTCCTTCCACTCCCCTCCATTACCCCCTGCCAACCCATCCAGGCCCCTCCCTTCCACTGCCCTCTCTTCTGCTCTCCTCCTCTCCTCTCTCCTCTCCCCTCTCTCCTTGCCCCTTCCCCATCCTCTCTCCTCTCCTCTCCTCTCCTCTCCTCTGCAATCCTCTCTTTTTTCTGAGTCCTTCTCCCTCGCCTCCTTCCTTTCTTCTTCCTGGGTTAAAAATAATCAACTTTCTGGGAAGCCGCAGCTCCTGCTGAGCCGCCCTCCCCACACTTGGGAGCCCCTGAGAATAGCTTTCTGCGGTTCTCAACTCCAGCCCCTCCTCTCCCCCACCGCCCCCTCCCCGCGAGCTAATAAGCCCGGCCGCGGCGGCAGTGCCAGCTCGGCTGGAAAAGCTTTAACCGCTTCGTGCCCGGGAGGCGGACTGCCAAAGGCAGACGGCGCGCGCCCCCGGGGCGCGGGCAGCCCTGGAGGCCTGCCGGGCGGGGCGTCCAGGCCCCAGGCTCTGAGCAGCACGCAGCAGGCGCCCAATTAACCTTGAACTTTGACCTCCGACTACTAAACCGCCAAGTCCGGCTGCTTCTGCAGCTAAATCGGGGCTTGGCGACAGCGAAGGGGCATGGGGGGACAGGGAGGTGTGTCAGTCGCGGATACCTAAGGGAGAGGGAGGGGATGACGGGTCGGGACCACGTGGAGGGTGTGACTGGGCCGGCGAGGCTCCTTGCTGCACCCGCTAAAGCCTGGGCCAAGGTCACGGAGGGGCTGAAAACTGTCCTGAGATCCAAGGGCGTCCACTTCCGGCGGAGCCTTTAGCGATCGAGGGCTCCCGTCTTGCAAGATGGGAAACTGAGGCCCGGAGGAGGCTAGCCGTCTCCGGGTTCCTGCCGAAGACCTTAGGGACCCAGCCCGCCCACCCCCGCCCGAGACCCTCAGCTCCAGCACGGGGGTTTCTGCTGGTGTAAGGCCGGGGAGGGGACATGAGGGTCAAAGGTGAGGGGGTTGTGGGGAGAGAAGGAACGCGAGCTGGGCGAGGTCCCCGCCAGCCCCGCCCACTCCTCGCGGGCCCGGCATTACCTCATCGCGGCGCGCGCCCATTGGCTGGTTCCCCCGGAGGCCGGCCCAATGCGGCGGAGCCGGTTAACCCCTCCCGCCCCGCGGGCTGGGCCCTGGCCCTGCCACCTGTCCCCGCGGCCCCACGCGGCCTTCAGGCGCCCAAGGGCCACGGAGTTCAGGAAGGGTAACGTGGGGGCAGGCCCGGGCCCTAGGGCTCAGTGATCAGAGCGCAAGGCGCACAGCATGGCTTGGGCCCCTGCCCCGCTACAGGCTGTGTGACCTTGGGCAACCGGCCTCACCTCGCTGAACCTCTTCTGCTTGTTTTCTCAGCTGTGAAAAGAAGCGAGTGATGTAACTCCTGCCCTTCCTAATTCCTTTCCCAGTACTTGCCAAGTGCTGGGCACACGTGGGCTCCGCGTTCCACATTGCCTCCTCGCCGCAAGAGGTACAGTTACGATTACGGGTTTTCAGAAGTGGAAAACCAGCTCAGAGCCGCGAAGACGCCTCCCAAGGTCACACAGCAAGAAAGTCACAGGGCTGGGATTTGACCTCAAGTCTGTGTGCGTTCTGAGCCAGCCTCCTACCCAATGCAAGATGCTGCTTCGACTGGGAGGTGCCACTTCTCACATCCTAGCCAGTTAGACCACCGCACGCCCCTGTGGCCAAAAACATCAGCCACAAGCTAGACCGCCAGGGCCTCCAGGGAGGGAAGGCTTCCTGGAGGTGAACAAAGGCAGAAGGACTGGAGGAAGCATTGTGGGGTCAGGATGCTGGGAGGGAAGCCTGGAAGTTCCCCAGGAGTCAGCCTCCTGGTCAAGGTCAGCCACTGGATGCCTAGACGGGGCCCAGGGAGGCTGATCCTCTCTGGGCAGTACCTGGGAGAGGGGTGGGGGGGCAGGAGTACAAACAGAGCCCCACATACCTCAGGTCTAAGTATTTACAAGTTATAAATCAAGCTAAGAAACTGCTAAATAAAATATGTTCCATCCTCCTTCCTTGACAAATACACCTTCTTGAGGACAAATACACCTGGGAGGGTGAGTTTGTGTTTAGAAGTCTCAGACTCCTGGGGTCCATGCTAGAAGAAGCAGAGTGGGGCGAGTCAGCCCTGGCCAACAGCTGCTCGCCCGGCCTGCCTTTTCGTTCAGCCCCACGTTTCATCTTTTTCTGCGGGGGGCTTTGTGCGCTCAGGCATGGCCGCCCCAGCCCGCGTGCGTAAATTCCGTCCACACCCCTGGCAAACAGCCACCTCTTGGCCACCTCTAGAGCCCAGGAATGTCCGAATGGCCAGCTCAGACCATCCTCGGGAGGGTGGACCCAGGAAGTAGGCTGGGGGCCACTGAGCAGGAAATTCCAGGATCCCAGGTGCCCAGATGATGGATCCACGTGGGCATGTCTCCTTAATCACAAGGATTCCTTGCCCCACGAGGAAGGGCTTATTGAGAGAAGGGCTTATTGAGAGAAGCTCCCTAAAGCCTGGAGCTGAAGTCTGAGGGAGCTGTCAAGGTCCCTGGGTGCTGCTGTAGCTGGAGTGGCCCAAGCTGGGTGCAAGGTCTTTCCCACCCCTTGAACTTAAACTCTGGACCGTCACTTCCAGCCCATGCGCCAGGACCCCGGCCGGATCCCAAGTCCATCCTGGATCCCTCCTCCCCAACCACTAGCTCGATACTTACCCAGACCCCAGGCGTCCGCTCCCTTCATCCTGCACCCACAGCCCCTGCCCCTGTCCGGGTGGGGCTCCCAGTCTCTCTCTGCCCCCCTCCGCGTCCTGCGGGCCCTCTAGGTCAAGCCAGTGGGATGACTGGCCCGCTCTGCCTGTCCCTTCTCTTCACCTTTGATCCTGAGCTCCAGCCATGTGGACCCTCTCTCCAGGCGGGACAGCTTTCTGTCCTTCCTGCCCCCGGTCTTCAGGCATGTTCCTCCCTCTGCCCAGGACGGTGCCTTCTGCCCCTCATCTGGCCAACCTCGGGTTTCAGGTGTGTTTCCCGGCTAGACTGGCAGCATTAGCAGGGACAGGCTCGGTCTTCAGTGTTGGCAGAGCGCCTCGTCCGGAGTAGGTGACACTGAAGGCTCATTGGGCCTTCAGTGGGTCTGTACCGCACTAGAAACCAGGAGACTGACAACGACAGAGGGCAGTTCACATCTATTGCATGCTAACTGTATACCGGCCTGCTTTTTTCTTAAATGTTTATTGATCTATTTTGAAGGAGAGAGAGAGAGAGAGCAGAGGAGGGGCAGAGAGAGAGAGAGAAGAGAGAGAGAATCTCTCAAGCAGGCTCTGTGCTGTCCGTGCAGAGCCCAACATGGGGCTTGATCCCATGAACCACGAGATCACGACCGGAGCTGAAACCAAGAGGCAGATGCTTAACCGCCTTGAGCTGCCCAGGCGCCCCACCAACCCCCGTTTTTAAGCATAGTAGGTGTGTTCGTTCACTTATTTCTTGTGACGACGGCCTGTGAAGTAGGAACTAAGATTCTCTCCATTCTACAGAGGGAGGACACCGAGGCAGGTGGGGTTCAGAGACTTAGGCTTACAGCTGGCAAGAACCCAGGAAGTTGAGTTCCAAATCTAGCCCCCAGCCAGTTCCCAAATCCAGTTCTCATCTAGCCCCAGCTGAGTTAATACCTTGCTGTGGGTCCCTGGGCCAGTGTCTCCACCTCGCTGAGCTGAAGCTTTTCTGTGTGTGCAACACAGGGTTGCCAAAGTGGTGATCCCTGGGGTCCCTTCCCGTTGTGACATCCTGGGGTCTCCGGGCCCTTCCTGGGAAGTTCCCCTGATGATCTGCCCTCGGCTGAGCACCTGCTCTCAGCATCCCGCCCCATGGCTCACATCAAGGCTCCCTGTGGAGGTCCTGTGGGTAACGCACAGGAGTTGGGTGTGAGTTAGGCAAGGTGGGTGCCGGACAAACTCGTTTCTCTGCTGACAACACAAAAGCAGGGGGCAACCTGGTGGGTAAGAGGTCGGGCTTTGGGCTCAGAGGAGTGTAAATTCCGGCTCTTCCACAGAGAAGCTGCATGGGACGTCCCCCTCCCAGCCTCAGTTTCTTTTTCTTTCGTGCGTCACCTGAGTTGTGGAAGCCTCGTGGGGCGGTTGGAATATCTCATAGCGCCTGGCCCACATCAGTGAGGGTGGTCAGTACTTAGAAGCTGTGCTCCACTTTCCTTTTTTTGTTTTTCTTAAGTTTATTTATTTTGAGAGAGCGCGCGCGTGCAAGCGGAGGAGAGGAAGGGAGAGAGAGGATCCTGAGCAGCCTCTGCTCTGACAGCGCAGAGCCCGGGGCAGGGCTTGAACTCACAAACTGGGCATCGCGACCAGAGCCGAAACCAAGAGTTGGATGCTTAACCAACTGGGCCACCCAGGCCCCCTGTCAATTTTCCTTTTTTAATCAGGGGGTCCCAGCAGGCAAGAGTCAGGGCCCGTGGCTCCCCCAAGTAAACTGACCTTGTGGTTCTAGAACCATCTCCACTGGAAACATTCCACCCCAGAGAGGCGGGAGCCCTGAGTACCCAGCTGGGTAACCAGACTGTCCCCTGGTGGCATTGTCATCACAGTCAGCTGGCCCTGGGCCTCCACCTCATGGGGACTGCTCATACCCCCCAAGGCTGGGCTGCCGGGCACCGGGGCTCACGCAGAGACTAGAGGGGTAGGGGGCCTGAGCAGGGCAGTCAGGGGCCAAGGGCGCTTGGAGCAGAGTCAGACCTGGGTCCCCACATCAAGAACTTTACACACATCATCTCGAGGACCCTTCCCAACAGGCTTGTGGGGTGTGCACCCTTTATACGAGGGAGGCCACGCCATGGAGGCTCAGAGAGGGACAGTGACTTGCCCCAAATCACACAGCCAGAAGGAGGAGTCTGGACCTTGCTCATGATTACTCTGCCCCCTGCTTCTGACAAAGGTGTTCCAAACACATTCGTAGAAAGGATAAGTGAACTAAGGAGCGTTCCGGAAGGGGCGCCTGGGTGGCTCGGTCATTGGGCGTCTGACCGGATGTCGGCTGGGATCGTGATCTCACAGGTTCGTGGGATCAAGCCCTGCTTCGCATCCGGCTCTGCCCTGACAAGGGTGGAGCCTGCTTGGGATTCTGTCTCTCCCTCTCTCCCGCTGCCCCTCCTCCTCCCCCCTGCTCAGAATAAATAAACAAGACATTAAACAGAAAGAAAGAAAGAAAGAAAGAAAGAAAGAAAGAAAGAAAGAAAGAAAGCAAGCAACGTTCTGGAAGAAACCCTAGGACACCCACGTGGGCCCATGTACAGAAATGTTTGTCAGTGAGCATGGGTGCCCCCTTCTTTCCCATCCCAGCACGCCCCTCCCCCCTGCTGTCGCTGTGGGGCCTTTATTCACGGGCTTCTCGTAGCCTGTTGACTCTGCTAGACTCTAAGCCCCTGTTCCGCTCCTCACCTTGTAGCCCGCACACGATTCCGGGCCAGCACACGGAAGGTTCCCGTGAATGAAAGCACTCCAGCTTTCATTACGCCTGGCCAGCCCCCTCCCCGCCCTGGCCTCGGTTCCTCCATCTGTGTGTGCCATCCCGGGTCTGGGTCTGAGCTCAGGTGAGCTGCTGGGTTCCGAGGGAGGGCCCCCAACACCTCCCCCCAAGGGGCAGTGAGGGCGAGGTGGGCATGTGTGGGGGGTAGGACAACTCATCTCGGGCCCCCTCCCACGAATAGGTCCGCCTTGATGGAAGCAGGCAAATCCGCCCCTCCCCCCTGCCGCTCACGCACCTTCCTTATTCTCCTGGTTCCCGTCACCCAGTCACCCACTGGGAGAGGCTCGCTCTCCTTCCCTACAAGTGGCTCCCAACCCAACAGGATCAGACAGCCAGGGTGGTTCTCTGCCGGATGGAGGAGGAGATTTGAGGCTCCAGCCCAGCTCCCCTGGGGGAGCCCAACTGTCCTCCAGAAAGGCTCAGCCTGGAGAGGGATTGCTGACCTTGGCGGGGGCGGGGGGGGGGGGGCAGCACTTGGAACAGAAAACACCTGCTATGTGTAAACAGACACCCCACTTCCGGGGCTCGGCACAGGGTGCCTCCGGGACCCGGTCTGCGGGAAGGGCGTAAACAGGACACTCACCCGAGGAAGGGGCTCGCCTAGGGGTTGAACTGCACCCACCAAAGCTCAGTTCGCCCACAAATTCGGCCCAGCAGGACCCCGATGGCGGTGCGAATGACAGTTTCTGAGTTTCTGCAAGGTGCTTTCTGTGTCACCCCATTTTACAAATGGGAACGTTGAGGCCCGAGACAGCAGCGACTTTAAGGCCACAGTCCTTCCTCTCCAGTAGCTGTCGTCTGGGTGGGAGGGGAGCTGACCAAAGCCCAGATAAGTATGACCTGTGGGTAAGGGGGCAGGGCCAGGAGCAGCTCTATAAGGGGTGAGGACAGCACCCCCTGCGGAAACGGCATGTGGGCTCATTTGCGAGGGCCTTGATGGAGGTGGGACTGTGACCCACCAATGTGACCATGGGAGGGGGTGTGGGGGGGTCAAAATTAGAGGCTGTAGGATCCCAGACGAGGGGCACCGATGCAGCCTTGATGCATGTTGTATGGTCTCTATGTGAATGTGTGTGTGTGTGTGTGTGTGTGCGTGTGTGTGTGCTGATGTGTGGTGTGGTCTGTGGGCGGGGGAGGGGGAGGGGTGCGTGCTGGTGTGTGTGTATGTTGTGGGTCGGTGGTAACTGGGACACTCCCTGGGAGGTGGGCTAAGGAGGGCTGGAGGCGACGTTCGCCAGGAAAATGGGAGAAGGGCGAGAGTTCGGGGCAGAGGGGAGGGGACAGCGGGTGCAAAGGCCTCGGGCCGGAAGAGGCAGCCTGGAGCATCACGGGAGTTTCACCAAGACAGACGCGGAGTGCAGGTGGGAGTTGCATTTGGGGGAGAGCACGCAGCCCACAGCCATGCACCTGAGGTTACAGACCTGAGCCTCAGCCCCGCTCAGCCCCTGGGAGCAGTGGCCAAAACGTTCTTTAGTGTTCATCCATGAATTGGGTCCCAAGCTCACGCGCCAAAGGCCCCAGAGCGAGCCTAAGAATGGCCGATGTTTTCAAGGCGCCCGGGTGGCTCAGTCAGGGAAGCATCTGCCTCTTGATTTCAGCTCAGGTCATGAGCTCACAGTTCGTGGGTTCAAGCCCGGCATCAGGCTCCGTGCTGACATCGCGGACCCTGCTTGAGATTCTCTCTCCCTCTCTCTCTCTGCCCCTCCCTGACTCGTGCACACGCGCGCTCTCTTTCTTCTGTCTCCAAATAAATAAGCATTAAAACCAAAAGAATTGCCAATGTTTGGGGCACAGGGCTCAGTGTTTAGCACCACCGGCCTGAGAGCACAGAAGAGGGAACACGGAAGGGGGGCACGGAGAGCGGGGATTTGAACCTAGGTGACCTGACTCCAAAATGACTTCTTCACCTGCCTTCGAGGGTGATCAGAATCTTAATCGTTCCGGAACAGCCATCCCATGGTCTTCGTACCGCAACGTGGCTTTCCTCATTTCATCTCCCGTTTATAGGTTCCACAGGGTTAATATTCTAGATTATCACGCCACCTGCCTTGGGCGTGAGAAAGCTAGCCAGAGTCCCACTGGCCTGGCTGGGACTCAAGCCCCTCCAAGTCCTGCCCGGGGAACTGCCCTCATAGGATGAGGCCAGACTTTCTCAGCCAGGACGCCAAGCAGCAAGAACTGGGAACCAGGGGCCCAGGAAGCCAGCTGCGCTGCCCACCTGCTGCGTGACCTTGGCAGAGTCCCTTTCCCTCTCTGGGCCTGGGTTCATCCAGCTGCACAAGTCACTCTTGAAGTCTAAGAAGATCTATCTGCTCATTGGCAGATGAGGAAACTGAGCTTCGGAGAGCTCAAAGGACCTGCCCGGGATCCGGGGATCCGCATAAGGTGACACCGGGGTTTACACCGCCACCCCAGGCTGTGCCCTTCATCGCGGCCCCGGGACTGACGTCCACGCCCCCAGCGGCCCGCAGCACCCGGCTGACGGGGTGGAGGAGGGGGGCCCACGCGGTTCCAGGCCCCGCCAGCCTGACGTCAGGCCGGGGCCAGCGGGGCCTAGCTCTGCACAAACAGACGGCGCGGCCCGGGGCCGGGGGCGGCTATGACTCAGGGCCCCGAGACCGGCCGGGAAGCGGAAAGTTTTGTGCAGATGACATCACCGGGCCGCGAGGGCGGGAGGGGGCCGGCTCCGGGAAAAGGCGGCCTGGCGGGCAGCCCGGGCTCGGGCAGAGCGCGGAGGGGCGCCGCGGGCGGGGGCGGGCCGGGGGGGGGGGGAAGGGACGCCGGGAACCACGGGCCCCCAGCCCCGAACCCCGAACCCCGGCCCCGCAGCCGGATCCCGCGTTCGCCAGCGAGAAACGGGCTCCACCCGCCTGCGAGGGCGCCGCGCTCCCCAGCGCTCCGGAGGCAGCCGCATCCGTCCTGCTGCGTCCCTGCATTTTAATTACCGCCGCATTAATATTCATGAGCCGGGACTCGAGGGGGACCGCGGGCTGTCATTTCCCTCGCCCGCGCACCCCCCCTCCCAGCCCGCACCCCTCTTTCTCCGGCTGAGTCGTGGGTTTTGTTCCTTCCCGCTCGCAGCCCCTCCCGCACCAACAGTTGGTGCACAGCAGATTTGGGGGGGGGGTAGTGAGTGTGAGCATGAGTGTGAGCAGGTGTGCGTGCCTGGGCAAGCGCCAGGGTGCAGGGTGGGGGGCTGAGTGAGTGTGGGATGTGCCTGCGAGGCCCGTGTGTGAATGTGTGTGCGTCTGCCTGTGTGTGTCTGCTTGTGTGAACGCGGTCGTGCCTGGCATGAGCATGTGCCTGTGTGTGGGTGCGTCCGGGTGCACACTTACGTGCCTGCAAACGTGGGCCTGGGTGCGCTCTGCACGTGAGCGTGTGCGCGTGTAGATACGCGCAGCATACTCGCTCCTTGCGGGCAAACCCAGGGGCCGGGCGCTGGGGGAGACAGCGGCTTGTGTAGGTCCGGCCTGGGCTTGGGGAGGGGTCATGTGACCTTCCCAGCAAACACGTGCAGCAGCCCCCTTTGCAGATGGGGCCACTGAGGCAAATGGTCGTGGAGGTGGAGCTCTGAAATGTCTGAGCCCAGAGCCCCTTTCTTTCATGACCTCAGCAGGCTGCCTCCTGGGGAGCTGCGTGGGGAGGTCCCCCGTGGGGTGATGTGGGGGTACCTGAGAGCTCCTCGGGGCCCCAGGCACTGCCCAGGCCCAGGGAGCAGAAGGGGTGTTTCATCAGGAGCATGGCTCACTGTCTGCATCCCTCCCAAGTGGGGCCGCTTTTCTATGGCTCTCCCATTCCGCAGCCCCGCCCCGGCCTCTCCCACCCCCAAAGCCTGTCCCAGCCATCTTGCACACGCTCCCTGGACGCATGAGGTCTTGCTTTATAAGGGGACAGACAGACAGACGGACAGACTTAAGGCTCTTGGCCCCTCTTCCCTGGGCTGGAGTCAGGCATTCGTTCACGCTTTCATTTGTTCGTCAACATATGCTTCCGTGCCTACTATGTAGTTTTACGTGCCTACTATGCGTCTGCATTGTTCCCGGCACTGGGGATTCTCAGAGTTTACGAGGGGCCCGCACCACTCTGTTCCCAATTCTAGTCAACTCTTCCTGGGGTGGAAGGGTCTCTGGGCTCTGAGAGGGGGCTTTTCATCTGTGTGCGCATGCTCATGTGGGGTGGGGGTCTAGGGACACCTGTGCACAAAAGACAGCTTCCCACCCCCAGCCTTGCCACAGAGATGCCAGGAGGGCTGGGCAGGCAAGGGTTGTGTCTTCTCCGGGCCGGTGCCTCTCTCTCCATCTGAACTTGGCCTTCTCCAGCCTCTAAGCCAAATAGTCTCAGGGGCTGCTCGATCTGCCTTCCCCTGGACGGAGCCCAGGCCGTGCTCCCTCTCACGTCCACCCTGCCCCAGTCCTGCCCTTCTGAACACCCAGAACAAGCTGATTGCTCCCTCCTCTCTGTCACTGGGGGCTGGGCTGGAACTTTCCTCCCAACCATGTCTCCTGAGCCCTTTCTCTTCTCCTGGGGGCGGGGGGGGGGGGCTCTACAGGAACAGAACGCAGGTGGGGGGACTGTAGGGGAATCTGGGGTTCTCTGGGGAGGAAGGAATGGTTTCACTGGGTTTTGCGGGTGGGGTTTTGCGGGTGGAGTAGGAGATTGCTCTGAGAGGGGGAGGCAGGAATCCCAGGCAGAGGGAATGGCTCAGAGGGGTGACTGGAGCCCCTAGTCGCAGGCCCGAGGCACAAAATCTAGGGATATCCGAGAGATGGATTTTCTCCCGAAGAGCCTGTGGCAGTACAGCCTCGTGGTAGGGACTCTCAGGTGACCCCACCCCATAAAAATCCCACTCCCCCTTCACTGTGAGAGCCGGGGAGGGGGGTGAGCCACTGAGCCCCCATCTCCCCCTCTGTTAAATGGAGAGAGCAACACATAAAAAAAAAATTTTTTTTAACGTTTATTTACTTTTGAGAGACTGAGAGAGACAGAGCACGAGCAGGGGAGGGGCAGACAGAGAGGGAGACACAGAATCTGAAGCGGGTTCTGAGCTGTCAGCACAGAGGCCGAAGCAGGGCTCGAACCTACAAGCCATGAGATCATGACCTGAGCCGAAGTCGGACGCTTCGCCGACTGAGCCACCAGGCGCCCCCTTTTTTTTTTTTTTTTTCTGCTGGAGTATATTCAGATGAAGAGACACTGTCTGTAAAGCAACTAGCACAGTGCCTGATGCTGCTACAGGGCACCGAAAGCCTGTCCTCAAGGACACAGGAGGCCCCTGGGATAACTGTCCCATTTAGTACAGAGAAAGACTGAAATATCAGCCTGTGCCCCACGGCCCAGCCGGTGCGGAGGAGGGTAAGGACAGATTTCCGGGAGGGGTAGGGACAGGCTGAAGCCACCATCAGTCAGGCCAGGAGAAGGCTCTAGGTAAGAGGAGGGTCCCAACCCCTCTCCTCCGCGGCCCCACCTACCAGACCGCCCATCACTCAAACAGCCGGAGAGCCAGCAGTCAGAGAGGCGGCTGCCCTCCAATCCTGGCTCATTCCTGCTGCAGCTTCCCACATCTCCTTGCCTCCCAGCACCCTTCTTCCTTTTGAAAGTGTCTTTGTGGGGGGGGGGGGGGGGGCGGGGGGAATAGTTATACCTGTACGAGGCAAAAAAAAAAAAAATGTTTTTAAAGGAAGCACCGGAAAAGTTTGTGCAATGCAGCCTGACCCAGCACATCTAGTTTCTTTTGTGTATGTTTCCAGGACATTTCACTGCCTACAGAATTATCTTTCGAAAACTCCCAGAGAATGATGTCCACCCCTGCTCAAGACCTTTGAGGGCTCCCCACTTCCCCCCACCCCCAGCAAAGGTCTAAGGCCTTTGCAGCCCAGCCCCAGCCTCAGCAACGCCCCTCCTGCTTCTCTCCCCGTTGCCCTCCGTGCCCCTGAGTGGGTTACATCTTCTCAGACAGCCGTGACTTTGCCCTTGCTGCGCCAGCTCTGTGCCCTCCGCAAAAATCTCTCTGTGTGGCTCAAGACCAGCTTTCCCCGTTCCCTGCCCGCTGTGGCTCCTCCCTCAGCTCCCTCCCTCACCATCCCCCATGCCAACCCTCATGACTCTCCTGGTGCCCCCACAGCACTGGAGACGTTTATATGCTGGTGCTTTACTTTACTTTTTTTTTTATGCTTATTTATTTTTGAGAGAGGGAGAGAGCAGGGGAGGGGCAGAGAGAGAGCGGGGAGAGAGAATACCAAGCAGACTCCAAACTGCCAGTGCAGAGCCTGACATGGGACTCGAACTCACAAACCGCGAGATCATGACCTGAGCTGAAACCAAGAGTCAGACGCTTAACCACTGAACCCACTGAGCGGTCCAGGCGCCCCTACGCTGGTGTTTTTCACATTTAACTTTCAGGAGGGTCTCGCTGGAGTCTTGTGTCTACACTCAATTATGAGCTTCTGGGAGGCCAGACCAGGCATCCTTGATTTTTATCACCACCCACCTCAATGGTTTTCCACATAGTAGGTGCTTGAAATGTTTTATTTTAAAAAAACATTTAACTTGCTTTTCCTTAGGGACGCAGCCAGCAGATCAGGATTTGAATCACTTCCTAGCTGTGTGTCCTTGAGAAAGCGAATCGACCTCTCCGAGCCTCAGTTATTTCATCTGGAAAACAAAGTTGGTTAATAATACAAGCTCCCTCCAAGAGTCACTGTGAAATAACAGAGCAGTTGACATGTTCTACTCGTTCCTACCCATGAGCGTTACAGTCTTGTCTTAGTCTCATCAGACTTGTCACCTATCCAAGGTCACCTATCTTGGATTGGGGGCAGTGCGGGCACTTGACCCCCATTTCCTCCCCCCTCCAATGGGGTTACACAGCCCTATGAGCAAAGCAAGGGTCCGGCTGTCTGCCAGGTCTCTTGTGGGTTCTCCAGGCCACTCAGGACAGGGATCCCCCAGCCCCTACAACCCCGTTGAGAGCCCCCATCCATCCTGGCTGGGGGCCTCTGCTCCTCCTGGTGGCCAAGGAATCAGCCGAGTGGGCCGTTCGGAGGCCTGGTGGCCCCCACCAGTGGGACAGTCACTAGAGCAAACAGTCCCCACTGACCCCAGGGGACCATGGGATTTTTGCCTGTGCCAGAGCAGGCTCTGTAGGGCTGGAGCTGGAGGCCAGGCCAGGCAACCCCCCCCGCCCCCCCCCCCCCGGGGCTGGGGTGCTTCCAGGGTCTCGTAGAACATCTCAGGGTCCCTCCCTAGCCCTGGCCCTGCAGTGCCTGCCCAGCTGCTTCTCTGAGCCGCACCCAAACTCTTCCAGGCTCTGCCAGGGAGACTGGAAATTTCTGCTCCACAGCGTCTCTGGGATGATTTCGACACTCTGGCTCTGTGGGGGGCGGGGAGGAGAAGCCAGGCGGCTCCACAGGCTCAGTTTTCTCAAGCTCTGCTGGGGTGGGGGGCAGGGGGGGGGCGCCTAGCTGGGCCTTGACCCTCCGAATCATAACAAACAACCAGCTCCAGCAACAGTGACCACGTATCGAGCGCTTGCTGTGTGCCAGGCCCTGTGCTAAGACTCTCATAGCCTCATGGAACCTTCCAGAACCCTGGCCAGGCTGGCACAATTACTACCCCATCTCACAGATGAGCAAGAAGGGCTCAGAGTGGTGAAGGCGCAGCCCCAGGCCACAGAGTCCGGAGCTGCAGCCAGGCGGGTGACATTCCAGAGCCCGGGAGCAGAGAGATCTAGGTCACTAACTGGCTGGGGGCTGGAAAAGCTGGAAGGGGCCAGGTGGTGGTGGGGGGGGGCCTAAATGTTGGGGGTCCCTAAAGGAAACTGCAGTACACAGAGGGTAACTGGTCTAGGGGAAGGCATGCTTCGAACTGGGGTCTCTGTTAGCATGTAGGAGTGTCTTCCTGGGGGTACACCGGGTCCCCCTGGAGATCTCAAGGGGTCCGAAACGTTTCTCTATTCCTGGTCCTGCTAAGCTAGTAACTCCAGACACCTCTCACCGCCCCCCCCCACACTCTTCCTCTTCCCCCCTCCCCGCCCCCCCTGCGACTGTCTGGCTCTGAGAGGTCAGATGGACAGGCATGTTTAGCGCCCTGGCGGGGCCCCTGGCAAAGCGCCCTGGTCAAATTCAGCCCAATGGCTAGGGTGCCTCTACTGTGTGCCTGGCCCTGAGCCCCCAGGCCCAATGTCAAACCGGGGAAATGGGAGGGGGGGGGGACGGTGAATGGAGAATCTCAGCTCTCGGGCAATAGAGTGGAGGACTGAATCAGATACTCTAGGGGGCGGCTGAGCGCCCCGCGGCAGTGATGACCCTCCCTGGGCTCAGGTCCCCCCACCCCTCCCCCCGCCATTAAACGAACACACCGAACACCCCGTCCCTTCCCTCCGGGTCAGCCGAGGGCTCAATGAGCTCCTGGGGAACAACGCTGGGGGCCAGAGGCGGCCACCCCGGGCCTGGCTCCCGGTTCCCGCGTGTCCCCCGCCCCCCAACTCCCGGCCATCCCGGGCCGGCGCTGGTTCCCCGCCCTGGGCCCGGCCGCCTAGGGCCACGCGTGCTGGGCGCGGCGGCGGCGCGGGCCCAGGCGCCCAGTTCAGCGGAAAGGAATGTCTTGCTCGGCGGGGGAGGCCGCGGCCCCCGAGGCCGTGTAAACCCCGCCGCCCTCCCCGGGCCTCATTTATTGCGGCCCTAAAGCCCGGCTCGTTCCGCCAGCCGGGCCGCTCGCCGGGTCCGCGGATGACTCACCCCCGCCCCCTCGCCGCCGACTCCCGCGCCCCGCCCGGCCGCCACCCCCAGACCCTCACCCCGCGCTCGCCCCGAGCCCGGCGGGGTCCCCGCGTCGGGGGGCGCGCGCCCCGCCCCCACGCCGCCGCGGCGCGCCCTCCCCGCTCCCGCTCCTCCCTCCCCTCCCCGCCCCCTCCCCGCGCCGCCCGCCCGCCCGCCCGCCCGCTCGCTCCCTCCCCTCCCCCCCTCCCCCCCTCCATAACTCAAAAGCTTGTCAAGCTGGTTCCAGACTCCTGGCGCCGGGCTCCGCTCCAGGAAAGAAAAAAAGGAAAAAGAAAAAGGGAAAAAGCCGGCGCGAGGGAGCGAGAGGGAGAGAGAAAGGCCCGCGGAGCGAAACTGTGCGCCGCTTGCGCGCCCAGCACCGCGGTCCCCGTCCCCTCCCCCGCTCCCCTCCCCCTCCCCTAACCCTAACGGGGAACCCGGCACCCCGGGGCCGAGGGCGCGCGCGCGCGCGGCGCAGATCAATTATTTATGGGCGAATCAATTATTTAGCTGCCCCGGAAAGGGGAGGGTGGCGGGGGAGGAGGCGGCTGCCGAGACCACCCCGCCGGAGGTCGCGGCCCTCCCGCTGGGCCTCGGGGGTCAGGAGGCGTCCCCACGCCGGGGGTCCTGTTCGAGAAGGCTGCCTCAGAGTGGGCTCCGGGAGGAGCGCGGGGGAACCTGCAGAAGCGGGACAGAGGGCTCAGAGACCTAGTTAGGCCGCGGAGGGGGGTGTGGGGGAGGGTGGCGGGAAAGAGCTGGCTGGGGCAGGGGGTGGCGTGGGAATAGCCTGGCCTGCGAATTCTTTCCTTCCTTCCTTCCTTCCTTCCCATCTTTATTGCGAGCCCTCTGCTGCCACCGAGCCCACAGAGAGAGCCCTGGTAGGAGAGGGTTAACAACTGGAATTTGGAGTTCGAGCTGGGTCCAGATCCTTCTGTGTATTGTATTCGCCCCTGCTGTGTCCTCTCAAGCAAGAGACGTGCCCTCTCTGAACCTCCACTTCCTCTTGGGCGGGATGGAAAGGAGGGCTGGAAGGAGGTGATGCGAGGATTCGAGGATTCGGGGAGATGGGCACCTGGGCAGGGCCTGGCACAGAGTTGGGGGGGGGGGTGGGAGGTGGCTCCTGTCCCCAACATGCTCAGGCCCCGGTATCCTACCCCAACTGTGGGTTCTGGATAACCTGTATCCTCTCCTGGTTTAGGACATTTGAAGGTCATTATCAAAACCATGCCAACCCCAAGGCCTCTGCCCAGGGCCCTCACCTCTGGCTGGCTTCTCACCAGCCTGGCCCTTCAAAGGCTGGTGCATATGGCAGCCAGAGGGGTGGGCCAGAGGCTCAGTCTAATACCCTTCCCCTTCCCTACCCTTCCCTTCCCTCTTCTGCAGCTCTCTCCCTCCTCCGTGTCCTCCATTCTGTTTCCAGCCTATTCTCTGCCTCCAGTCCGGGGCGGGAGAGGTTTGCAGTCCTGAGGCCATGGGGGCAAGGGGCAAGGGCAGAGCAGCCTTTGCTTCCAGACCAGCCTGTGCCCCTCCCTCCCAAGACCTTCATGCCCCAAGGCTCCAGCCTGGGAGACTTTCTGTCTCGTGATAACAACCACACAGTGCCAGGAGGTAGGTCTCATCTGACCTTTTAAATTCCCACAGCTGTCCCTACTCATTCCAGAACTGAGGCTCCCCACCTGACCCCCTTGAGCTCCCTGGGGGCAGGGGCCGGTTCTGCCTGGTTTGGCTTCTCATTTCCGGGTCTCGGCTCCTGGTACCCGCACAGGATAGACAACGTGCACGTAGCTGGACTGTCTGTTCCCAGCTTGGGAAGAGGGGCAGCAGGGGCAGTGGAGAGAGGATGTTCAACTGCACGTTCCTGGGCTTCTCCAGACCTCCTAAATCAGGCTCTCTGAGCACACGGCCTGGGACTCTGCATTTTACAGCCCCCTCGGGTAAAGTAAAGCTGAGTCAAGTTTGACACTCACTGACTCAGGGACCAGAAAGGGCAAAATGTTGCATCGGGACCAAGCCCCTCTCACGAAAGAGATTCATCCCTCCCTAATTCTAGCTTTTACCAGCGTATCAAGCTCATCTTCCAGCTAAGAGCCAATTGTTTCAAACACTTATTAAAGACCTACTGTATGCGTGGGGCTGGCTCTGAGGCTCCAGATAGTTGACCTCATTGGACACTCAAAAAAAAGAAAAAAAAAAAAGCCCTAAGAGGTCGCGACAATTATTATCCCCCATTTTACAGGTGGAGAAACTGAGGCCTAGGGAGACCAAGTGATTTGCAGAGGGAAATAAGAACGATGGAAATAGAATAGGAACGTAGTCCGCAGGACCAGTGACCTCAGGAGTAGAGCTCGCAAGGGGCTTGTGAGAACATCCAGAGATGAGAGGTTTTTAAAAAAAAATTCTTTTTAATGTTTATTTATTTTTGAGAGAGAGGGAGAGACAGCGCGAGTAGGGGAGGGGCAGAGAGAGAGGGAGACACAGAATCCGAGGCAGGCTCCGGGCTCCGAGCTGTCAGCACAGAGCCTGATGGGCGGCTTAAACCCACGAACCGCGAGATCATGACCTGAGCCAAAGTCAGGCGCTTCACCGACTGAGCCACCCAGGCGCCCCCATAGAGGAGAGTTTATACACCAGCCCGTGAACGGCTTGGAGAAATCAAGCAAGCTAAGATATGTAACAAAATTAGGCCGCAGACCCCAAAGAAATCTAATCAAGTCGGCCTCCTCTCCCCGGTTATCTTTGGAGCCAGCTTTCTGGGGAGTGTGTGTTTGTAAAAGGATTTGCTGTATTTGCTTCAGGCAAATCTTTGCCTTTCCTCTGCCTGCAGTTTTGGTACAAAAGGGAAGGGTTCAGGGACAGCAAGAGGAGAGACCCAGGCTGGTGGTGGGCAGGTGGGCACGGCAGGCCAGCGTGGCTCCCTGGGCTTTGTCTGCAGGGCTGTGTCACTTGGCTCGCCCTGAGACAGTGCTCTGTGCTCACGCCTGCTCTGTAAGGGGAGTCGGGGAGTCGAGGCACCAGGGAGGTTTCAGATGGGGAGGAGCTAATTTAGTGGCTGCAGCTCCCTTTGCTAGAGCGGAGGGTGTGGACTTGTTCTGGGAGGACCCTGAAGGCAGAACCAGCAGAGGCTGCCCTGGGAGGCCGGTTTTGCCTCACAAGATAAACTAATAGGGCAGCCTTGTCGGTAGTGAGTGACCCAGCTGGGGAGGTATCCAAGGATAGGTGGGTGTGTGTACAGAGCCATGACTCAGGAAGAGGACTGGCCGAGGCAACTTGGAGAACTTTCTTGATGCTGAGACTGGGAATTTCCATTCCTAATGTAACTGACCAACCCAAGTGGGGCTGATGGGAAAAATTAGCAAAGAAAGAAAGTGGCAGGGTAAGGTGCTCAGACTAGGGAACCCACAGACCCCGGGGAGGCACCGAGGGGCACCCAATGAAGACCCCGCCCTTGGTTTTCCAACAAAACTGCCATTCTGGACACTCAAATGTCCTCTTTTCTCTTGCAGTCACCTGTAAACCTCCATTAACCGTTCATCATAATGACCAATAATGTGTTACTGATAATCGCTGATCACTAACCACAATACGCCTCGCACAGATGGGCAGCTACTGAGACGGGCTCTGTCCTAAGTACTCGACACGCATAAATGCATGTCACAGACAGGATAGTTCTGTGAGCAATGTCCTTACTTTTACTATCATTCCCATTTTACAGATGAGGAAACTGAGGCCCAGAGAGCGCCAGGCGAAGTCCCAGGACTCAGAGCCAGGCTCGGGAGGGGAGCTGGGAAATGCTGGCAGAGGGCTGCGGGATAGCTGTCCCCCACCTAGGGGGCTGCTTCTGCCCTCAGTGGGCGGGGACCCTGGCCACTGCCAACTGTAGTGGTTCAGAGGAGCAAAACCCAGAATGAGAATAGAGGAAGGGGCCATCTCCTCCGACTTCCTTCCTGATTACCCCAGGGAAATAAATATCAGAGAGGGGAAGAGTTATCTCAAGGTCATCAACCAGTCCAGTGGCCACTGGGTCTCCTGAGTCCTCCACGTGGACCCTTCCTACTACATTCCCACATCCCTCTGTTCTTTAAAAATGATATTTATTTAATATTTATTTATTTTTGAGAGAGAGAGAGAGAGAGAGAGAGGGAGACACAGAATCCGAAGCAGGCTCCAGGCTCCAAGCTGTCAGCACAGAGCCCGACGCGGGGCTCGAACCCACGAACCATGAGATCGTGACCTGAGCCGAAGCTGGACGCTTAACCAACTGAGCCACCCAGGCGCCCCTAAAGATGCTTAGCCATCTTGCTAAGAAAGCATTATTAAAGGAACCCAAAGACCTGCCGTATGTCGAGCAGTTATCATGTGCCAGGTAATGTGTGCAGATACTGGTCCCTCACCTGCAAAACGGGAATAAGCACAGTGCTCCCCTGCTGACCTCATAGGAAGGGATCAAGGTTAAAGGTGACCGTGGACATGAAGCCACTTGTAAACTGGAAGACACTGTCAATGCGCTCATCTTTGAATGTGGGGCATAGGAATTAGAAGTTAAATGCTGCAGCTCCTACCGGGGAAATGGGATCACGTTTAGGGCTCGGAAATAATCAGTCGTCCCAGGGTTAGCTCCTTGCTAGAAAGCACCCCCGGCCGCTGTTCGTTTACTCATCCATCCCCCTGAATGTCATAGATTGAGTATCCCGTGGGCACAGGAGCGTGTTCAACCCGGTGGCTTTGGGCACAGGCTCTGGGTCAGTCTTCCTTGGCCTGAGTTCTTCAAGTGTTGGCCTCACCCTTTCCCCACTGATGTGGATTTCTCTCTCAGACCTTCAGGATCTCTGTTAGGATGCAGCCCAGCTAGTCTACGAAAACCCAGGGAACCCAAGCTAGAGGAGAGAAGAGCCGATTTCCTTTACGTGGCAGTCGAGGGGGTTCCGCTCTAGAAGCTGGTCCAGGGCCCACGCTCCTTCTGTCTTTCCCATCCTGTGGAGGAGTCTTACCCCCCCCCCTTCCCCGCCCCCACTCTTTCCTGTGAGTGTCAGGGGCACCCTAAAGAGTGGAGGCCACGCCTTCCTTTTAAGGGCAATCTGGCAGGGACTTAGACACCTCTCTTGTGTCCCATTGGCCAGAACTGATCACATGGCCACACCTAGTTGCAAGGGAGACTGGGAAATGTAGTATTTAGCCTGGCGGCCATGGGCCTCATTAAAACCCTGGGAGGGGATGCTCTGTGAACTAAAGAGGAGGTGGCAGGGGGCACCTGGGTGGCTCAGTAGGTTAAGCGTCCGACTTCCGCTCAGGTCACGGTCTCACTGCTCGTGGGTTCGAGCCCCACGTCGGGCTCTGTGCTGACAGCTCAGAGCCCAGAGCCTGGTTCGGATTCTGTGTCTTCCTCTCTTTCTCTGCCCCTCCCCTGCTCGTTCTCTGTCTCTCTCTGTCTCAAAAAGAAAGAAACATTAAAAATAAAAAGAAATAAAGGGGAGATGGCAGAATGGACACTGGGCAACAGCCAGAAGTCTCTGCCAGGTAGGATTCAAGGAGATACTTTTGGGGACACTCAGCACGGGGCCGGATATACGGCTCATGCTCAGGTAAAATATGCCATTATTACTGGTATTATAGGTGAGTCCTTTTCCCTTTCCCAAGGGATTCAGGGGCCCTGGGACTGCTCTGGCCGCTTTGTGGGGGCCTCCGACCCATGCTGTCCACCCTCTAGGTGATGAGGAGAAGCACCGAGAGACAGCAAGCCCCAGCCCACCCCCTCAGGGCCCCACAGTCCAGGCTGGGGAGGATCTCAGCCCTCTTGTCTCCATTCCAGGGAAAAACAGGAAAGCAGGCTTTTCTCTAGGGCTTGGAGACAAGGAGAAGCGACCGACGTCGGGCACCTTGCAGCCCTGCCCCACAGCCGCCTCCGCGGAGCATGGCAGCCTCTGCCGCCCCGCGGCTCAAGGCCACGTCCACTCTGCAGGCTCTCAAACACTGGTCAGGAGACCAGATAGACATCCTGGCAGCACCAGCTGATTTGAGCTCAGGAATGTTCCCTGAATATTTTCCTCTGAACCCAGAGCCCTTTCCAGCCCAAGGAGACTGGCAGGTGACCCAAGAAAGTGTGCACTGTGTCCCCTCGACTCCCGCTCACCCCCAGCCACTGAACAGGAGGGTCTCTTCTCCTGCAGACCCTGGGTTCAGGGTCAGGAGCTGAGACCCCCAGATTAGACGACCCTGACTCTGCCCCTTAGCAGTTATGGTAGCTGACCTCTCTGAGTCTAATGAGGATCATCACGACCTCTATAGCTCCATCTTATGGTCAAGATTTATAGAATAATCCATCCAAGGTGCTTGTGGAGGGAAGGGGCTCACGGGACGATGCCTGCTCAGATCAGAATTGTGTCTGTTATCCCTGACTGTCTATCACCTGTCCATGCCTCCTGTCGTTCGCACGCTAAGGGGGGGGGGGGGGCTTTTCCGAGCCCCCACCCCCACCCCGACTGGGCAGGTCCCCTGCGTATGCCAGCTTTGCACCCCAGCGTTGGCCTTCCCAGCACTTTGCACAATCATGGTGAATTAATTATGTGGGTGGAGCGCTGCCCTCCAGACGCAGAGTCTTGAGCCCTTGGGGACTGTGGCTATTTCATTCCCCGCGATAGCCCTAGTGCCTGGCACAGGGCTTGGCATGACGAGGATTCTAGGACAGGCTTGTGGAATGAATGAATGGGTACTTGAGTGAATGAGTGGGTAATTGAATGAATGAATGGGTACTTGAATGAATGAATGGGTAATTGAATGAATGGATGGATGAGCGAGAAGGTGTTTTTGCCGTCAGCCTGAGAATGTATCTTTAAGAGCAGAGTTCATAGACTTGGGAAGCCTCTGATCTGAATGTCAGCTCTGTCCTTGACTTGCCAGGTGACCAGGAGCAAGACCTTGCTTCTTCTTGAGCCCCAGTTTCCTCATCTGTAAAACGAGGCTAACACGCCTTCAGAGAGAGTGGCGAGGAAGACAGCGGGGGAAAATAACTCAGATATGGTGCACCTGACACGTAGTGATGGCTCAGAAGCGCTGCCTGTAATAATAATAGCCGTCGTTATTGTTGATGTTCTTCGTGAAACACCAGGGAGCTTTCTCTGCACTTTATCTCCAGACCCCCTGGACTGACCCCCTCTCCTTGACCGCTGGAGAAGTCAGGACTGGCTGATAAAAGCTTCCATTCATTCATGAACACGGTGAATCAATAAGTTTTCTGAGTGTCCCCTGGGTGCTGGGCCCAGGGCTGGATGCTGGTGGCCTGGGACAGAAAGGAGGGCCCTGCACCGGAGGGGGTGGGTAGGGAGGGACCAGCAGGTCAGTCCTCTGCACAAAGGAAGTGGCTGAGGCTCCCTGCCTGAATCCTGTCCTCCCCCAGCCCCCATGGCCCATCCATCTGTGTCCTTTTCCTGTGGCTTTTTCGTCCCAGCCTGGGCAGGGGGCTTTGTGCCCCCAGCCCACCTGCAAGCCATTTCCTGCCCTCCTGTCATCTCCTTCCTTCGATCCTTTTTGTGGAGACACTTCTGGAAGCTTCTGGACCCTTGGCAACCTCCTTCCCCGGGCGGGGCCGGGCCTGCTGACCCCCACCGGGGCTGGGCCAAAGCGGGCTCCTCATGGGAGGCTGCCCTGGGAGACAGGTGGGTCATGGTGTTACCCATTCACTCGCAGGCTCCAGGCCTGTGCGGGGGCCCACAGAGTGAACGAGACAGTCGTGGTCCCTGTCCTCGGGGAGCTCGCAGCCCAAAGGGGCAGCAGCCCTTCCCACACCAAGGGAATCCCCCCCAGAGCTCCCACAGCAGGAGTGGTCCAAGGACCCAAGCAAGGAACACCGAGCTGGGAGTCGGGGGCTCTGGGGAGCACCTTTGCTTCTGAGCCTCGGTTCCGCATGCAGGCGTGGCTGGGCTGGAGACACAGGACGGCGCGCTGTCCAAGCTCGAAGGCCACGAGAGGTCATGGAGTGCCCGGCCTCACCAGAATGGACTTCCTGGGCACAGGAAGGGGTCCCTGGCCCCAGCAGGGAGGCAGGGTGGAGGCCGGAGGTGGAGGGAGCCCAGGTACGAAGACAGATGGAGGTGCATCTTTGGTCAGAGAGGGAACAGGGCCTTGGCCTCTGCCCTTCCCCTGGCTTAGGGCGGGAGCTGCCCTGATGCTCGTGGGGGCGGGGCTGCCATTTATTGAGCACATACCATCTTCTAGGCACGTTGGCCTGAGCTACTGACAGCAGGCGCAAATCTGTGGACTCCCCACTCTGGTCCTATGAGGCAGGTGCACATTATTCTCCCATTTTACAGATGAGCAAATTGAGGCACAGAGAGCTGAAAGCTACCCAGGGCCCTGCGGTTGGTAAGTGGCAGAGCTGGGTTTTGAACTGGGTTTTACTTGACTTCAGCACCACCCCCCATGCTGTTCCGTCCCTTGGTGGATGACTAGGGGGCGGGGCTTCAGGCATCAGGATCCTGGGCTCACCTCTGCTGGGTTAGGAGGGGGACCGGCCCTTTCCATGTCCTGCCTCAGTCGTTTCAGCTGGGTGGCCGGGAAGTTCTCACCTTCGGGAGAGTAGAGGCCCACCTTCCTGGGGAGTCCTTCAGAGGGCAGCGGGTGTGGACTGAATGTAGCCTCCTGTCTATAGTCCCCACCCACCAGGGGCCCCTGGCCACTTTTCACTTATTCCCACATTCATTCACTCGTTCATTCATTCATTCACTCACTCAGGCGTCAGAACACACAGGTACAACGAGAGAGGCCCGGGGTCTGTCCTTGGGGAACTTTCCAAAGAGCTGAGGTGACACAAGTGAACGTGTGAATGAAGGAGTCCAGGGGACGAAGGCAGAGGGGTGAACATGGCCTGCGTTGGCAGCAGGGGGGGTGGGAGGGGGCTCTGGAGGAGGTGACATCTGAGCTGAGACCTGAAGGATCAGTCAGAAGCCTGGAAGGCCAGAGGACAAGGGCTTCTGAGCGTCAGGAACAGCAAATGCAAAGGTCTGGAGGGCGGTAGGCAAACCAGTGCTAGGGGTAGAAAGCGGGGGAGGGGAGGGTCAGAGTGACCAGATGTGGCAGAGGAGTCACGTGTGGGCTGGTGCTGGGAGCCCAGTGTCCCATGCCCTTGTGGGTGCAGCGTGGAGCCGTTGGGGGCCAGTCCCGGCCCAGTCACGTCCTTTAAAGTCTGTGGGCTTCCCTGCGGCGGCACTGAGTACAGGGGGCGGCGGGGCGGGGCAGGGATGAGGGGAGACGGAGACAGGGAGGCCCTGAAGAGGCTGATGTATGGGGAGAGGTGGTGAGGCTGGACTTGGGGGTGGCTGTGGGGAGGGAGAGGGATAGACTTGCTTAGGATTGGGTGCGGGCATGGGGGCGGGGAGGTCAAAGAGGAAGCTGAGTTTGGGGACCTTTACTTTCCAGCGCGGGGAGCCCTGGGACAGAGGGACGGCCTGAGGTTGGGGTGAGTGGCGCAACCCCGGGACCACCGCCCTACTCAGAACCCCCCCTCCGCCCCCCGCCGCCGCCCAGCGACCCGCAGTCTCTCACCGCTGCCCGCACCCCGCCCCCACCCCCGCCCCCCCCCCACCCCCGCATCCTCATTGTCTTGTGATTGATGAAGGCCCCCCCGTGCGGTGTTTGTTCAGCTGTCCGGACCCCCCCGGGGCTGGCTGCGCGTCTGTCCCTGTGCATCTGTCCATCTCAGAGAGGACGAAACCTAAGGAGCAAGAGTGGGGGCCCCGAGGCAGAGTGGAAACCCACCGGGGTTTGGAGCCGCGCCCTCCTCGCTCTGCTTTTCCGGGGATGACTCATCCCGGGGAAGTGGACAGTCCAGACCAAGGCTTTGATCCTCTGCTGGCTACAGGCGGCGTAGCCCCCAGACCGTGGTGTTCATCCAGGACAGCTCCCCTTGGGGCCCAAGGAGGGCAGTTTTGGGGGTCAGGGCTGACCGTGAGCCACCGGCTGAGCTGTGGGGACCCAGCACTGGGAAGACAGCACCCTGCCCCCTTCTCCTCTATGGCCTGACTCAGAGATGGCCCCACCACCCACCCACCGCCCCTACTTTGCTCTCCTCCCTCACCCCTTTTTGTCCAATAAGCCCTCCCTTTAAGTCTTTTCCGTCAGTCCACTCAGCCCTTCTGTCTGCTTCCCCAGACCAGCCCCCCATCATCTCTCATCTGCACGTCTCCAGCACCTGCCTCACTGCTCTTACCCTTGCCCCTGTGGTCCCTTCTGCTCAGGGCAGCCAGAATGATCTTTCTGGAAGTGCTTCTGAATGTGTCCCCCCTCGGCCTAAAACCGGCTGTGGCTTCCCATTACCCTCAGTACGACCTTGCAACTAACACAAACCCAGGATGGTGTGACCCGCGGCGACCTCTGTCCCTCCCTCCCTCCGGGCTACTTCCTGTAGATCTCTGCTTGTGAAACTGAGGATTTTTCAGTTGTTCTAATTAGCCCTGTTTTACTCTCACCCCCTGGACCTTTGCACCTGCCACCGTGCCCTTCGCCGGGAGCAACGCCACAGCCTCTGCCTGGCTGACTCGGATTCAAGCGTTGGGTCTCAGGTGAGACCTCTTTTCCTTTTCTGCCCTCTCCCCCTAACAGCAGACTGGGTCAGGGGCCTCCTCCAGGCTCCCACGGACCTCGGACTTTCCCGATCCCAGCCCTGACCACCCTGGACAGGGCCTCTCCTTCAGTGCCTGTCCATGCCCAGCATACAGTAGGTGTCCAGGAGAAGGTTCAAGGTCGGGGAGGGAGGACTACTGGGTTGCAGGGCTGAAACAGGCCCTGCTCAGGCCTCCTGGCTATGTATGGTAGGGTGTGTGTGGGGGGGGGCAATTATCACAGCAAATGTAATCCGCTGCTTGCTGGGCTCCAGCATAGTCCCATGGAAGATTCTGCCCCACTGCCGCAGAAGAGGCAGCTGGAGGTCACCGAGAGGGCTCTGCCCACAGAATAAGAACACTGGTGATGATCCGTGCCCTGGCTCAGGGCCACACCTGCTTGAGCTCCTGTACCTTTATCGTCCCCAGTTGACAGATGAGGAAACTGAGACTCTGCAGGGCACAGTGACTTGCCCAAGGTCATTCAGCCATGCCAGAGCTGGGACGGGAACCCGGGATTGCGGCTGCACATGTCACCGATTACCACCGGGCCGGTGGTGGGCGCTTCTCCCAGACTCAGCAGGCCTGGGTTCTTCGTCCGCGCAACGGACCTCCCGAGAGCCCGGACTCCTTCTCAGGGGGGTTGTGAAACCAGCATGCTGCACGTTAGTGCAGGGACAGGTGCGGGTTCCAGAAGAGGAGGGTCAGAGAGGGGCAGTGATGTGGCCGTGGTCACAGAGCATGGCGAGGGGGTGGGGGGGTGGGGGATTCGTATCAGCCTCTGAACCCAAGGCAAGTGGCATCCGGTGAGATTTTCTCCATTAAGCTCCGCTGTGAGCCTTGGTGGCAACAAGGGCACCAGGCACTGGTCTGTAGCCTGGCCTGGCCCCGTGGGAAGAGCACTGGGCAGGGAGTCCAAGTCAGGCTCTGGCATGGCCTCTCTGTGCCCCTGGCCCATCGTGCCCCTCTCTCCCCTGGATGGGCCACCCATGGTTTGCTTGGGATGGAGGCAATCAACGTGATATTACTGAATCCTCATAACCGTCCCGCGAGGCTGCCTGTCTTATTATTTCACTGTTCTCCACGAGGCCGGGAGACGTGAGGTGACCCACCCAAGGTCACTCAGCCGGGGGGTGGCAGGGCAGGAATCTGGTTTTTCAATTTACGGACATACAGTCGGTGAACGAGTTTGCATCGCAGAATGTGATGGGTTTTGGCATCTATACACACCCACAAGACGGTGAGCATAGCCACCATCCTCCAAAAGTTTTCTCGCGTCCCTTCGTGGGACCTCCTGGCCCCCCATGTCCCAAGGCCACCACCGAGCTGCTTTCCGTCGACAGGTTAGTTTGCATTTTCTAGAATGTTCTATAAATGGAACCATCCAGTATACATTCTTTGTTGCCTGGCTGCTCTCCCCTGGCGTCGTGACCTTGAGATTCCTCCACGTTGTTGGGTGTATCGAGAGTTCATTTCTTCTTACTGCTCAGAGGTGTTCTATGTGTGGATGTACCACAAACTTTCGAGCCGGGTGCCTGTTGATGGGTTGTTTCCAATTTTGCCTGTCACAAATAAAGCTCCTCTGAAGACTCATGCATAAATCTTTGCATGAACCCAAGTTTCCACTGCTCTGGGATAAATGCCTAGAGGGAGCGGCCAGGTCCCAAGGTAAGTGTACGTTTCAATCTCTAAAAAGCCGCCGAATGTTCTCCAAAGTGGTTGAGCCACTTTACATTCCCGAGAACCGGGGGGAGGAGGGTCCCATAGCGGGATGGGGACTGGAACAGAGGCCTGCCCAGCTCCAGAGCCCCTGTCCCGTCACTGCCGAGCTGGCCCTCGCTCGGAGCTGGCCTTGATCCCTGGGCTGCCTGGCTGGAGAAGGAGCCAACAGACAGCAGGGGCTGAGATGCTCTCCACCCACGGGCGCCCTCCCTGCCCTGCTCACTGGCATCAGCCACCCCCTCCCCTGTAGGTCTGGCTTCCTCTCTGAGCAGAGCGGATGCCTTCCGGAGGGGCCCAGAAGCTCCTGGAGGGCAGGGCAGGGCAGCGCCCCCCCCCCCCCCCCCCGCAGTGGGTGCCAGGGGAATGCCAGTGTGTCTGGGGGAGCAGGGCTGGACCCTCTGTGGACCCTGTCTCTGGCTTGTTGAGGAAGCCCGGGTCTCCCAGGCCAGTGACAAAGGCTTCTGGGGGGGGGGGGTTGGGGGGTGCTGAGGATTTTATTGGGCTCCTTACCCAGCCTGTGGGTGAGAGGTGTGTGTGTGTGTGTGTGTGTGTGTGTGTGTGTTGGTAAAGGGCTGTCCCTTTGAGCTCTGAGAGAGGAGAAAGAAAGAAGCCATCAGAACCTTGGCAGAGGGGGAGACACAGAGGGATGGAGCCCCAGACCAGAGAGAGAGAGAGAGAGAGAGAGAGAGAGAGAGAGGCAGCCAAACCCAAGAGGGGCGCACTCCCCCTCCAGACCCCGGGGAGGTGGGAAGAAGGCGGGGAGGGGTGCGCGAGGGGAGTGCGCGAACCCTTCATTAAAAATGAAACCCCCGAGCCCGGCCCGCAGCGGCCGAGGAGCCGGGCTGCCGGCAGCCTCCCTCTCGCAGGAGCACTGAGGCCCGCGCCGGCTCCAGCCGCCCGCGGCCGACCTCACGCGTCCTCAAAGCCAGCCTGTCCCACTTCCCCCGCCGGTTGCTACAGCAACTGAGCTCTGAGTAATCAGCTGCACGGTGACCTTTCTTCCCCCGGAGAGAGGGAGGGAGGGAGGGAGCGCTCGGGAGGGAGGGCGGAGGGAGGAGGGAGGGACGAGGGAGAGGAGGAGGGAGGGGAGGGAGAGAGGAGAACAGAGGGAGAAAGATGAAGAGGAGGAGGGGGAGAGGATGGAGGAGAGAGAGGAGAGAGAGAGAGAGGGGGAAAGGTGGAGGAGGAGGGAGGAGGGGGAGGAGGGGGAGGAGGGAGGCTGAGCGGCCGGTCAAAGCAGTAAAAACACTGCAGCTGGGGTCTGGGGGCTTTCGGGATGGAGCTGGCAGGCAGGAGCGGGAGAGAGGAGGGGCAGCCGGGGCGCGGTGATGGGGGAGGGGGAAGCCCGGGGACTGGGGGGGGGGACGTGGAGGGTGCTGACCTGGATGCCCCCCCACCTGCCCCCCCCACTGGCCCTCCTGCCGCGGTGTGGTCTCTCCCAAGTCTTGGGGGATTGTGAGAGAGAGAATGGTGAGTCCCTGCTTGCTCTCAGGCGCAAAAGATACCCTCTCCCAGCAGTCTGGACTCCCCCATTCCCCAGATGGGAAAACTGAGGGCAGCAAGCTGGTTTACAGTTTCAGGACTGGGCACTTGACCCCTGTGACACCCCTTTCCCCCTAAGTGCTTCCGACGAGGGGGCAAACTGCAGCCGGGGTGGGGGGGGTGGGGGGAGAGGGGGAGTCCTCCACCACTCCCAGGGCCCCCACTGCCCAGCTCTCTGGCCTCAGTTTCCCCGGTGGTAAGGCAGGGGCCCCGAGGGGGTTGGTGCTTACTGCCCAGGGAGACTGCACTTTCTGAGGAGGGTCTCTGGAGCCTCTACACCCAGGTATTGATTTGAAATTCTCTCAACCCAGCAGCAGCAAGGCGGGGAAGATGTGAGATCCAAGGAGGGTGTGAGCGGAAGGAGCCAGGGAAGGAGCCGGTGCAGGCCGGAGCCCCCAGGGGTCGGGATGCCACCGTGGGAGGGCGTGGAACCCTCCTGGTACCTGCTCTCCTGCCCGCCTCGCGGGATCCTCCCCAGATCAGCAGCCCTGGGCCAGCACCGGGCCCATCACCCGCCTGGCCCTGGGGACCCGCCAGCCGCCTGGTTATGAAGCAAGCCAGTCCTGGAGTCACAGCCGCGCCCACGGAATGGGGGAGGGGTGACAGATGGTGGAGGTGCCATTTTAACAAGAGTCTGCAGCAGTTGGGGAAGGGGAGGGGGGAACCCGGGGTTGGGGGAGGCTGGGACCCTGCATTGTTGCTCCCTCAGGGCCCCTCTGCTTCTCCTCTGCACCTGGGCACCTCCCCCAAGCTCAGGTCTGAGACGCCACCTGACCCACAGCCCGGTCACGTGGGCGCCCAAACTCCCATGGACTCTATGGGTGCCCCTTGGCTCTGCGAGGTGTTGGGGGTCCCCTGGGAGGCCGGGGCGACAGTGATAATCTCTTAAGGCTCGGCCGCCCATGAGGAGAGCCCTGTGACCTCCCAACACGTAACAAGGACAGGACCACTGACCAGGAAACACCAGGGGCTGGCAAGGGGTAGTGGGCAGGAGGGATCTGGGGCCGACTGAAGGCCCCAGAGGCCAACCTTGAGCTCCAGGCTTCGGCTGGTGCACTCAGGGCGCATCGGGAGCGAAGCGTGGGAGGGGCCTGTGTTTTTATTTTTTTATTTTTTTTTATTTTTTTTTTTTTTTATTTTTTTTAAATTTTTTTTTTTTTTCAACGTTTTTTATTTATTTTTGGGACAGAGAGAGACAGAGCATGAACGGGGGAGGGGCAGAGAGAGAGGGAGACACAGAATCGGAAACAGGCTCCAGGCTCCGAGCCATCAGCCCAGAGCCTGACGCGGGGCTCGAACTCATGGACCACGAGATCGTGACCTGGCTGAAGTCGGACGCTTAACCGACTGCGCCACCCAGGCGCCCCGGGGCCTGTGTTTTTATCCCAGCCCAGCACTCAGACCCTCTCTGGACCTCATCATTTGCATCTCCAGCAGTGAAGGGTGCTGGCCTCACCCACCTGGCTAGGAGGCAAAGCGCTGGTGACAGGGAAGGAATGGCAACGGCTACAGGTAACCGGGAAGCCTGTCTTCTACAGGTCTGAGGACAGCAAGGCCCAGAGAGGCCAGGGTGCTTGCCCGGCGTCACGGAGCTGCTGATGGGAAGCCCTGTGCCCTGGGTTGTCCAGGACGAGGTGCATGTGAAACAGAGGTGGGTCACAGCCTGCTGCTCTGGCTGGGGGCCTGCCGCTCCCCTGGGACTCTTGGGTCCCTCGAACTTCCCTGTTCCAGAAACCTCCACGCCCCCAGACCTTTGTTGAATAAAGGGCACTCATTCTACGAGCCCGGTGGTTGGTCTTTTGGCTCCAGGGTAGAGAGAATAGCAAGAGTGGCTAGGTCTCCCTGAGCACAGCCTGGGCCCCCCACCCCCCCCCCCCCCGCGCTGGGCTGAGCACCCACGTGTATCTTGCCACGGACCTCCCTAGGTACCCCAGGAGATGGGTGCTCCTCTCAGCCTTGTTTCCAGATGGGAAAAGTGAGGCTCGGGGGCGTGCGGTGACTTGTCTCGGGCCCCGCAGCCCTGAGTGCCAGAGCTGGGATCAGAATCCACATCTTGACCTCAGAAATGGCCTCTTAACTTCCAGCCCATATCAGTCAGGCTTGACCAGACTCAGGGGACTGAGGATGTTTGCAGTGTTGGACTTCGCTGTGAACAGAATCCCCTGAGCCCCTATTAGAAAATGTTGCTAGAGGCTGCGCGGGAGGTCCCCGTGGGCACGGGAAGGAGGAAACTCATGACAGGACAGGACGTGGGCAGGGTGAGATTGGGCGGTAGGGTTGGGGAGGCCAAGGTGCCAGGAGTACTCACAGCCCAGGAATCCTTTCTGATCTTTGCGTATGGTGGGGGGGGAGGGGGGGGCAGAGACCATTTCCCTTTCAGACAGATGAGGAAGTTGACGGTCAAGAAAAGGCCAGAAGACTTACTACAAGTCCCACTGGGCATTAGGGGTGGGATCAGGGCAATGGCAAGATTCTCTGACCCCCAACTGGGGTGCTTTTGGTTGAATGGCATTGCTGCCCACCCAATCACCCATCATCTACCCTCTCATCCATATCCCCGCTCATCCATCCATCCATCCATCCATCCACCCACTATCCACTTACCCACCCATCCATTCATGAACCCATTCACCTATCCATCTTCCCATCTTAATTCATCTACCAGCCAGCCAACCAGCCACTTATTCATCCGTCCATCCGTCCATCCATCCATCCGTCCGTCCATCCATCCACCGTCCAATCACCTATTCATTTTATTTGTAGTCTATAACCATTCTGAGTCTTGTTATCTACACTCTTTAGTTAGGAAACACGTATATCCGTGTGCACTGGGTGCTGATCCTTCCTCTCTGTGGAGGTGCACCAGCTCCCCACCCCCCGCCCCCCGCCCCAGTTCAGCCCATTGATTCCAGAGGTTCCCATGATATGGGCCATGCCCCACCAGTCCGGGGATCGAGGACCGAAAGGACTGTGTGGACCAGGGACTGCTCCTGCCTCCCACATAACATGCTGTGTGACCGTTGAGCAATTGAGAACTGAGAATAATTGTCCCCGTCCTCTGAGGATTGGAGGAAACCCATGGAAACCTTAGGAACGCAACAGCCCTTTACCAACCCGAGGGACAGTTCTTTTGAAGGGGTTAGCAGGGCTCAGCCTTTGGGGGCATCCACTCTCTTATTAGTGAAACCAGCCAGAAAGGTTTCTTGATTCTGCTCAGATCAGCTAGCTAGTCATTCATTCATTCATTCATTCATTCATTCATTCTGTACTGTGTCCTAGGCCCTGTGTAAGACTCCAGGGATCTAGAAATCAATACAAATAGTTTCTGCCCTCAAGAAATTGGCCGACACTTGGCTTGAAACAGAAATCAGTCACTTCGCATGGGTTCCGGTTGAGGCTTGAACTTAGTCCAGGGGTGGGGGGGATTTGAGGAGGCGCGTCAGCCGTGCCTGGACCGGACAGGTGAGGAGGGGGCCCCAGGGGGGGAACATACTCGGGATCTGGAAGGACAGGGCAGAGGGTGTAGGGAAGGCCATCGGGGGCAGAAAGGAGGGCACATGCCAAAAACCGCGGGGTGGGGAGGGACTTCCTTGAGAGCCTACTAAGTTTCAGGGACTGTACCCCGTGTTCCTCCCTCATTATCTCAGTGGATCCTTCCAACAACTCTACGAGGCTGGCATTCTATCCTTTGGCACATTTCACTAATGAGAGAGCTGAGGCTCAGAGAGGACCCGCAACTTTCCCCAAAACACCCAGCACCCACATGTTAGATGGGATACACCAGCCTAGGCCTGTCGGTCTGACTTTTCTCATCTTCCGTCACCTCGAGCATCTCCCCCTCAAGGGTGGGGGGGAGGGGAGAAAGCACCCTGTTATCATCCGCATCGTTTCAGAGCGCTTTGGCGGCTCAGGCATGCATTGGACCAACAAATATTTATCCACGCCTCGGGGTCAGGCCATGCTGTGCTGGGGGGTGGAGCCGTGACAGGACGGGCCCCTCCCTGCCCTCTGCGGGCTCCCAGCTGACCCCTTAGCTCAGGCGACTGACCTCAACTCCTGGCAAAGCCCTGATTCACCCGGGCTTAAAAATAAACCCAGGTGCTGTCCAGGCCCAAAGAGCAAGGGGCCCCAGCCTCCCTGCTTAAAGATCGCCTCGAGCGCTCTCTTAAAGATGCTAACACGGCAGCTGACATTTGGGAGATCCTGGCAGGCGATCAAACCCGAGCTCTGGAAAAATCGGAGCTGCCGGGAGGGCGGTGGGAGGGGGGGGGGGGGTGGTCACCAGGCAGCAGGGACCCAGGCTGGTTGGGGGCCCAGGGCCACAGGGCTTGGGCCTAAGACTGTGCGTTCTGTCCAGCCCTGTGTGGCCAGGCTGGGCATCCCCCTGTCTCTCTGCCGGAAGGACTCGGGGACGCAGAAGGCAAGGACGTGGTGGGACAATGGATAAAGAGAGACCCGAGTCTCTTAGCTCAGCCCCAAACTTCAAGTCACTGTCAAGGATCAGGACCATCGACCCTATGAAAACATTCATAGGGTGGTGAGTTATGGGAAAGAGAAGCGGGAAGGAAGCAGGTGCCGATTACTTTCCTGGCTGAAGCGCCCAGAACTGAGTCCCCACCCCTCGCCTCAGTGCAGGGAGGAGCGTGAGGGGTCCGAGGGAGGAGTTAGGGGAGAAAGATCCCCACTCCACCTCCTCCTTGGGCACCACTGACCCTCCACAAACTTCGACAAGCCTGAGCTAACCTCGTCTCTTTGCTCTTCCTTTATATCCAGGCGCCTTCTGCCCACCCACCTACCGCCCTCCATCCACCCCTACGCACCCACTCATCGACCCAATCTACCTGCTTTCCACCCAACCGATTCGCCCGCTGCTCTTCTGCCGTCTGATTAACCAATTATCCTTTTCATCCATCCATCCACTGACTCATCTACTCAGCCGTCCATCCCCGTCCATTCATCCATTTCCCCAGCTGACCACCGTCCAAATGTCCATCCACTCCCCACGGGGCCATCCAGATCGTCTCTTCAGCACAGGAGAGACATATCCAGCCCGGTGTTAGGGGGTCAGGAAAGGCCTCCGGGAGGGGACCTTCTAAGCTGAGACATGTCTCAGGGCAGGAGGAATCCAGGTAAAATGTGAAAGGGAGAGTCTTCCTCCCCCCCGCCGAGAGGTGTTCTTATGGGAGCATCAGGTCGTATTCTGGTTGTAGCTTAAGAGGGAGCAGCTGATCAGAGAGCCAGGAGAGGCCGAGGGCCAGCAGGGCGCGAAGCCGGGACAACTTGCCACACAGGATTGTGGGAAGAGAGGTGAAAGATACAGAAGGCCAAGCCTTGGTCCTATGGCCGTTTAGCACTGACCCGTCCACAGGGGCCCCCTCCAGGTCCTGCAGCCCTCCCACCCACCTGGCCGTCCTCCCCATTCCCAGTGTGCTCCCAGGGAGACCCCTACAGACCTACCCTCACAGGCTCTTTCTCCATATGTGGGAATTCCAGCTTCTCCGGGTCAGGGTCTTATCTTTCTTGTGGTCCTGTTCCATGGCACTGAGCTAAAGTTCAAACAAACAAAACAAAATTCAAGAGATGAAAACTATGACTACTCTTCCCAGATTCTCCCCGTCTTGCTCTTGGAGACCCCTTCCCTATATACCCGGAGACCCCTTCCCTATATACCCGGAGAGCCCTTCCCCATACCCAGAGACCCCTTCCCTATACCCGGAGACCCCTTCCCTATATACCCGGAGAGCCCTTCCCCATACCCGGAGACCCCTTCCCTATACCCGGAGACCCCTTCTCTATATACCCGGAGACCCCTTCCCTATATACCCGGAGACCCCTTCCCTATACCCGGAGACCCCTTCTCCATACCCAGAGACCCCTTCCCTATACCCGGAGACCCCTTCTCTATATACCCGGAGACCCCTTCCCTATATACCCGGAGACCCCTTCCCTATACCCAGAGACCTCTTCTCCATACCCAGAGACCCTGTCCTGAAGCCTCGGTATCGTCCCCATCCCTTCCCCCCTTCCCAGGTGCCCCCACCGCGTCCAGTCGATTGCCCAGATCTGTCCATTCCATCCGACAACCTTGCATCTGTCACTTCTCTCCACCTGCTAGCCCACCAACCCGAGTTAGAATAGCAGCCTCCTTGCTGTCCTGCCGGCCTCCGGGCTTGCTCTCCATCCAGGACATGTACATGGGGCAATCAGAGAGCTACTCTAAAATTTCAACTTGACCGCTCTAGTCTCCTACTTAAACCTTTCATGGTTTCCCATTGCCTTCGGGATAAAAGTCCCTAAATCCCTGCAGGATCTTCGGTATCAGCCCAGAGCCCGTCTCAGGGCTCGAACCCACGCACCGTGAGACCGTGACCTGAGCGAAAAAATAAAGAGTCGGACGCTTAACCGACTGAGCCGCCCAGGTGCCCCGCAATTCTGTATTCTCCCCACCACGTCCAATACCTGGTTGGCCCTCGGGCACAAGAAAATATTGTTAAATCTCCAAGAGTATTAGAGTTTACCTCCAGATTCTTTCTCCCCAGATCTGACCTTTTCCATTTGCCCTTCGTGCCTGAAACCAAAGCCAACTGCTTGGCCTCTTCTCTGCCCCCACCCCCTGGAAACTGAACAGACTAGGTATTCAGACTGCTGCAGGGAGACATAACCCACTCAGGTAGTGACCGACTCTGCCACCCACGTGAGGGCCGACTGCGGCCGCTATGGACCCAACACCGGATGGAGGGATTCGGTCCAGGCGGCCTGGCCCTGGCCACGGCGAGGCACCTGCAGAGGCAGGAGGTGAAGAAATAGGCAAAGAAAAGAGCCCTTCCTAGAAAGGGTCTTCCTCCTAGTCCGTGACTGAGATCGAGCTCAAACATGTATTAAGCTCCTTTTGTTTGCCAGGATCCTTACTCTCCGCGAGTCGACCATTTTTTCTCCACCTGAACTGGAAGCAAACTTCGAGCCAGGACTGTCTATTTCCTCCCAAATACCCTTCCTCTTGCTACAAAAGTAAGACACGCTTATTACAGATATTCGAGAAAATGCAGATGGGCTCAATGAAGAAAATAAAACCACTTTTAGTCCCATCACTTGAAGATGACCACTTAAAAAAACTTTTTTTTAAGATTTTATTTTTTATTTATTTGTTTATTTAAAACAATTTTTCAAACATTTATTTTTGTGAGAGAGAGAGAGGGATAAAAGTGCGAGCGGGGAAGAGGGAGACACAGAATCCGAAGCAGGCTCCAGGCTCTGAGCCATCAGCACAGAGCCCGATGTGGGGCTCAAACTCACGAACCGTGAGATCATGGCCTGAGCCGAAGTCGGATGCCCAACCCACTGAGCCACCCAGGCGCCCCTAAAGATTTTACTTTTTTAAGTCATCTCTACACCCAACACGGGGCTTGAACTCATGACCCCAAGGTCAAGAGTTGCACGCTCTTCCACCTGAGCCGGCCAGCCACCCCTGAAGACGACCACCTTTGACATTTGGAGGAGTCGGATCCCCTCCTGGGTCTCCACACCCAACGGATTTGCTTAGACTCGCACATGCAATTGACATGTAAGAACGATTTGTGTCCGATCACTTACCTGTTTATTCACTCTTCATTAATTCCAAAAGTATCCATCGAACTCTCAGTGGTTGTCAATTTCGTGGTGTTTTACATTCTTAGAAGGCGGAAGGAGAGGTACAAAAACCTAAGATACTCAGGTACTGACCATGAATTGTACTCAGTGGCCAAACCTTCCTCAGCCCCTTCTCCAGGTCAGCGGTCAAGGACTCGAATCCAGCTCCTGGCCGGGTCCCTCACCAGCTGTGTGGCCTTTGGCAAGCCACCGACCCCATGCTACCCAAAGTGTGGTCCACCCTTGGCCAGGTCCTGCTGTCGACGTGTGCATCCCGTTGTGATTGGATACATTACAATAGTACTGTTCCCGGCAGATTGGAAAATTTTCTCTAAACCTTCCTCCACCACAGATAGTTTGAGAAGCACAGCGGTAACCCACTCTGTGCCTCAGTTTCCTCAGCAGTAGGATGGGAACGATGGTGGCCCGTGACCTCAGCCGGTCCCTGGGAAGGGTAAGCGAGCCACTGATGGAAGGACCATAGCTGGGCATTGGCACCTCTCCTTAATGTCAATGTCACTAGTATTTTTGTATATTTTCGGTATTCTGCCTTAAAAACATCCAATTTTCTGAGGGCGGCGGAAGGAGGCTTGGAAAGAGGAGTGGACCTCGATTAATACATCCTACCCTACCCCCTAATTTCCCGAAGGAACCACGGGGCACTGTATTCATCTATTTCCCAAATATCTAGAGACACTTACAGGGTGAAGCAGGAGAACCCAGTACGCACACAGCACCCTGGCGAGACAGCGCTGGGTTCAAACCCCTGCTCTGCTCCTTACTAGCCGAACGGCCTCGGGCAAGTCACTTAACCACTCTGAGCCACAGCGTTCCCGTGCGAGGGCCCGGAGGGGTCAGCCCAGGCTGGGCCCTGGCAGACGATCCCCACACGCCTGTAGACAGCCTGGGGACGAAGGCTGCTCCCCATGTCTGTGCTCAGATGTGACCGTTGTGATGACCTCCTGGGCGCCTTGCCCTCCGTGAGTCTTTGTGAACTGAAAGAATAGTTGGTGTGTTGAGAGGCCAAACTTGCCCGGTATCTCTTCTAGAAAATGGATGGATTTGAGGACGGGGAACATTTGAAAATGGAGGGATGTGGAAATACAAAAGGTCTCAGGAGGAGTAGAAGCTTTGCCAATTAGACCTGTGTTGTCTGCAGCAGGGAAGCTCCCCTCACGCCCTCTCCAGAGCATGCTGCTCTCTGCGGAGGGGGGCCTAGGCCAGGCTAAGTCACGTGACGCCTCTGGAAATCTTCTCGAAACAGCCCGGTGTCACTCCTCTGGATTCACCAGCAGAAGCAAGCAAGTCGTGGGGCTGAGCCCGGCGTAGGCGGGGGGGGGGGGGGGGGGGGGGGGGAGTGCACCCCTCGTGAGGCCTGCACGGCACATGGCAACGGGGCAGGGGTGGGTGACCCTCTCCTGGGGAAGACAGCCTTGACCCATCCACCGTCTTGGCCGCAAATACTCCTCCCTCTTGCACAGAGCTGAACGCAACCCTAGTGAGTGAGCCGGGCCCATGCCTCTCTTGACCAAGAGATCTGTAAGTAGGGGGAAAGCTTGCTGGTCTCACACGCGGTTATCAACCGAATCGTGTCTCCCCGAAATTCGCACGGAAGTCCTAGCCCCCAGCTAGGATGTAACCGGGGCTAAGGTCCTACGCGAGGTAATGAACTTAAAACGAGGCCATGGCGGTGAGTCCCGATCCAGGAGGACCGGCGTCCTTGTGAGAAGGAAAGCACACGGAAAGACACTAGACGCCCGTGCGTGCACACAGGGAAGGGACCATGTGAAGACACACCAAGACGGTAGCTGCCTACCCCCCAAGGAGAGACAGAGAGAAAGAGAGAGAGAGAGAGAGGTCTGAGAAGACACCAACCTGCCAACGCGTTGATCTTGGACTTTCAGACTCCAGGACTGCGAGAAAGTGAATTTCTGATGAGCCACTCAGTCTTGTATTTTGTTACGGCGGCCCTCGCACACGCACCCACACGCCTGGCACTCAGTGGGGGGACAGGAACGGCACACCCACGGACACTCCTTTCTGGAAGGGCTAGGAATGGGAGGCACCACGCACAGCAATCCTGGGGCCTGCAGGGTGGACGCTGCGAGGGCCACCTCCCCCGGGTGAAGGAAATGCTTTCTCGTGGGCCCCACTGCGCTCCCTTGGCTCTCCGTCTGTCCCCTGTTCTCGGTGGCCCTCCGGTGGCCCTCTGGGTAGACTTCCATCACGTCCTTGGCCACGTTGATTGCAGACCCAAGGGCCCTCACTGGGGGCTAAGCCGACTTTTCCACCTGCTTTCTTTCCCGCTGGGGCCCAGATCTGGTTTTAAGTCGTGAAAGCTCACGGCCTCTTTTCGTCCAGGCTGGTAGCACCCCCTCCTCGGAACTTGGCTCGCTTTTTTTCCACTTGGTTCCTTATTTTATTTTATTTTATTTTATTTTATTTTCATCATTTTTTTAACGCTTACTTATTTTTTGGGGAGAGAGAAAGATACACAGGGTGTGAGTCGGGGAGGGGCAGAGAGAGAGAGGGAGGCACAGACTCTGAAGCAGGTTCCAGGCTCCGAGCCGTCAGCACAGAGCCCGACGCGGGGCTCGAACTCACGGACCGCGAGATCACACCTGAGCCGAAGTCGGTCGCTTCATTGCTTTGCAAACAGGCGAATTCCCTTCGGAGCGCGTCTCTTCTCTGCAGCGTTTTGGAAACCGGCAGGGCACGAGTTTGGTGGGGACGGCTGCAACAAACAAAGTCCAACAGAAACGTGTCGTTCACAGTCCTGCGGGCCAGGAGTCTGAGCTGAAGGCGGCAGCAGCTTGGCTCCCTCTGAAGGCCGCGAAGGAAGGGTCTGTTCCAGGCCTCTCTCCGGCTGCTAGACGGCCACATGCTCCCCGTGTCCTCACACCGACTTTCGTCTGTACGCGTTCGGATGCCAACTCCCCCTTCTTGTGAGGACGCCGGTCCTGGTGGATCAGGGCTCATCCTGATGACTCCATTTTCCCTTATTGCCTCTTGAAAGACCCTCTCTCCTGGGGCCCCTGGGTGGCTCTGTCGGTTGAGCACCTGACTCTCGATCTCGGCTCAGGTCACGATCTCGTGGTCTGTGGGTTCGAGCCCCGCATCGGGCTCCGCGCCGACAGTGCAGAGCCTGCTTGGGATTCTCTCTCTCTCCCTCTCTGTCTGCCCCTTCCCCGCTTGGGCTCTCTCTCTCTTTCAAAATAAATAAATTTAAAGAAAAATTTTAAGAGCCTCTCTCCAAATACAGTCACCTTCTGACGGTCACACTGCGGTTAGAGCTTTAACACAGGAATTGAGGGGACGTGAGTCAGTCTGTGACATGCCGCGAGGAGGAACCAAGGCATGCCGGGCGTTGCTGTTTCCCAAGCTCTTCAGCTAAAGCTCTAAGTGCAGTCGAGTATCAGCTTTGTGAGTTATAGGCGAGAATCTTCCCAAATGTTTCCTGCTGTATGACGTGGTCACCATCGGTACCTTCTTCTTTTTTTTTTTTTTAAATATAATTTATTGTCAGATTAGTTTCATTACAACACCCAGTGCTCGTCCTAACAAGTGCCCTCCTCGATGCCCATCACCCGCTGTCCCCTCTCCCCCCGCATCAACCCTCAGTCCGTTCTCAGTATCCAAGAGTCTCTTATGGTTTGCCTCCCTCCCTCTCTGTAACCTTTCTCCCCCCTTCCCCTGCCCCACCATCAATACCTTCAAAAACTGTCTTCTTGTCACGTGTTCCCTGCTCCTAAAGTCAGGGCTATGCGTTTGTTGGCGCCCTTTTTTCTAGGTGCCAGTTTCTGTATCGGTCAGATATTGCTAGGTTATGCTGTGTAACAACCATCCCTGAAATATCAGTCGATCTCCATAGCCAAGGTTTATTTTCATTCAGGTTTCATGTTGTCCACACGTCATCGCCATCCCGGGATCCAGGCGGAAGGCGTGGCCCTTCTACGGAATACATCTACCAGAGAGAAAAGAGCTAGGGAGCTGGCGGAACCCCAGGCAAGCTGGTCAAGCTTCTGTGGGGCACTGGCGCGTGGTTGCTTCTGCTCACGTTTTTTTGATCAGAGCAAGTCCCACGGCCGAGCCTGATGTGGATGGGCATGGAGGTATGCTCTGCCCAAAGTGGGGGGCACTGTGGGTCGCTGACCATGCGGTGGGGAGCTACAGCATTCTTAGGGCAGGGACTTACTGGGAACAACGGCACCAGAGTTAACCCTGGTTAAGATTGACCCGTGTGTGGTGGGTCCCCTGGGGGGGCTCAGTCGGTTGAGGGTCTGACTCTTGATTTCAGCTCACGTCAGGATCCCAGGGTCGCGGGATCGAGCCCCGCACCCGGCTCTGCGTTGGGCTCTGCGCTGAGCCCGCTTGAGATTCTCTCTCTCCCTGTCCCTCGGTACCTCCCCTGCTTGCTTTCTCTCCACCCCCCTCTCAAAAAAAAAAAAAAAAAAAAAAAATATATATATATATATATATATATATATAAAAGATTGACTACGTGTGGGGCTTTGTGCCAACAGCTTCACATCCTTAGCACATCATGGGTGCATTATCATAGCCCCATTTTCCAGATAAGAAAACTCGAGAGGGAAGAGACTTGCTCATTTTCTCACTACATAAACAATCTGTGGACATACTTTGCAAAATCCTGAGGGTCGACACACCTATGAGGTCTTACTTAGCCCCTGCCAGGGTGTTGGGAGAGCCTGTTCCCTGGGGAGCCCCCACCCTCCCTTCCCGTCCTACTCTGCCCCGCCCACCCTACCCTGCACATCTAGGAATCCTGCCAGAGTCCCAGAGGGCTGAGGCAGGACGGGGGTCGCCATGAATGAACTGCTCCTCTGGGCAGGAAGGAGAGCTGGACAAGCTCCATTCTGGAAGCCCGTGTGCTGTGTCCTCTGCAGATCACCCTCTAGCAGAAGTTTCTTCCTGCTCCGGGTGCCCGGCGGCTTGAGAATTTTCTGGTCTTCTTGCTTGTTCCTTTGCTTGTATAGGGGAGGGAAGGAGGAGCTAAAATGACCTTATGACCTTATAATTATTGTCCTTGTTTTGCAGACGGGGAGACAGGGGCTCAGAGAGGTTACAGCAACTTCCCACAGCCAGTGGTGAGGGACCCAGGACCCAAACCCCCCTGGAGGAAGTAGATGAGGCCCGAACGCGAGGCCCACAGGGGCCCTGCGTTCAAGGGGGCTGTGGGGTGGGGTCGCCTGGGGAGCTGCTTAGAGAACGGAGTCTCTTCTGGGGCTGTCCTTGGGCTGTCCTTGGGCTTTCCCAGGTCACCCAGATTGACAGGCCTGTCCTTCTGGGACGGGGAAGACGGAGGTGTCACAGTGATTCTTGGGGGCAAGGACATGGCCCAGGGGCCGAGATAGTGGGTGAGAGCAACTGGCAGGGGCGGGGGGCACAGAAGATGGTGTGACAAGGGCACCCCCAACATACACAGGACACACACACACCACACAGCACATTCACACGTTCCATGTATTTATCACACACATAAATACAACACACACCACACACTGCATGCACGCACACACATCCCACACGGCGCACACACACCATGGGCTTTTCCCTGGTTTTGAAACCCAGATTGGAGAAGGTCTTTAACGACCTTAGATTTTTGAAAATGCCGTTATTAGGAATAGTGATTTAAAAGTAATAAAATGAAACAAGTAATCCAGTGAAGAAATGGGCAAAAGATATGAACAGACACTTCTCCGAAGAAGACATCCAGATGGCTAACAGACACATGAAAAAATGCTCAACATCGCTCATCCTCAGGGAAATACCAATCAAAACCACAATGAGATGCCACCTGACCCCTGTCAGAATGGCGAACACTAACAACTCAGGCAACAACAGATGTTGGCGAGGATGCGGAGAAAGAGGATCTCTTCGGCACCGCTGGTGGGAATGCAAACTGGGGCAGCCACTCTGGAAAACAGTATGGAGCTTCCTCAAAAAACTAAAAAGGGAACTACCCTACGACTCAGCAATGGCACTACTAGGCATTTATCCAAGGGATACAGGTGTGCTGTTTCGAAGGAACGCATGCTCCCCCATGTTTATATAGCAGCACTATTGACAATAGCCAAAGGATGGAAAGAGCCCGAATGTCCATCGATGGATGAATGGATAAGAAGAGGTGGTCTATATATACAATGGAGTATTACTCGGCCAAGAAAAAGAATGAAATCTTGCCATTTGCAACTACGTGGCTGGAACTGGAGGGTATTGTGCGAAGCGAAATTGGTCAGAGAAAGACAAAAATCATATGACTTTACTCATATGAGGACTTTAAGAGACAAAACAGATGAACATAAGGGAAGGGAAGCAAAAATAATATAGAGACGGGGGGGGGGGGACAAAACAGAAGAGACTCTTAAATATGGAGAACAAACCGAGGGTGGCTGGAGGGATTGTGGGTGGGGGGGATGGGCCAGATGGGCAAGGGGCATTAAGGAGGGCACTTGTTGGAATGAGCACTGGGTGTTATACGTAGGGCATGAATCATTGGATTCTACTCCTGAAATCATTATTGCACTATATGCTAAGAACTCGGATGTAAATTATAAATAAATAAATAAATAAAGCGATGGCAAAACTTCACGAGACCTTGCGTGTCAGGGAACCTGCCGAAGGCTTTGCGCAGACCCCTCCCTGAGTCCTCAGGACCATCCTGTGAAACCGGTGCTGTTGTTGTCCCCATTTTTATTTATTTGTTTGTTTGTTTTATTATTTATTTTATTTTATTTTATTTTATCTATTTTGTTGTTGTTGTTATTGTCCCCATTTTAATGGTGGGGACACTGAGGCTCCGAGGTCTCAGAGCTTGAAACTGATGGAGCTGTCACGGTCACCGTCAGCTGTCTCCCCAAACCGCACTGTGAATGTTCCCGGGGGGTGGTGCACAGACCACGAAACTGAGAACCAAAGCCCCACCTCGCTCAGGACAGAGCTCTGGGTTTCGTAGCACCACCTCCCTGCTGACTGAGGCTCCATCTGTCGACATGAGGTCTGGGGTCCCCCTCTCGTACCTGGAGGCAGTTTGGAAAAAGAGGCAGAGCCCGGGGACCACGGAAGGTGCAAAAGGGGGACAGGACTGGGGCAGCCTGGGCTTGGTCCTGTCTCCAGGCCTTGACATGCCCAGGCCTCCGGGTAGCTGGGCGAGGTCTTTCTTCCGCTGTATGGATGATGGCTGGGGCCCTGCTTCCTCTGAGGCCACTTCCCCCCTGCCCTGGTCCTAGCAGGGCCCTACTCAGCCTCTCCCTGTAGAAAATGGAGCGCCCTTGGCCGCCAGCTTTTCCCTGTCACTCAGCGTTCAGTTCAGCGGCCCTTCTTCTTCTTCTTTATTTTTATTTTATTTTTTCAGAGCCAGTGAGCACTACAGGGGGAAGGGCAGGGAGAAAGAGAGACAGAGAATCCCGAGCAGGCTCCACGCTGTCAGTGCAGAGCCCAAGGTGGGGCTCGAGCTCGCGAACCGCGAGATCATGACCTGGGCCGAAGCTGGATGCTTCACCGACTGAGCCACCCAGGTGCCCCAGGTCAGCAGCCCTTCTTGATCCCAGGAACAGTGCCTGCTGTAAAAGGCCAGCTGCTCTCTGCGGCCCCGAGAGGGCAAAAGCCTGGACACCACCTCGATGCCCAGCCACTGGGGACGGGATGGCGGTGTGCAGGTCCCAACGCAAGAAAGAGCTTGGGAAGGAGACCATGGTGTGCAAAAGAAAATAAATGGCCAAACAGGATACGTAGCATTGCCCGACTTCTACAAAACATTTCTATGCGCTTGCAGGGACAGAAAAATCTGGAAGACTTTGTTTTTCAACTTTTTTTTTTTTTTTTTTTTTTAATTTATTTTCGGGACAGAGAGAGACAGAGCATGAACGGGGGAGGGGCAGAGAGAGAGAGGGAGACACAGAATCGGAAACAGGCTCCAGGCTCCGAGCCATCAGCCCAGAGCCTGACGCGGGGCTCGAACTCACGGACCGCGAGATCGTGACCTGGCTGAAGTCGGACGCTTAACCGACTGCGCCACCCAGGCGCCCCAAATCTGGAAGACTTTGTATGAAACACTTGACTGCTGATTATCTGGGGGGTAGAATGGCCAGGTGTTGGGAAAGAGGTAAGGTTACACTATTTTCCTTATACCTTCTGCATTGTAACGATGGAGAGGTTTTGTTTTTGTCATTTAGCAAATAAGCAAAGGTGGAAGGGGTGGGGAGGGAGGGTGTTATCCTGAGTCTCTGCTTCCTCACTCGGGGCAAGAGTGGACAGCTTCCTCTTCAGGGCTGGGCTGCCTTCCTCCCCACCTGAGACCTTCCTTTCCACCTTTCCCAGCAGGGCCCTACCCTGGGCTTTTAACATTGCTCCCCTAGGTTGGGCCCAAGGGGCATTCAGAGACGAACCGCGGGGTCTTGGCCTTGAGTGGCCTGGAGTCCGGGACAGGTGGACCCGGAACCACAATGATAAAAGTAAGAACCTCCGTGGCAGGGGCGGGGCCCCAGCACGCGCTCCCCATACGCGAACTCATTGAACCCCAATAGTAGCTGGATGACTTTTCTCATTTAACCAGCAAGGACACAGTCTCAGGGAGGGGCCGTGGGAGCAGCCACCCAGGGGTCCGTGCCCCAGCCTGCCTCTTCGGGGAAAGGATGGTCTGGCCGCTGAACCCTAAGTCATAGCTCCCCACAGAGCTATAGAGACATCAGGCTTGGCAGGTGGGTGGTTCTTGTGGTTCTTGAAGGCAACCCCCGGTGATGGAGCTGCTCCCACATGCCCAGTGTGGTGCAGTGCACATGCTGGTTTGGTCCCGGAAGGAGGCACCATGGGCTCCAGCTGAAGGTCGGACCGGGGACGGTGGCCAAGGTCACCATGCTGGCCAGTGTCATGACCTGCGCTCGAGCCCTCCCATGAGCGGCGTTTGGGTCCATCTCATTGCAAAGCCCTCGTCGCCGGCACCGGCCCGTGTCCGGTGCTGCCTTCGGCGTCTGCACGGCGCTTGGCATGGAACGCATACGTGACGCACAGTTAGCTTCCCTCCTTGTCCTGGTTTTGCCAGGGTGACCTTGGCCGTGCCACTCTGGGTTTCCAAGCCTCGGTTTCCCTATCTGTGCAGGGAGGGGGTTGCCCTAGCTTGTCTCACAGCCCCGACGTCCTAGATCTCCACCCCAGAAGCCAAGAGGAGCTGGTGGGGTCTCCCGGGGCTGGGGCAAATTTGGGGGGCAGGGCTCTTGCCTGGGGTGCTGAGGAGAGCCCTGCAGACGGCCCCCAGCACCCCCAATCCAGCGGCTCTGGCTCACCCCGGCTCTCCACTTCCACCCCCACCACCCCAGAGACACCCCCCCCCCCCCAGCATCAAGCCGACACCCTCTCCTCCGACTGGGGCCCCACCCACCCCACCACCGCGCAGAGCGCCCTGAAAATTCTCGGCCATTCCTTCCCCGACACACAGCCCCGGCTCGGCTGCGGGGCCGCGGAGGAGCGAGGGGGAGAGAAGGAGAGAGAGCCCAGCGAGCCGGCAGGCGAGAGGGAGAGAGAAATGCAAATATTTTTTATCCTCCTTTCTTTTAAATGCTGAAACCAGCCTTGACAGCCTCTGAAAATAAATGGCACCGACTCGCTGGGATTTCAAATTCCGTGATTAAGGGCTGAAGCAAATACTTTTTCCCTCCCTCCCTCCCTCCCTCCTCCCCCGCCCTCCCTCCGTGGGCTGATAGAGCGGCTCGCAGGGCCGGGGACAGCTTTTTGCGAGCCTGCCAGGAGCTCTGATACGCAGCCTCCCGCCGCCGCCAGCGCTCCTGCTCGGGGCTCTCGGGCTGTTTATCAGGAGCGCTCACGCCGGCAGCGCGAAAGCCGCTTAAAATCCCCTCCCGAGCCTCGGCGGCCCCCCTCCTCGCGCCTGCACACCGCGCACGGGCACGCACACGTGCACACGGGCGCACACACACACACACACACACACCAGCACAGACACGCGCGTGTGCGCAAAGGCACCCGCGCCCGCGCGCACACGCACGTGTGCGCGCACACGCACGAATGCACACGAAACACGCGCACATGTGCACAAAGGCACGTACGCACGGACCTGTGCACACAGCACAAGACACGCGCACGCTCCTAGCCCGGAGGTGTCTGCCTGTTCTCCCGGCGGAGCCGCCAAGCTGGGGAAGGGGGTGGGGGGAAGGCGCAGGGGAGGGGTAGCCCCCCCTCCCCCGCAGAGGCTTCCTCCGGGGTCTGAGTTTGCAGGGGCTGCGGGCTTTGCGTGGCCTAGAGTGCCGCCCCCCGCCCTTGACTGCTCTCTCCTCTGCCCTCCCTCCCGACCCCGCCCCGTCCCCCGTGGCTCCAGCTGCCTCCTCTTCCTCCTTCCCGCTCAGATTCTGCGAGCACTGCTGCGGGGTCCCCAGAGGCCCTGCTGCCTGGAGTTCTGGCTGCCGCGGGGCCAGACCAGCCCTGGGTCGCTCTCTCTCTTCCGGGGGGAGGGGGGGTTGGATTCCCCATCTGGAAAATGAGGGGCTTGTACAGGACAGGCCTCCCCACGGCCACTGGGGCTGTGCACCCAGCAGGTGCCGGGCAGAGCGGGGGTGGGGGGTGGGGGGTGGTCCAGGAGGAGGCCGTAACCCCTCCCTTTCACAGAGCTGAAAGATGGGGTCCGACGGGGCATCGCACAGCTGGAAAGAGGGACAGTCAGGGCTCACCATCAGGTCTGAGGGGTGTGGGGGTGGGACAGAAAGCCCCTCCCTGATTCTGTGAGCGCCATCCCTGCTCACAGACAACCCCTAGTGACTCTCTGGCTTTCTGGCTGATGGCCTGCTCCCCCGCAGTCTAGACAGTGCCGATGGCCTGGCGAGCAGGTATGCCCAGGTGCCAAGGAGAGGGGCTCCAACCCCCCCCCCCCCAAGCAGTCATTCGTGGGGAGCCGACAACTGACGTGAGGTGTCCAAGCAAGGTCTCCCTCGGGGTGCCCGTTGGCCAGGTCGCACCAGCTCCCAGCAAAGCAGAAGGTGGGCACAGCCCCGCGGGGGCACTGATGGGGACTTCTGAAACCACACCCAGCTCTGGGGCGGCAGGGGAAGAAGATCCATGGAGTGAGGCTGGTTCCCAGGTCTGCTCTGCGAAAGTAAGACACCCCTAGGGGCACCTGGCTGGCTCAGTCGGTGGGGCATGTGACTCTGGATCTTGGGGTTGTGAGTTCGAGCCCCATGTTGGGTGTAGAGATGACCTAGAAAAGATATCCTCTTTAAAAAAAAAAGTGAGGCACCCCTGCACACCCTCCCCTGCCCACACCCCTTGAGGCTGGTGCCTCCCCGGGAGACAGGCGGGGTAGACAGATTACAGAGAGTAGCGACAGAGCCCAGCTCTGTGCTCGGTATGCTCCCGGTATGCTCCCGGCGAACATACCCGTTTTAAGGATGAAGACAAGCTGAGGCTCCGATGGGGAAGTGACCTGCCCAAGGTCTCCCCAGAGTCAGGATTCAAACCCATTTCACTCCATTGTGCCCCTGAAGGCAGAGCTGGCACCGAATCCCCCGTTTGCTCCTTACGCGCAAGACGATTAGGCTACACAGTAGGGCAGTGCTAATAAAAACACCAAGGACAAAGTGGACTGTGTTGTGGCTCCTTCGTCATTGGAAGCTGCCTGGGCTCACAGTGATCTGGCCCCGCCGGGGCGGGGGAGGGGGACGGTGGACACGGGGTGGGGGTGGGGTGGGAACTTCAAGCCACCTCCATCCAGAGATGGGGACTGGGAAACCCAGAGAGGGGAGACGAGCTTCTGGAAGCCACAGAGCAGGGTGGCTTTAGACCTTGCACCTCCTAGCCGTAGACGGGGACTCTGGAGGTTAGGGTGCCAGATGTAACAAAAATACAGGACATTCAGCTAAATGTGTGCTTTGGATAGACGGTGAACGTTTTAGCTGAAGTCTATCCCGTGCAATAATTCATCATTAATCTGAAATTCACATTTAACGAGATGCCCTATTTTTTTTTAATTTACTTATGTATTTATTTATTTTGAATGAGAGCACAAGCAGGAGAGGGACAGGGAGAGAAGGAGAGAGGGAGAGAGAGAGAGAAGCCCAAGGAGGCTCCGCACAGTCAGCGCAGAGCCCAACACGAGGCTCAAACTCATGAACCGTGAGATCGTGACCTGAGCTGAAACCAAGCGTCAGATGTTTAACCAACAGAGCCACCAGGCGCCCCCAGATGTCCTAGGTTTTATGTGGCAACTCTATCTGGGCGTCTTGCTCTGAAAATAGGCTTTGTTTTGGGGTGCTCTTCAATCCAGAAACCCCAAAACAGGCAGGAACGACGCTGGTGTCCCTGAATTAGGGACTGGTCTGGATCAATGAAGGAACCTGGGATTGCAGGCTGAACTGGGCTTTGCCAGCTGCAGCTCAAGGACCTGGAGGTCACAGGCAGTCCTAAGAGTCCACACAGACTTGAGGGAGGGATAAAATGAAATGAAAACTACATAGGCAAATGCTCATTCCAGCCCTCTTCCTTCTGGCCTTCCTCCACCATAGAGTCCGGAAAATTAGAATACTCAATTTGTCAGTCTCCCTTGTAGCTATGGGTGGGCATGTGACCCAGTTCTTGCAAATGAAAAGAAGGCGGAAGATCCTAGGGAGGGTTTCCCTGCCCGAGTTAAAAGGCAAAGGTTTCAAGGAAAATATACTTCACGCTGCCTCCTTCCTCCTGCCTGGAATGTGGACGCGATGGCCAGAGGTGGAGCAGCCATCTTGGGACCATGAGATGTTCCCAAGTATCACCTCAGGGACCAGTGCTGGGTGTTTGGCTATGGTAAACCTATCCTAGGTCTTTCAAAAAAAAAGTTTTAATGTTTATTTATTTTTGAAGGAGAGAGAGAGAGAGAGAGAGAGAGAGAGAGAGGGAGAGGGAGGGAGACACAGAATCCAAAGCAGGATCCAGGCTCCAGGCTGTCAGCACAGAGCCTGATGCAGGGCTCAAACTCATGAACCGTGAGAGCATGACCTGAGCCAAAATCAGACGCTTAACAGACTGAGCCACCCAGGTGCCCCAAATCTGTCCCAGGTCTTAAAGCATAAGAAACATTTGTGAAGTTTCCAAATGCTCCTTTGGTGGGGGGGAGGACGTTCCTTCATCCTAAGATTATGTCCTTCGTACCTTTAGGGTTTTAAAACATAATTTATTTCAGGGCGTCTGGGTGTCTCAGTCGGTTGGGCATCCGACTTCGGCTCAGGTCATGATCTCACAGTTTGGGGGTTCGAGCCCCGCGTCGGGCCCTGTGCTGACAGCTCGGAGCCTGGAACCTGCTTCGGATTCTGTGTCTCCTTCTCTCTCTGCCCCTCCCCCACTTGTGCTCTGTCTCTCAAAAATAAATAAATAAATGTAAGTAAAAAAAAAAAAAAAAGAATAATTTATTTCATGAATTGAAATGATAGTTGAGGATAGGATGTATAAAGTTTATTTATCTGAAATCCCTACACCCAACACGGGGCTCGAACTCATGACCCTGCGATCCAGAGTTGCCTGCCCTACCCGACCGAGCCAGCCAGGCGCCCTGGTGATGAGATCTTTTAATGTGTGTGTTTCTTTGTTTTGTCTGTTCTCATTAACATCCTTCCCTGGCAAAATTGAAAACTGGCATCACCCCATCAATCCTCCAAGTTTTCTTTGGAAATTGTATTGGTTGCTGAAACCCAAAAGCTTTGGGAATGTGCCCAAGAATCCCTCAGCTCCCCATACACCCAGGCCCAGCTGGAGAAGAAGAGGAGAGAGGAGGGGCTACCCCTGCTGGGAGCCAGTAGCAGCGGGGGGGGGGGGGGGGGGGGGGGGGGGGGGGCGATGGGGGGGGGTTGGGCCAGATGCCATCGTTCCAGGTGCCTGCACTTGGGTCCCCAAGGGCCTGGCCCTGGAGAACATTCTCAGCCTGCCCTGCGCCTCCTGCTCCCCGCTCGCCACCCCGTGGAGGTGTCTCCAAAGGAGTGGGGACAGCTTGTTACAGCTTCCCAGGATGGCCTAGCCGGGAGCACACGTGTTGGGGGCAGGGGACCAGCGAGGGCATGTGTGCGGGCCTCCAAGGCCCAGTGGCTCGGCGGGTCCCTGCCGGGGACAGCCACACCCAGCCCAGCAAACCCTGAGCTGGCCAGAGATAGCAGGAACTCATAGACCCCAGGCCCCCCAACTCCCACGGGCCCTGCAAAACGCCCAGGAGGCCCCGACGCCCCGCCCGGCAGAAGAGAGACGACCCCGGGGAGAGTGATGGGGAAGCAGCGGGTCGAGAAACTGCTCAACCAAGGAGATAAAAGGCCAGCACTGCGCTTGCTACACTCACAGCATTTTAAACCTGGCTGCTCCCGAGGCCCTGCCCCGGCGCGGAGCAGGAAGAGGGGCCGCAGGCATGAGAGGGCCTTGTTCAGTGGCCAAGGGGAGGGCTGGGCAGAGTCTAGCCAGGTCGCCGTGCCCTGCCGCCCCGGGGACCAGCCTGCCCACACGGACCCCGGGAGAGCGCTCCAGGCAGCAGAGAGCGAGCAGAATTCCCGGGCTGTGTGCCCGGATCGGATCGCGCGGGGGGAAACGGGCCAGATTGCTGTGAGGACAAGCCCGCGCACAGGAAATGCACGGGAAATGTACAGGTACCCCCCCTGCGGGTGTGCGCCCAGGTCTCTGCCTCTTGCCAGAGAGGTCCCATGACTGGTACCCCGAGACCCCGCCCACCCCGTCCCAATGCCCCCCCCCACCCCCCCCCCCCGTCCCAATGCCCCCCCCCCCCCGCCAGGTGTGAAACCATAGCAAGTGGGCAACAGCAGAGGGGTATTTGGTTATTTTCTTGGGGTCCTTCTTCCAGTGCACACCCTCCTCCACCAGCTCCAGCACCTGGCCCAGCCCGCTTTTAACCAGGCAGCCAAGAGTGCCCGCTAAGGTCTGGCTGGCATCAGACAGTGTTGAGTTCAAATCCTGGCGGGGCTGAAAAGTCCTTGGCTAGGTGACCTTGGGCAGATAGCTTGCCTTTCGGAGTCTGTTTCCTTTCTGTAACAGGGAAGTGTCGTCTATTCCCCGCAAGGGCCGTGGGAGTTCCCGTCAGTGCCGAGAAAAGGCTTTGGCCCGTTGGGTGGAGAAATGGCCTGATTCCTTCCAGAAGTTTCCAGCGTTTCCATGCCCACGGTGCTCCTGAGAGGCACCTCCCGATCTCTTGTTGTTCAGGGAAACATGGGCTCCACTTGCGTTAGGGAGGATTTATCTTATTTTTAAAGGAGTTGAGGCCACTTTGCAATCAGAGCCCTCATGGTTGGAGCAGAGAAGATCCTAGGAAGGGCTATTAATCAAGGCGCCTTAAGGACATGCAAATCAGGAGACAGCTCAAGTGATTAGGGTATGATGGGGCCTGGGGTCCAGCCTTTATCCCCATCTGAGAGAACCAGAGGCCCGCTGGGGGTGGCAGCCAGTGGGCCTCCATGGGGGCTGGGGACAGTGAGTGCAGGGGAGAGGCCAGGAGAGACAGCCATTCAAAGGTAGGCAAAGGACCCCGATGGCCGTGCTGATGGGGCACCCCTCCTGGCTCCCTGCCTTCCCTGCAGGGCTTGGGGCCAACAGCCCTGGCAGGAGCCTCTGCCTGGCCTGAATGGGTCCCTCTTCCTAATAATCAGAGAGTGATACTTTGGGAGAGATGCGGGGGGGGGGGGGGGGGGGGCAGGGAATATGGCGTTGGTAATCTGGCAGCATCTACAACAACGTGATAGATGTCCCCACCTCGCGAGGACTCAGAGGTTCCACATCTGCGGACCTGACCTAAAGAAATAGGCTGGGGGCGCCTGGGTGGCTCAGTCGGGTAAGCCTCCGACTTCAGCTCGGGTCACGATCTCGCGGTCGGTGAGTTCGAGCCCCGCGTCGGGCTCTGGGCTGATGGCTCAGAGCCTGGAGCCTGCTTCCGATTCTGTGTCTCCCTCTCTCTCTGCCCCTCCCCCGTTCATGCTCTGTCTCTCTCTGTCCCAAAAATAAATAAACGTTAAAAAAAATTAAAAAAAAAAAAAAAGAAATAGGCTGGTGTAGGGGCGCTTGGGTGGCTCAGTCCGTTAAGCGGCCGACTTCGGCTCAGGTCACGATCTCACGGTCCGTGAGTTCAACCCCCACGTCGGGCTCTGCGCTGACAGCCGGCAGCCTGCTTCGGATTCTGTGTCTCCCTCGCTCCCTGCCCCTCCCCCACCCGCACTCTGTCTCCCTCTGTCTCAAAAATAAATAAACATTAAAAAAAATTAAAAAAAAAAGAAATAGGCCGGTGTGTGTACAAGGATGCCATCTTGGGGATGAACACATTAGTGAAAACACCGCAATCAAACAAGCATCCGATAAGGGGATTGTTTGAGCTGCTTATCGGACGTGTTTACCATGGGCTCCCCTATCTCCCTGAAAAACGACGACGCAGATGTGGAAAGAGGGCCACAGCCTACTGTTCAGTGACGGGGAAAAATGCAGGTTGCAAAACACTAGGTGGTGAAGCCCATATCTGGGGGGAAAAAAAAAGGATATCTCTAGAAAAATCTGGAAGGGAGGGTAGTCACAGTAGTTACTCTGGAGGGGGTAGATTTCAGGTTGTTGATACTTTCTTCTTTTGTATTAATTTTCTTACGGTGATGCGCATATATTACAGGTGTAATCAATAAAGTTCTTTTCTCTTCTCTTTTTAAGGAAACCGCCCTGCTGGCTGGCTCAGTTGGTGGAGCGTGCGACTCTTGATCTTGGGGTTGTGAGTTCGAGCCCCATGTTGGGTGGAGAGATGGCTTAAAAATAAAATCTTTAACAGAAAAAAAAAAAGAAAAAGAAAACTGCTCTGTTGCTTGACCTCACATCTCCCCGGGTCTTGTCGGTGAGTCCCCTTTCTAGCCCAGAGCTGCTATCCAACATTTGTGTACAAATGTTCACATCAAGGGGAATAAATAAAACTATAAATAGCTTCCTGTCAGTGGAGGTCAGGTGTTTGTTGCTTCCACACGAATTTACCATTATCTTACAAAAGAACTTTAGGTTTGCAGGCCCTTTATTCATTTCAGGATCCCAGCCAAGGGATGGGGGCCAGGTCAGGATCAGGGCGTGGGATCACTGGTCTGACTGTCCCTGCAGGGTCCCCCAGCAGCAGGGCTGGCTTCGTGGGAGAGCAACCTACCAGGGGCTCGGGGACCCAGCTTGGTTTAACGGTCTGTGGTCACCGTCTTCAAATTCTTAACACATTTGGGTTTTTTTTTAATTAAAAAAGATCTTTCTTAATGTTTATTATTTAAGAAAGAGACAGAGAACAAGCCGGGGAGGGGCAGAGAGAGAGGGAGACACAGAATCCGAAGCAGGCTCCAGGCTCCGAGCTGTCGGCACAGAGCTGGACGTGGGGCTCGAACCCATAGACCGTGAGATCGTGACCTGAGCCTAAGTCGGCCGCCTAACCAACTGAGCCACCCAGGCACCCCTGTTTTTTTGTTTTTTGAGAGAGAGAGAGAGAGAGAGAGAGAACGAACCCAGGAAAGGGGCAGAGGGGGGAGAGAGAGAGAGAGAGAGAGAGAGAGAGAGAGAGAGAGAGAGAACGAACCCAGGAGAGGGGCAGAGGGGGAGAAAGAGAGAGAAATCCAAGCAGGTTTCCATGTTTAGCACAGAGCCTGATGCAGGGCTGGATCCCAGGACCCCAGGATCATGACCTGAGCAGGGGAGGCATCTGAGTGTCTTTTTCTTTTCCTTTTTTCTTTTTTTCACGGTGATGACTTTTTAATTTATTTTAATTTATTTTAATTTTTTAATTTTTTTATACTAAAGATAATTTACTGTCAGATTGGTTTCCATACAACACCCAGTGCTCATCCCAACAGGTGCCTTCCTCAATGCCCATCCCCCACTCCCCCCCACCCCCCCCCACCCCCCGCCCCGCGAAGCATCTAAGCTTCTGACTCGAACACCTAGGGATTCAGACTCCCACGACACTGAGAACCAACCGTGTGATTGTTTGGAAGGCAACCCGGCTCTCTCTGCCTCCTTTTCTAGGCTGTGCGATCTCGGGTGGGTTGCCGAACCTCTCTGAACTTCCCCAAACGGGCAGAGGGTTAACTCTGGCCCTACCGGGCCAATTGTCTGGGAATGACATCTCGCCTGTGGTGCGTCCCCAGCGTCCAGCCTCGGGGAGCCGGGCACGCGGCGGGCTCAGGAACTAGGTCCTGTGGGTGCAGACAGGCAAGGCGGGTGATTCCCGCAGCGGCTCAGAGGGCTGTGCGAGGGCGGGCGAGGGCGGGCAGAGGGCTCCGTCAGTGTGGGCTGGGCACACAGTAGGTCCCACATCAATGGGGCCCTTCTCATTGGGGCTCCTCCCGGGGCTGGGCGGCGAGTGAGCCCTGCAGGGTGGAGGCCTGCAGGCTGGAGGCTGTGGCAGGAGGGGAGGAAGGCAGGGGCTGGGAGGGTGGAGTCCAGGCACACGTCCTGATACCAATTAAGGCAGCTCGGGCGCAGGGGGGCCTCGGTCGGCATTTATCAGCCTGCCAGGGAGGGGCTGGCAAGCTGTCCTCTGGCTGACGGATTAGACAGCGGACAATTAGGTTTCAGGCAGGCGCTCTGTCTCTCTCTCTCTCTCTCTCTCTCTCTCACTCTCTCTCTCTCTCACACACACACACACACACACACACACGCACACACACGCACCTTTCTCTATCAGGCGACAGAGCCCAGCTGGGTCCCTGCCCAGCCCCAGGGGTAGGGCCAAACCGACAGAGCTCCCACCCCCAGGAGGTAAGGAACGCCCCTCACCGGGAATAACCAGGTTCCTCCTGCCCCCCCTGCACCCACGAGGGCCATGGCTCAAGACCCCACCTTCTCCACCCCAAGCATCATTTCCAACTGGGTCAGGAGAGATCCCCCCCTCTCCTTCCGTGATCGGAGCCTTTGACCCATGCGTCCCAGCGGGCGGAACGTGGGAGCAAAAACGCACGCTTCGAAGGACTTCGCAAACCCAGAGGAAAAGTCTTCAAGATTCTAGAGTGTTTTATGTCGCAGACGCTCTGGGAGGAGTCAGAAACACCAGAAGCAATAAAGGGCACGGATCTTCCTTTGAGACAGGCAGAATCTGGCGGGACCCGTGGGCTGCTCTCCCGCACCCTTGACCTCTGAAGGCACCCTTGACCTCTGCCCTGGTCTTGGATGCTTCCCACGAAGACCGTCTCCTGCCCCAGCCCCCGGACAAGCTCAGAGCCGAACTCATCAGCGTCCCTAGGCTCTCCACGCCGGCAAAGGGCATCATCGTCGCCCAAGGCCTAGTCTAGAAATTGGGCGTCAGACTCATCCCCACCCCGCCCCCCAGCTGTAAGCATCACGCCTGTCCCTTCCCTTTGCAGATCGTTCTCTTAGTCCCACGGCCACCAGGCTGACCCAAGCCACCATCCCTCGCCTGATACCTCACCAGCCCCACCTGGGGTCTTTCCTCCCACTCCATCATGTCCCCAGGGGTCATGGAGAAGGGCCCCTCCACTCAGGCCGCTTCCTGCTCCGGGCCCCTGCGGCTCCCACCACCCTCGGGAGAAAGTCCCAGCTCCCGACTGCCGCTGCTGTGGCTCTGGCTGTATCTCCCCACCTTCCCGCTTCGGTGGCTTCGTTCCCTCTTCCCCTCTGCGACGATCTCGTTTATTTATTTGATTACTTGGTGGATATTTGCTCTGTCTCTGGCACTGGATTGTAATGGGGATGCTGTCGAGGACCATCTCTCTTTGTTCACCTCTGTCACCATTAGCACCCAGAGGGACTCTGGGCGTCCGTGTAGAGAACGCGGACACAGGCCCGGCCTGTGACCGTGACCCACTGCCTCCTGAGGGCCACCCCTGCCTCACACCCGCTGTGCCTGGAATGCGCCCCGCCCACACGCCTCCCTCCGAGCTCAGGGTTTGGATGTCACTTCTTCCCAAAGGCTCCTGGGTCAGTCCCCTACCTCCGCTGATCCCAGTCCCAACAGCCACTGAGCTCAGGTGGCCAGTTGGCTCGTCTGCCTCTCCCTCACCCCCCTGGTGGGGTTCCCAGAGGCTGCCCGCCTCATCCTCAGTGCCTGGCTCACAATAGGTGCTCAATAAATGTTTATCTCACGAGGGAATGAGCCCAGGCCAGCTCTATTCCAAGCAGAGTCCCTGCCTCCCCCAGCGGCCTCGTCTCGCCTCTGCCCGGGGCTCCGAGGGGCAGGGGGCCAGAGCGCACATGACCAAGGCTGAGTGACACACACAGAAATTGCTCTGGGGACACCCGTAACTGGGGACTCTGCCCTGGAAAGGGGGCGGAGGCTTCTGGGGACACCGGGCTTTGAAGGACAGGTGGGGGAGAAAAAGGAGAGGATATGATTTTTAGTGACCAGAAGTCGCACGCTGGACCCCCTGCGGGGCCGTCGACGTGGATTTGCTGGTTTACTCCTTGTTACAATCTCTGGAACAATCGTTTTGTGCCTCCCATCCTCAGAAGGGTGGTGAAGAGTCGTGAAGCCACGTGCCCAGGACCACACTGTCGCATACGGCAGATCCAGGGTGGCGGGTGCCAGGGGCCCTGGCCTTGCTGCCTCTAGTGTACCAGGGAGGGACATGCCAGCGCCTGGGGGGAGGGAACCCGTGGGCACAAAGCCACGGGGGCTGGACGGCACCTGGCGACTGGGATGCAGGAAATACCTAAGAAGCCTGCAAAAAACGAACTTCTCCGCTCCAGAAGTCAGCAGCGAAAGCCTGACGGGAGGTGGGCCGGTCCCTTGTCCTCTGTGCCTCCGTTTCCTGGTCTGGAAAATGGGGCCATAACGGCACCCACTTCACACTGAGGATAAATACCTCTAAAGTGCTTAGAACAGTTCCTGGCTCGCAGAAAGCATCGTCTAATGGTTTTAAATCAATCGATGGGGAACACGGTGGGTCGGAGTCCAGGCAGAGGGGCTGAGGAGCCCCCGGAGGTTTCTGGACTGGGTGGTTCAGCGGACCCTGGGCCAGAAGGAGGCACGGGGGTGGATTTCCTGGGGGCGGGGTGGGAGACGAAGGCTTCATTTTCTCCAGCTCGGTGTGGCTGCAGCAGATCCCTAGAGAGGCCTTCAGGGAGGCCACCAGAGCTGGTGCCTGGAGGCTGGGCCACTGGGAGGCCACCCAGCACAGCCCCTTCTGGGATCCAGGCTGGAGAAGGAGTAAGCCTCCTCCTCATCACCCAGACGGACCTGGTGGGCGCACCTACTCCCGGGTCAGACCGCTAGGAAACGAGAAGGGGTGAGGCCATTCCCTGAGGGTGAGTTAGACGGTCAGGGTGAGAGGCTCCCCCCCCCAACCCCGACCAGAACTTTCAGGTATAAAATCATGAAGACGCTCCCACGCGGAAGGGAAGCGGGTGAGTGGGGGACAGTCCTTGACGAGGTGTCACCGGTTGTTTTTCGGCTCTGACTCCATCATTCACTCACTCGCTCGCTCATTTAACAGACAGACATTGGGCACCTACCTTGTGCCGGGTTCGCGGTACTAAGCTGAGCACACAGGGGCGCCCCGGTGGCTCAGTCGGTTAAGCGTCCGACTTCGGCTCAGGTCGTCATCCTGCTGGTCCGTGAGTTCGAGCCCCACGTTGGGCTCTGTGCCAACAGCTCGGAGCCTGGAGCCTGCTTCGGATTCTGGGCCTCCCTCTCTCTCTGCCCCTCCCCCACCGGCACTCTGTCTCTCTCTCTCTCTCTCTCAAAAATAAATAAACATTAAACAATTTTTTTTTAAAAGCTGAGTATACAGACTCAGCACCTGCCCTCAGGGGTGGCCAGTCCAGGTGGCACATTGGACGTGCCACACATGCTCGGGGAGCCTGGGTGATGCTACCAGATCCAAGAAAAGGAACTTCGTCCTATCAGAAATCCCTACCGGATCTATTCCCAGGACCCCAACAGACCAAGGTCAAAGGCAGAATTCGAGGCTGTCAGAGCCCTGACCCTGGTCCTCTGTGGGTCCCCTGGCCCAGAGTCCTCTCCTCCCACCACAGGCTGACTTAGCCCACTGCCTGACTGAACCCACAGGCAGGGCGCCTCTCACCTTTTTTAAAATTTTTAAAATATTTATTTATTCTTGAGAAGGAGAGAGAGACAGACCGCGAGCAGGGGAGGGGCAGAGAGAGAGAGGGAGGCACAGAATCCGAAGCAGGCTCCGGGCTCTGAGCTGTCAGCACAGAGCCCGACGCGGGACTCGAACTCAAGAACCGCGAGATCACGACCTGAGCCGAAGTCAGACGCTTAACCCACTGAGCCACCCAGGTGCCCCATGGGCGCCCCTCACCTTCAGTCCCCCACTAGTCCCTCTCGCCCTCCCCCACCCGGAAGGGAGGCTTGCAGCCAGGAAGGCCAGAGTTCTACAGTGCCCCAGGTCCCCTCTTGGGCTTTGGGGACCACTCTTGCTTGCTCAGCAAATCCCCCCGACGCACCATCCACCCCAAATATGGAGCCTCTGTAAAGCCCCTTATTAAGAAATTGGTCAATGTCCTGGCCGTTTAGACAAACACGATGCCAAAGCCTCCCAGAGGGCAGGGGAATGGCCTCGTCCCAAGAAGATCACATTTCATTGGTTGCGTTTGTTCACGGCGATGCTTGCCTGCTCCCTCATCGTGAGAAAGCTCCTGGACATGCCAGGAGGTCTGCTGGGCATGGTACAGTGGTCACTGTGCTGAATCCTCACCGGGGCACGAGGCTCAGAGAGGTTAGGTAACGTGCCCAAGGCCACACAGCCTGCCCACAGCGTAGCCATGGCCATCTGCTGTCTTAAGGTCCAAATGTTCCCATTTCCTCCAGGTCAGAGCCAAGGTCTACGGGTCTTCTCCTCTCCTGGCAGAGCAGCGAGCTATAGAAAAGAACACTGGGTTTACCGCATGACCTTGAACCCGCCCCGTTCCCTCCGGTGGGGCCTCAGCTTTCTCATCTGCCAAATGAAAGGGCTGAACCCAATACTCCCCTGGACTCTGTTCAACTGGGGCGCCCTGCAGGGACCCTTAGTCTGGGGCAGGTGGCTGGGAGCACAGCATCCAGCCAGACGGTGGCCATAGCCGTCCCTCTGCCAGGACAGGGAGACCTGGAGCACCAAGAAGAGGCCTAGTGGCCAGACAGGGACACAGCGAGAGCCGTGGGGACAAGGGGGGGCCCCCAGACTGCAGACTGGGGTGACCCCCGGTTGCCCCACACTGCAGACTGCTCGCAAGGCTGTGACAGGGACATCCTCATTGACCCGAGCAGCTCCTGTAGGATCTGGGAACCTGTTGCCCACCTACCCCCTCCCTGCTCTCTGTTTCTCACCCAATCCCCGAGATCAGAGATCAGCACTCTGCCCGGGGCTGGGAATAGAAGGCAGGGGAGGTAGGCAGGGGAGGGGCTAGGAGAAGTGTGGCGGGTGGTGGGGAGGGGTCTGGGGGCAGCAGCTGGTGGGCGGGGGGAGGGGCCCTCTGACCCTCCGTGGAGCCCCCATGCCCCCCCCTCCTGCTGAGCTCTAACTTAGAAACTCCAGCATTTCACAGAAGCTTCTCCCTCGGGAATCATCAGAGAAGCACCGAGGCGTCCTGTTTCTCCTTGATAAGGAAGGAGAGCAGGGGCGGGAGGGCCTGCTGTCTGCCGTGCGCGCTCACCGCTTGGGGAAGGACGCTCCCATCATCCAGCCCGCCCCAAGGAACACCTACTGTGCGACAGGCACCGTGCTGGGCACCGAGGACAAGAACACGGATGGGCCAATGCGCCCCTGCCTGAGAAGTCTCCCTGAAGCAGCCAACTCGGACAGGAGGTGAATAAGGACGCCACACCATCACGGCTGCCACTCGGCCCTGTGTGCACGGAATTCCAGGGGCACGGAACACGCGGAGCGACTCGACAAGAGGGTGATTCCCAGAGCCACGACTGACCGGGGTCTGAAAGCAGCGAGGAGAGGATAGCATATTCCGGGCCGAGGGCGCAGCACAAGCAAAGGCCCAGTGCCATGAGAGGACAAGGTTTTCTGGGCGGGGGGGCCCTGGATAGAAACATAACAGTAGCCACCTGCCTACTGAACAGTTATAGCGTGTCCAGCACCTTGCTAAGCCTGTCTCGGGCACTAAGGCTCACTGACTCTGCCAACACTCCCATTAGATGGGTCTTGTTATTGTCCCCATTGATGGATGAAGAAACTGAGGCCCAGGGAGGTCAGGTGTACTGTTGGCGGTCACATGGCTGACAGCGGCCAGGACAGCATGCAGACTCAGGCTTTAACTCTCGTCCAGAGTCAGGAGTTCGGACTTCCTCTTAAGGGCAACTGGGAGCCACGGGGAATTTTTAAGGGAGGTGGGTAGCACCGTCTCAGTGCCCCGAGCCCCTGAGTCAGGTTCGTGGAGTCCTGGGAGGTCTGTTTTCAGGGTCCACTGGCCATTCCAGGCAGGCTTCCCTTGATCTCCTTCTGCTCTTTGCTGAACACCAAGGTTTGGCTGGAATCTTCTTCCACAGCCCACTGTCCCTAAGTTCCGGCCCTTGGGCTGGGGGCCTCTGCAGAGCCCAGATTCCCACTGGTCAGGGCTCTCGGCCCCTTTAACCCTTCCTGGGGCCCCCCGTGTTGCCCACTCTCTTCCCTCTTGCCTGCCTGGCTCTGGGATAGCATCTAGGGCAGCAGGGGGGTATGCCTGGGATGTGACCTCGCAGTGGGGCTAAACAACCCTCAGAAGTCGGCAGAGGTGGCTTCCCTTTGGGGTGCTGTCATAGCCCCCACGCCCCTTTCTCACCTCCTCCCCCAGCCTCCAGCTGCCTCAGCAGTGCTGACATCACAAGACATCAGATGTGGGAGACCCCTCGGCATTCCATTCCCCAACCACCCATTGTACAGGTGGAGAAGCTGAGGCCCAGACATGGAACAGTCCACAGAGCAGCTGGGGACCTGGCTTTCCCGTGCTCTTGCTGCGGCTCCAAGATCCTGGTCTTTCCTCCCCGTCTCCCCCCTCCTCCCGACATGTTTATGAGTGCTGTGCGTTTTCTCACAGGGGCAGATCACTTCTAGTCCTCCCGTAAGGCCAGGGCAGGGGGGATTAAAACAGGAAGTCCGGGCCCTCCGGCTGCAGCTCCTTCTGCCACATCAGCATCCCTGCCTCACAAGGTGGTAAAATGAGGCAGGCAGTAGGTCAGTGTCTTGCCCAAGTTCAGGCAGCCCAAGTTCAAGAGGGTCACCGGTCTGAGGTCCTTCTTGTTTTTCAGAGTTAAGACTGGCAAACGCATTGGCTGCCGCTCCCCTCCCTGCGAGAGTGGCAGACATTACTAATTGATCACAGCACTCTCTTTGGCGGCCCAGATGCAGCCTTGGAATCCTTCTCAACACCGCGCCTTCCGGGTGATCAAGGTGATTCCCATTCACCACCCTCCCCAGACTTTAGGACCTAGTCTGATCTGGTCCTTGGCCTGGGGCCCAGCACAGAGCACAGGTCACAGTAATAAACATTTGTTGAGGGAGGCAGGGAGGGAACAAACATCCACTGAATGAATGCCGCCTCCCAAAGCCCTTTCCCCTGTAGTAACAACATGACTAGAACGAGAATAGTAATGTCCTGACAGCTGAGGTTTCCCGAGTCCCCCAGGGCATTTCAGCCCTGCTGAAGGAGGTCAGGTCCCCAGAGCCACACGGCACATGACACAGCGAGACCCCATCCCACCTGCCGGCCCAGCGCTCTGCCCCTGACCGCATCTCAGCTTGTTGTTTACCATTACCAGCCAGTTGGGAATGGACCTGGGCCTCGGTGGGGGACGTGGTGGGTGTTGAGGGCAGACCCTGGGCACTAGGGTGGCAACGATTTAATGAGGAGCTTCCTCACCCTACTTGAAATGTTAGAATCGCAGAATAGGGGAGACCACAGGGCACCCCCTTGTTTGTACATGTTGGCCAGTGGGGGAGGGGGGGGTCACCTAGAAAGCCTGGCTGAGGTAGGTTTGCACAGCCCCGTCTCAGAGGTCCCAAGATGTCCTCTCTCCTGGCATCTTGTAGGGCATGGTAAGCTGTTTATTGAGTGCCTTTTTTTTTTTAGAATGCACAGCCCTTGGAGGGAGGGACCCTGGATACTTGAGGTAAGATTTGGCTTAAAATGAGTGCTAAGTAGACACTGGATGAATGGAAGGGAGGGAGGGAGGGAGGGAAGGAGGGAGGGAGGGAGGGAGGGAGGAAGTGAGTGAATAAGTGAGTGAGGGATGGGAGGATGGATGGATGGATGGATGGAGTGATGGGTGACTGTCCCCTGCACTGGAAGGCCTCCAGTGACTCAGGCAGGGAGTAATAGTGGATTGCACTCTGAGACATGAGCAGGGAGGTCAACCCACGGCCCCTTCCCCCGCTCCCCAGCATTTTCATTAGAACGCATCTGCTGTGCCTGGCCCCTTGGCCCCTGCCCCGGAAAGAGACAGACGCCTCTGCTGGCTTTATTAAGGACCTATTAACCCAGATGTCCCAAAGCTGAGTTATAGAAGCCGGCCCTGGGCAGGGCTAATGATGTTATCACTGCAGGCCTCGGTTGAGAGCCCCAGGAGGGCTCCAGTGGGGAAGGCTAGCACCTTAGGGTTACAGCGAGGACTTTAGAGCCACACAGGTCTGCCTGCTTTAATCCTAGTTCCTCTCCTAATTGGCTGTGTGGCCTTGGGCCACTCACTTCCCTTCTCTGAGTTGCAGCCTCCTCTCCTAATTGGCTGTGTGGCCTTGGGCCACTCACTTCCCTTCTCTGAGTTGCAGCCTCCTCTCCTGCAAAACAGGCTACCGATGTGCTGGTCTGAGAGTTTATGGAGCCAACGCATTACGTCACTCCCCACGGAGTCAACACTCGCTAGAACCGGTAATATCCCGGGGACCCTCTGGAGCCCCGCAGGGCAGCGCACCTGACCCTGACACGATAGGCAGGCGCTGTAACCCTCCCTAATTTGTGGCCGAGCAAACTGAGACTAGCTGGGAGATGAAGTCACACAGCCACACAGCTGGGAAGTGACGGGGCCAGGATTCGAATGTAGGCAGTGGACGTCACAACTGGGCGATTTCCTCCCTGGCTACAGCAGGAACAAAGCCTGGGCCGGGTGGGTGGGGCTGGAGGGGCGCCTCTTCCACCTCCAGTGCCTTGAGGTGACAGCCCAGCAGACCACGGGGAGGGCTGGGATAATAACAGAGATTTACAGTTTCCAGCGCAATTAACCGCACCATCTGGATGTAACACGTCCACCTGGGGGTGTTAGGGACCCCCAACCCTTTAGCGTGAGCGGCAGGAAGGGACAAGGGGGTGGGGGGACTCTGTGCACTGCCAGGTTGACAGCAGAGACCGTGTGGGGCCCACCTGGCTCGCCCAGCGCCCCCTCCCTCCCACCCGTGTACCCCTGAGGGGCTCTTTCACAGAGAGCTGGGTCCCTGCCAGTTTCAGAAGAGTCCCGAATGGCTGAGCCCAAGGATGCGAATGCGGAGGAAGGGCTGTGGTCTGAGCCACGAGAAAGGTCAGAGAACGAGTAGTAAGCGTAGAGTGACAGTAACACAAACATGATGCTTGCTTTCCGGGGTGCATGACGGCCCAGGACCTGACCACCCCGTGTTCCCTGCCACGTTCCAGCCTGGTGACCCCCAGCAAGTGGCTTCGCCTGTCTGAGGAGCTCTGCGAGGTCAGGATCATCACGATTGCACTCGAGGGGGCTGTTTGGAAGGCTAAATCGGATACGGAAACGGACAGACCTCAGTGGGGTGCCTGGCACAGAGTAACTCACAACCAATGGTTGTCCTGATTATTGTTCCATTTGCCAGAGGGGAAAGCCGAGGCCCCCAAAGGTAAGTGACATGCCTCAGGCTGCACAGCGGGTTGGTGGCACAGCCTGTGACAAAGATGGACCTGCCCCGCGGGGTGACTGGGTGGCTCAGCCGGTTGAGCGTCTGACTCATGCTCAGGGCATGATCTTGCAGTCTGTGAGTTCGAGCCCCGCGTTGGGCTCTGTGCTGACAGCTCAGAGCCTGGAGCCTGCTTTGGATTCTGTGTGTGTGTGTCTCTCTCTCTCTCGCTGCTCTCTGCACTCTCTCTCTCTCTCTCTCTCTCAAAAATTGAAGAAAAAAAAAAAAAGATGCACCTGCCGTGGGATAGAGAGCCAAGCCCAGAGTCTCAGGGCTCCTGGGTGGCAATCCTGGGTCACACTAGGGAGAGCAGCAAACCAGCTCCCGTCAGTAACAGCTGTCCTGTTCTGAGTACCTACTCTGTGCGAGTTGCTCTAAAAGCTTTTAGGAATCACTTCGAGGAATCATCACAACCTGGGAGGTGGGCACTGTACTGTCCCTAGCATCCAGATGCTCAAGCTTCAGTGGGGCCCGAGCTGGGATGCGCCACCAGAACAGCCTGCTTCTGAAGCCCTGGGTCTCAGCACAAGCTACTGCCCTCTGGACAGCGGTGGAGTTTTCTCTCTCTGCTCCCAGCCTCCTTCTGTGTCTTCGTTTCCTCCTAAAAGAAGGAGAGGGCTAATTATGATGCCAAGTCGGCCATGGCGGACCTGAAGTCTACTGGACATCAGACAGAAGCTTCCTCTTCGGGGCTGGGGGCCCCTCGCCCACATGTAGAAAGGAGGAGGAGAGGAAGGAACGTCACCCAACGCCCCTCACTCTCTCCTTAGCTCTTTGGAGGCCAAGCGGCCAGAACCGCTCAGCCAGCACAAGGCCACCTTGGGGACCAGGCTGGCTAGGGACAGGGAGAGAAGGGGGACGGTAGGAGGTCTGAAGCAGCGTTCCTGCTTCCTAGCACACTGGCTCCCTACATTCCCATCTGGTCAGCCTGGACGCTGCAAGACTGAGTCCACCCCATACAAAAACAAAAGCGGATCGTTTCCATTGTAGAAAACCCCTGAGACTGCGGGCTGCTCTGCCTTCCCTCTTGGCCAGTGTGCCCAAGGCAGGGGCCAGGAAAATGACAGCTGTCCTGCCCAGGGGAGAGAAGTCCCAGAGTCCTTGGCCTGGGCCCTCTCTGGGGCCATACCCTGCAGAGCAGCCCAGAGGGCCTGGCGCCCACTTACACCCCCCCTGTCTGCAGGGAGCCCTGCCAGATGGGAGGCTTTGGCTCACGGCCTCTGCCCCAGCTCTGCAGGCCCTGTGACCTGTCCTCCTGGGACCCCCTGGCCTGTCCAATTTAGGTGACCCTTCCCCCTTCCCAGCAGAAACCCAGACCTCTGACCCTTATTCAAAACAAACCAAACAAAATGTGGAAAGAAAAAAATCCTCCACAAACAGCCTCAGAGATGATCGTGTGTCTGCCCCAACACACACACACACACACACACACACACACACACACACACACACCCCAGCCTTAGCCATGCAAGGCTGCAGCCAGGCGTTCACATAAACAAGTTGTTGGAGAGTGCTTTTGTTTATGAAACATTTAGGTTTCCCTCAACTTCCTTGAAGGGGAGGGGGTGGACTGTTTCCTAGTTCTCTGTCGACCAGGGAATGGAGAGGGAGCCCGGGGTTTGGCGGGATTTCATTTCTCCCTCGGTGCTTGCTGCCAGGTAGAATCTGGGGGAGGGTATGCAAAAAGGACCGGAAAACACAAGGGGAGGGGTCCCTCACCCCCGCGGGGAGGTCAGCACGTGGGCCTGGCCGGATCGCCCCAGGCCCGGGCTCCCTTCGGAGGCCCGGCTGAGAACACAGTGGGGACGGTGACTGATGCGCCCCGGCCACCTCGGCTCCCACCTCCGGCGCCCGGGAAACCAACGAATTGGCCAGGAACAAAGGCGGGGCTGCCTCCCCAAGGCGGGCGACAAACAGTTTTGCTTTTTTTGTTTTTTTCTTCCCTCCACCCCCCCATCCCCCCCCCCCCCCCCCCCACGGACCCTAGCGCGCAGCCTGGCAGGTTTGGGGTCCGGGCGGCACCGGGGTTGCGGCGGGTACCGCCGCGACACCCGCGCGGGGCAGGCCCCGGGGCGCATGCGCGGGCCGGGGCGCAGGAGGCCGCGGCCGCCCGCGCAGCCTCGCTCGAGCCGGTCTCCGTGGCAACGGGCTCGCGGGGGGGAGGGGCCGGGCGGCGTGGGCTGCGGCGGCTGCTATTTCTGCCGCTTCCTGTTCCTCGCGGCCACGTCGCCATGGCAACGGTGTTACTCACCGCGGCCGCTTCCCGGCTCGGCTGGCGCGCGTGACCCCGGCCGCCCGCGCCCCCTCGTCTCTCACTCGCTGCGCTGCCGCTCTCCCCCCCCCACCCCACCCCACCCCACCCCGGCGGCGTCTTCCTCCGGCTCCCCGGTCCATCCAGCGCGCCCCGGCGCCCCATCCTTCCCCTGCTCCCCGCCCCTCTCCGCCGGTGCCCGCGGCTCTCGGGAGGGAGGGGGGGTGGGGAGGGCGGCAGATTGATGGGGGACGCTTATTAAAAAACATTGTAACCGTTTCCGTTTTTATTACGTTGACAAGGGAGCGTTATTTACTGTTATTGTTTGCCGAGCTGGCCGCGCCCGAGCGCGGGCGGCCTCCCGGGAGCTCACCTTTCGGGCGGGCCGGGGAAGTCGCGGGTGGGAGCGGGAGGCGGGGGCTGGCGAGGGGCCGCCCCGGGCGGACGCGGGCCCCTCCCCCCCGGGGGGCCTGCCCCTCGCCCCTTCCCCCCCGACCCCTCCAGCCAGCCCCGGGCCGACCCCCGCCGCGGCGCGTGTGCGTGCGCGCGCGGGGAGAGACTGCAGAGGCCGGGGACTCGTGCTGAAGGAGAGAGGCAACAAAAAATAAAAAAAGGAACAGATGACTTCATTCCCGGGAAGGCTCCGTCCTACGTGGACCAATTTCCTGGGGACTGTGGTGGAACAGCTCCGCTGCCGTTGGAAGCACTTAAAACTAAACCAGAAAAAAGACCAGAAAATTCTTCAGCATTGCCTGAACCCAGCGAGGGCAGGTTGGTGGCGTGTGAGCCCTGGGTTTGCGGGGAGGAGGGTCGAATTCCTCCACCCCCCTCCCTGCTGGGGCTTGGCTTCCAGCAAACCTCCCCACCTCCCCGCTTAGATTCTCTACCCTGAGAGGGTGAGCGACTGCCCCAAGGTCACACAGCCGGGTTTTTTGGTGTTTTTTTTTATTCTGCTTAGACACCTGCAGGGACAAAACCCGGCAGAGGCTGGTGAAGGAAAGCCAGTGGCTGGACTGGAAGCCTTGGAATAGGGCGAGGCTCAGCTGGAGGCCCAGTAAGGGAAGATTAACTCGGCGGGTCTAAGCTCTGGCTGGCCCGGCTCCTGCTCACCCCACTGGAGCCTTCAGCTGGGGGCGGGGGGGGGGGGGGGGGGGGGTTGTGGAAGGTGCGGGGCCGTCTGTCCGTTGGGATCTGATGGGCCTGGAGGATGCCCCCCCCCCCCCCGCAAGCCCCTGCTGGGATGCTAATCTCATCCTGCTAATTAAAGTTTGCAGTTCTGTCCCCAACTCAGCTCCCCACTCTTGAACAGTATTAGCTGAGTTGCAAACAATTGCTGGTCCAGACAGAAGCCAGAGGAAAAGGGCCTCTGGAGTTCACGTTATAAAGATAAAAAACGGATTTGAAAAATGTTTATACTTCTAAACAAACGACTGCTAATGAACAGAGCGAGTTTTGGAAACTGAATTTTCAGGACCCCCCCCCCCCGCGGCCCCAGCCTGTTTTGTGGTGGTTTCCCCCACCACCCCCCCTCCCCGACCCCCGTTCCAAGGACAGGAGGCTTGGGATTTGGTGGATTTGGTCACTGCAGCCCCTCTTGGTCTCTTGGCCTCAGATGATCAACCAGCGCTCCTCCAGGCCCAGGATCGCCTATCCAGGCCGTCTGGAGTCTAAAGCGACAAGCCAGTTCCCCACTAAGACCTGTGGGTCTGGGGCGCCACAGCAAGATAAAGTTATCTTCAGCTCTGTCCCAGCGTCCACCATTTTGGAGCTGCAGGAGTCCTCCCTTGAGCGCATGAATCAGAAGTTGGGCTCCCAGAAAAGAGAATACCCCACCTCCAGTCCTTCCCCAGTCCTTTGCTGCCAGCGCTGTGATAGGGGAAGGCAGGACCGCCCTCCACTCCTCCCCATGGGCTGGCCTTCCAAGCAAAACTCATCTCTGGGAGCAGGTTTAGAGTTTAGCTGATGTGAAAGTCCTGCCCCTGGGCAGTGTTTGAATAGGACTGAAACGACAGATGACAGCCAGCACCGTCCAGAACTAGGAGGACGTTGGAGATGATGCAGACCAACCACTCCTGCTTCCCTCTCTTACAGGTGGGCAAACTGAGGCCCAGAGAGGGAAGGAGACTGACCATTGGCTAGAGTCAGAACCTAGCCCAGGACCCAAGTGCCTTGGCTTCCATTCGGTGTGCATTGCCCCACTCTGATTCTTCTGTGGAATCCCCTGTGTGATCAGAAGTTCAGGAGCTGGGGGGCACCTGGGTGGCTCCGTGGGTTAAGCGGCCGACTTCGGCTGAGGTCATGATCTTGCGGTTCATGAGTTCAAGCCCCACGTCGGGCTCTGTGCTGACAGCTCAGAGCCTGGAGCCTTCTTCGGATTCCGTGTCTCCCTCTCTCTCTGCCCCTCCCCTGCTCGCGCGCTCTCTCTCTCTCTCTCTCTCTCTCGAAAATAAATAAACATTAAAAAACATAAGTAAATGACCGTACCAGCCCTGGGTTGTCTTAAGCCCCCACCCGGCAAACATAGGTCCACATCCTAATCCCTGGAACCTGTGAATGTGACCTTAGTTGGAAAAAGGGTCGCTGCAGATGTAATGAAGTTAAGGATCCTGACGTGAGCGCATCCTCGATTCCCCACGTGGGGCCTCCGTGCCATCGCGAGTGTCCTTATATGAGACAGAAGAAAAGGCAGGGTCGACACCGAAGGGGGGAAGGCCAACTGAGAGGCAGAGAGGGGAACGCCTGGAGCCACCGGAAACTGGAAGAAACGAGGAAGGAGTCTTCCCTGAGTCTCGCGACGGGCCACGGTGCCGCTGGTACCTTGATTTGGGCCTTCCGGCTTCCGGCACTCTGAGATTAATCTTGTCGGCCACCAAGCGTGTGGCCATTAGTTCTGCAGCCACAGGAAGCCCATACGGCGGTGATGCTGGCTGTGATGCCGGGGTGGTGGCCGTGGGAGCGGTGACGGGGACGCTGGTGATGGGGAGGGGGCGGCTGTACTCATTTCCCGGGGCCGCAAACTCTGTGGCTCGAAACAACTGACATGTATTGCCTCGTAGGTCTGGAGACCAGGATTCCAGAATGAGATGTCAGCAGGGCCGTGCTCCCTCTGGAGGTGCCAGAGAAGGAACGTTCCAGGCCTCTCTCTGGGCTTCCGGGGCCTCAGGTTGGCTACCGCATGCCCCGTTCTCAACCTCCAGTCCCTTGTCCTCACATGGTGCTCTCTCTGGGTCTGCGAGGCAGCGTCTGCCTTCTGGGTGTCACTGCCTCTGGGTCTACACCGCCCCTTTTTATAAGGACACCAGTCATACTGGATTAGGGCCCGCCCTAACGACCTCTTCTTTTTTTTTTTTCTTAATGTTTATTTTTAAGGGGGCGGGTTCAGGCTCCGAGCTGTCAGCACAGAGCCCGACGCGGGGCTCGAACCCACAAACCGTGAGATCATGACCTGAGCCGGAAGCCGGACGCTTAACCGACTGGGCCCCCCCCCCCCCCCCGGGCGCCCTCCCCAACGGCCTCATCTTAACCTCGCTCATGTCTGTAAAGTCCCTATCTCCAAATAAGGTCCCATTCTCAGGGACAGAGACACAACTCAGCCTGTACCAGTGGTGATGATGGAGAGGGCGGTGGTGACAGAGATGGGGGAAGGTACTAGGCCTCAGGCCCCGACCCTCCAATTCTGCAGGAGCTGCGTGGGGAGCAGTGGCCAGTTCAGAAGACCAGGAATCTGTTCGTGCAGTGAGGTGCCGGGTGGGAGTGCCCCGCTGGAGGAGCAGGGAGATACAAAAGATGACCCCAGGGGCGCCTGGGTGGCTCAGTCGCTGAAGCGTCCGACTTCGGCTCAGGTCATGATCTCACGGTCCGCGAGCTCGAGCCCCGCGTTGGGCTCCGTGCTGACAGCTCGGAGCCTGGAGCCTGCTTCCGATTCTGTCTCCCTCTCTCTCTGCCCCTCCCCTGTTCATGCTCTGTCTCAAAGATAAATCAACATTAAAAAAGAAATTAAAAAAAAAAAAGATGATCCCAGCACATCGGTGCCAAGTTCGGAGTCAGACACCCTTTCGGAAGTGTGGAAGCTGTGAGGCCTCCAGCAGACCCTTTCACGGTTGACCTTGGGTTGGACCCGATATAGAGAATGGGCCCGGTTGCTGACAGTTATCTTCTGGGGCCGCCTCAGGCCAGAAGGATGTCCCGGAGAGCGGAGGGCAAAGGGCGAGGAAGGAGGGGCTCAGCTTGGCCTCTGCCTCCTCCCTCTCACAGACCTGCTATGTTTCTTCACAGCCAAGGCCCCGCCTCCCCAACTGCAGAAACCCCCCCTGAGGGCAGGGACCAGGCTTGCAGGGCTGGGGCTGTTTTAAAGAACACAGCCAGACCCCTGCCTTCCCTCTCTGCCCGGGCGCAGAGGACAGAAGACAGGTGGATGGCCCCCTGTTTGAATGTGATCTTTCTCCACCAGACCCTCGGTGGCTCCAGGAAGCTGTGCGACAGGCTGGGCAGAAGAGCAGAGTCAGGCTGGCCTGGCCTTTCTTCCGCGAGCCCATAGCATAGGCTGAGCAAGCCCCCACCCCAGAAAGCCAGCCGGTCTCTGGCAGAAGACAGGCAGGGTCAGGCCGCTGGTGTTTTCCTTACCCGACACGACAACCCCACCTCCCTTCTCAGCCTATCTTTCTCTAGCTTTTGGGGGAGCGAGACTGATCATGACCGTAGCTCTCGGGCATTCCCGCGTCCGGTGGTGACGATCGGTGAGCGCACGCTCAGGCCAGGTACTCTCCTGCGCGCCCGGAGACAGTGGACAGCAGGACCGGGCTCCCACATTTGTGCTGCTCACGTTCTAGGGAAGAGAGAGACGAAGAGCAAAGAAACAGGCCCATACCAGGATCCAGGGAGTAAGACAAGATAGAGAGGAAAGGAAAGCAGAGTGAAGGGCTGGGCTAGAAAGAACCAAGGGACTGGAGTCACTGAGGTGAGGGGGTGACCGTGGACCTGGTGCAGTGACGGAGTGAGCCCCGGGAGAGGTCCGCAGCTGGGGGAAGCAGCAAGTGCAAAGGCCCTGGGGTGGCTCATCCTGCTGTCCTGAGGTGGGGGAGCAGAGTGCACAGGTCACCTTGAAACCTCACAGCTTTTCTAGATCCGCCCGAAGCCAATGGAGGCGGGGAGGGGCGGGCGAGAGCGAGCCAGCCGAGGGCTGACTCGTGTGGTTAAAGAATCTCTGCTTTCCGCGGAGCACGGATCCGAAAGGGGCCACAGGGAAACTGGAGGAAGAGGTAGGGGCTGGTGGAGACCAGACAAGAGATGGTCGCGGTGGCCTGGTCAGGGACAGCAGCGCCGGGGAGATAAAAACGGCTGGATGCAGGGTGTATTTTGAGAAAAGCCATCAGGATTTGCCAAAGGATGGGCCGTGGGTGTGGAAGAGAGAAGAATCAAGGAGGGCTGTGTCATCATGAACAGTGGGAGGTACCATTTCCTGAGCCCAAGGGAGCCGTGGGGGTGTGGTGGGGAATCAAGCGTTGACGTCTCTGAAAAGCCCGTTGGATGCTCCTGTAGCATGCCCTCAGAGCTCTCACTCCCCGGCTTAATCCACACCAACCCCCAAGAGGCAGACTCTACTAGCAACCCCATTTTCCGGATGAGGAAACTGAGGCCCGGAGAGGGGAAGCAGTCCTCCCAAGTGTGGGAGCTGGTGAGGTCCAGCCAGGGGGCTGAGACGCCAGCCGCCAGGAGGAGGCCGGCTGGTCCAGAGGCAAGGGAACCGGGGAAGTGAACCCAAGCAGGAGGGGAGGGGCGCTGGCCTCACAGCGCAAGCAGTCCTGGGACTCCAAGCGGGACATCGAGGAAGCGATGACCGCTAAAGCTGAAACGTGTGTGTGTGTGTGCGCAGACCATGACCCCAGAGGGATGGCCCAGACCCAAAAAGGGTGAGGAACACCGTCCCCCGCCCGCCCCAGCACTTCCGCAGTCCTTAAACCCAGGACTGACTCCATAACTGTGCCGGAAAGCTCCAGACTATTCCATTCCCAGGCTGGACTACCTCCGGCCTTCAAGGAGACCCAGGGCAGGGCACCACCACCCTCTGGCACCTCTGAGTCCCATCTTCCAGGAGAAGCCAGGCTGAGCCCCGCCTAAGTCATGCACTTTCTCTAACATAACTTCCTCCTACCCATCTTAGGACGCGGCAGGGAATAAGGCCAAGTCCCTTCCGTCAAGGAGGGTGAAGGCTTATGAATAAATGTGAGGTCGGGTAGAGGTACAGGTGTCGTGGGGAGGAAGGAGGCACAGCCAGCCAGAGGAAGATGCGTTTCCCTGTCAGAGCTGGAACAGTAACTCCCAACTTTGGAGCCCTGTTGAATTCTCCTTTCGTCTTGGGGTCCTCCCGGCTCCCGCAGCCGTGGGCAGGCTCCTAGTGAAGAGTGTCCCAGAACCTTTGTCCCCCTACTCTCTCCTGCCCACACTCCGCCCCTCCTCCCAGCCCTCGCCGCCCCCCTTTTCTTTGTCAGCTACCCATCCGGGGGCTAAGCCAGATCCCAATGCCCAGGGGCCAGAGCTAAGGAGGGGTGTGAGGCACCTGCCCCCAGCCAGAGTGGGGGGCAGGCTTAGCTCCTGCAGGGCCCTATCCCTCTCTCCCCCCACTACCCCCCAAAAGGGATGGGGAGACAGGGCCCCTGAGCCCCAGGCCCCGGAGGCAGAACACTTCTTGTGGGGCAGAGGGTAGGGCTGCGTATTTGAAAATACACACCCAGCAGATAACACAGACCCAAAAAGGGTGAGGAACACCCCCTCCCCCCCCCCCCCCAGCACTTCCCCAGTCCTTAAACCCAGGACTGACTCCATAACTGTGCCGGAAGGCTCCAGACTATTCCATTCCCAGGCTGGACTACCTCCGGCCTTCAAGGACCAACCACTCCCATTTAAACCCTCGGCCCTAGCTGGGCTAACTATTCCCAGATGATCTCGGTGCTGCCACACACCCCTGAGGGGTTACGGCCATTAGCCCCCTTTTACAGAAGTGGAAACTGAGGCACCACCCGTGGTAGACCAGGACTCCGAGTCAGGACCGACGCCACCCAGCCTATGTTGGTTACCCCCAATTTTGTACAACTAGTGAGCGGGTGAGATTCGAACTCAGGATGGTCGGACTGCAGGGCCCAGGCTCCCGTGAACCTAGGAGAACAGGAGAGTTAGGTGAGCGGCAGGCCTCACCACACCCACATCCCCATCCGCCCCCCCCCCCCCCCGCGTGCCTAAGTGGCCGCAGGGCACAGAGGAACAGACGCGTCCCTGGCCTCCCTGGTGGTCACCTTGCAGGCCCGATGGCCAGCCTGGCTTCTGTCTCCTCGCATCATTTCACTGTTACGATCTGTGCTGCCCCAGCCTGGACCCAACTCCCCTGCCCTCGGGGCTGCCCTCGATTGCGGGTCCCTGCAGTACAGTGACCGCTGGGAGGGCACTCTGGGGATACGGGCCTTCCAGAAGCTTTGGGCCGCTCAGGGTTGCTCCTTGCCCCAGAGCCTCGGAAAATGCAGCTGCTGAACCCTGGGAGACTACCCAGCCTAGAAACCCACGCAACCCTGGCCTTAGCTTAGGCTGAACCTGGAGGTGCCTCCAGGGGCGGGGACCCAGGGAAGGGGTACGGGGGTCCTCCTGGGGGGGGGGTGTGACCCTCACCTCCATCACTGCTGCAGTGAGCATGCCTGTGTGTGTGTGTGTGTGTGTGTGTGTGTGTGTGTGTTAGGGTGGGTAGGGTGAGCAGATAACAGCAGGATGGGAGAGGCCGAGGATGGGAAAGAGAGAGAGAAGAGAGACACAGGAAAGAAAGAGAAAGCTCGAAATACCAACACGGAGACCCACTGGGGAGAGAACCTCACAGGGAGGGGGAGACCACAGAGGGAAGCGGGACACCGGGAGGGGCCAGCTGGGGAAGGAGGATCCTAAAGGCAGAGCTCCAAGGAGCAGAAAAGAGAGAGGAAAGGCAAAGGAGAAGAGACAGAAGAGGAAGGGGAGGGGAGGAGGAGCAGGTGTCCAGAGTACAGCTGGGGGCCCTGAGAGGGGGGCTGGGGGCTGAGGCTGGGGCGGGGGTCTCAGGGGGCCCAGGTGGACAAGGCCAGCACTTTCTCCCCCCTAACATCCTGAGTCAGCCCCGGGGGGTTGTGGGGAGGCAGGTGGCCAAAGGTGGCTCCCTCAGCCGCCACCCCCCCCAACCGGCCTGGGGAGAGGACTGGCCCTAGGACCCCCAGCGGGGAGGAACACAGTGAGGTCTCTCAGGGCTTCAAGCTCCCCGCTGTTGAGCCCCCAGACCGCTGCCCTCCTTGCACCAGCCTGGGCCGCATGACCTTGGGCGGGGACTTTGCGTCTCTGGGCCTCCGAGGCTCTGGAAAGGTGCAGCGCCCAGTGTGGACCTGAGTGCTCAGGGGCTGCAGGGGTGCTGGGGGCTGCTCAGAGCTGGCAGGTGTCCGTGCCCAAGGGGCCTGGCCTGTCTGAGCCCGTGTGCCTCCCCCACAGCGCGGGGTGACAGAATAGGGTCTGAAGGAGTATCTCGGTGGCTCGGTTGGTTGGGCGTCCGACTCTTGATCTCGGCTCAGGTCATGATCTCGTGGTTTGTGGGATCGAGCCCCGCATCCAGCTTCGCCTGCTTGGGATTCTCATTGTCTCTTTTTCTCTCTTTCTCTCCCCCTCCCCTGCTAGTGCGCACGCGCTCTCGCTCTCTCTCAAAATAAATAAATAAACATTAAAAAAAGAAAGAAAGAAAAGAAAAGGATGGGGTCTGCGGTCCCCGGCCGCAGTGACCATGAACAGAGAGATGTGCAAACTGTTAAGTGCTGAGGACAGTGGTTTGCTTATCCAAAACGGTCATCCACAAAGGTACGTTTAGGTCTGTGCCAAATTGAAGGGGAAGGGACGAGAGTTGACAATGCCTTGAGGGACCCGGACCACCCGGATCAGGAGGACTCTGCAGCCTGGACCCCCTCCATGGGCTGGGCACAGGGCGTCGCACTGGGGGGGTGGGGGTGGGGGTCAGGTTGGTCCCTAGGGAGTCCCGGAAAGGCATGGGCGTCCAGATGGGCCCCACTGAAGGTTAACCTTGGAGACAGGGACTCCAGGAACCCCCTAAGCCCCAGCATCCTTTCCCAGTCCCTCTCCCCGCCCCCCCCAACCCCAACTATTGTCCAAGGGCGGAAGGATTCAGGGACGGGAAGGAGGCTGGGGTCCCCGTCATCCACCCGGATTTTTCCCCTTTCGCTAAAGGCCAGGAGGAGGGGTGAGGGGAGAGGAGAGAAAGCGGGAGGCAGGGAAGGAGAGGGGCAAGGGAGAGGGGTTGGAACCTTGAGGGAAGCAGCCCAAGGAAAGGGGTAATGAGAAGAGGAGGGAGCGGAAGCTAGAGGCAGTTCTGGCTCCCGCAGCCCATCTTCCGGAGACAAAGGCCCTGAGGCCGAGGAGGGGAGAGGAGGGGGGAGGCGCAGGGAGGGGGAAGCAGGGCTCCAAACCAGGCCGAGACCCTGCCCCTCATCCAGCTGCGGCTCTGACCCCAGGGAGAGGGAGAGCGCTCCAAACTTAAGAGGGAAAAAGTCTGCCAGCTGCCCTTGGGGCTGTCACAACAGATAAAACCTCATCCAGGCTTTACCAGGAGCGCCCCTGCACACTAATGCACAGCAGCGAGCTAAAAATACTGGCTGGAGTGGAGAGGAGGGTGACAGGGGGAGGAGGGGGCGGGAGGATGGAGGAAGGAGGGAGGAGGAGGGAGAGGAGGGAGAGGCCGGGGAGGAAGGAGGAGAGCGGGGCTGCAGGTCTGGGCTCAGGCAGCCCCGGTTTTCCAGAGTGTCCTAATGACCCAGATGTGCAGACGTGCAGGGAGTTGCAAATCACCACCTCCAGCTGCCCCTTCCCGGGGACGGAAGGGGTGAGGTGGGAAGGAGAGCACAGGGGAGAGGCGGGGATTGCAGAGAGACCCGAGAAAGAGGGACACCTAGGACGCAGAGCTCTGAAGGGCAGGGGTTAGGGGTGGAAGGGGAGGTTGAGGGAGGGAAGGAGAGAGGGAGGGAGAGAGGAGGGAGGGAAGCCCAGGAAGTGGAATGACCCCGGGGCTCTGGGGCACAGGCCGAGGGACCAAATACACCGGATCTCTGCCCTGTCCTTTGCCCTGGGTCCTGGGGAGCTTGGCTCTGGGGGTCTGGGTTGAGCGCCTGGGCCTGACCCCAGGCCTGCTTCTGGGAGCACCCCTTCTTTGGTCCCTGGAAGAACGGGCCTGGTCTGGCTCCTTGAAAATGACCTGCTAGTGATGGAACCAGGGCCTGGAGCCCAGCCCCAGCCAAGCCTTGACATCTGGTCTCCAGAACATTCTAGAGAGGGAGGGACCCATTTTGTCCCCATTGGACAGATTCACTCATTCATTCAATAACATCCATCGAGCACCTTCTCTGTGGGCTGGCGTGTGCGGGATGGGGGGACCAGGGGAAGACGGCACAGAAACGGGCCTGCCCCACATGGACAGAGAAGTCTTTGGACCCATAAATACGCAAGTGAGGGAGAGAGGGGACATAGGGCAATGACGGGGGTGGGGGGAGGGTGGTCATGAAGGCCCCTCCCAGGAGGGCACATGGACCTAAAACCTGAGTGAAGGAGGATACGGCCTGGCAAAAATCCAGGAGCGTGGCCCCCAAGAAGGAAACTGAGGCTGAGAGACAGTGAGGTCACTAGTCTGAGAGTGGTAAATGGGCCACCATGTTGTCTTTTTTTAAAGTTTATTTATTCTTGAGAGATAGAGAGAGACAGAGCATGAGCAGGGGAGGGGGAGAGAGAGGGGGAGACACAGAATCGGAAGCAGGCTCCAGGCTCTGAGCTGTCAGCCCAGAGCCCGAAGCGGGGCTCGAACCCACGAACCGCGAGATCATGACCAGACCCGAAGCCGGACGCTTAACCGACTGAGCCACCCAGGCGCCCAGAAGAGGTTTTTTTGAGATGTCTGCATAGAGAGCCTGGCGAGAGCCCAGAGCAAACACAGCCAGCGCTCCCCAGAAATGCCCATCCTGACCACCCTCACTCTGCCGCCTTGTCCAGTTCCTCAGCAGAGCCTCCGGCTGCCATGTTTACCAGCGGGGGGGCCTCGGGCGGTGACTTACCCGTCTGGGCCTCAGTTTCCCCATATGCACACGGGGAGGGCGGTGACTGCCTCGTGGGACCACGGCAAGGGAGCTGGAGGTGACGCTGCCGGCCATCGGAGCGCACAAGGGACGCGCTCTTGGGTCCCGTGGCATCCCCGCTCTCCACGGCATCTCGTTCCCTTCCCGTCTCCCCCACCGGACCCCGGGCCCCCCACCCAGGGGTGCCTGTCTCCCATGCGCCGCTGCACCTGGCCCGTGGTCAGCCCCCCTTAAGTGGCCTGCTTCTGTCTGGTGAGCAAATGGCTTCAGCGTCTCCCCGTCACCCGCGTCACATGCCTCTTCTGGTTTCTCCGCATTTGCCTCACTGACAAGAGCGCATGGTCCCAAACCCTGCCCTGGGATAAAAGAGAAGGACGCCCAGGCTTCCCACCCACTCCCGCTTGCCCGGTGGGGGCGGGGGGGGGGAGGTTGGGCACCGGCTTGAGCTCTTTCTGCTCCCCTGGTCCTTGTCTGTATCTTCCAGGTCCCCCTCCTTGGTGGCTGCCCTGTGCCGGGGGAGGGGGGCAGTGGGACAGCGGCCACCTGCAGCTGGGAGCCCTCGCCCACGGCACACAGAGCACTGATGTGACCTGAAGAGGAACAGGAAGGAGGAGGAAGAGACAGAGGGTCCGAGAGAGAGCCGAAAATGAATTACCAGGACGGCGGGCTGCTGGACTTCAGTTATATTTAAGTGGTATATATCTGGCCTTTCCTTACATTTTTATCCGGCTGTCTTGCTCGCCGTGTGATGCAGCCCCTGATTCTTAGGGTTTTCCCTCCTTCCCTGTCTCCTTTGACTGCCTCGCTCCCTCCTGCAGCTCCAGCTGTGTGCGCGTGTGTGTGCACGCGTGTGTGTGTGTGTGTGTGTGTGTGTGTGCACGCGCGTGAGACTGGGACAGCCAGAGCTTCCTCTGGGGGCCAGAGGGAAGGAGCCGCACAGCGGAGCAGGAGAGCCAGACAAGTGCCCCAGTCCCCAGCACCCAGGGCCCAGCGGGGCTTCGACCAAGGTGACAGGCGGCTGGCAGGGGCCGCGTGGCCGTTTGTTTGATGTCCCCCTACTTCCAAACTAGTTGAAATTATACACCGAGCATCCATTTAATTAAGTTTTCCGGTGTGTGGCATAATTAGTAAGACACATGACTGGCAGTGGGTGGGCGGGCCCATCCCTGCTCTCTCCTGTTAGAATTCTCAGCCCTCGGGCCACAAAATATGGCGAGTTGTAATATGGGGGCCGGAGGAGGCAGGCGAGCTGCCGCCTCCCTCCCTCCGCAGTCCTCTAACTCCACGAGTGGGGTGTGGGGGGTGTGTGAGGGTCGGGGGCGGGTGGGAGGGCTTTGCAGGGAAACTTCCACTCACCCGGTGCCAGAAACTGAGCTCCGATGAAGCTCAGAGAGAGCCTCGCCGTCACAGGGACCTCAGAATCGGGCAGAATCAGGCAGCACGGAACTGGAAAAGGGGCTGCGCCCTCGCCGTGGCATCAGTGGGTTATCCAAAATGGCCTATTTCGGGGACACGGTCGCCCAGGGCCTGTTTGCCATGGGGTCTGCCCAGCCTCTTGGCCACAATCGAACCAAAGATCGCCAGTGACATGGACGGGGAGACCCGTCCAGGGTAGTAGGGTGCCCCCCCACCTCCTGTAGACCCCGGTCCCTTCATCTCTCGCACTCATGCCGGCTGGACCTCGGGAGGACGGACCTGTGGCCTGGCTGGTGCTTCTCCGTCCCTGATGGGCCAGGCGGGCCACAATGGCAGGCTCCCTCTCTGAGGAGGAGAGAGCTCTGTGATCCCTTCTTTTTTTTTTTTTAATGTTTATTTTTGACAGAGAGAGAGAGAGAGAGAGAGACAGAGCATGAGTGGGGGAGGGGCAGAGAGAGAGGGAGACCCAGAATCGGAAGCAGGCTCCAGGCTCTGAGCCGTCGGCCCAGAGCCCAAGGCGGGGCTCGAACTCACAGACCGCGAGATCATGACCTGAGCCGAAGTCGGACGCTCAACCGACTGAGCCCCCCAGGCGCCCCTGTGCTCCCTTCTACTTGGAGGAGATTTGGGCTGTCAGATTCCCAACTCCGGAAGCACTTCTAGGACTGTTACACACACACACACACACACACACACACACACACACACACACTAAATTAGAGAAGGAGAACCTTGGTGGCTCAGTTAGTTAAACGTCCAACTCTTGGTTTTAGCTCGGGCCAGGATCTCAGGGTTCGTGAGTGTGAGCCCCACGTGTTGGGCTCTGTGCTGACAGCATAGAGCCTGCTTGGGATTCTCTCTCTCTCTCTCTCTCTCTCTCTCTCTCTCTCTCTCTCTCTCCTCCTTCCCTGCTTGCTCTCTCTGTCTCTCTCTCAGGGAAAAAACAAACAAACAAAAAACAAAATAGACCCTAAAGGAATATTCCAGCCCATGGTACACCTGGGGAAACTGAGGTGCAGGGAGGGGTGGGGCCGTGCCCTGGTTACTGACTGAGTGAGGGCGAGATTGTTGGAGGAGATCCCTCTTGAAAGCAGCTCCCCTGCTCCCGGGCGGGCCCGCCGTGTCGTCGGGCCCCACTCTCTGCGGTGACGGGAGCAGTGCCGCTTCGGGGGCACACGCACTCGGATGCGCCTTGGGGGACACAACTAATTTCAACAACAGCCTTAGGAAAAGACAAATCTGTCCCCCCCCCCCTTTTTTTTTTTTTTTTTTTTTGCCTCCTCGGGGAAAAGAAAGGTGTGTGAGCGCACACAGGATTCAGAGCATCAAATACCAGGAGGCCGGGACTCGGCCACCGCCCAGACACGTGTGCCGCAGCCACACGCCGACTTCGGGCACCGAGGGCCCCGCGTTTGCTCAGACACCCGGACTCCCGGTCCCTGGTGTCCAGCAGTGTCTCGATGTGACCTCTGGGCCACCGTGGGAGGCCGCTGAGCAAAGAGGGCAAGCCAGGCGGCCCTGAGCCGGCTAATGACCCCTGGGGACCTCAGCCGCCTCCCTGTCAACTGTGGAGGAGGCCAGACCAGGCGGGGAGGGCACCGGGCACACTGCCGGGCCCGTGCGGCCCTCCTGTCCAGACGCGGGCTGCCTCCCCAGCCTAGGCCCAGCTGACAGACAGACCAATGAGGGCACGTGGCCCAGTTCACCCTGCAGGGACCCACCTTGGAGCTTGGGGGGGTCCTTGCGGGGATTAGGAAGCATTTGGAAACTCTCCCCCCCCGCCCCCCCCCCCCCCCCCCCGCCCGCCCCATCCTTTTCCCTTCCAAAGCAGGATCCGGCCTCTTGAAATTCCGCACACTAATAAAATTGTAACTAATTTACATCCGAGATGGGAGTGAGTGGCAGCGGTTGTCATGGAGACGATCTCCAGGGCCCTGGCTGCCTAGCCTCTTGGTGCAGCCGAGAGATCAAGAGATCCTCGCTCGAGCTCTGCAGCTGGGGCCCCGTCCTCTTGCCTCCCGGGCACCCTGCCCTCCTTCCCCCACACCGGGCAGGCCCCGAGGGAACCGGGGGGGGGGGGGGGGGGACAGACACCCTCAAACACACGCCAGCCAGAGCGGCTGGGGCTGGGTGTGTGCCCCGCCCCGGCTGCTCTCACCCTGTGGGCCCCCCCGCTGGCTTTTCTCACTTCAACTGGAGGCCCCCAGTGGGACAGGAGGCCCTTCCCCCCCCCCCCCACGCAAGGTAAACAATGGCACTCAGAGCGGGGACAGTTGGCAGGGACAGGGCAGAGCAGCAGAGCCCTGAGCTACCCACAAACCTGTCCTCTTGGGGTCCACTCTGGGAGAGAGGTTCCCTCCCGGACCCCCAAGGGTCCAAAAGTGAGGAGATGCTCCCCCTGGTCTCACAGAGCTCGGCCGCCAGAAGGAAAGAGGTCAAAATAACAGAGCGTTAATTCTAAGCCATCCCTGCTCCGTGCTAGGCCCCTCCCGCGCGCGATCTCTTTTAAACTTAAGGCCACCCAGCACAGAGGGTAATATTTTAGCCCCCCATCTTATCAGTGATGGAACGTTCTCAGAGAGGTGGGTGGGCAACACCCAAGTTCAGGCCCCTGGTAAGCACGGGAGCCAGAGGCAAAGCCGCATTTTCTGACTCGAAAACCATCATGGGGAAGCTTATAAGCTGCTTCCCAAGAAAGCATCTGAATAAAATAATTATGACAAAGCAGAGTGCACGTAACCAGAGAAGGGGTGAGGGCACAGAGGGACCCTTAGGAATCATGGAATCTAAATCAGGTCTTGAGAGGGGCACCCGGGTGGCTGGGTCGGTTAAGCGTCTGACTTCAGCTCAGGTCATGATCTCGAGGTCTGTGAGTTCGAGCCCCGCGTCGGGCTCTGTGTTGACAGCTCAGAGCCTGGAGCCTGCTTCGGATTCTGTGTCTCCGCCTCTCTCTGCCCCTTCCCTGCTTGCTTTCTGTCTCTCTCAAAAATAATAAACATTAAAATTTTTTTTTTAAATCAGGTTTTGAGGGAGGAAAAGAGTCCCCCTCCAGGAGATAAGCAGGAGAAGAACATTCCAGGCACAGGAAACAGTGGGCAGGGGCCTAAAGGAGAAGGTTGGCAGCGGGGGTGGGGTGGGGGTGGGGGTGCCAAGGGGCTTTGCTCACCAAGCTGGGCCTCCAGGAGCCTATCCTACAGATGAGGAAATAAAACCCTCAGGACCAAGCAGGCCTACCCTGGCAGTCATGGGACCCAGGGCAAGAGGACAAATGGAGGTCCCCATACCAAATGCCTAGAATTTGCCAAGCTTAGCGATCTGGCTCAAAAATGACTAATTGGACACCGGTTCTAGACTCCTTCCTTGACCACATACCTTGGCCAGGCTCGCATTTGTGTCCTTGTATCCTGGGAATTTTGAGCCAGAACATGAGAATCCAAACAGAGAGCCAGGCTCTGGGCAACCCCCCGCCCCAGATCTGGGAAACGCAGGTTCCTAGGCCCCACTCCAGACCCGGGAAACCATACTCTTGAGGGATGGGTCCCGACATGGTGACACTTTGACAGGTTCCCCAGGTGATAGTTGCTTATAAAAAGCTGGAGAAGCTTCTGTTGAAGGTAGTAGGGGAATCTCTAAGAGGAGGCGGGTAACATGATCAGATTTCTGTTCTGGAAAGATAGCCCCAGCTGTAGAGCAAGAGAGGAGAGGCGGGAGGAGCAGGAAGGGCTGGGGGGTGTGGCATCCAGGTGAGAGAGGGCAGAGGCTGGGGCCAGGGCAGGGACAGTGACAGGCTGCCAGCAGAGGCTGAGATTCGGGGCCTGGTGCTCGCGAGGTTTTGGGGCGAGCCAAGATCCAGGGTGGCTCCTTTGGGATCATAAAATCTAATCAGGCTGCCGGAGGTCTGGACAGACTTCATTAGGCAAGAGGCTGTTCCCCTCTGCCTGACCCCAGCCTCTCTGGGGCCCTTCGGTGTCATACTGAGGGTCAACACAAGGTGATGGGAGCGGGGTGGGGGGTGGGGGGCGACATTAAAATCTCCCCCACTCCCCTGCCCAAGCCTGCAGCCCTGCAGGGGAGGCTAGGGCGAGCTGCACGGAGCCGCAGGCCACCAGCCCTGCGTGGTGCCCGTGTTCCAGGCCGGGCTTCTGGCATGGGGGTGGGCAGGAGGGGAGGCTTACTGCTGTGGGAGGCCTTGCTTCCCTCCGGAGAACAGCAGACCCGCTCCCCTTCCATACCTGGTTACGCTGCCGCTCCGGAAAGCATCTTGGGAATAAAAAAAATAGCCATGAAAACAACAGCAGCCATGCTTCCCACGGACCGAGCGCTTGCGGCCTGCCAGACGCTGAGTCACACGGCGAGGAAGTGGCGGAAATGGGGCTGTTAGACCCTAAGCCATGGGCTCCCAGCCAGTGTTCCCTGTGCCAAGCAGAGAGGGCACTTAAATTCAGCCCCTGCCCTCAGAGTGCTCACAACCCATTTGGGGCCCAGACTGCGCTAGATGCGTCCCTGGGAGCATCTAGAAGGCTCCGGAAAGCCCGTGCGTCTCTGGAAGGCTAGGTCGCCAAACGGCAGCTTTTCAGGCCACGTGGGGCTAGACTGTGTTTAGGAGCTTGTAGACCAGTCACGGGAGCCGGGGCCCCAAGGTCAGGGCCAAAGATGGACGCGTGTCAGCCCAGGCCGGGCGTGTACCCTCACTCTTGTGTGCAGTCAGGAGGATGCATGGAGGCATCTGTCATCATCGGCCCCGATGGCTCCCGACTGTTGGGGACAGGTCTGGGGAGTTCCCCAGAACAAGAACGATCCAGTAGGAGGCATCCTCTTGAGGGGGACTGAGCTGAGGCTCTCGGGAGATTGGAGGCCTCCGATCTCTCCCGAAGTCTCATAACCAAAGTCTCATGACCAGGTGACAGATCAATAGCCCCGAGCCTGGCCCGACTGTCCCCTGCCTGTCTCCAGTAGAGGTGGACACCCTAGGTCCCAAACTCGCTCCCCCATTTACTGTGTGACCTTCGGCAAGTTTCTTAACCTCTCTGACTTCAATTTCCTTACCCACTGGGTGGGCATAAAAACACCCCCCTGCTAAAAGTTTGTGGACTGGTTTTAGGAATACATGAGGCAATGCAAAGAAAGCACTGAGTGGAATACTCAACTGTAGAGTTCACGTGTGACGCGTGCCGGTTCCCTCACTCCCATCCTCCAACCCTGGACAGGTCAGGTGTGGCCACAGAAGGTTCTCCCTTGACTCACCGTTCGTGCTTGCATATCTCACTGCTTCTGTGTCATCGACAGTGGAAGTGGATCATAGGGCGTAGATGTGGTTGCGGGTGGCCTTTCCATTGCATACTTAAACTTATGATCCGTTGAGAGTTAATTTTTGTATAAGGTAGGAGGTTGAGGTTCGTTTTTTATCAAACAAATGTCCAATTGTTCTAATGTCGTTTGTTGAAAAGAGTATCCCTTCTCCATTGAATTGTATACAATCTTGGCCTCCGTCACTTTGCTGGCCTTACTACCTGCTCCTTTGCGCCTTTCATTTATTCATTTAATGCATACTGAGGGACAATTGGACATGTGTCTATAAGAAGAAAGAGAAGGGGGTGCCTGGGTGGCTCAGTCGCTTAAGCGTCCGGCTTCGGCTCAGGTCACGATCTCACGGTTTGTGAGTTCGAGCCCCGCGTCGGGCTCTGTGCTGACAGCTCGGAGCCTGGAGCCCACTTCGGATTCTGCGTCTCCCTCTCTCTCTGCCCCTCCCCCGCTTGTGCTCTGTCTCTCTGTCTATCAAAAATAAATAAAATGTAACAATAATAATAATAATAATAATAAAGCCTAATCTATAAAATAAAAAAAAATTGATAAATTTTACTTCATCAAAATTTTTTAAACTTTCACTCCGCAAAAGACCCTGTTGAAAGAATGGAAAGACCAATTGTAGATTGCGAGAAAACACTTGCAAATCACGCATCAAACAAGGGACTTGTACCCGGAATACATAAAGAACTGCAGAAACTCAACCGTTCAAAAGCGACCCAACTTAGAAATGGGCAAAAGACTTGAACAGACACTTCATCAGAGAAGACAGACAGATGACAAATCAACACCCGAAAAGACATTCAACCTCGTTAGCCATCAGGGGCGTGAGAGTCAACACCGCAGTGAGCTACCACCCCACACTCACTAGGATTGCTACACAAAAAATGCTGACAGTATCCAGGGCCAAGGAGCCCGCAGAGCAACTGAAGCCCTGCAGATGGGAATGCACGATGGTACGGCCTCTCTGGAAAACAGTTTGGCAGGTTCTTGAGAAGGCAATCGTATCTTTGCCTTTTGATGCAACTGCTCCACTCCTGGGCGCGTGTGCCATGGAGTCCCATGAACACTCAGGTCCATGCAAAGGCACGTGTGTTCACGGACACAGAGGCGTGAATGCTCATGACAGCGGTGTTTGTGACGGCCCCAAATTGGAAACCTCCAAATGTCCTTCGATGGGTGAATGGGTAAACAGACTAGGGTATCCATACCACGGACCATTGCTTAGCAATCAAAGGGACACACTATCGATAAAAGCAAACAGCTTGGCGGGGTCTCCAGGCCACTACGGTGAGTGGAAAAGGCCAGTCTTAAAAGAGTGTCTATTACAGGACTCCGTTTTCTAAAAGGCAAAAGTAGAATGTTGGAGAACAGATTGGTGGCTGCCAGGGGTTTGGAGCGAGAGGAGGACGTGATTATAAACGCATGGCACGGGGGAGCTTTTTGGGGGTGACAGAACTGTTTTGTATCCTGTTTGTGGTAGGACTTGCACAAATTCATGCCCATGATAAAATCCCTGTAACTGGGCCCAAAAGGAAGCCAATAAAAATGCAATTAAAAAAAAAAAAAAAAGACCATGGAGGTCCTCAAGTTCTCAGATAATTTCTTCCAGCAACCCACACAGGCCACAGCCCTCCTTTACAGCTCCTTTGAATGAGCTAGAACGCAGCCTGTGCCCAAGCCCTCAGTTTTGCAAGTGGGGGACCGGCCGAATTACAGCTGCACTTGCCCCCTCGTAGCACGACTGTACAGTGAACAACCTACACAGATGTCCATGTGGGCCCAGAACCCCCAGGTTTCCTTCTCAGCTTCTGTTCTCCCCGCAAGGACAGAGCTTGGACAAGCAGCCCCCAGGGAGCTGGGGGTGATTGTTGGGGGCGCCAGCTCTGATCTCGCGAGCACCTGCCAGGCACTGTGCTAAGGGGCCTACCAAAGTGGCAGTGGTCGCAAAGTCAGCCACAGCAAGAGTATGAGCGAAGTCATGTTTACTGAGTGTTCGTGCGGGCTGGACCCGAGCCCTCTTCATCCCCCCACAGGCTGGTTACCGCCTTCAGCTTACAGTGAGCGCCGCGCTGAGGCTCAGGGAAGTGGGGCCGGCATGCTTGAGGCCACAGAGCCTGGGGCTCTGGTCCAGACACGTCTGCAAAGCAGGACTGGACTTGGTGACCCATTGTTCACCCTGCGGGCTGTTTCGGCCCCTTCAATCCCATGGCTTAACTGTTCTGAGCATCGGGATTCAATAGACGTAAGAGGGCACTTTGCTCTCTCCCCTTCTCCATGGTTCTTTAAGATCAGTCCAGGCCCCATCTCCTCCAGGACGATGGAGATCCTCGACCTCCTCCAAGACGATGGAGGTCCTTGACCCCCTCCAGGCTGGGTCAGACCAACTCCAAGAAACAGGATTCCTCACTCTCCCTCAGGAGCCCAAGAACGAACTGATCTCACCTCCTCTGTCGGTGCAGTATGAGGACAGCATCCGGGACCCCGCCAGCCACTGCTGCGGCTACCCCACACCAGCCGACACTGTGAGAAGGGCAGAGAGAAAAGAACCGCAGGGAAGCCAACCCAGAGCCTCACCGTCGTGGGCGCCTGGATCAAATCATGCCTGAAACCCACCACCGCCTCTGCATTGTTCTATCACACGGGCCCACAACTCTGATTTTGATGGGATTTTCTATCTGTCGTATCTAAAGGAGTTCAAACAGCTACAGAAATTCACCAAATGCGGACAATAGCTATTTCGGGGGGGGGGTGCAAATCATGAGCGAGGTTTTTCATTCTCCACTGTACGTGCTTTATATCGTCCGCGGTTTTCACAATAGCTTGCTGCAAAGTCAATGTTAGTATTTCCACCTGGAGCAAATAAGTTGGCTCTGAGCTTGTGGCTTAAAGAATTGGGTGGGTGAAGGTGTCAGTAATAGAAGAGGGAACTGGGGGGAGAGAGAGGGGTTTGGACGTGGGGCATAGGGGGCCTCTTTGGAGTCCCCCCCGTGGGGAGTTTCGGGGGCTGGTGCTCAGGAGGGAGAAAGTGGGCTGAAGGAAAGTCAAGGTTGGGGGCCAGGTGGCAGGGCTGAGAAAGGTCACACAAAGGGGCGCCTGGGTGGCTCGGTCGGTTAAGCGTCCGACTTCGGCTCAGGTCATGATCTCGCGGTCCGTGAGTTCGAGCCCCGCGTCGGGCTCTGTGCTGACAGCTCGGAGCCTGGAGCCTGTTTCAGATTCTGTGTCTCCCTCTCTCTCTGCCCCTCCCCTGATCATGCTCTGTCTCTGTCTCAAAAATCAAATGAAAAAAAAAAAAAAAAAAAAGGTCACACACAGCAGCCCACGGCCAAGGCCCTGCTCACCGGCTCTCCCCAAATCCTCCCTTTGGGGGCTGTCGCAGCGCCTCAAATACCCCCACTGTTAGAACTGATGAGTAAGGCCAGCTGTGAGTGGCAGAAACCATCAAGTCAAGCCGTATGTTTGTTGGAAGCAGCCTTGCAGCCACCTCTTATTAGCAAGGTGGCAGGGACCCCTCGGATCCAGTTGACAAGTTGATTCCTCAAGCCCGAGTCAAGGCTCTGAGGGTGGATATAAATCACAGCAACAACATGCGTCCATCGGAGGCTTTCACTGCTCAGAATGGAATCCCGCCCAAGGTCTGCTTTGTTCTCGTGCCTCCAGACCTGGTCCCCTTCCCTCCTTCCTCCCTTCCTTCCTCCCTTCCTTTCCCTTTCTTTCTTTCTTTCTTTTTCTTTTTCTTTCTTTCTTTCTTTCTTTCTTTCTTTCTTTCTTTCTTTCTTTCTCTCTCTCTCTCTTTCTTTCTTTCTTCTGTTCTTTTCTTTCATTTAAAAAATTTTTTTCAATGTTTATTTATTTTTGAGGGGGTGGGGAGAGGGAGACATAGCGTGAGCAGGTGGAAGGCAGAGAGACGGAGAGGGAGACACAGAATCGGAAGCAGGCTCCAGGCTCCGAGCTGTCAGCACAGAGCCAGACGCGGGGCTCGAACCCACGAACCGGGAGATCATGACCTGAGCCGAAGTCGGATGCTCAACCGATGGAGCCCCCCAGGCGCCCCGACCTGGTCCCCTTTCTATTGCCTCCTGCAGGTGCCTCCTGCCACAGCAGGGGTTGGGACAGGGACCAGGGAGGTGGGGCTGAAAAGGCCCCTCGAAGGAGTGAGGGGAGGGACCCTAGGCAGGGGAAGCTTCTGCCCAATCCCCACATCGGCCCTGGGTCCACCCATGTGCCCCAAGTGCCCCATTTCATGTGCTACATTGATCATTACCTTGAACCCTCAAATATCCTATTGTGAGCCCATTTTACAGGCCAGGAAATGGAGGTTCAGAAAGGTTAAGTAATTTCCCCAAGGTCCCTAACTTAGTAAGGAACGGAGGTCTCTGGCCCACTGGAGCCCAGAGCCTGTGCAAAGGCCCTGAGGTGGGACCCAGGAACGGGAGGCACCAAAACACCTGTAAGGAGGCTGTGGCCTGAGGGGAAGTGGAAGAGGTCCTTCTCGGCTTCAGCCAAATCTTACTTTCTCAAGCCAAAGGCTGGGGCCTGCACAGGATGTGGCTTCCGGCTCAACGGAGCAAGGCTCCATGCAACCTGGCCTCAGTTTCCTACTTGGGGAGTGAGGAGGACTTGTTTTCTCAATGACCCAAAAAACAGAGAAGTAGGAGGAGGCGGAGAGGGTATCCCTGCTCATGGGCCTTTTCTCCTGTCACCCGGGACCCACATCTCCCGGAGCCACGCGGCCTGGGGGGGGGGGGGGGTGGCAAGCGAGGGTGTCATCGGGGCGAAGTTACAGGCAGGGAGCGCCCGATCTTAGTCTCTTCCAGGGCGCAGGGTGGCTGGGCAGTGTCGCGCCTGACGCCAGGGTTTCGGGGACCCCCCCGAGCGCGGTTCCCGCGGGCCCTGCGCGACGGGCGGGAGCGAGCGGGCGCGCGCGCGGACACACACGCGCGCGGGGGCGGGGGTGGGGACACACTCACGCTCACGCGCGCTCCCGGAGCCGGCAGGAACCAAGAAGTGAAAGTGAGCAACCTCTAGTGAAAGAAAAAGACATGCACAGACAGCCCGGGAATTGCTGCGGGTGCGGCGAGGCGGGCACGCCCGGGCGGCACACGCGGCGCGCTCCCGGCTGCAGGGCGCGTGATCGGCGGCCCCCCGCGGGCTGTCACTAGGCTCGCGGGCGTCTCCGAGGCCCTGCGGCGACAAGGCTGCCGCTTCCCCCGGTTCCTGCCCGCCCCCGCCTCTTCGGGCCCCGGCCCCTGGCCCCTGGCGCCTGGCCCGGTGGGTCGTGCTGCCCAGCCTGGGCTTTAACCTTGCGCCCTTTGGGTCCCTCGGCCCCTCCTCTCCCGGTGCGTCTGCACGACCTGTCCCTTCCCAGCGGCTCCCAGCAGCACCAACGACCCTGCGTTGGTCGTTGCTCAGGTGGCCTTGGCAAGAGGTGTCTCCCAGAGAAGGAACCTCCTGGGAGGCCCACGGCAGCGGCCCCGGGGCCTCGGAAGGCCCCCTCCCCCATCCCTTCCTTCCCAGAACCAGCTTTTCCAGCTCGGCCGCACAGTCAGGTTTCTGGCGGGTGTGGATTGTTTTCTGCCCCTGGGGCCTGGGTGGGAAGCGGGAAGACCCGAGAAGCTGGTGGCCCACGCAGTCTTCTGCCATTGTCGCACCCCCTGCGGGCTGCAGAGGCACCCCCGGGGCCCTCGCAGCTGAAATACAGAAACCAGGCCCTGCCTGAACAAAAAAAGGCACTGGCTGCCGGGACTCATGAGTAGGGCCTTCTGCACAAACATTGGGTAGAAGCCGCGAATAGTATTGCGAGGGTTGCTGAAATTTGATGCTCTTGGTGGGTTGTGAACAGCCCCAAAGCTTCTGGAGACACGGGGAAGGGCGTGGCTCCTTCCCGGTGGTGAGCGAATTGGTGCGAGTTGGAAGGCCCATCCCAGACCTTGTGCCCCACTCACCTAGGATGCGGAGACAAATTACCTGCTGCCAGCCTAACGGGAGAAAGAGAAGTAAACAATCAAACGATGCTGTGTGATGAGAGCTCTCGAGCTCCAGAAAAGGCCTGAGCCAGGGGGCATCTCAGAGGAGGTGACTGAGGAGGTGACTGAGGGACCGAGAAGGTATCCCCTGCATCCACAGGGATGTGGGGGGCAGGGCGGGCTCTGGGTGCTGCCGGCCCCCGGGGGGTCCCCCACCCCCTGGGCTCTGCAGACTGCCAGGTGCCAGAAAGCCTGAGATCCCAAGCCATCGAAATGAAGGTGAGGATCCCTCGGAGACTTGGGGCTGCCTCTCATCCTAAAGTTGGAGAAACTGGGGGTCTGAGAGACAGAGCAAGCTCTCCCAGGTCACCGAGCTCGCTAGAATTTGGGCCCTTGCATCCAGTAAGAGCTAAATGAATGGGACGTGAGGATTGGAATCCGGGCAGCCAGGTCAAGGTCCACTGCCCCTCTCCTCCCTGGCTTCCTACGGATCCTTACTGAGTACCTTCCACTGCTGCTTAAGACACGGAGAGCCCTGTAAACCAAAGTGTTAAGATAATTTTAGCTATGGTTAAGTGCTGTGACAGTGAGTGACCCAGGAATTCTTGAGAGAGCATAGATAGCAAGGGCCTGTCTGATGAGGGTGCCTCTGAGCTGAAGGACAAGCGGGGGGACCAGCCATAAGACGGTCTGGGGACAAGCAGCGAGAATGGCAGATGCAAAGGCCCTGAGGCAGGAACATGCCTGGTGTGTAAGAAGAAGGAAAGACGGCCAGCCCTGTGGCTGGAGCAGAGCAGGGCCAGGGAGGGAGGTACGGTGCAGGCCACAGAGAGGAGTTTGGGTCTGATTTCAAATGCATACCTCGCAGGCAACCGCCGTGGAGAGGTCAAGGACAACTGCACTGGAAGAGTGAACGCCCTGACCACAGCGGGCCAGAGAAGCGGCTCCGGGATCAGCACCTGGACTGAACGCACTGCTCATCACACCCCCGACTCCTTCCTTCGGCCGCGGCATTTTCTGGAGGGCCGGCAGTCATCCAACCCTGGACAGGATGCCGCTTTGGCTTGCAGAACCTCGGTAACCCCGTGTCCTCTGGATCACCCTGGGGCCCTGTCCCCCCGCCCCAGGACGGTCGTCACCATCACTGCGGTTGGAAGCACCACGGTGGTGGGCGACATCTGGTGCGCACTCACCACGTAGGAGGTGCTGGCCTCGCCCTTTGGGTGTGTCTGGGAGCTCCGTGCCCACTTTACAGACAGGAAGACGGAGAGAGGCAGAGGCATCCGTCCAGGATGGCGCGCTTGACGCGCCCTTGAGTCGGATTCAGGCTCCGGGGAAAAGTCTGGGCCCTGAGTGTGGCGGGCTGGAATGTCCGAACCGAAGCCAGGCTGGGGCTGGAGTCTTTGGTGGGGGCCCTTGGCGGGGCTGGGAGGTCGCGGAAAGCCAGGGGCCGGAAGGCAGCCCGCAGGCCCGGGAGAGAGAGCAGACGTGAGAGGAGGACGCGCGGACCCCTCCGCCCCTGAGCAGGAAGGGGCGCGCACACGCTCGTGCACACGTGGCGCACGCGCACCGGCACGCGCCCAGGCAGCGCCCCCCCCCCCCCCCCCCGGGACCTGCACACACACGCATGACGCACACATCCAGGCACGGCCCGCGCGATGCACACGCGCGCACGCACAGCCGTGCACGCGTGCACGCAAATGCACATGCGCACGGGCGCGAACACGCCACATGCTCGCGGAACCTCAGAACAGACCGTCTGCCCATCTCTCTCCTTAGCAATTATCATGGTGCATTCATTCATGCAACGAGCATATGTCGAGCCATTTTCGGTGCCTGGCCGGGGGCGGGGACGGGGTGGGGAGGGGAGGGTGGTCCCTGCAGCCCCAGCTGAGAGGACCCAGAGAGGACCCACAGTCCCGACCCGACTGTCCCCCTGGCCGGCCTGAAGGCAGGGGTGGGGTTGTGGGGAACCGGACCGGCCCGCCTCGGGCCCAGGAGGCCCCCACACTGATCCCGTCCCCCCGTGGGAGCTCCCAAGGGTGGGGCCCTCAGCACCCAGCTAGGGGAAGGAGGGGAGATCAGGGGAGGGGCCACGAGTAATACCCTAACTCTCCCCATCTTCCTCCCCTCCCCCTCTCTCCTTCCCTCTGCCTAATCCCTTCTTCCCCCAGCCTCTCCCTCCCTCCCTCTCTCCTTCTCACGAATGCATCCCTCAGTTTCCCTATCTGGGCAATGGGCGCGTGCCAGCGCCTTCCTCACTGAGCTGCGAGGGGAATGCTTCACAGAGGGGGCTTGGGCCGCTGCCCTTCCTCTAGGCAAGGATCAGCCTGTGCCCCGAGTGTGGCAGCAGGACCCCCGCACCCTACCCTGCACGCTTTTGCGCCCCATCTCCCTCCACACACACACTTGGCCACGTTGCGCAGCCTGGCTAGTCGCACCCTCCCCCGCCTCAGTGGAGCTCCCCCTCAAGTCCCGGGCAGTGACAAGTGCGAGGCCCGCGGACCCCCCCTGACCCTGGCTGCAGGGCTCTGCTCATTGATCCAAAGAAGCTCTTTCCTTTCCCTCAGGCGCTTCTCTGAAGGATGGAAAAATCGATGCCCGCAGAAGAGCGGGTGCAGGGAAGTTACGGAGGGCGGCACTGGGGAGAAGGCCAAGGGCAGGGGGGCAGTCAGGCGCCCGGGGTCCCACCCGCTGGGGCGCTGTTCCCCATCTCCCAGAACGGACTCCGGGGGCGGGCGTGGCCAGCACAGGCAGGAGTGGCGTGGTTCTGTTTTGTGATACTTGGTCCCGATTACAAAAGCTCCACGTATCCGTCGTAGAAAATAAAAAGCAGCAAATCCCTCCCCAGAGGTAGCCTCCCTGTTTAACGCACGTAGTAAATCCTTCCAGCCTTTTTTCTCTGCACCTCGCCCGCACTTCGTATGTTTGCCAAACTGGGCTGTGTTCCAGCTGCAGGTTTTCACCAGAAGGGGCCTCGATGAGGGGCGCCTGGGTGGCTCAGGTGGTCAAGTGTTTGACTTCAGCTCGGGTCATGATCTCGCGGTTCGTGAGTTCGAGCCCCGTGTCGGGCTCTGTGCTGGCTGACCGCTCGGAGCCTGGAAGCTGCTTTGGATTCTGTGTCTCCCTCTGTCTCTCTCTCTGCCCCTCCACCGCTCACGCTCTGTCTCTCTCTCTCAAAAATAAAGATAAAAAAAGAAAAGAAAGAAGAGGCTTCGATGAATATCCTTGCCAAGAAATCCTCAACAAATCCGCAGTTATTAATTCTGAGTAATTTCTAGGAGGAAAGTTATACACGTTTCAGGACCAGTATGTTCTACATTCGCCCAACTGCCCTCCAGAAACCTTCTGGCGACTTCTCTGGGTGAGTTTCCTAGGGTAACAAATTGCCACCAACTTGGTGGCTTAGAATAACAGAAGTGTATTCTGTCTGCCCACCCCCCCCTCCAGTTCTGGGGGCTAGAAGTTCAAAATCAGGTGTCAGTAGGCAGAGCCTTGCTCCCCGCTGAGGACTCCAGGGGAGGGTCCTTCCTGCCCCATTCCTGCCCTTCTGGTCTGTCTTCTCTCCATGTGTCTCTTACAAGGACACTGTCCTCTACTCCGGCATGATCTCCTCATCTCGGGATCTTTCACTTAATTACATTGGCAAAGACCCTTTTTCCAAGTAAGATAACATTCCCAGTTCTGGGGATTAGGACACACTCATACCTTTTTGGGAAGTTACCATTCAACCAACTACCGATCATGTAGAATTGCTTTTCCTCTTACCACACGGGACCTTCTCATCTTTTTGAAACGTTTGGCCAATTTAACAGGGTCAAAACAAATGCCTTATTTTAAAGTGCCCTTCTTTCGCTATTAACAGAGAGGAACGAACTTTCAGATGCTTTTGTTGGTCATTTGTATTTCTTATTTTCTTACGGACTCACGTCCTTTGCCCAATTCCCTTTTGGGTGTTAACGGTGAAAGAACAAATTGGCCAACTCAAGCTGTCTTTCAGCGAAACTACCTTTCAAGACTAAGAGTGAAATACGGTTCAGACAAAGACTGGGAAACTTTACTTAACACAGAGCTTTGCTGTAAGAACCAGCGAAAGATTGCCTAAGGAGGAAGGAAAGCAAGCCCTTTATGGAGTATGGAATGAGCCACGAGCAAAGATACTAAAACGAGGGTAAAATCTAGGTGAGAATTGGCTGTTAATATCATGAATAGTGATGACAAATGTAGGCCCAAAACATGATCGGACCAAAATACAGGCAACCATACATGGCGATTGGAAGGTACGATTGGAGTTACATCACTCCAAGACCTCCGCCGTCTAGGACGGGGGGGGCGGGGGGGAGTAAAGAATATTGATTTAGATTGTGTTAAGTCAATTAGGCTTGATAGAAATTTATAGATAGCCTCTAACAGGCAGCAGTGGAATGTATAACTCTCAAACCAGTACAGGGAAAAGGGAAATAAAGAAAACACGATCGCTTCAACAGGAAGCAAAAAAGAGGAAGGAGGGAAGAACACTATTGATTTTTGTGTTCTTCTTTTATAACTGACCACTCTTGTAGGATTATTTGTTGTTATTTAATAACAATTGGTACGGCTTTCTGCTCCCCGTGGGTTTTCGAGTATTACAAGATCCACAAATAAGGATAATTTTGTCTCCTTTTTAGTTGCCGTTCTTTAATTTACGTTTCGTGTCTTATTGCATTGTCTGGAAGCTTTGGAGCCACGTAAACCTGAGGCGTGAAGCAGCTTTGCCTTATTCTGGCCATTGCTAAGCATGCTCCTGGTACTTTGCGGTTAAGCGTGCTGTCGCCTCTTGGCATGAGACAGACATCCTTTGCCATCGAATTGGTCAGGACAAGTCAGATTAGGCTGCGATAACAAAAAAATGCCACAATCTCATGGTTTGAGAGGGATTTATTTCTTGTTCGTGTTAAGTCAGCCGCAGATCCAGGCAACTCTCTCTCAGTTACAGCTGAGATTGGCTCAGCACCTCGTCCGATGCTCACATGCTTGCTGCAGCAAGAGAAAGAGAATCGGAGAGTCCTGTACCAGCAATTAAGTGCTTCTGCCTGGAAATGACACCCATCGCTTCAGCACGTGGCCCTGCCTCAGCCCACTGGAAAGTGCAATCCCAGCCCGGAAGGAAGACTGGAAAGATGGGCAAGCATTGTAGATGTCACCATAAGCCCATTAAGACAGCATCCTTTCGTTGCTGATGTTATCCTGGGGACCCTAAAAGTCGACTTGAAAAGCCATGAGGTCTTGGCCGTGGGATGAGCAGCACAGGAGGCTGGCGAAGAGAGAACGGTGAAGTCACGCGTTCACAGCCCCTGACGACTTGTGTCCCCATTGGAGCCCGGCTGCCCGCGTTACCCTTCAATTCCACGAAGTGTCTGAACGCTTATAACCAATCTCCCCCTTTCCTGTTTCTTGCACACGGTGTCGCCCAGAGTTATCTGCTGCCATTTTGTTTGGAATTTCTATCATATTCCTCAGCACGACTGCTCTATAGTTTTCTGCCCAGTCTTCGTTTTAGGGTTCTACATTCTTAAGAGAGCTGGGGACACTTTCTGTCTTTCCTGTGCCCCGAAACGGAATATCTGAAATCTGTGAATAGTTGGAAAAGCGTTAAGACCCAACCCTTCTCTGGGAGTTAGCTCTTCTCTTACCCTTTCCATTTTCTCTGTAGTAATAGATGTTGCGGCTTTCTTTCTACTTGTTGAATTGGGTTTGGTTCTACATATTTTCCAATAAAAATATCTGTGTATTCATATTTTCAAATTTATTATCGTAAGGCTTTCCTTAATATAATTTGATTTTTAAAATATTTTCATTCCTTTTGTACATTCATTTCCCTCTGCTTATTATCTTTGGATCTGCTAGAAGTTTACCTAATTTATTAGACTTTCAAAAAGAACAAGTCATAGGTTTATCTTTCATTTCTAGTGGTTTTCTCTTTCCTAATTTATGAAACTCTGCTTTTTATTTGTATTGACTTCCACCCTTTCTTCTTTAAGGAACTCACAATATTGAGCTATGAATTTTCCTCCTTATAACATTTTAACCACCTTCCCATATGCCTAGATACATGGTATGTGCTGTGTTATTTTTTTTTAACTAGTTTGTCATGGAGGGTTCTATGTAGCATTATTTACAAAAGTGGTTTTTAATTTTCAGATGGCTGGCTTTTTAATTTAAAAACTTTTGTTAATAATTTCCAGCTTAATTGCCCAGTGGTCAAACCATGAGGCTTTCACCATATCTGCTTTGGGGATTATATTGAGTTTCTCTTTATGGCCTCATATATGATCAATTTTCATAAATGTTTGATGGAGTCTGGCAAATAAATGAGTATCTTTTATTTGCAAGGTACAGAGTTCAGTTATTAAGTCAACCTTGTTAATTATATTCTTCCAATCCCACACAAATGTGTTGGGGGGGGTGGGATACGATTTAAATATGTCAAAGACAGACATATCTTTGTCGTTGTTTTTGTTTGTCCCTCTCTGTGTGTCTAAGTTATTGTTCTCCTGGTTGGATCTAATGCTGTACAGGACATAAACCAGACCTTGTACTTGATTCTGACTTGTACTCTTTATCAATACAAATGACCCTCTGTCTCACATCCTGATTTTTGCCTGTGATTCTTTTTTTTTTAATGTTTATTTTTTGAGAGAGAGAGAGCACGTGCGCACGTGCGCAAGTGGGGGAGGGGCAGAGAGCGAGGGAGACACAGAATCTGAAACAGGCTCCAGGCTCCGAGCTGTCAGCGCAGAGCCCAACCTGGGGCTCGAACTCACAGATCATGACCCGAGCCGAGTCGGGGGCTCAACCGACTGAGCCACCCACACGCCCCTGCCTGTGATTCTTTATCTGATATAAATATTACTGTTCCTCTCGTTTGACTTGAACTTGCCTTGAATACCTTTGCCCCAGTCTTTTATTTTTCACCTTTTCATGTCCCCTGCTTTTAAGCTTATTTCTGGTAACCACTGTACAGTTGGCTTTCCATCTTAGTCTTTGTTTCAACCAATCTGAGAGTCTCTGGCATTTTACTAGGAAAACGTCACGCATTTACATTCATTGTTATCATTGACCCTGCGGGGCTCACGCCCGTGAGAAAGCTGTTCTCAGCCTTATTCGTCCATCCTTACGGCTGCTTCCTTTTCTTTCCTGCATTTTGTTTTACCCATTCTGAATGTTGGCTTTGGTGTTCTGCAGACTTTGGTGCGTAGATATTTTGTTTCTAATTGTGCTGGGAAGTTACCTTTACCTTGAAAAAGCCTCATTTGTAGCCGCCAGACCATCTGAACCCAACTGGACGGGGCGACCGGTGAACTCCTATTTAGGATGTCTGGAAGGTGGCCGTCTGCCTTGGATCCATGTTGATGTGACTTAAAGCTTCAGCTCCAGATGGTTCCGTTATTATTTTCCATTCCGTGATTTGTCGTTTAACAATAACTTTTGACATTTGCATTCAGTCTGGAAATGATATTTACAACAATTCTTGCGACTTGCTGCTTTCTAACCGGTTTCAGTGGCACTGCTCAGACTTTTTAAGCCACGGGGTTATCCATTCTTAGGCTCTCAGCTGATGGGAGCCTATCTTTCAGTAATAAATGCTTCAGTATTTCCGCTAAACCTCATAAACACGGGTCCCTCTTCACTCAGCATTCAGCATGACACAATCTAACCCAGCCTGGGTTTATTCTTTCCTTCCCGGGGTCAGGCACAGTGTTATCCCTATGCATAAGTCACACTGGTTTCCAGAATGTGTCCCTATAGAAGTCGCTATTTGTTTTCCCCAGAATGCAGTGAACCTTTCCGATCTGCACGGTCAGATCTTTTTGTTTCGTTTGAAAGCACAGGTGAGTTTCCATTCATCATATTCTAAGGGGTTCCTATTCTGGCCTCTTCTTCAAGAACCCCGGTGATGTGTTCGCTGCCTCCTCATTCCCATGAACTTCTCATGCTTTGCTTTCAGCTCTTGGCTGCTGTCACACTTTTTTAGGAAGTGTCTCTAGGTTGGCCTCTCGGGCCCTGCTTTTCTGCATTACAGTTTCTGCTTTTTACTGCCTCCGGTGTGGATCTGAATTCTGCTTCTAGGCTTTTTCCCTTCCTGGGGGTCCTCCCTCACCCCGTCCGTATCCGCCTCCTAAGGGCGCTGTTCCAGTTACTGTGACTGGGTGGCTTACAACCGCAGAAATTCGTTCTCTTGCAGCTCTGGAGGCCGGAAGTCTGAAATCGAGATGCTCGTAGGGATGGTTCCCTCGGGAGTTTCTGAGGGTGACTCTGTCCCAGGGCCCCTCTCCTAGTTTCCAGAGGCTTCCAGAAAACCTTGGTGTTCCTTGGCTTGTAGCCACACCACTCCCATCTCTTGAGTTTCCACATGGCCTCCTCCTCATGCTTCTGGCTTCTCTCTGTGTTTTCTCTTCTTATATGGACACTTGTCATTGGATTTGGGGCCCACCGGTTAATCCTCAGTGATCTCATCTTGGGACTGTTACTTATATCTGCAAAGACCCCTTCCCGGATGAGGTCCCATTCCCAGTTACCAAGGGCTGGAACTTAGACATAGCTTTCCCAAACCACAGTTCAACGCACTACACCATCCATGTCCCTTCTCCTGCCCTGAGCTGCCTTTTCACATTCTTCGGGGCTGCCCGAGGGCTCCTGCTCCTATCTGGCGAGGCCCGTCTTTCCATTAAAGTTGCCTCCCGGGCGCCTGGGTGGCGCAGTCGGTTAAGCGTCCGACTTCAGCCAGGTCACGATCTCGCGGTCCGTGAGTTCGAGCCCCGCGTCAGGCTCTGGGCTGATGGCTCGGAGCCTGGAGCCTGTTTCCGATTCTGTGTCTCCCTCTCTCTCTGCCCCTCCCCCGTTCATGCTCTGTCTCTCTCTGTCCCAAAAATAAATTAAAAAACGTTGAAAAAAAAAATTAAAAAAAAAAAAAAAAGTTGCCTCCCTATTTCCTGACCGTTCCCTTCTGCTTCCTTCAGGAAACCTCTGTCGACCCTTCCGTGTTTCAGAACACCGACCCCTTCTCCGTGTTCTGGACGTGTTTTTTCCCCACCACCCCTTGTTGGGGGTGCTTTTCTCTTCTGCGTTGTCCCCTCGAATAGAGCCAACGTTAAGCCCCGCTCTGAGATTCTACGCAGACGGGGGTAGGCATTGCCTTGGCTCCTGCTCTCTTACCGCGTGTGTGATGGCTAACTCCCCTTCCCAGTGTTGGGTCTGGGCTCTGCTCGAGCCATTTCCCCGTTTCCTGCAGGTTTCTGCCAACGGCAGTTCTGCTGAGCGAAGGCGGTGTCTGCTCCTGCCCCGCTATCTGGTTCTCGGATATTCCGAACGGCTCAAATAAACAGAAGTCCCAGCCTACGCCGCTGCCAGGGGGTTTCCTGCTGCTCCCCCGCGCCCCCCCCCCACATTCATCACGTTTGCTTCCCAGGATACCACGCACGATGAAAGCCGTCTGTCCTGCCCACCTTCTCTGAAAGACCAGGGGACGTCACTCCAGAAGCATCTGTGGGAGAGGGACAACGGTCCAGCTTTCAGACTGGCACAGACCCCAGGTCTCTGAGCAGGGGCAAATGCTGGAGGAGGTCTGTGCAGCTTCTAACGTTTGTGCCTGGTCTCTGCGGCCTGAGGTTTCTCTCCGGCACCGTCCCCACCATTGTCATCGGGATGGCTCCTCCCAGATTCTGGCACTGTCCCTTACACTGAGTGAGGTTCTGTCTTTCTCTCTGCCTTCGTCTAAGAGCGGCTGTATCAGGGGGGTTCTAGTGAGATGCCGTTTTATTTTTTTTATTTTTATTTTTATTTTTTTTTTTAATTTTTATTTTTGGGACAGAGAGAGACAGAGCATGAACGGGGGAGGGGCAGAGAGAGAGGGAGACACAGAATCGGAAACAGGCTCCAGGCTCCGAGCCATCAGCCCAGAGCCTGACGCAGGGCTCGAACTCACGAACCGCGAGATCGTGACTTGGCTGAAGTCGGATGCTTGACCGACTGCGCCACCCAGGCGCCCCGAGATGCCGTTTTATATGGAAGTCCACAGATTGTGTGTGTGTGTGTGTGTGTGTGTGTGTGTTAAGCCGAGACTCACCCGTTCATTTGCATTTGTTTATTTCCAGAAAAGTGCCTTCACCGCTTGGCTTCATGGTGGATGTCGGGATAAATCGGCCAATAATCCAGGAGAGTTTTGCAAAGTCGCAGAAGCTGGGGAAAGGCCCAGGCCCTAACCCCTTCCTCCGTCAGCTTGGCAAAGCTGACCTCCCCAGCAGTCTTCCCATCTCGGAGGCCTCATTCTTGTGCCCCCAGATCAGCAGTCTGTGAAATCAAACACATTTATTGAGCACCTAATTCGCTCCAGTTTCCAAGCAGCTCTGGGGGAGAGAAAGATGGAATCATCCGGTTCCAACCCTTGTGGTACAATGGTTTCCATCTTCCTGATTTATTTTATTTTATTTTTTAATATTTTTTTCAATGCTTCTTTATTTTTGAAAGAGAGAGAGAGAGAAAGAGAGCGTGAACGGGGGAGGGCCAGAGAGAGAGGGAGACACAGAATCTGAAACAGGCTCCAAGCTCTGAGCTGTCAGCACAGGGCCCGACGCGGGGCTCGAACTCACGGACCTCGAGATCATGACCTGAGCCGAAGTTGGTCGCTTAACCGACTGAGCCACCCAGGCGCCCTATCTTCCTGACTTAGAGCATGGTGTCCATTTGTTATCATGGTTCGTGATGGTTATTGGATTGATGGCCTCACTGGACCCTTGCCAGACGGGCAGCCTCACGAGGGTGGGACGTCTGGACCCTTGGTGATTAGCACATCTAGGACTTGGTAGGGCTGCCTGGAGGAGAGGCCATCCGAACTAGGCTTTGAAGGGTAGCTAGGAGTTCGGGGAACATAAGGTGGGGTGGGGGCAGGAAAGAGGGGCAAAATCTCTCCCTCTCCGAGTCTCCTCAGTCCAAACCTGGCACCGTCCCTTGACCGTGTTCACACGTGGCTTCTATTGTTACATGGAGAGGATTCCTCTCCGGATCGTTTGAGAGGCTGAACAGCCTTTTATTTCTTTTGAGAGAGAGAGGAGGGAAGGGGCAGGGAGAGAGGGAGAGAGAGGGAGAATCCCAAGCAGGCTCTACACTGTCGGCACGGAGCCCGGCGCAGGGCTCGAACTCACGACCCGTGACCTCATGACCTGAGCCGAAATCGAGAGCCGGACGCTTAGCCGACTGGAGCTACCCGGGCGCCCCCTCTGCTTTATCTTTTTGAAGCAGATAGAAGTGATGCCCGTCCCACCGTGGCAGCCTCAGACTTGTCATTACTTTTCCAACAGGCCCGTTCGTGGCTGGGTCTCCTGGACGCGAACCAAAAGCCATTTGCTTCAGAGGCAAGATTTGAGTCAGGCCCAGCTGGGTTTTCCCACCCTTTATTTGCCCGGTCCTATTAATAATTAATGGTACAGTAATGAGAATTGCTTTTAATAGAATCTGCTGCCATCACGGCATTCTGTTCCCCGCCAAGGGTTTCCCCCAAAAGGATTCGCGCTCACATGGCTGAGCTTCCCCTGCTGTTGTCCTTCCCAGCCCCTCCTCTCTTCTGGCCCGAGCCCCTCTTACTCTGCTACTGTTTCCTATCCCCCACCCCCCCACCCAAGCCTCGCCCACCATCCCCTGGAGGTTCCCACAGCTGCCCTATCCAGCCCAGCCAAGCGTGGCCCCGTGGCACTGTCACGCCTCATCTGTCACCAGGGCAAACTGGTCCCATCGGGCAAGGGACAGGGCCGTCTGGAAGCTGCTTGTGCGCCCCAGCCTGGGGCGGGCATGAGACCCACACTGCGCACACAGGAGCCTACATTCTGGATGTCGTGTCCCCCTCTCGCCCCACAACCCCTGGGAGGGGACCATCACCAAGGGCCAGGAGGACGGGCGTGGCCCAAAGGCCCCAGCCAGGCTAGGTTGGGCCCCGACTCGACTACTGTTTGTGACACATGGACGGTGTTGTCACCCTTGCCCCCAGGTCTCCACTTGTTCATCTGCAGAACAAGGATGCCGATGGTCCCTACCCCACCAGAATGTTCCAGGGAGAAGGGGAGCCAATGGGGCGGGCAGGGTGGGGGGTAGGGAGCAGAGCTCAGGGGAGCGCCTGAAAAATAAAATCCACCGCGTGCCCCGGGCTTTAGCTCTTCACGATGTATTTATTGCGGTGTTGTTTATGACATCACAACTCGGACCCCACCTCTGCGTTCCCTAATACAGGGCTGGCTTAGAAGGGTGAGCGCATCCCTGCCATGGGGCAAGGGGCCGCTTTCGGAAAGGGGGCTTTGGGACTACTTCCCAAACCGTGCTGTGCCGAGGAACCCCCTGGGAATCCTGGGGAAAGGCATGTTCTGGGGATTGGGGCTGAGATCCCACCCTTCGAACAGCTGCTAGGAAACACGCCCCGAGTACCGAGTACCGGCGGGGCAGGAGCTCTGGGTGGTGCTGAAACTCGGGTCCTGCCGGTGAACGGAAGAACCGGGTTGCAAAACGGAGTACGTCCTGTGATTCCCTTCCCAGGCCCGAAGCTCAGCCCGAGCTCCACGTTCACTGCCAAGCCCGGAGACCGGAAGCTCACGCGCCCAGAGTACTTCTCTGGATGGGTGATGAATTACAGATAATTTTAAAATTTTCTTCTTGGTTCATCTTAATTTCAAAATTATCCACAATGAACATGTATTACTTTTGTAAATGGAGAAAAATGCTTTTTTTTCCCCCCCAAAAAGAACAAATGTTCTCTTGCCTTCCCTACAACACAATCCAGGCAATATTCAGCGGGAATTCTGAGAAGACAAGGATCCGGAAGGATTCTGGCCTGGATCCACAGTCTGCATGGAGGGCTGTGGGCTGGACCAAGCAGGCCACGAGGCTCGGGCGGCCCTCCTCAAGCGCTCAGCACGTGCTTGATTACCCGGTGTCCCCCTGCTCCCCCCCAACCCCTGCAACCCCTGGGAGGGGACCATCACCTGGTGTGGTGACGATGTTAACGCCCTTTTGCCGCCCAGGGAAGTAGCACTTCTGGGAGGTGAGCAACCTGCCCTGGGTCACCCAGCTGTCTGTGGGGGACATTTGGGGAGCAGGGAGTTGGGGGGCCAGCTGGGAGGAAACCTCTTCCTCCTCGAAGGCCCTTTTGGGCCACTCGTCAGGGCAGCCGCACCAGGGAATCCAGAAAGATAAGTGACGGAGAGCTCTGAAAATGAGCCGGAGTTTTAAGTCCCAGGAGAGGTACTGGGGAGCCAGTGAGTGTTCCCGAGTGAAGATGAAGTGATTCGGTTACAGAGGGCTGCAATGAGGAGAACCAGCCACAAGCTCCGGGTGACGACAGGCCGGGCTGGGTAACGCGCAGCATTTCCGAGGACCTGAAAACACTCTTCACTTAATCCTTGCTACAGCCCAAGGCGGGCCTTGCCGGCACTCTCCCCGTTCTGCAGATGGGAGAACTGAGGCCCGGCGTCACAGCCGGGGTGGCAACCCAAGCCTGTGTAACTTCAAAGTGGGTGCTCTTAGCACAGTGCTCCGCCACAGAGAGAACTGAGGGCGGGGAAAGGTGAATGAGCCCCAGGGGAGGAGTGGGGTGCGGGCAGGGAGTGGGGCAGGAGGGGGCCGATGCAGCCGTGCTTCACTGGCAACACCAGTCCCTGGTGAGGACTTGGGGACCTGCAGGGCCCGGGAGGATGGGTCGTCCGGGTCACCCTGCAGGCCAGGGCCACGGAAGAGGCTGGAGCAGCGCTCCAGATTGGAAATGGAGGGGAGGGGATGATGGGGCAAAGTGGGGGAGGGTGGAAGATACGGCAGATGCATGAGGCCTGTGGAGGGAGAGTGGCTGCAGGCTGGGGGAGGTGAGAGGAGAGGAAGCCAGCTGTCTGGGAGCAGCCAGCAGGCGACAGCTTCCAGGACAGACTGTGAAGTGTGGGGACCCACTGTGGGCAGCACGGACGGGCTGGTAAAGAAGATGCACCCAGGCCCCCCCCCGCCTCTCCAGGGTGTTCTGTGTCCCACACCCCAACTTTGGCTGCCGGGACAACCTGAGCCCTGTCCCTGTGGCTCCTGTCCCCCCGACCCCACCCAGGGGGCTCTGGCTGGAATCCGTGATGGGGTGGAAGGCGCCAGCCCAAACCGTGTTGGAGCCGCCTTCAGCCGTGGAGGCAGGGAGCACCTCCCCCTCAGCTACCCAAGGGGGGAACATCACTCGGGTCATCAAGAGGGGGAAACTGAGGCCTGGTGTCTTGTGCCCAAGCTGGAGGGTGACGGGATCCATCTGAGGGGCTCGGAGACTGTCCCTAGGGCAGCTTTGCTGGTCCAGGCCAGGGCGGGAGGGTCGAAGGGGGGCAGTGGTTTGTGACTCCCACTCCCCCCGGGAGCCAGCCCTCCCCTTTCTGCCTCTGCCCAGGGACAGCGAGTGTGGGGCCTGACCTCCTGGAGCGGTGGAGGCAGCTGGCCCTGGACAGGGACCAAGAGAGGGAGGGGAAGCAGCCAGCGGAGGGCGGGGGGTGGGGGGGAGCCAGCGGAGGGACGAACCAGACAGTGATGCTCCCTTGACCGAGCCTCCTGCTCCCTGGGAAGGACTGCAGACAGCCCACACCGCACAGGTCACACAGGCGCTGTGCCCAGCAGATGTGGCCCAAACCGTGGCCCCGCCCACCGGGTCCCACTCAGCCGGCGGCCAGGACCTGGGTACACACAGGCTTTTGCGGCTGAGACCTCTGGGCTGGGTCTCCATCTTTCTCTTTTTTTTTTTTTTTTTTTTTTTTTTTAACGTTTATTCATTTTTGAGACAGAGAGAGACAGAGCATGAACGGGGGAGGGGCAGAGAGAGAGGGAGACACAGAATCGGAAGCAGGCTCCAGGCTCCGAGCCATCAGCCCAGAGCCTGACGCGGGGCTCGAACTCACGGACCGCGAGATCATGACCTGAGCCGAAGTCGGATGCCCAACCGACTGAGCCACCCAGGCGCCCCTCATTGAACTTGATGCAGTCGGTATCATCACATCCTCATTTCACAGATGAGGACACTGAGGCCCAGAGAGGATGACATGAGCTGGGGCCTCAAACTTGCAGGGTACGGGGTCTGCCTCCCTAGTAGACATCCAGTAAAGACCAGCACCTGGAGAGGTGTCCTCGCACACAACTGGTGACAGGGGCTTTCGTCACCCCACTCGGGCAAGCTGGAAATGGGAGCTCAGCCTGGGTGGAGACTGGGGCAAGGTCACAGTCAGGCATCGTGGCTCCTTCCCATGCCCGCCCCCCGCCCCTGCAGGCCCCCATGGAGGCGAGAGCCAGGAGGCCCAAGGGAGGAAGCCCCTTTCTCGGGGCCAAGAGAGAAGAGAGAGGCTGGGCAATCTGAGGCTCTGGTCCTCTGAGCTGGTGCGACCTGGCCCAGACGGCTGTGGGAGGTGGCTCCGGCTGGCAGGTGTCCCAGGAGGGTGGCAGCAGCCAGAGACGGACCCAGCTTCACCTCATCACATCCACGCATGGTACTCTGGAAGCCAGATCTGGAAGTTCCGGGGCCCTGTTGCCCCAAGTAAGGTGCTGGGCAGGAGCCTCAGGGCCCGAGCCTCCCAGGCTGAGTGTCTCCCACCCAGGATGGGATCCCCTTGGCCATCGCACCAAAACTGGCTGGGAACTTCTACACTCTCTCCTTCCCTATATTGGAGACGGGCGCCCACAGTAGCACGTGAAGGCTCTGACAAGTCCCGCAGGACAGAACCCTACCCGACTTTGCTTCGTCCAGCCTTTCCCACAATGTATTTAGCCACCGATTCCACTTTTCCCGTGAGATATGTATTAGCGTGTGGGGCAGGTTAAACATGGCCACAAATTCTTTGCACTCCCATCACGGAGAGGTGGGTGGGGCCTATTCTCCCCGCCCTTCTCTCTGGCTGGGCCCCGGAACTGCTTTCGCCAATAGAGGCCGGCCAAGGCCAGAACGATGCTGGAAGCAGTTCCTTAACTGGCCCGGCAGCTTCACCTCCCGCCTCTCAGAGCCTTGAGCTTTGACATAAGAAATCCGTCTAGGCCGCCGGGAAGGGCATAGGAGAAATCCGTCTAGGCCGCCGGGAAGGGCATAGGAGACGGCAAGATGAGGCCACCTTGGGCGCCCGGCGCAGTGGAGCCTTCCGATGATTCCAGCCCCAGCTGCCCTCCGACTGCAGCCGTAGGAGACACCCCCAAGCAAGAGCCTCCCCGCTGAGCCCCGCCAACCCCAGCATCACGAGACTAGGAAGCTACCGTTCCAAGCCAGCGTGTCCAGAGGCGGTTCACCACACAGCAGGGGACAACTGGAAGAGTGTCCTGCCGAGCCACTCCGCGGGGACAGGGGCGTCCTGTCCACCCTCACCGCCCGCCACCTCACGGCCAGACCTTCAGGCCGAACCGCATTCAGACGCTCTCCTCCTTCACCCTGTCCTGGCTCAGGGTGGGCCCGCCGCTTGGGAAGACCCTTCTGGACTCAGCTCCTAAGAGGCCTCCGCTTTGAAGACCTTTCTAGTAACGGTCAAGGCGGTTGCGCTGTCCCAAGGTTGGGATCTGCCTGGGCTCACGCTTGCCAGCGGTATGAACTCAGATGGGCGCCTGCCTCTCTGGGTCCCACCTTCTCACATGCAAACTGGGGGGATTAATGCTAACAGCTGCCATGAGGCCGTTGTGCAGAGTAAGCCAGGAACGGGGGTAACGCCCGTGGCCCGGGCTGTAAATGGTGGCCGAGACGAGCGATTAGCTGCTCCATACCTCCGCTGGCTCAGGGCCTAGCGCTGGGGGCGGGTCATTGCACTCTGGCTCCCCTGAGGCTGGGCCCTCAACCCCCGGCAGAGTGGGTCCCCCGTAGCCCACGGCTCACTGCCCCCACCGCACCCCAGCACATACAGCCTTTTGTCAAGTCACTGGTGCCCAAGAGGGGTTTGGCGGAGAAGGAAAGATTCAGAGAGTCCTCCGCTAGTCTAGCTGGAAGGCTCTTCTTATTTTTACTGAGGCCCAGAGAGGTAGAGGGCCTTGGCCGAGGTCACACAGCTCACTCTGGAACTGGATCCTAGGCCTCAGCTCCCTACCCTGCCCCTTGTCTGACACAGGGGCGGGGGGGGGCTCTTGAGTCTCAGGGACACGTCCTCTCTGACTCCTCTGAAATCTCTCGCGCCCTCCCTGCACCCAGAGCCACCTGAGATGAAATTACTCCACCGCCTGACGTCCGGCTCCTCCGTGGGCCCCACTCACCGTGGAGGGCACAGCCTGACCGGGGGTCCTCCCCGCCTGGCTCTTTTCTCCCTTCTTCCCTCTAGACGCAGTCAGCCAGCCGGCTCGGGGCACCTGTAGCGTGATACTACCCCAGAGATACTACCCCAGAGATACTAGCTGTCCCGCACCCGCAGAGGCTTTGGGGGAAACCCAAACCGGCATTAGGGGAAAGACGGCAGGATGTGTTCAAATGGCTCAGAGTGCAGGTGTAAACGTAACCAGCATGGAGGGCCAGGGCTCAGGCAGGTGTGGCTTAGCCCTCCCATGGTCCAGACGGGAGGCCTGAGGCTGGTGAGGTGTGTGGAGCCCGGGTCCCGGAAACTTGGCCCAAAGCCCAGCCTCTCCTCTTGGTAGAGCCAGGGGATCTTGGGTGTGTTATGTCTCCCAGCCTCACCTTCCCCACCTGTAAGATGGGAGCGCGAACACTTCCGCCAAGGACGAGTGCCAGCATGGAGAACCCTGGGCCCCACTGGGCGTCCAGACCAACTCCCTTCCTTCAACACCTGACCGCCACTCACCACCACATTTCCACCCTTCCTTCCGGTCAGTTCCTGGGTGAGTCTGGGTTCTAAATACACTTGAGGGGGCCTGGGGCTCTGAGGCTTTGCGGCGAAGAGTCTAGAAGCTTTGAAGAGGGCCACAGGGTTCTGGAGAATTCCTTCCTGCAGAGTGGCCGGTATGGGCAGGCCAGGCCTTGGGTTAGGGGCCCACAGGCCTCAGACACACAGCCTTGGTCCACGTGGGAGTGTTGGGGAGGGAGGATGAGTTTCTATGTTCGTTGCACAGAGAGGGGTGTGTGTGTGTGTGTGTGTGTGTGTACACACACGGGCACTTGCCCAGTATGGGGGGCTGGGAGTAGGGAGGGGGTGGCCCTGCAGCTGTCCCCAGCCCTGGGAGAGCTCTGCAGTCCACGCCTTTCCCTGCCACTGGAGCAACCCCAGGACCCTGATTTGGAAGGATGTCTGCAGCCAGATTAGAGCTGCCAGCTTCAAACAGAGCAGCAGGCCCTGGCAATGGGGCTTAAAGGGGCCGCTGCAATTATAAACAGCCACCTTCTCCGGGACTCGCCCTTCCATCCTGGGGGGAATGTTCTGGCAGCCCCTTGGCTGGTGCCTGCAAGAGATGTGTGCTCAAACAAGCCAGACTTCGCATACGAAGTAACACACTTGGTTTTAAGTTGCAGGGAGCCCGAGTGTGTGTTGAGAGACCCTTCCAGCCGGTGACCCTGAGGACGCTGCCTGAGGTTTCCTCCATTATTAACGAACGTGCTTCCCTCTCCCCAGCTCTCTGGAGCTTATGTGTCAGGCTCAGAAATAGCTCGCGGGGAGGGGCTGGCATCCCATTCCTGGGTCTAGGCAACCGTGCCATCCGTCTGGCCCCTCCGGGGCTCAGTTTCCCCACAGTTGGAGGAGAGGGGCGGGCAAGGAGGAGAGGTAAAGGGAGCGGGTGATGCATCACAGACCCAAGACCGGTTCTGGGTCAGACGCCGAGTCCCGGAACTATCAAGGGCGGGAGCACCTCCAGTCCAGGCCCCGGCTCACAGAAAAGCATGCCCACGGAAGGAAATTTTGTTGCGCTTGTTAAATGGCCAGTGACCTCCCCCCGGCCTCCCGCAGGTGCCTCTGTGCCCGCCAGGCGCTCTCCTCTCAGGGCCCTTCTTTTCCATGTGAATTGAAGGGATGGACGGGGTGACAGGGACCGGCAGAGGGGGGTGGGCAGGTGCTGTTGGAGCCCCAGAGCACACAGGGGAGGCTGGCGAGGTGGGCAGGGACTTACTTGCTCAGGGACTCACTGCTAGGAAGCGGCCCGGGGCGAGGGGGATTAGAACTCGGCTCTACCTCATTCCACACCCTCAGCTCTTACCTTGTGCTCTGTGGGCCTGATTACCCCACCGATTGATTAACTGATTGGTTAGCTGATTGACCGCCTCCCCGCCAGCCTCCCGGGAAGCCCCCTTCCTCCCCCATCGCCCGGCCAGGCCACGGGGTCTCCGAAATCCCACCGCAGGTGCCCCCCAAACCTCAGCCGGGCAGGGGGCGTGGCGGGGGCGTGTCCAGGGCGTGGCTCCCGCCGTTCCCCTCCCCCGCCCGGCCGGAGTGGGCCTGTTAATCCGTCGCGGCTCCGCCAATCGGCGGCCGGTTGCCGGGGAAACGACCTCTCCCCTCGGAGCCTTCAAAGGGTTTCCCCCCCCACCCCACCCCATAAAGGCTCCAGCAGACCCCGAGGCCTCCGGCCCTGGGAGGGGCGGGCGGGGGCTGGAGTCCCGGAGTAGGGGAGACACCTACCCGTCCAGAGACAGTGACAAGACAGAGACACAGAGAGAGACAGACCCGGGCAGCAGAGAGAAGGGAGGTGGAGAAAGGAGAGACGCGCCCCCCCCCCCCCCCCCCCCCCGCCCCAGAGGCCGAGAGGGCGAGACTGGGAGAGGCTGTCACAGCCACGCGCAGAGACAGGGAGGGAGAGGGAGAGATCGAGGGGGAGACGTGGGGGAGGTGGAACCCCCCCCCCCAAAGAAAAGACCAGAGCCAGCAAGGGGGAGAGCGCCGGGAGGGGGCGAACTTGTGAAAATAAATATTTATAAATTGAGAGTTTCTAAATTCTTGTTGCATTTCTGTAGTAAATTATTCATTTGTGTACCTCCCTCCCTCCTCCTATCAGCTTGGGGAGCTGCCAAAGGGGGGGGGGTCCTTTCTGAGTTCTTCCTCCCCTCCCCCTCCCCGTCCTCTCCTTCCTAACCTTTTCTGCCCCCCTCCTCCCTCTTCGCCCCACTCCTACCCCCCCCTTTCCCCTTCCCGCCTCCCTCTCCTACCCCCTCCTACCCTCTCGTGTCCTCCCCCACCCATTCCCCTCCTCCTCCCCCTCCTCCCCCGGCCCCCTCTCCTCCCCGCCTTTCCTCCCCCTGCTTCCCGTCTCCCCCCTCCCTTTCCTGCTCCGGCAGGAGCCGAGCACCGGAGGCAGGCGAGGAGGGGCCGCCGCCCGGAGGTGACCGGCTGCCATGCTCTGGCGTTTCGTCCCTGCCTTAAATAAGAATAATCGTCGAAGTCAGCGGGGCCGGGATTAAAAAAACACTCGTCACTGGCAGTCTGGCACCCCCAACCGGGACCACGGAAATCTTCCTCCAGAGGACGGGGGACACTGGAGTTGGGGGCAGTGCGGTGGGAGCTGAGCCCAGAGCGCCTGCTGTCCCAGGAGGGCCCGGGCTGGAGCCAAAGGCCACCCTGCTGCCCCCCCACCCCCACCCCCGCCCCAACACACACCTTGACCAACCCCTCAGCTGGCCGAGCCTCGCTTTCCCCCTCTGTACGATGGTGTCAGGGACTGCCTTCCTTTCCTGCTCTCTGGGGCTGAAACCACTCTCAGATCTGTCCCGGAGTCTGGAGGCTTTCCAGGCCCTTCTGAGGAATCCCCACAGCTCGGGAGACACGAAGGTTGCATGGGGCACAGGTCATGAAGGTGTGATGCCAGTTCCTAAAACTCAGGCAAGGGGTGGGGAAAAGCAATCAGGGCCGTCCGTCACAGTGTGCCCCAGTCCCTGTCCAGTATGTGGCCTTGAGCAGAGTGCCTCGATTTCCTCATCTGTACACCGGGCCAGGGATGCCCCCTCGGCACGCAGCCTCTTGGTTGCCCACAATAAAGTGCAGCAGGAGAGGCAGGAACTTCTCTGGGTGCTGGGAGCGGTTCGGCGTCTCCCTTCCCACTGCGAGCAGCCCGGAAGTCTGAGGTTAGTGTTTGAGGGAATCTGCATTTTCTCCCCATGCGATGCTGCGGGTGGAAGGTGGCCTCCACTCTGGGCGTGGAGACCCGGGCATTGGGTCCTGAATCCTGACCCTGCTGTTTGACCTTAGCCCAGTCCTTTTTCCCCTTGGGGTGAGGGTTCCGGCTTCCTTCCAGCCTTCGCGTGCTTGGGACCCTCACTACTGCTTGGTGACGAGTGCTAAGATCTGGTACTTACCAGGAGCTGTGCTCAGGGCCCCGCAGCCCCTTTCATCCCCCCATGCCCTTCTCACCCAGGGCCCCATTTTACAGATGGGGAAGCCGAGGCCCGGAGCTGGGACTTGCTCTAGGTCAGGCAGCTGGACAGTGGCTGACGGGGGGTTCTGGCTGCGTCTGGCTTTGGCCATGAAGAGGGGTGTCTTCACCCGCCTCTCTGTGCTTCCTACAGGGATGTCCTACACCATGTGGGTGCGGCCTGGAGGGGAGGTGGGCCCTTGGGGGTCACAGTTGCCCAGCCTGCCCCAGTCCAGTGACCTCAGGCCCTACACGACCCTCAGAAACAGCTGTCTGTCATCTAAAGAGTTCTCTGCCTTCTGTGGTCTTTTTTACTGAAGCACAGTGAGAAATGCTTTGGGAAAATGACCCCGTTCTGGATATCTATCCGCCACTTCGGTGGCCGGTGACACCCTTGCCGATCTACAGCAGTAATTTTCAAGCCTTTCACGGACCCTAGGGGCCATGGGGGGTGGGGGCAAAGAGGAGGACCGGCTCGGTGGCCTCTCAACCCCTGTCCCTTCTTCGTTCAGTGTGGATCAGTTGGGTAAGATCTGTTTTGAGAAGGGAAGAAAAGCACGAGGCTGAGACTGGAAAGTGGGTGTACAAAGCCAGTTTTGAAACCCACTGCTGTAAATAATTAGGACCCCTTTGGAACAGGGAATCATGGCTTCCTGAAGTCCCCCCCGGTTATGTAACCTCGCGCTCCCCAATCCACCACCCGAAGGGTAAGCAGACAAAACCCAAACCATGGCTTCAACATCCGGAGGCCTCTCTGAGGACGCACAGGGCCCAGAACGCCGTACGAAGTCATGGTGTTCCGTCACAGGGGCTAATGAACAGGCCTGAGGAGTTGCTGTTGGAGACAACCATGGTCCCGGGCAAAGCCTCCTTGACCTCCACGTACTCACCCCTCAGCCAGGGACGCCTGCTGCCCCCACTGGGGGGTGACATCCACATCTGCCACCCCTCGGTGGATGTTTTTCTCCAAGTGCCAGAGCCCTTGTGCCTCCAAGAGGCCCCGAAGCATAGCTGCTCAGGTCCCCATGCTCTGTTCGCCCCAATCTCTTTCCCCCTCACATCTGAATCAGACTGGGTTCTAGAGCCACCGCAATCTGCCGTCCCCACATCATGGCTCCTCCCAGAGAAATAAGGCCAGTCCTGAGCTGGGCCCCTTCCTCCCTAGGGCTCCTCCCCTAGGGATCCGAACCAGGAGGTGAAGGTCGTCCTAAGAGGGAGGTCTGACGAAAACAGCCTGGGGGTGACCCACCCTCTACCTTGCCAGAGAGCCCCTGACACATAGGAGCCCCCAGGCCCAAGGTGGGGCCTGCTTTGCACTTAGAAAAGGTCAATGTTGGGGTGGGGGGGGTGCCTGGGTGGCTCAGTCGGTTAGGCATCCGACTTCCGCTCAGGTGGTGATCTCACGGCTCGTGAGTTCGAGCCCCGCATCGGGCTCTGTGCTGACAGCTCAGAGCCTAGAGCCTGCTTTGAATTCTGTGTCTCCTTCTCTCTCTGTTCCTCCCTCGCTCGTGCTCTGTCTCTCTCTCTCTCAAAAATAAATAAACATTAAAGAAAATTTTTTTAGAGAGAAAAAAGAAAAAGTCAACGCTGCCAATGGTGTGTTGGAGTGGGAAGCAACAAAGTGGAGGGAGAACAACTTGCCTTTCCATCAGTGAAAGACACACAGCGGGCTGGGTCTCAGCCTCTTGGCGTCTGGAAGGTGAGGGACCAGGGATGGCACCCTCTTTGGAGGTGGGGAGGTCATTAGCACCGATTAGCTGTTAACCGTGGTCATCTCTGGGTGGGGAGTGTTGGTGACTTTGAGTCTGCTCGTAGTTGCCAGTGTTGCGTGAATTTATTTTACCTGAAGGGTATATTGGTTTTTTTCTTCCAGAAACAACAGCGACGTTACCCAAAAAAGGAAAGAAAATTTAAGACACAAGAGCAAACTTTGTAAGTACCCACACCCTCTTGCAACGGGACGAAACGGGTAAGAAAATCACGAAGGAAAAAAGTAACAGGCTGCCTGTTCTGCAGCCGAGGAGCCAAAGACCCAGACCCTGGGAATCCCCGAGGAAGGGAAGACGAGTTTCAGAAACTGCCCCAGAGAAAGCTCTTGGCGGACATTAAGTGTCTTTGAGAAGAGCCGGTAAAGAAAGGATCCGTGAGGTCTCCGGCTTGAATCTCCGAACCAGGAGGACTCAGCCCCGGCTGGGACCGCGGCCCAAATGCTGCTTACCGGGCAGCTGTGGGCAAGTGACCCAACCTCTCTAGACCTCAGTGTTCGCCGTCTGTAAAATGGGCCTGGCCGAGCACCCGGTATGAGAACTGGGATCCCCGATCACAGAGTCAAGACAGAGAAAGGCCGTGCCCTCTTCCGGCTTTCCCCTCCTCAGTGTCCCATCTGGAAGCCCCCTGGGGGCGGAGAACTCCCCCTGGTCCCTGGAACTCACTCCATTAGCACCTCTTCTTAAAAGTTCCTCCTGACCCCGGAAACAGCACCTGCTTCCAGAGAGCTGTCAGCCTGCTCCATGCACCGCCCTTTGACCTAGAGATTCCATTTTTAGAATTTCTACCACAGAAACACTCACACGGGTGACAAGGGAAAACGCACAGGAAATTCATTGCATCACTGTTGATAATAGCAGAACTTTAGAAACCTCCTCGACGCCCATCCGGGGAAACTGATTATATAAATGTGAAGGCACTGCCCGATGGGAGAGCAAGAGGCCGTGACACATACCTGCCCGTTCCTCCAAGGAGTGAAAAAGAACAAGCCTTCATTTGTATTTCAAGAGGGGCACCTCCATACACACCCTGCTTGCAACATCAGAATCCACAGGGTAACCATGGTTGCCCCAGGAACGGGGCGGGGGCGGGGGGGGGGGGTGGTACTCAGGCAGGAAGAGGAACGATTCCAGCTTTAAACCCTTTTCTCTTTGACTCAGTTTACCACGAGCATGCACTCCACTGGTCTCCATCCCGCTGGGATACTCACCCACGGCCAATTCTCTCCTTCTCGGGACTGCCCCCCACCCCTCGCACCGGGTGAAGCCATGTGACCGGCGATGGCCAAGGAACTCTGGGAGGGAGTGATGTGTTGCTGTTTCCCTGCCTCAGTGACCCGGACGTGGAGGTACCACAAAACAGAGGCAGCCTGGATCCCTGGAGGGGCAACGGCCCCGGAGAATCACTTGGGCTCCCAGCACACCTTGCTGGCTGCAAAACAAACTTTTGTTGTGCTGAGACACTTTGATGTGAGGCCTATTTGTTACTGCAGCAGAACCTAGCCTCGCTAACCGATACAGATTTGGAAAACCGCATTCCGGTTCAAGGGATGCCGACAGACTGTAGACAAGTCCCTTGACCCCTCCGGACCTCGATGTCCCCGTGTGCATGGTGTGGCAAGGGGTCTTGTCTCCACTGACTGTGGAGGGCCTGTGCTGTTCGTATTCCCAAACCCCAGGGGCCTGAGGAACATCTTGCCAGCCCTAAGGGCTGCTGGGTGCTGAGCGCTCACTGAACACCGGCCTCTGGGCCGACCACCTCGGGGACATCATGGAGTCCTCAGTGGCCCCAGGGGGGACTGGCCATCATTATCCCCAGTTCCCCATGAGGAAAAATGAGGTTCAGAGAGGTGAAGTCACTTGCCCGCCCAAGAACCCCAGAATCTGTGATTCTTAACTGCTCTAATACAACCCCCATCTGATATCTTCATTTATTTCTCTTTTTTAAAAGTTTTTATTTATTTTTGAGAGAGAGAGAGAGAGAGCACATGGCAAAGAAAGAGGGAGACAGAGAATCGCAAGCAGGCTCCGTGCTGTCAGCGCACAGCCCGATGCAGGGCTCGAACTCACAAACCGGGAGACCATGACCTGAGCCAAAATCAAGGGTCAAGACGCTCAACCGACTGAGCCACCCAGGCGCCCCTATTTTATTTCTTATAAATGTAACTAAAAAGAAAGCCCGCCATTGACAACTTGAGAGAATTCAGAATAACAGGAGGGCGGGGCTGTTTTTGTTTTGTTTTGTTTTGTTTTGTTTAATTTTCCATCTTAGCCATTTTTAAGTGTGCAGCCTGGGAGTATTAAGTCCATCCAGCATCGTGTGCCCCCATCACCACCATCCCTCCCCAGAACTCTTGGTATCTTGCTAAACTCCGTACCCGTTAAACACAGACTCCCCATTTCCCCTCCCCTCGGCCATTGGCACCCACCATTCTCCTTTCTGCCTCTATGAATTTGCCCCTTCCAAGTCCCCGGTGTGAGTGGAATCATACACTATTCGTCCTTTGGTGCCTGGTTTATTTCCCTTCGCACCATGTCCTCCAGGCTCATCCACGTCGAAGCCCGTGTCCAGACTGCCTTCCTTTTTAAGGCTGAATGATATTCCATTGGCCGCATAGCCCACGTGCTGTTTGTCCCTTCCGCCGCCGATGGATACACTTGTGTTGTTTCTGCCTTTTGGCTGTCGTGAATAGCACCGCAGGGAACATGGGTGTACATGTATCTGTCTGAGACCCTGCTTGCGATGCTTTTGGGTATATGCCCAGACGTGGAAATGCTGGATCATATGGGAATTCTATTTTTGATTTTTCGAAGAAACGCCATCCTGTTCTTCCACAGGGGCTGCACCATTTTACGTCCCCACAAATGGTGCCCAAGGTTCCAATCTCTCCACATCCTCACCAGCACTCGTTACTTTCTGTGGAGCGCGATCTCGTGAGCTTTCGAGTTTCCTGTCTCCGAGGATCACTGGGGGAGTAAGAATTTGTTACATGCAAAAAAAAAAAAAAAAAAAAGAAGAAGAAGGTTTAAAATGCCACTGGTAAGTCTGTAGTGTGACTGTCATCTGGACCTGCTTCCACGGGAGAAAGCGGGCGCCTGGGGTGACGCCCTGCTCCCCGGGGATAGTGACGCCACGTCTCAAAGTCCTTAGCCCTCAAACAGGTGAGTGAGGCTCTGCTCCCGGGACGGTAGTGTGACCTGCGCCCCAGGGAACGGGCTAGGACGGAGGCCCTTACCCACTCCCCCCCCCGCCCCCCGGGGTCCCAACTTCTTCAGAACCCTCAGTCTCTGATGTCGCAACCTCTACTTACGCCCGCTTCCCCCCCCGCCCCCCCGCCCCCCCCGCCCCCCCCCCCCGCCGCCAGGCCCAATGGGAACGGAACTGAGCTGGGCCTTTCCAACCTCGCTTGACTCTGTGACCCAGAGTCCCCAGGCCTGGGACACAGAGCAGAGTGGAGGCAACACCACAGCAAGGCATGAGGCAAAGAGGGGGCGGGTGTCATCTGCATGTCCCTTGGCCTTCTGCATCCAGACGGGGGGCAGCTTTGGGTGTGGGACAAGAGCGAGGGCCTTCGGAGCCAGACGGAGTCAGTCTGATTTCCGGCTTGGCCATTCACCAGCTGCGTGATCTTGGATAAACCATTCCCCCTCCCCCTCAAGCCCTCACTTTCTCATCTGTAAAATGGCTGGACCGGTGCTTGGCACACAGGAAGCACTCACTAAAGACTTTCGAGAATTGCCAGCATCGTCATCGTCCTCAGTATCACAACATTCCACACGGAACGGTGAGGTCACAGCTGTGTCAAACCGTCCATGGCTGCCCGCGACCAGCAGGAGAACGTACCCCACACTCGTGGACTGGCGGGCGCGGCCCGGCCTGGCCCCTGCCGACACCTCCAACTTCCTCTTCCCATCGCTCATCACATCCCAGTCACTGGGCTGCCCTCCTGTCCCTCAGACTCCCAGCACTCCTTTCTGCCACAGGCCCTTTGCACATGCCCTCCTTCCTGCCTGAAATGTGCTATCCCCACCCCACCCCACTCCCATCCCTTCAACAGTTCCCCTTGAGAGGCTCTGTTTCCCCTCAAGCATTAATTCTTCAGAGAAGCCTTCCAGGACACCCCACGCTCCTCCACTCGGGAACCCTTGCCGCCCCCCCCCCCCATAGCACTTCTCACATATGCTCACGGTCCTGAACCGTGCGATCATTTGCAGACTCTCAGCCACCCCACACGAGTTCCACGAGGCCAGGATCATCCCTGTTTTTGCTCCTTGCTGTAGTGCAGACACCAAGGACAGGCTTGACCCAGGTGCCCCCAAAAGATTAGTCAAATTGACTTATTAATTTCCCGAATCTCCCTGATTTGGGAAACCCGGGTTCTCTTCAGCAAAGACGCTCCCTTGTCCACACAGCTAAATAAGCTTTAACTTTCATACTTCCGATGAGACAAATGTGAGAAAACCCTCCACTACAATCCTGTGTCCTCATTTCTCAGCTCAGAAAAATATGGTCACGGCACTCAGAGCAGCTGCTCACAAGTCCTGCTGTGCCTCCTCGGAGTCCAGCCTCCGGCCACCCCTGCCTCAGAACACGTGGGAGGCTCCGGGCTGCTCCGCGGGGTCATCCCTTGCTTGGGGATAAACGCCAACCATGAGTAATGGCGGGCTGCAGAGGGAGGTGCGATGCATTTTCAGCCCCGTCAGCAAGATCAGCGACAGCCACAACACGTGGCCCAGGGTGAGGGCCTGACTCAGCTGGTCCACGCACAGCAGCCTCCCCCCAGCCAGCTGGGGAGTGAGGGCGCACACCCCAAGGGGGCCACAGGGCGGGAGGCCTAGGGTTGCCAAAATGCATGCACTCGCTGACTCGTCCATCACGCTTGTCTATTTCGACAGCTACTATCCGGCCGCTACCGGGTGCTGGACGGTTTGAGGGGACTCCTCGCGAAGACCCGGGTCCTGCCCTCCTGGAGCAGGAGGAGGAACTCAGCAAGCGATTGCACAAACACAGGAATTCCTTCTAGGGGAGGTCAGGGATCCCCCTTTGCCCAGGCTCAGCACCCTTGCCTCTCTAGGCTTCAGGCCGGCTTTAGGGGATGCTTCAGAAGTCGCCCCCCCTTCCCTGCCCCAGGAGGTACTCAGACAGGAGCAATGTTGATGTGCATTCAAAATGCCCTCGATGGGGGCGCCTGGGTGGCTCAGTGGGTTGAGCGTCTGACTTCGGCTCAGGGCACGATCTCGCAATTCATGGGTTCAAGCCCCGCGTCGGGCTCTGGGCTGACGGCTCAGAGCCCGATTCTGCGTCTCCCTCTGTCTCTGCTCCTCCCCACCTCATGCTCTGTCTCTCTCCCTCAAAAGAAAGAAAGAAAGAAAGAAAGAAAGAAAGAAAGAAAGAAAGAAAGGTTAAAGAAGAAGAAGAAGAAGAAGAAGAAGAAGAAGAAGAAGAAGAAAGCTTTGAAAAACATGCCCTCAACGAAAGAACTTTCTTGACTCCGTGATGCAAACAGCTTACAGGCAATAATCACCACGGGCACCACAGTGGTGACTGAGGTTGGGGCCAGCTCGGGAGAGTGACACCCATCTGGAGGAGGCGTGGAAGAAGGGTGGACGATCCTGAGGCGGAGGTGAGTCAAGGGAAGACTTGGGACCTGGGGTCATTGCCTGGTTCGGCTCGGCTCCGTGGTGAGGCCCGGGGCGAATGAGGAGGAGGAAACCCCCGCCCACAAGGAGGAGGAAACCCGCGGGGAAATTCGCACCCCTGTGGCTTGCCAGCCCGAGGACAAGAGTTCTCAGCCCCTGTCACATGGACACACACACACGCGTGAGCACGGACACACCGGCACATGCCGGCATGCACTTAAACACAGACACGTTCATAACGACTCCCGGACACGGTGCACAAACGCACCGCATGTTCACACGCACCCAAGGGTAAATTTCTGTCGGTCTGTCTGTCGTCCGCTCCAGAACGGCCCTCTCTCGAGGCCGCAGCCCCCTCTGTGAACCGTTTCTGTGCTCCCATGATCCTCCAGGCTGCCCCCCAGCTGCCACATCGCCTGAAATCCTGGGAAATTCAGAAAGAGGCTTTTCAACGTCACCCCTTGACTTTTAGCCTTCAAATATATTTTGAAACATTGGGGCTCAGTCCTCAGGCTCGCTCAGGGGCGATCTTGATTTACCAGGCAGGTGGGGGGCAGGTAGGAGGCTGGGGCTGGGTAGAGAGGGGTGGAGAGCGTGGGTAGATGGGGAGGGAGGCAGATTCCATGGGGGGGTAAACTCCACAGAGCAAGAGATGGCTGAGGGCTGCGGGGGTCAAGAACGCAGCTCTAGTATTCCCAATCTGCCCCCCCCCCACGACAGTCACTCTGCAATCCTTCCCAAGGGGCTTCTCTCCAGCAAGCCTCAGTTTCCCCATCTGTACAATGGGTGTGACCTACCCCACGGGGCCGGTGTCTCACTATCACTATAATATGATAGGCTCTGGACGCCCCAGAAAAGAAAGTGGGGGTGGGATGGGAATACCTCCCGCCAGTGCCTCCCCCCCACCCCCACCCCCACCCCCACCCCCACCCCCCCCAGGTGAAGCCAGGCTGAAAATAACCAGCATTTTCCTTTTCACTGCGGCTGAAGCAGCGCTTCCCGTAGGACACCGTGCCTGCTTATCAGGAGCAAAGCCGCTCTCTCCGCCAGAAGGTGACTGTGGGGGCTCTGGCTCCCCCCTCCAGCCTCCAGCCCGACTCCTACGGAGGAAACGCTGAATTCTCTCCCCCCCCCCCCCCCCCGTTCAGGTTTCTACCCACCGGCCCCCCCCCAAACAATTTTGCATATATTTAAATCTCCTCTGCCGTTTCCAGTCTGAGCTGCCCCCCCCCACCCCCAGAAAAAGAGAAAAAGAAATTACAAAGCCCGTCATCTGTCTCCGTCCCCGCACCCCATCTATCAGGGCCCGAGCCCGTCGCCTGGAAGGAGGCGCGCGCCCGGACGGCCGCTTTAATGGGGCGCCGCGTGTGACTGTGCGGCCGCGGCGGGCGCAGCCGGCCGGCATTTGCATACATATTAAACGGAGCAGTAAAAAATGCAGACATGCAAACCATTTGGACGGGCTCCTCGGCGCAGAGCCTGCCAGGAAATCAATCTTCTGGTTTCTTAAAGGAAACCTGCTCGGGAGGAGGTGGCGAAGCCAGGCAGCCCGCGGGCCTTGGGAGGGGGCGGCCGTCATCTGTCCATCTGTCCGCGGGAGCCCAGCCGGCTGTGGGGGTCCTTCCCGGCCACGGCCTCGGTGCACCGCGGACAGGGAGCGGGGACGCGGAGCCGCCGTCAGCCGGGGCGGTGGCGGGCCCTTGGCCGGGCCGGCTGTGCGCCCCAAAAGCAAGAGGCTCGGCCACTCTGAGCTCCCCTCACCCCGTGGGCTGTGACCCTTTGGCGGGGCGTCTCCCCCTGCCCGGAGGGTGCTAAAGTTCCTCCCTGGCTTTAAACTCCCTCCCTAGCCAGCGTGGCCTGGCGAGGCGCTGCTCCCTCCAGCCTCCTTACCTGCAAATGGGGTGTGTGATTCTCAGAGGAACGTCTAGCTCACTCGGGTCACCTACCCCTGCCCTCCAGAGACGCGGGGTCCCAGTATTACCCTGAGCAAGCCCCGGACGACTGTCCCTAGCACCACGAAAGGCAAGGGGCCCAGAGCCTTAGCAGAAACAGACTGCCGCCTGTTCCGCCCACCCCCTTCCTTAATTCCACTTTACAGATACGGAAACTGAGGCTCTGTAAAAGGTGCCACCACCAGGAGGCTTGAGACAGGGGGAGCCGGAGATTCCAATGGGCTCCGAGTGACCCGTGGAGGGGCCTCCCCAGACCCCAGACGGCACTGGTCAGTACTGTCAGGGGACGGACGGAGCTCAATCTGGGGTGTCAGGGAATGCTGCTCTCCCGGAGAAGGCGGGTGTGCCTGCGGAGAAAGAAATTCATTTGGTGCCTGGGCGGTACCGTGAAGGTCCTTCCTTGAAGGGGACTGGAATAAGGAAGGAAAAGGGGGCTTTCGAGAACCAGCTCAAGTTTGTCCTCCATCCGTTCACGCCGCACTCCTGGAGGTGACGGATGGAGGTGACCAGCGGCCCCAGGACAGGCTAAGCACTGGGCAGCACCAGGGAGGTGGGGAGGGGAGGGGTGCGCCCAGCCCCCTGAGAGCCAACATCCTCTCTGAGCCCCTGGGGCTTGAGCGAAGAGCCCAGCCAGGGCTGGGGGAGGGGGGCCTTTGCCTTCAGTGGGGAGAGCTTCCCACTCGGGTGGGCGGTGCCTCCCTGTGTGACCTTGGGCAAAGGCCCTGCCCTCTCTGGGCCAAGGTGGCTGAGCTGACTGTACTCCTCTGTCTCCCTTTGGAGGTCCCTCCCTTTCACCTCTGGCCTCCAAGCTCTCTGGGCCTCAGTGCCTTCTGCAGGCTCCAGGGTACAGGCCGGGCAGGCAGAGGGGGAGGAAGCCGGCAGGGCGGGAAAAGGCGGGAGGGGCAGGAGTTACAGGAACCGGCTGGGCCCGGGCGATTGCTCAACTGGGGAGCCTGGCCCTGCCGCCTCCACTTCCAGCAGCCGGCCCTCCCTCCCAGCTCTGCATTGCAAACATTCCTCACCAACCTCGGAGGCTGCTGCCCCCCCCCCCACCCCAGGGGGAACTGCCGCAGACACAGCACGAGGCCGCCAGGAACGCTTAACCCCTTCCGTCCTTCCAGGCAGAGCCTTCGGGGGCGCGAGGATAGAGCTGGGTGGCCAGCGGGGTTCCCAGGCTCTGAGTGACCCAGTCAGGTGGATAGCCGGCCCCAGGCGACCGGCCTGAGTCAACAGGCTGTATGTCGGGCCCCTGCAGTCTCCCGTCATGGATTCACTCTGCAGACATTTCCAGAGCTCTCCTGGGATGCTGGGCCTGGGTAATTGGACGGGGAGGTCCTCATGGAGCCCACGTTCCATTGTGCGTGTGTGTGTGTGTGTGTGTGTGTGTGTGAGTGGAGAGGGGTTATCAGATAAAGAGGAGTTTTTTAGATCATTGCCATGATGAGCCCTACAAAGGAGAAGTACAGGGTGAGCCTGAGCGCGAGCTAAAGTGCTCAATTAGGCAGGGAGGGCTTCCTGGAGGAAGTGACATTTAGGGAGCCATGAAAAGAGGAGTGTTCTAGGTAGCAACGCGAGGTTCCAGAGAGAAGAGAGAGGGAGAGGTCGGCATGTTCCAGTCTGTGTGTCTGAAGGAGAGAGGGTAAGGGGTGGAGAGTCCTCAGGTGGGAGGGCTTGGCCTGTGCCAGGCTCCAGAAGGCCTTGGGGCCACTCCCAGGCTCAGACTGTCTTCCGAGGGCAGTGAGGAGCCATGGAAGGTTCCACCAGGGGAACGCCACAGTCAGATCCAACTCTCGGCACTAGGATTCCCTCGAGTGAAAAACAGAACCTTAACAGAGAGAGGGAGCTCGCATGTTTTCACAGACCAGATACAGTCTAAGCCCAGAACACCTGAACCACGCCAAAGTGCCACCAACAGGAGACATTTCAAATGGCAGCCTGGCAGCCGGGCCTGGCACTGGATTCTCCTGGGGCCCGGGTGGCCACTCTGAGCCTTGCGGTCGCCAGGCCGGCCGGAGGCAGCGGGCTCAGGCCGGCTCCTCCTCTGCTCCAGACCCCACTCTGCAGAGAGCTGGAGCTCCATAAATGCAGCAGTCAGCGCGCTGACATTAAGAGGGGCTGAGAGATCATTCAGCCCGGTGGCCTCCTCCCTGCACAGGTGAAGAAACAGACCCGGGGACAGCTTCCCCTGGGGGCAGGTGTGGCAGCGCACGTGTTCAGGGAGGAGGCCAGCCTGCCCAGCCTGCCTGTGACCTTGGCACCCACAGAGGAGACCCCCCCAAGCCCAGAAAACCAAGAACCGTTTGGACACTGGTAGTCACTAAACCCAGCTCGTGTCTGCTCCTCTGCTCCCTTGGAGCTTGAAGGAATGAGCCAGAGGACAACAAGCTGGTAGGAAACTTCTAGACCGTATTGTTTCCACTGCGGACACATTTTCTTCGCCCCAAGGGATAGAGCCAAGGGCTCCCAGGCCAGCCTGACCCAAAGACCTGCGTTTAGCACCTGCCATTCAAACACCCTCCATCAGCGGAGACGCAGGCTGGCGGGTCGGGGACCAGTGCCCGCATTCCGTTTCTGAGTCCATACCTGGTCCATTTGCAGGGACAGCAGATTTAGCCAGAGCTCCCCAAGACATGCTCGGTGGGTTGAGACTTATTGGGGGGGGGCTGCGGAACATACCCAGGATGCTCCCTCTGTTAAAATCATGCCCCAACAGGACAGGAAGGGGCCGGGCAGGCTCCATGCCTGCACACGCTCCAAGCGGAAGGAGGGGCTGGGTTCCTTCCAGCCCTCTGGGGTCACCCCTGCAGGAGGCCCAAGTGACAGCGGATGTCTATTTTGTGGCTGCGGGTCCACTCGTGGTCACAGAGCAAGGCTCCTTCCAGGCAAATGACACTTCTGCGAGGGTTCCTTGAACCTGGAGTGCCACCGCCATGGCTGGCTGCCGTCCGCTTTGTCACGGGTTAAAGCATCCCCGAGCCCTCGTGCTGGGTCAGGGATCGTCCCCCTGAATCATCGCAGCTGGAGGCGCCCGCCATTACCACCCCATTTTGCAGACGGGAAACTGAGGACCGTGGAGTCACCTGCCTGGGGTCGCACAGCTAACCGCAAATGGGCAGGCCTGGGGGGTGCGGGTGTCTCAGGCCCCCAGGGAACCCGCTCCTGAACACTAGGCCTCACTGCCTCCCAGCCTGGGGATGTGATCACTTCTCACAGCAACGAGGCTCCGGTAAACCCAAGACACCCCCACCCCCACCCCGGCTCACCCCGATCCCGCGTCTTGTCCACGTACGCGAAATAAATATTTTATCTCAGCCATTTATTATCTGTTTATCTTTGGCATTTATGCCTCCGAAGTTCACTCTCCAGCCTTCTCCACGTGGGTTCACCCGGGGTCACCGACTTGGTCTCTGAACTTCTAGAAGGCAGACCTACTTGTGCTGTTATCGCCCTCATCACAAAATAATCTCACTTTGTGAGTTTCATAGGAAGGGGTGGCCTAACTTGGAAACATTGCTGGAACCCACTGGTTGGGGACAAGGATTGCGTGGCGCCATGATGCCTGAGAGGGGGCACGGGGGGAGCGCTCGATAAATGGGGCTGGGTTATTATGGTTCCTTTCGTTCCCTGTTCTCGTCCTCTTCCCTTATATCATAGGTTAGCGGGTCACTAGTCAGAGTTCCTAACTGACACTCAATGGCAAGAACCCAACTGTGCGAATGAGGCAAGTTACCTTCCCATACCGCAGTGATTGGTTACTGGGTCGTCTACTTGCGAGATGATCTCCAGACGATTCCTACCTCCCGGTGTTCACATTGCTTTTCTTTTCTTTTTTTTTTAATGTTTTATTTTATTTTTGAGAGAGAGAGACAGACAGACAGAGTGTGGACGGGGGAGGGGCAGAGAGAGAGGGAGACACAGAATCCGAAGCAGGCTCCAGGCTCCGAGCTGTCAGCACAGAGCCCGACGCGGGGCTCAAACCCACGAACCGTGAGATCATGACCTAAGCCAAAGTCAGACGCTTAACCGACTGAGCCACCCAGGCGCCCCCCGGTGTTCACATTTCTGTAGGCCCCGCCACCGTGAATATGGCTGCCCCGCGGGACCAATAGGATGCTGCAGAAATGGCCCAAGGTTAGGTCCAGAGAAGGACCCTCCAGAGAAGTCCCTGGGGCAAGGAACTGAGGTCTCCTGGCCAACAGCCAGCACCGCCTTGCCAGCCCGATGAGTGCACCATCTTGGAATCCACCGTCTGGCCCCGGTCGAGCCGTCGGATGACACAGCCCTCCCCCCGCTTACCCACAGAATCCCTTACCCGCAGAAACTTTGAGATTGATGCTTATTGTTTCAAGCCGCTAAGTTTGGGGTGATTTCTCATGCAGCATCAGGGAACTAATTGAGCAACAGAGCCTTTTAGTTACGAGAGCCTTTCATTGACTTGGTTCCTAAAGTGTGTTGTGTGCAATACTGATCCCAGAATAGGATGAAAAGCACAGTCTGTCTGTCTGACGTGGCCTGACTTGAGTCTCTTATTCGAGAATTGCAGCGTTCCTTGGCATATCCAAGCAGAACCCCCAGGCCACGCCCCCTCACCCCCCCCCCCCCCCCCCCCGCCACCCGCCTTGGGCGAGGAAACCTAGCCTTCTCTTAACCCTGCTTGTCTCAGGAGTCTTTGTGGAACGCTGGCTTCAGAGCCCCCAGAACACTCTTTGGGAGACACAGCCAAATGGTCACAGCAGCAAGCTCCTTGAGTATATTAAACGATTGTGCCCGGGGGCACCTGGGTGGCTCAGTCGGTTAAGCGGCCGACTTCGGCTCAGGTCACGATCTCGCGGTCCGTGAGTTCGAGCCCCGCGTCGGGCTCTGTGCTGACAGCTCGGAGCCTGGAGCCTGTTTCGGATTCTGTGTCTCCCTCTCTCTGACCCTCCTCCGTTCATGCTCTGTCTCTCTCTGTCTCAAAAATAAATAAACGTTAACAAAAAAAAAAAAAAAAAAACGACTGTGCCCAGTAGAAAAAACAAAAACACTCCCAGCCTGATAGAGTGTGGCCTACGGCCTTTTACACAAAGACAAGGTGGCCAGCCCGTCAGGACAGACAGCCCCTCCGGGCTCCTTTTCCAGTTTAGGGGCTGGTTTGCTCTGGGTCTCTCTGGTCCAGCCAATCTTACATTCGGCGATATTGGTCAGGGCCCTTGGGCGTGAACCTCAGACCATTAGGGGACCATTTAGGATTCAGGTTTTGGTTCCCAAATTCTGCAGTTCGAGCTCTCGTGAGTTCTGTAGCACCGCCCCCCCCACAATCCGTGGCGGTGGGGGAGGGCCGCACCCATGAACTCTCCACCCCTCGCCTTGGCCGCATCCTCAAGGCCAATGCCTCAGCGTTAGATACTTCTCAGTGGGAACACTACCATGGTCTTAAAACACGACCACTGGAAAACAGCATTTGATATAGAAAAATTCATTTTACAGGCAACTTTTTAAGAGCGAATCCACCCCCTTCGGCGAGGGAAGCTGCACTCAGAAAACCGCATTCTTTCGGGCCCCTGGGGCTGCGTGGGGGTGGGAACAGAGATCTTTCTCCGCGCTAGGAGGCAGAAATCTTTTCTTCTGGTGAAAACATAATTTTACCCTCACGTTGCCTCGTCTTTCCCGTCCTGGCCATTCTGGGGCTCTCAGGCCTTTCTGGAACCATTGCTTCCAGATACCACGTGGCCTGCTTTCCTCCTCGGGCCAGGGAGTGGCACCTGCGGCTGCCTCACCTGGGTGCCCCTGCCCAGGCCCGCTGCATCGACTCTCCACTTGGACGAGATCTCCAGGTGCTCTGGGGGCACGTTAAAGCAGGGGCTCAGATATCGGGCCTCCTCGCTCCCCTTCCAGGCTGTCTGTCCCATCACAGATGGCTGCTCGCAGGGGTTCTACACCTTGGCACCCCCTCTGCGTCGCAGACATCCAGTGACACGGCCAGGGCATGGGGACCTGAACAAGAGGTAGCAGCAACAGCCCGTGTCCTTGCTTTGGGTGGGATTCCACCAACCCACTGGGCTCGGCCAGACTCTCGAGGGGATGACGGGAGCCGAACGGGCATCACCGTCGCCCTTGATTAACCTAAAATACGAAAGCTTCTATCACTGAACAAAAGCACTTTGCTTGTTGGAGAAACACGGGCCTTGGGGCGCCTAACAGCAGGAGGGACTTTTCTGGCGGGAACGTAGAGAGGAATTAGCTTAGAAATTTGAGTTACGGAAAGAAGGGCATTTGTCTCAATTATTTTTCAGCGGTGGCACCTGCTTTCTGATATTTTCTTTAAAACGAAGCAAGGGGCGCCTGGGTGGCTCAGTCGGTTGAGCGGCCGACTTCGGCTCAGGTCATGATCCCACGGTTTGTGAGTTCGAGCCCCGCGTCGGGCTCTGTGCTGACAGCTCGGAGCCCGGAGCCTGCTTCGGATTCCGTGTCTCTCTCTCTCTCTCTCTGCCCCTCCCCTGCTCACGCTCTGTCTGTCTCAAAAATAAATAAACATTAAAAAAAAATTTTTTTTTTTTAAACGAAGCAAGTGCTTCCCCACCCGCTGCCGGCCCCCGCCCGTACCGGGGTGCAGGGGCAGCCCCCAAAGGCCACACCACGGACTAGAACACCACAGCGAAGGCCAAGCCAACTCAAGAGCAGTCCGTTGTGAGATCGAAAACACGTGCCCTCCGCCAGCAGCCACAGCAAAGGGCTTAGAACTCTGATACCGACCTACCAACAAGGGGGACTTTTTAAGGCAAGGTCCCAGGGAGGTCTTTCCAGTGGTTTTTGATAGGCGGGGTCAGTTACACGGCCTTGGGTGCCCCCTGGTACACCAGGTGTTTCCCTGGTCTGTCCCAGGAGATGTAGCTCTTCCAGGGCAGAGACTACCTTGGGGTCATCGCTTCATTTTCCTCACCCAGGAAATGGCGATCCCGGTCACGGCCACCTTGTGGGGTCGCGTTGGGGGGGGGCGGGGGGCCTGAGCAGGCGAAGAGTTTCACTCGTGCCTAGGGTGCAGGACACGCCCTCGAGTGGGGGAACACCACCCAGTCTTCCAAGGGCCCAATGCAGTGCTGGGCACGCAGCAGGTGCTCGGATGCTGTTTGGCGTTCAGACAGATTTTTTTCAAGCCAACGTTTCTTAAAGTATAGGGATAAAAATTGTATGTTATTCGTGGAACACGTTAGTTTTTAAATGATGTTTAAGCTCATTTACTTATTTATTTTGAGAGAGAGAGAGAGAGAGAGAGAGAGAGAGAGAATCCCAAGCAGGCCCCATGTGACTGACAGTGCAGGGCACGATCCCACGAACCACGAGATCATGACCTGAGCCGAAATCAAGAGTCTGACGCTTAACCGACTGAGCCACCGAGGTGCCCCCTAAATGTTTTTTTTTTTTAACACAAAAAGCTTGAGGGCGCCTAGGTGGCTCAGTCGGTTAAGCGTCCAACTTCAGCTCAGGTCATGATCTCACGGTTTGTGCGTTCGAGCCCTGCGCCGGGCTCTGTGCTGACAGCTCGGAGCCTGGAACCTGCTTCCGATTCTGTGTCTCCCTCTCTCTCTCTCTCTCTGCCCCTCCCCCGCGCTCGTGCTCACTCTCAATCTCTCTCTCTCCCCAAAATAAATAAACATTTTAAAAAAATCTTTAAAAAAAAGAGAGAGAAAAGCTTGACCTCTTTCTCCCCACCTACAGCCAGGCATTAAGATAGATATATGCATGTCCCCATTCTACAGATGAGGAAGCCAAGGCTCAAAGAGGTCAGAGGCTCCCAAGGTCACTCAGTGGTAGAGTCAAACTCTTAAATATCAGCATCTCGAGTTTACAACCTCTGGCCTCCCTGAGATGGTTGTTTACATCCTCCAGAACCAGGGGCCCCGTTGTAGAGATAAGCAACAGCGACCAATTGCACATATGACTTAACCTGGCTAGTAATCATATAGTAAGGTCATTTCCACTTCAAAGATTTCTCTGGGGGGGGACCAATATGACAAAGAAGGGAAGTTTGAATCAGGCCACGTGCACACACACACACACACACACAACCGCAACTCTGGAAACAGTACAACTTCCCTAACACTGAGCTAACTCTGGCCAACTTTCATCCGATTCCCCAGGAAGCAAGGAAAAGGTGGGGAAGGGGCAGATTCCCTTTAGAAGGTTTCACATGTTTCAGTATAAGACCTGAGAACAGGGGCGCCTGGCTGGCTCAGTCGGTAGAGCGTGAGGCTCTTGATCTTGGGGTCGTGGGTTCAAGCCCCACGTTAGGCATGGAGCCTACTTAAAAAAATTTAAAAAGACCCGCGAACCCTCGGTGGAGGGCAGAGGTGGGAGGATTTGTGTTCTGTAGCTTTCCTGGGGAGAATCTCAGACGGGATCTCTCAAGCAGCGGTGTGAGGTGGTGATTAGCATCTGGGCTCTGAAGCTACAGAGACCTGGGGGGGGGAGGCGGGTAGGGTCCCTCCTGGCGAGCTGTAGGACCACTCTGACCTTCGGTCTCTTCATCTGAAATGAGTCCAGCAAAGCTTTGCTGTCCCGCTGCATCTTGTGGAGCTAGGGCTGGGTGCCGGGGGCTTGGCAATCAACGGAAGAGACCCCTGCCTGACAGAGGAAACAGTGAACGCAGAGACGGATTCAGAGATCAGCTATACAGAAATAACACGGGGACGAGAATAATGTTTATCGGAGGCCGGTGGCGAGGGCTCAGAGTATGCATCCAAGGCAAGGCTGAACCCTGCGTCGATCACAGGCCGAGCACTCAGTCGGTAGAAACCCGCGCTGCTTGCTCGGGTGGCTTTTATTATCACTGTAACCCGAATAAAACCCGGCAGCCTCGGGGTCCAGTCTCAACGCAGCGGCCGGTTCAAACACCACTCTGACATCCCACATCACCAAAAAGCAGTTCAAATCTTCCTGATCTCTCACAGAGGCGCCAAAGGGGGGAATTCCTAGGCAACACCACACACAAAAGCATCCTCAAGGCTCTCGGGGCCAAGGTACCCGCCCAGAAGGCCTCAATTGCTGCAGCAACATCTCATGTCTCTGCACCTCCCTTTCATTCGACCTCAGGGGACGGGGCTCTGGGCGCATCCAGGCTCTGCCCTGGGTTGCTTAACCGCTCCGATGACCTCAGTTTCCTCATCTGCAAAGTGTAAATAAAAATTGTACTGCTTTCAAGGAGTCATTGTGGGGGCCAGACAATGCCTTCAAGGGCTCCGGATGGGCAGACACAGCCAGGCTGGGAAGTAGGAATGCCAACTGTTAGGATTCCTTCTCCTGCCCTCCCTCACCCTGCCCTTTGCATCCTACCCACCCCAGTTAGGAGCTCTGGAAAGGGTCTCCTGTCGGTTAGTCTGGGCTTTCCAGGTCTTGGCACTCAGGCAGCTCAATGCCCGGAACCTATCCCCCCAACCCCGCCCAACCCACGGAGCACAGGATAAACCCAGGGCTGGGCAGGCAAACTCTGGAACTTTCTGAGGAGGGGCCACCAAGGGCTAGGACCACGGCATCAGGTGGCATTCTCCTTCCCCTCCCTCCTGCACAGAGGCAGTGTCCCCCTGGGTGTCACCTCAGAGGGCAGGACCAGGTGTTCTCCGGGGAACTCGGGGCCTGCTGATACAGGCGAGAGATGGCCCCCCACCAACACAGGCCACGGATTGCCATAGGCCTGGGCAATGTGGCCCAAGGTGGCTTCCAGGGCCCCAGGGCAGGTCCCACATCAGGGGTCTGTGTGTCTCCCTTCCCAAGGGGCCCTGGGCCGGGCCCCAGCAAGAGGTGAGCTTCTGGCCCTCACAGGGCTCCCAGACCATCGGGGCCTGAGCATAAGGTGAGACCCCCAGGTGAGCCACAAGATGACCTACTGGGCTGTCACAAGATGACCTACTGGGGTGCCCAGGAGGACTTCCCACAGGAAGGGCACAGGAGGGAAGGGCTGGAGGGAGAGGAAGGAAGGGGGTTCCAGGAGCAGGAAGAAGTTCTCTCCCACTGTAACCTCCACCATCGGCTCTGGGAGAGCCACGCTCCCTTGGGAGGTCAGAGGACAAGAGCTCTTTCTCCCAATTCACTGCTGGGGAGACCAGTTCTAAGAGAGAAAGGGACGACTCCCAGCTGGGGCTAGAGCCCGCAGCTCCTGACCCCTGGCTCAGGTCAGAGAATCAAGACGCACCCCTGGCACCTGCCGAGGGGCCGGTGGGCCTGTTATCATCACCCCCATTTCACTGGTGAAGAAACTGAGGCTTAGTGACATCACAACAGGCCTCCAGTCTAGCCGTTTTTCGTTTTTGTTTTTGTTTTTTTTTGGTCTATCTCGGGGGGATCTAGGAAAAGCCTGAGGTGTCCGGAGGCGGTCCCCAGGTGGGGCAGGAAACAGCCAGGTGCGGGGGTGGGGTGGGCGGTGGGGTAGGACGGAGGGGAGCCCGGAGGGAAGGCAGAAACCGACACCCAGGAGGGAAAGGCTGAGGAATGTGGGTGGGGATGGGGTGGGCCTCAACAGGCCAGTCCGGGAGGGGCCCAGGGCCCTAGGCAGCCCCCTCACTCCGGAGCGAGACCCCGGCTTCCCGGAAAAACACCACCCCCAGCTGGGCGGGGAGAAGGACCACTGCCTCCAGGCCGCCCAATCAGATGCACTCCCGGTCTGATGGAGGAGGCAGCCCGGGCGGAGGGCTCCCAGGGCCTTCCCGGAGGAGCCCCGGGGACCTACCCCGGATTCGGCGCCCCCCCCCCCCCCCCGCCACCCCCCAGCCTCATTAGCACCGACGCCCGCCGTCCTCCCCTCAGCTTCCGGTGGCTCCAGAATTTAAAGGTTAAATCCTAACCTCATCTGAGCAGTTTCTCCCGGCTTTGCCTACCCAGCGCCAGTTGCTGGTAATTATATGCATCTCCGAGCAGCCAATCAGCTGTCAGACTGACAGATACTGATCTTTTCGTTTTATTTTTAGCTCTGTGCTTCCCCCTCTAGTTGCAAAAAAAAAATTCTGTTTGTTCTGTGTGCTGCTGCCTGGCTCCCAGCTCTGCAGCCGGCTCTCATCTCCGCCAGCCGGGCGGGAGCAGGAAGCCGCAGGGGCTGGAGCCTCCTGTCCTTCCAGAAAGGGGGGAACAAAACACACCGGCTACCCCCCAGCGGCGGACCCCGGGCTGCGGTGGGGAAGGGAGGAGGCCGGGTGCTGGGCGCACAGGCGCCCTCGGAGGCTGGGGGGGGCAGGAGAGGCCCTGCACTTGGCCTGTGGCCTTGCACGGAAGAAAGCGAGTCCTTCCCCACGGGCTGGGGGCTAGCAGAGAGGCAGAGACACAGCCAGAAAGAGGGGACTGGAAGAGAAGAGACCAGCTCAAGCCCCCCTGGAAAGGCTTTTCCCCCAGAACTGAACAGAAGTAGGGGGCAGGAGTGGCTGCCAGCCCCGGGAGCACTGGAATGGGAGTCGCCAGGGCTCAGGCAGGGGGGTGTGGGGGGGAGCTGGGCCCCCTGTCCTAGGCCTGCGTGCCTCCTGGGCCACCTGAAGGGCAAGTGCAGTGCTCTTCAGAATCTATTTGTGGGTCTTTCTGGAAGGTTCTGTGGACCTCCCTGAAAACACCAGGAGGCTGGCAATTGTAGGCCGGCCAGCAGGAGGCTCCTGTTCACAGGGGGTCTCTGGAAGGAGAGAAGGAATCTGAAGGCCAGGCCAGGCAAGCTCTTAGGTCCCAGAGTCTCTCCCACAGTCAGGGGCCCTGATCCAAGGGAGTAGCCAGTGCTACAGAGGGATGGAAAGGATTGTGATGTTTCCTTCCCTGTCCTGGCACTCTACAGTTTGCTGAACACTTCCTCGCCCCAGGGGCCTCCCTTCCTTCCCCCTAGTTAGCCTCAGGATGCCGTGACACAGGGGTCAGGGGGCCTGGTGAAGATCACCTCTGCTCTGATTGGTCTGTGGGGAAGGGAGGCAGTGGAGCCTCATGGTTAGAGCTTCGGGGCACATCACTCAAGTTCAAACCCCAGGGCTGCCACTTACCAGCCCTGTGAGCCTAAGTGAATGCCCCAAGCTCTCTGGGCCCCAGCATCCCCATCGGAAAGTGGGGGGGGGGGGTGCCCAGTGCCACCCCCCCACCTCACAGGATTGCTCTGGGGATAGAGTCACACTGTAGGGTGCTCCCCACGGCCCTGGCGTGCGGGGGGGGGGGGGGGGGCCCAGCGCGCTCGTGAACAGGTATTATTAGCGTCTCTGTTGTGCGGATGGGGAAACTGAGGTTCGTGTGACTCATAATTGGCAGAACTGGGACTAGAATCCGCCCCCCGCCCCCCACCTTGGCTTCCTTTTCTCTGACACCACAGATGGCCCGCTGAGAAAAAAGAGAAAGGAGAGTGGGAGAAGGGAATTAGGAGCCCGAGAGAGACGGAAGGGAGGCAGCGGCACCGTGATCAATTACTTGGGCTATAAATTTCTGCTGTTTTGCAAAGTGAGCACACAACCTCGGAGAAGCATCGCTCGCTGGGTCTGCTCACGAGAAACCGAGCAGCCAGGCCCACGGCAGACGCTAACGATGGTGGGAGCCAGAGGGGGAGAGGACACGAGCTCCAGGGTGGGGTCAAACTGGCTGGCGGCGTGGGCTGAGGGCAAGGACCCCAGGAAAGGAGTGAAGCAGGGGAGAGGCACCAGAGCGCGGGCAGGCGTGGGAGCTGCCCCCGGGGGGGGGGGGGGGTCCCCTTGCAGGGGGCGGGGGGCGGGTCAACTTCCTCCTCTTTCCCGAAGCTTCGTCTTCCCCGTCTTCCCCGCTGGGCTGCCCCAGTATGCCTGCCTGGCCAGCCCCCCTGCCAGGCTTTGGCCATCGGTCCTGGGGCCGGCTGGGCCGGTGGCTCAGGTGGCTCACGAACATCAGCTTCCTCATCTGTAAATGGAGATCGTGTGGCATTCTTCCTGTCCCCGGGATTAAAGCTGCTCTGTTGATGAGAAAAGTAACCGAGGGCGGAGGTAGTTTGGAGGCGGGTCCACTGAAGTACGGAAAAGATGGGGCCAGTCCTCTCACTCGGTGGAAAGGGGTGCCCGCAGGGGGGATGTAACGGGCCCAGACCTGTCTCTCAGTCTCCCAGCATGTAGGGACCAAGGGGCGGGGGGGGGGGGGTGGGCTGGGGGTGCACTTTGTGCTTGGGACATGGGCCCAGATTCCTGGCCTCCACCTTCCTGGAACCTTGCCACCGTCCATTTAGGAAAGGAGCCATGGGCGGAGTCCAGCCAGTCCCTCTGGAATCTCTCTCAGGCCTTCCACACTGTGGAACTGCAAAGACCACGGCGGCGTTGCAGAAGGACCCCCCGCGCGTCTGCTGGGCCTGAGGAAATTCAGCAGGGAAGCATCCGGGCCCTGTAGAGACATCGTGAAGTGAGCGAGGCTGGGGTGGAGGGGCCTGAGGGCGAGGGGCGAAGCCCGTATGGGAGGTGAATCAGGGTCCTGGAGAAGATGCCTTGAGTTCAAGGGAGCATGAGGCCCCGGGCCAGCGGTGAATACTCTCCAGCCCTGGGGATTCCGGGCTGAAGGCAGGGGAGAAGCTTGTTACGTTAAAGGAAATTTAAGATGGAACAGAAGGGGCCCCTGGGTGGCCCAGTCGACTGAGCCTCGGACTCTTTTTTTTTTTTTTTTTTAATTTTTTAAATGCATATTTACTTTTGAGAGAAAGAGAGAGACAGAGTGCGAGTGGGGGAGGGGCAGAGAGTGAAGGAGACACAGAATCGGAAGCAGGCTCCGGGCTCTGAGTTGTCAGTACAGAGCCTGACGTGGGGCTCGAACCCACGGACCACGAGATCATGACCTGGGCTGAAGTCAGACGCTTCACCGACTGAGCGCCCCCAGATGCCCCGAGCCTTCGACTGTTGATTTCAGCTCAGGTCATGATCCCAGGGTTGTGGGAACGAGCCCCATGTCAGGCTCTGCGCTGAGTGTGGAGTCTGCCTAAGATTCTCTCTCTCTCTCTCTCTCTCTCTCTCTCTGCCCCTCTCCCCGCCTTGCACGCTCTCTAAATAAATAAATAAGTAAATAAATAAATAAAATGAAGAGAAGATCCTCTGGATGAGGATCATAAAAATGGTGTATTAGGATGAGCTAACAGATATAACAAGCAGCTCTGAAATACGTTTTTTCTTGCCTCTGGGGAAAAAACTCTGCTCACTCAGGGGCCCAGGCTCCTCCATCTTGTGTCTCATCATTTTCTAGGGCCTTCGCCTCCTCTGCGACAATCTTGTGGAAGGGGAAGGAGAGAGTGTGGAGGATGGCATAGGAGGAATTTTATGTGGCAGGAAGCGTAATACTTCAACTCGCACGCTATTGGCCAGAGCTTAGTCATGTGGCCACAACTGACTGCAAGGGAGGCTGGGAAATGTAGTCCGGCCGCATGCCCAAGAGGAAAATAAGGGACCAGGGTTTGGTGAAGGCACAGCAGTCCCCAGCACAAATGCTGTCCTGTTTAGGGGGATGAACTGGTGCCCATAGGGCACCCAGTTGTGGGGCTCGGCCACTGACTTGTGTGCCAAAGCTGGTTATTTGTCCTATAAATCCAGAGGCTGTTCTTCTGAGGGTCACCCTCCTCGGGAAACTGCATTAAAACGTGTGTGTGTGTGTGTGTGTGAGAGAGAGACAGATGGAGACAGAGACAGAGGGAGAGAGAGAAAGAGAAGAGACATAGATGGAGAGATCTTCCTGGTCTAGGGGGAGCATCCAAAGCTTTCACCAGATTCTTGGGGCACCTGCATGGCTCAGTCGGTTAAGCGACTGACTTCAGCTCAGGTCACCATCTCACAGTCTGTGAGTTTGAGCGCCGTGTCGGGCTCCGTGTTGACAGCTCGGAGCCTGGAGCCTGCTTCTGATTCTGTGTCTCCCTCCCTCCCTCTCTCTCTCTTTCTCTGTCCCTCCCCTGCTTGTGTGCTCCCTCTCTCTCTCTCTCTCTCTCTCTCTTTCTCTGTCCCTCCCCTGCTTGTGTGCTCCCTCTCTCTCTCTCTCTCAAAAGTAAATAAACATTAAAATTTTTTTTTCCCAGCTTTCACCAGATTCTCAAAACTCTGAGACATCACGGCTTAAAGAGAGATGGGCCACTCGGGTATGAAAGCGGCGGCTTAGCTGTGCAAAGCTGACTTTATTCGGGACTTAGAGAGCCCAAGGTCACCTCAGCTGATCCATGACAGCAGCCGTGGGGTCGTGGGATATGAGCAGTGGAGCCCAGCTTGGATAGGCGGGTGGAGAAACTGAGGCTCAGGGAGGGGGCCATCTTGTCCAGGGTCACACAGTGACTTTGGGGCAGGGCCATTGGATTACAGTCCGTCAGGTTTCTGTGGTTGTAAGCGACAGAAACGGGCTGTGTTGGCCTTGAGCAGAAAAGTACCCCATTGCCAGACTGAGGAGGAGGTCAGGACGGAAAGAAACTTGGGAGAGGCAGGCAGGCCCCAGTGAGGACAATCAGGGGAGACCCAGTGACCACCCTCAGGGACTGGCCACCAGGATGAGGAATGAGTCCCCCGTCCTGAACGGGGGGAAGGGCTAACGACCTAGCCAGGGCTACAGGCCCCGCCCGCTGGCAAGGGTGGGGGACAGGGGCGTCTGGACCCACAACCCACTCCCCAGGCTGCGCACACGAGGGGAACTCACCGTGAGGCAACTAGGGGGCTTTTGCCAGAAAGGGGGGCGTGGGTGCCCGGCCGGCCAAAACAGCAGATGTCCGCTCCGGCCTCCTGAGCCAGGATTGTGCAATCGAAAGAAAACAACCACGGGGCCGGCTTCCTGCAGCCCAGAGCCACGATCTAACCAGGGAATCCGGCCCAGAGCACAGCTGTGAGGCCAGCAAAACAGAGGCACCGGGCGGACCCCGGTGTTCCGGGCTCTGCTCGTTCCCACAGGAGACTGGCATCTCCCTGAGGGCAGCGAGGCAAGCTGGTTGCCCCACGCCCGGTGGGGCTCACGCGGGGCTTGCGCAGGCTGGTTAAGGGGAGACGGCACGAGCAAGGCTGGAGGAAGAGCCGGGGCTAAGGGCTGAGGGTGCAGGTGAGAATTCACTTCAGGAGAGCCGGGAGGGCTCCCAGCCTCACCCCACCCCGGCAGAAGGAGCTAGAAACCGCGGACAGAGGAGGGTGGCAGAGACACAGAGTGTGATGTCAGGGTCAACACAGCGAGGCTACAGTCCCCAGTTCCTCGAGGTCACTGGACACAGGCCATGCAGATGCGATTACAGCCCATAATCGGTTGTGGAGAAGTAAGGGGGACTGTTCCAGATACCCTGGGTGGGCCTGACTCCATCCATCGCTCGAAAGGCCTACGTATGGAGCTGAGGCTTCACTGATGGGGAAAATATTCCACCCGCAGGCAGTCGGCAGCGGCAACGGAGACCCGGGGTCCAGCCCGCCTTCGCGCCTGCCCCCCACAAGCCCCCCGCCCCGCGTTTTTCGGGTTCCACGCTTGTCCCACCGCCCCACAGCTGCGTGACCAAAGCCTTGCAAGCCATCTCTTCACACAGACCCACTGGTTCGGTTTCTCCAGCTGAAGCCTGACTAAGGCAGATGGAGAGGGCGAGGTGCAGGGGTGTGAGGGGAGGTTCCCAGGCCAATCTGTACTTAGAGGGGACCCACAGCCTTCCAGCCGAGCGCCGTAGCTGGGAGCGAGGACAGTGCCCCCCTGTAGGTGTCAGTGTTCAGAAAGGAGGCTCAGAGTTCTGGCGCCGCTGTGGCCGTCCTGTCCCCCTGGCCCTTGTCCCCCCCGTGTAGCAAACGTATCACTGAGCTCTGGGCTACAGATTGCTGCTGATTTCTCGGACTTTCAGACCCTCGAGGGCAGGGAGGAAGCACTGTGCCCTAGGACAGATGAGGAGACTGTGGGGCCCAGCCTGGCTCGGCTGTCTGGGGGCTCAGGTGGCCCCTGAGCTCTTTGAGCCTCACGCCTCTCTGTGCAGCCCCTGCAGCCCCCCCTGCCAAGGGTGCCACGGGAATGCACAGAGGCCAGAGTGCCCACGGGAACCCTCCTGCTGGTGCCACCGGGTCTGAGTTAACGTGGTGGAAGGATGGCCACAAAGGGGCTTCTGCACAGGCAGAAACCAGCCCCGGGTCCGGGTGACTGGGCTCAGGGGAGGGCAGGGCCCCCGAGGGGGAAAAGGCCCCGGAGTACTGTTAGCCCCTCTCGCCCAGGCCAGCGCTCTCGGGAGTCTTCAGACCCCCTTAAAAGCTCTCCCCAGCCTGTTAGTGGGAAATCTTAGGCAGAGGCCTAGAAAGTGCTCAGCCACCCCACCTTCGAGAAAGATCTCAGGCCACCACCAGAGCGGGGGCGGGGCAGCGGGGTTAATGTTCTGTTTGGCATGCCCTCCCTGGGACAAGGCAAGGGTGCAGGGGGAGGCTAGAGAAGGGGAGACCCCCTGACTCGAGCCATAGGCCTGCTTCCAAGCCCCGTGGTTGTTCCGTTCATCCTCATGAGCTCCCTGAGAGCTGGAGGAGCTGTGACCCCATCACGCCCATTTTACAGGAGGGGAGACTGAGGCACAGGGAGGTCAACTTCCTCCCCAAGGTCCCCCAGCAGGCTCGGCCGCTTGTGAGTCTGGCCCCGACTCTCCGATCCCGACACCCGGCCCCAAACCTCGGGAGAAGCCTCTCCCAGGAGGCCCTCCCTCGCGCGGCACCGTCTAAAACCGCCCCGTCAGGAGGATTCTATGTGTCTTCCGTTATAGCCCGTACCGTGGCCCTGCCCCCCACTTTCTCTTTCATCATGATGTTTGTTTGGTCTTCTGGGCTTCCACGCCCGCCCCCCAATATCAAAGCAGTAAACTCTCAGATGAAGAGCTCAGAAAGCACAGAGGCCTCACACCGTGGTGTAACTGATCGGCCCCGCACCCGAGGGTCCCCTCCAGATGTACAGACGGGGCCTGGCTCACTCACGCGTGGCTGCCTCTGGGGGTGAGGGCCCGGCCCAGAGCCAGGGCGGGGAGCGTCTCCGCCTCCCACCAGGGCTTCGCAGATCTTGGGTTGGTTTGTCAACCCAGTGCCTGGTGACATCCATCAGACCTGTCATCTGGGGCGTCGCTGTGTCCTAGAGCCAGCCTGAGCGCCTGCCACCCGGCGGCCTCCCAGCCTCAGACGCGCCACGGTCACCGCCCCTACTTTTCCAATGAGGAAACTGAGGCTCAGGGGGGCTGAGCGATTTGTCCAGGGTCTTGCGTCTGTGGCTCAGGACCGGTGATATTGCGCAGCCCCTGCCTCCCACGGAGAGGCATTTCCCGGGCCCTGTTAGTTAGTTACTCGTCACCAGGCTTCGCGCAGACACGTTGTGCCCAAGACCTCACGACGCTAAGACAGAACCAAGAGGCCACATCGAGCGACGTCCACTCGCTCCGTAAGGGCAAGTACCATCCCAGCTTCAAGCACCGGGCAGGCCCTGAGGCTGAGAGGGATTTTTACCTTGACTGTGATCCCAGAGATTCCCGGAAACCTGGTTTACTTAAAGCAAGGGAAGCAGGGATTGACCGAGTCGGGGCGGTTTCCGTGGAGCTCGGATGGTACAAAATGACGTTTAGCTTCTCTTGGGGGTGTGGGGACCATGGGCTGCGGGGGGAGTCGCTCGGTCCCCCGAGGAGACACCCAGATCACCCTACCGTTGACCGCCAACATCACCAAGAAGGCAGGGCCTTGTTCGAGGCCAGGAGCTTGCGAGGCCCGCCCTTGAGCCTTGTCGGATGGAACTCCCCCCAGGCCCGTCAAGGCTTCGATGGCCCCAGTCTCTGCTGACACCTGACTGCAGTCCTCTAAGAGACCGCAAGCCAAAACCACCCAGCTAGGCTGCTTCCAAATTTCCGACCCACGAAAACAGTGAGGTAATAAATGGTGATTGTTGTTTTCAGCTACTGTGTGTTTGGGGGTATTTGTTCTATAGCCACAGATGCATACAGTGGTGTGTGTGTGTGTGTGTGTGTGTGTGTGAGACTTGTAAACAGATGAATCAAGTGCTAACAGATGCGTAAGGGACTGGCCAGGGAAGGAAGGACCCCTGCTAGCTGGGGGAGGTGTTCCCGGAGGTGTCCTTCCAGTCCAGCAGAGAAAACAGCGAAATAGCTAAGGCTTTTTCTTTCGGCCCTTGTACTAAACAGGTTGGAGAGCTGCCGGTGGTTCTGGTAGGAGAATAGGGCCTTTCACTCCGTTGCCCCTGAGGTTTTTTTCAGCCTCGCCTTTGTCACCTCATTACGGCAAGGAAGCTGCCACAGCTCCAGGCATCACATCCTCACCCACCCACCCAGCGCCCTGAACAGCTCGCTGTCTCTATGAGGGAGATGGGGGGAGGGAAGCTTCCCGCCAACCCCCAGCAGACGTCCCCCTCTATCCGACTGGCCAGGATTGGGTTGCACGCCCACGCCACCCCAATCACTAAAAATGGGGAACAGGGTTGCCATGGGTGGTTTGTCTGATCAAGACCGACCCCCGGGGGGCTGGCCTCGGTGTTGTCAAACAAGACTGGGATCCTGAGCCAGCAGAAGTGATACGACCACGCAATTGTGGCCCGCGCACCAGACCTCTTCCTGAATCCTGCACGCGTCTGATGCGGGGGAAGCGGAGGAAGGTCCCGCATCGGGGAGCCTGCGTGAGGACAGAGGTTATGAGCCGCCTGCGGGAACAAACGAGGCCTGAGAACTGCGTCCACACGCGAGCAGATTCAGAGCCTCGGTCGCCCGGCTGGCTTCTCCAGACGTTGGTGCCACCAGCCTCTCCCTCCTGTTGTAGGACAGGACTTCGGGGTCCCAGTGCCAGCTGCATTCCCTCTGACCTCCCAGGTGACCCCTGCCTCCCACCCCCGTTTCCCCAGCCTCCAAGGAAACCTGAAGTTTCTGCGGGGACATTCTTGAGGACCTCCGCTTGCCGCTGGGGAAATCGTCGTAGGAGAAATAAGACCAGTTCTTCTCTTCTGTACTCAGTAAGAATTTCTGCTGGGCCCACTCCCCAGCTGCCTTTGCAACTAAAGGTATCTGTGTGACCAGGTTCTGGCCAGTGGGACGCAAATGGAGGCGATGTCCAAAGGCTGCCGTCGTGCCTTTAGGAGGAGGAGGGGCCCTCTTTCCCCGCTCTCCTTCCTGCTGGCTGGAATGCAGACACGATGGCGGGAACCGGGGCAGCCTTTTCAAGTCACGAGGTGGAAGCTGTGTGCTGGGGACGGCAGAGCGGCGGGCTGGCACGAGTCGGGCTCCCTGACGCTGCGGAGCCACCGTATGGGCCCTGGGCCGTGTATACTGGGGAGTGGCTATCTTGTTTAGGTCCCTGCTGTTCGGGGTCTCGTGTAGGGGCTACCCCTGTATCCTAACGCACTCGTCACGGCGCAGCAAACTGGACTCCTGTTTCGCCTTCAAGCGACAAAGACTGGCATCGTCCACACCTCTGGCCCCCACTTGGCTTCTCAGAGTTGGGGGGGGGGCAGGGCTGCCGCTCTCAGCGGGTGTCCAGTGAGGCTGAGGAGACACGGCAGATGCGCAGCAACCCGAGAGCCTGCGATGTTTCCAGGGGATGCCGAGAGCTACGGGGGTCCCGGGGACGGGGTGCTTCTTCAAAAGAGACGTGGGTTGGCGAAACGAGGAAAAGACACTCGTGGGAGAGGTAAGCCAAGAAGCTGAGATGCGTCCTGAGCCATGGGGGTGCCAGGGCTGGGTTCCCGTGGGCTCACCCATCCCGCCAGCTTGGACAGCCGCGCGCTCAGGCTGGGCCGTTTCTCGGGCCGGGGGAGCGGGTGGGAAGGCGTGCGAGCAGGCACGCCGCTCGGTGGGCAAGAGACCCGACTGCCAGCCCAATGGAGGCGACACGTCACCCATCTCACCGCATAGCCCTGGGTCAGGTCGCTGTCCCTTCTGGTGCCTCAGTCTCCCCATCCTGTAAGTGGGAGTTCTCTACCGATGACCATTTGCACATTTTTTTTAAAGTTTATTTTTATTTATTTTGAGAGAGGGATAAAGAGCAAGTAGGGGAGGGACAGAGAGAGAGAGAGAGAGAGAGAGAGAGAGAGGAAGACACAGAATCCCAAGCAGGCTCCGCGCTGTCAGCATAGAGCCCGACGTAGGGCTCGAACTCACGAGCCGTGAGATCATGATCTGAGCCAAGACCGAGAGTTGGACGCTCAGCCAACTGAGCCACCCAGACGCCCCTGTATTGGGCTTATTGTTAAAGTCGGAGTATTTTTTTCCTATTGCTGCGGCAACAAATGACCCCAAACCCCACGGCTTAAGACAACGCGTCGTGATGATCTTGTAACTCTGGGGGGGGGGGGGCAGTCTGAAATGGGTCTCCCTGGCCTAAAATCAGGTGTCGGCAGGGCTGTCCCAAGAACCTAAAACAGGGGCCTGGCCCACGGCAGGGGCTCGGTGGATTGCTTCGAATTTCCCACGGAGGTCTTTACGAAGCTGCGACCAAGGGGCCCCGTCTCCAGCCCAGTTCCGACCGGCGGGGAGCGGGCCAGCGGCCCCCTCACCTGCCGAGGCCTGAAGGTGCCTGGGGACAGGGCGACCGGGGAGTGACATCTGGAGGAACACACAGTGGTTCATCCGAGGATGTGCTGGCCGTGCCACGGGACACGTCTCACCTCCCGACGGGGGAGAGCTTTGCTCTGAGCCTCTTGCGACCCGCTCGGAGACCCTGCCCTACCCAGGCTTGAGGGGGGCCAAGAAGAGGGAACCCACCGGCTGGGGGTTCTTCGCAGACCTGCGGCGCTGGGTGAACAGTGGCCGTGATTCGTCTGTCATGCCTGCCGACCTGTTCAGCCACAGACTGAATCTCTGTTTACGCTTCAGGGCTTTCCCGGGTAAAATTTTCCCGGGTACACATCCCACGTGTACCATCATCGTACGAGTTCTGACACACGCAGACACCGACGTAACCCGCACGCTTGTCGAGACGCAGAACGTTCCTGTCTTCCCCCAAAGTGCCTGTGTGTCTTCCCAGAAGATCCTGCAGCCCCGAAGGCAGCCGATATTCTGAATTTGCACCACCGAATAGCTCTGCCTGTTCCAGAACTCCCTATGGATGGAATCCTACAGTTTGTGCTTTTTTTTTTTTTTTTTTTTTTGCATCTGGCTTTTTCCATTCCATTCCATTCCATTCCAATAATGTCTGTATGATTCCGCTTGTGTGGGGGCACCCGGGGGGGCCCCCCCCGTCGGTTAAGCGTCCGACTTCGGCTCAGGTCATGATCTCACCGTCCGGGAGTTCGAGCCCCACGTCGGGCTCTGGGCTGACAGCTCAGCGCCTGGAGCCCGCTTTGGATTCTGTGATGCCCTCTCTCCCTGCCCCTCCCCTGCTCACACTCTGTCTCTCTCTCTCTCTCAAAAATAAACATCTTTTAAAATTTAAAAATGATGCGTCTGTGTTGTGTGTGCCCGTGAAACGGTAAAATCCTATTTTATTGATGAGTAGTATCCCATGGTATAGATATGCCACAATTTGTATATTTTTCCCCCTGTTAATGGACATTTGACTTGTTTCCGGTTGGCAGGGGGTATTATACAGCTGCTAGAAACATCCACATACAAACCTTTTTTGCGAACATATGCACTCATTTCTTTCGACAAAGTATCTACAACTGGAAATGCTGAGCTATAGGGTAGGTGTATGTTTTACTTTATAGAAAATCAGTGAAACTTTTCCAGAATGCTTGTAACATTTTTTGTCCCCATCAGCAGTTTATGGAAGCTGGCTGCTCACGTCCTAACCAATATTTGGTATTGTCAATCTTTTACTTTTTTTTTTTTTTTTTTTTTTTGAGATAGAGAGGGCACAAGGGGGGTGGGGAGAGGCAGAGAAAGAGAGAGAGAGAGAAGCTTAAGCAGGCTCCATACTCATCACACGACCCAGGATCATGACCCGAGCCAAAATCAAGGGTCGGGCGCTTAACCGACGGAGCCACCCAGGCACCCCTATGGTTATAATTTTACAAGACTAACGATACTGGGGCACCTGAGTGGCTCCGTCCGTGAAGCGCCTGACCCTTGATTTTGGCTCAGGTCATGATCTCACAGCTCAAGAGTTCGAGCCCTGCATCGGGGCTCTTACAGTGCGGAGCCTGCTTGGGATTCTGTCCCCCCTCTTTCTGTCTGCCCCTCCCCTGCTTGCTCTCTATCTCTCTCTCAAAATAAATAAAAGCAAAACTAAAAAAAATAAAATAAAATGTTAACCAGAAGCTCTCTTAGCCATAAGACGCTGCAGTAGTATCTCGTGGACTTTAACTTGCATTTCCCAGATAATTGATGACGTGAGTATTTTCAAAGGTGCTCCCGGGCCTTCTGCATACATATTTTTGTGAAGGGTCTGTCCAAATCTTTTGGCCATTTTTAACTGGGCCTGTGTCCTTTGATGATTGAGTTGTAGGCTTATCTATATAATCCAGACACCAGCCTGTATCAGATTTATATTTTGTCATATTTTCTAGAAGCTTGTGGTTTCTCTCTTCATTTTCATTTTTAAAATAAGTATTTTTTAATTAAAAAATTTTTTTAAATGTTTACTTATTTTTTGAGAGAGAGAGAGCGAGGGAGGGGCAGAGAGAGCAGGAGACACAGAATCCGAAGCAGGCTCCAGGCTCTGAGCTGTCAGCACAGAGCCCGACGCGGGGCTCGAACTCATGGACCGCGAGATCGTGACCTGAGCTGAAGTCGGACGCTCAACTGACTGAGCCACCCAGGCGCCCCAGTTCATGTTCTCAATATGGACACCCAGTTGTTCCATATCACTTGTCTAAAAGACTTCTTCTCCCTATTAAAATGCTTCGGCCCCTTTGTCAAAATTCAATGCTCCATGTCAACATGGGTCTACTCAGGATTCGCTAACAGTTACGTTGATCTATTTGTCTGCCTTGACCCCTTAGTCTTGAAACCAAAGAGTGGGCGTTCCTCAACTCACGGCAAGTCTTTTGGCTACTTTAGGTCTTTTATAGCATATCATATAAATACAATGTTGGCTATGCATGTCTTTCCCCAAGGCTGCTGGGATTATAATTGGGATTGTGCTCAATCCACAGATCAACTGAAGGGAACAGGCCTCTTCACAACACAGAGTTCTCCAACCCACGAACACACTACCTCTTTCCATTTATCTTAGGAACTTCTTCAAGTTCATTCTTCTGTTAAATTTCTTACCAAGCATTTTGTGCTTTTGGCACTCTTGGAAATGGAATTTTTTGAAAAATCTCATTTTTACCACCACACACCTACCAGAAAGGCCCAAATTCAGAACACTCACACCGAATGCTGGAGAGGATGCGGAGTGCTAGGAACTCTCATTTGTCGCTGGTGGGAATTCAGAATGGTACACTTTGCAAGCCTGTTTGTCCGTTTCTTACAAAACTAAACATACGTTTATCATGTGATCCAGCAATCATGCTCTTTGGTATGTATCCAAACGAGTTGAAAATTTATGTCCACACAGAAACCTGCACATAGATGTTTATAGCGGCCTTATTGATACTTGCCAAAACTTGGAAGTAACCAAGATGGCCTTCAGTAGGTGAATGGATAAATAAACTGTGGTCCATTCAGACAATGGAATATTATTTCAGTCATAAAAAAAAAGTGAGCTATCAAACCACGAAAAGCGTGGACAAAACCTAAATGCATATTACTAAGTGAAAAAAGCCCATCCAAAAAGGGTACATACTGTATGATTCAAACTATACAACATTCTGGAAAAGGGAAAATTATGGAGACAAACTATCAGTGGTTGCCAGGGGTTGGGGGAGGGAAGGATGAACATATGGAGCAAAGAGGATTTTTAGGGAAATGAAAATAGTCTACATGATACTCTAATGGTAGATACATGTCATCATACCTTGGTCCAAATCCATAGAATATACACGACCAAGAGTGAACCCTGATGTAAGCCATGGACTTTGGGTGATGATGATGAATCAATGTAGGTTCATGTATTGTAATAATTGTACCACTGTGGTGGGGGATATTGATAACGGGTGAGGCTATGCATGTGTAGGGGCAGGGAGTATGTGGGAAATCTCCACAAATTTAAAAGATTTGAAACAAAAGTCTGTTCTCTGACCAGAAGGGAATTTAAGTAGAAATCAATAATAGGAAGAGAACAGAAAAGTCTCCAAACACTTGGAAACTAAACAATGCATCTCTAGGCTATCTATATATAGATCAAAGAAGAAGTCTCAAAAGAAACAACAACAACAACAAAAAAACAAAGCATAGTTCTGCATAAGAACAAAAAAAAAAACTTATCAAAATCTGTGGGATGCAGTTAAAGCAGTATAGTGAGGGAAATTTATAGTACCAAACGCTTACATTAAAAAGAGAGAAAGTCTCAGATCACTCACCCAACTTCCCACCTTATAAAACTAGACTTCAGGAACAATTCTATGTGAGTGAAATATCCCACCTACAAAGTATGATCTTTAAACCCAGTTTTGATCTAATAGTATTATAATGTTATTTTTATTTTTATTTTTAATGTTTATTTATTTTTGAGAGGAAGAGTCAGAGTGTGAGCAGGGGAGGGGCAGAGGGAGAGGGAGACACATAATCTGAAGCAGGCCACAGGCTCTGAGCAAGCTGTCAGCACAGAGCCCGATGCGGGGCTCAAACTCACAAACTGTGAGATCGTGACCTGAGCCAAAGTCGATGCTTAACCGACTGAGCCACCCAGGCACCCTATAATGTTACTTTTTAAAAAAGAAACTAGAAAAAGAACAAAATAAATCCAAAATCAAACAGAAAGAAACAATAAATACAAAAGCAAAAATAAATAAAATTGAAATCGGAAAAAGAATAGAGAAAATCACAGCAACAAAGAGCTGGTTCTTTGAAAAGATCAATAAAATTGAGAAGCCTCTAGCAAGACTGACAAAGGAAAAAGAAAGAGAAGATACAGATTATCAATGTCAGGAATGGCACAGGGGGTACTCTACGGACCCTGAAGACATCAAAAGGATAATAAAGAATAATGTGGACAGCTCTATACACATCAATTTAACAACTTAGAGAAATGGACCGATTCCTTGGAAAGTATAAACTATCACAACTCACCCAATCTGAAATAAATTATTTGAATAACACTGTAACTATTGAAGAAGTGGAATTCATAAGAGGAGACGAAAACACTTCCAACTCATTTTATGAGTGTACTGTTACCCTGATACCAAACCCAGACCAGGAAAGAACAAAAAGAGAAAACTACAGGCCAATATCCATCATGAATACAGATGTCGAAATCCTTGACAAAATGTTAGCAAACAGAATTTAGCCGTATATAGAAAGAATTATATACCACAATCCAGTGGGCTTATTCTAGAGATGTAAGACTGATTCAATATTTAAATGACTGTAATCCACCATATAACAGGCTACAGAAGAAAAATCACATGACCATAGTAATGCAGAAAAAGACCATTTGAAAAAATCCAACACCCAGTCATGAAAAACTCAAAGAAAAGTAGGAGTAGAGGGGGACTTTCTCCACTTGATAAAAAACATCTACCAAAAAAAATCTATGACATTATACTTAATGGCAAGAGAGTAAACGCTTTCCCCCTGAGGCTAGGAATAAGGGAAGGATGCCCACTCCCAGTCTATGGGACAATCTATGTTTAGTGCTAGAAGTTCTAGCCAAAGCAATAAGGTACGAAAAGGAAATAAGAGGCATACAGATTAGGAGGCTAGAAATAAAAATGTCCCTGTTTACAGATGACATGATTGTCTATATAGAAAATCTCAAAAGAGCTACAAAAAAATCTCCCAGACCTAATAAGTGAGTTCATCCAGGTCACAGGGTACAAGACCAAGAGACAAAAATCAATTGTACATCTATATGTTAGCATTGAACACATGGAAACAGAAATGTAAAATACAATACCATTTATAATCATCCAAAAATATGAAATTCTTAGACCTAAATAATAAAAAAGGTACAGGACTTACATGTTGAAAACCACAAAACACTGGGGCACCTGAGTGGCTAAGTCAGTCAAGTGACCAACTCTTGATCTCAGCTCAGGTCTTGATCTCAGGGTTCTGAGTTCAGGCCTCATGTTGGGCTCCCCGCTGGGTGTGAAGCCTACTTAAAAAAAGAGACGGGGTGCCTGGGTGGCTCAGTCAGTTAAGCCTCCAACTTGGGATCAGGTCATGATCCCCTGGTTCATGAGTTCGAGCCCGAAACTGAGCTCAGTTGTCATTGCAAAGCCAATTTCAAATCCTCTGTCTCCTTCTCTCTCTGCCCCTTCCCCCTCACACGCACTCTCTGTCTCTCTCTCAAAAATAAATAAACATTAAAAAGATTTTTTTCAAGTGAGGGGAAACTATACAACACTGATGAAGGAATTTTTCTTTTAATCTAAATAAATGGACAGAGAATTCAAGTTCATAGATGGGATGCATCAGCACAGAGAAAAATGTCAATCCTCCCAAAATTTATATGCAAGTTTAACACAATTCTTATCCAAAGCTAAGCAAGATGTTTTTTAGATATAGACAATACTCTTATAAAATTAAAAAAAAATTAACATTTATTTATTTATTTTTGAGAGAAAGAAACAGAGTGTGAGCAAGAGAGGGGCAGAGAGAGAGGGAGGGAGACACAGAATTGGAAGCAGAGTCCAGGCTCTGAGCTGTCAGCACAGACCTCAATGCGGGCCTCAAACTCACGAACTTTGAGATCATGACCTGAGCCGAAGTCGGATGCTTAATGGACTGAGCCACCCAGGCATCCCACCCCACTTTTCAAACAGTATCAGCTACAGTGATCAAGACCATAGCCTTGGTGGAGGAACAGACACATAGGTCAGTGGAACAGGACAGAGAACCAGAGCAATTAATGGGATATCCAGAGACAAAAGAAAAACTGAACCTCATGCCTTATACAAAAACTAACTTTGAATGGATTTCAGCCTTATATGTAAACTTATAAAACTTTTAGAAAAAGGAGACCATAGGAGAAAATCTTCAGTGTCTAGGGCTGTACAAAGAGTTCTTAGATTTATCATAAAAATCATAACCCACGGGGCACCTGGATGGCTTAGTCAGTTGAGCGTCTGACTTCGGCTCAGGTCATGATCTCACGAGTCATGATTTCCAGCCCTGTGTAAGGCTCTGTGCTGACAGCTCGGAGCCTGGAGCCTGCTTTGGATTCTGTGTCTCCCTCTCTCTCTGTCTCTTCCTTGCTCTCTCTCTCTCTCTCTCTCAAAAATAAACATTTAAAAAAATTAAAAAGCATAACCCATAATAGAAAAAAATTGATAAGTTGGACTCCATCAAAATCAAAAACTTTTGTTCTGCAAAGACCTTGTTAAGAGGATGAAAAGACAAGCTACAGACTTGTAGGAAATGTTTGCAAATCAAGCTATCTAACCAAGAACTTGTATCTAGATCATAGGAAGGATTCTCAAAACTCAACAGCAAAAATAAATAAAATAAAATAAAAAAATCCACAAACAATCCAATCAGAAAATGGGCAGAACACATGAGGATATATTTCGCTGAAGAAGATATATGGATGGCAAGTAGGCACATAAAAAAGATGTTTCACAACATTAAATATTAGGGAAACACAAATTGAGACCACAATGAGACATCATTACACACCTATTGGAACAGCCAACATTAAAAAAAAAAAATAGTGACAACATGGAATATGGGTGAGGATACAGAGAAACTGGGCCATTCCTGCATGGGCGATGGGGATAGAAAATATTACAACCATTCTGCAAAATAGTTGATAGTTTTTCCAAAAATTTAAACACACACTTACTATACAACCTAACAATCAAGCTTCTGGGCATTTAGCCCAGAGAAACGAAAGCTTATATCCACACTAATACCTGCACATGAATGTTGATAGAAGTTTTATTTGTAACAGCCCAAACTGGAAGGAGCCAGAATGTCTGTCAGTAGGTGGATGGTTAAACAAACCATGGAGTAGTACTTAGAAATAAAAAGGAAAGGACTGCTGATACACACAGCAGCCTGGATGGATCCCAAGGGCACCACACTGAGTGAACAAGCTGTTTTGAAAAGACCACATCCTTTATCTCTTCAGTTACATAACATTCCCTAAACGACAAAAGTGTAGAGATAGAGGGGCGCCTGGGTGGCGCAGTCGGTTAAGCGTCCGACTTCAGCCAGGTCACGATCTCGCGGTCTGTGAGTTCGAGCCCCGCGTCAGGCTCTGGGCTGATGGCTCGGAGCCTGGAGCCTGTTTCCGATTCTGTGTCTCCCTCTCTCTCTGCCCCTCCCCCGTTCATGCTCTGTCTCTCTCTGTCCCAAAAATAAATTAAAAAAAAAAAAAAAAAAAAAAAAGTGTAGAGATAGAGAACAGAGGAGCAGGGGATGACGTTGGGGACAAGGCTTGTGTGTGACTGGGAAGGGGACTAGGAGGGGGATCTTTGTGGAGATGAGATGTTCTTTTTTTAAAAAAAATGTTTATTTATTTATTTATTTTGGGAGAGAGAGAGAGGCAGAGAGAGAATCCCAAGCAGACTCCATGCTGTCAACACAGAATCCAACGTGGGGTTCAATCTCCCGACCATAAGATCATGAACTGAGCTAAAATCCAAAGTCAAAAGCTGAATCGACTGAGCCGTTCAGGCGCCCCTGGAATGTTCTGCATCTTTATTTCCACAGTAGTCACAGGAATCTGTGTGTGTGGACTACACACACACACACACACAGGTTGTACCAGCGCCAATCTCCTGGTTTTACTCTTGTACTACCAAAATATAACTACTGGGAGAAACGAGCTGAGGGTACCCAGATCTTCCCATGCTATTTTTGGAATTATCTGTGAATCTGCAATTATTTCAAAATACAAAGGATGTTTGGGTTTTTTTTTAAGGAGGAAGGAAAAAATTATTTCAACCCAAGAATTCTATATCTAGTGAAGATCCTCTAAGAGTAAAGGTAAAATAGTCATTTTCAGATTTAATTTTACAAAAATTTTAAACGAAGAGACTTTTTGACCAGAAGCCAAGGAGTGCAAGCAGTGATAAGACAGAAAGGGTGCAAGGTGGAAATTCAGATTATCAAGAACATCATCAGAAATGGTAAATATCAGGGCGCCTGGATGGCTCAGTCGGTTAAGCTTCTGAATCTTAATTTGGGTTTAGGTCATGATCTCACTGTTAGTGGGATCGAGCCCCGAGTCAGGCTCTGCATGGACAGTGTGGAGCCTGCCTGAGATTCTCTCTCACCCGCTCTCTCGGCCCCTCCCTGATGGTGTGCGTGTGTGTGGTTTTTCTCTCCCTCAAAATAAATAAACATTTTTTAAAAAGAAAGAAAGAGGGGGCGCCTGAGTGGCGCAGTCGGTTGGGCATCCGACTTCAGCCAGGTCACGATCTCGTGGTCCGTGAGTTCGAGCCCCGCGTCAGGCTCTGGGCTGATGGCTCAGAGCCTGGAGCCTGTTTCCGATTCTGTGTCTCCCTCTCTCTCTGCCCCTCTCCCGCCCGTTCATGCTCTGTCTCTCTCTGTCCCAAAAATAAATAAAAAACATTAAAAAAAATTTAAAAAAAAAAAAAAAGAAAGAAAGAAAGAAATGATAAATACGTGGGTATTTCTCCATCTTAATTTTAAAAAATTTCTTTTGGGGCGCCTGGGTGGCGCAGTCGGTTAAGCGTCCGACTTCAGCCAGGTCACGATCTCGCGGTCCGTGAGTTCGAGCCCCGCGTCGGGCTCTGTGCTGACAGCTCAGAGCCTGGAGCCTGTTTCAGATTCTGTGTCTCCCTCTCTCTCTGACCCTCCCCCGTTCATCCTCTGTCTCTCTCTCTCTCAAAAATAAGTAAACATTAAAAATTTTTTTTAAAATAAAAAATTTCTTTTAATGTTTACTTATTTTTGAGAGAGAGAGAGAGAGTGTGTGTGTGTGTGTGTGCACGCGCGTGCAAGCGGGGGAGGGGCAGAGAGTGAGAAAGGGAGACACAGAATCTGAAGCAGGCTCCAGGCTCTGAGCTGTCAGCACAGAGCTGGACGCAGGGCTCGAACCCACAAACTGCAGTATCGTGACCTGAGCCGAAGCCGGAGGCTTAACCGACTGAACCACCCAGGCATCCCTGACTGTCCTTTAAATATCAAGACACACAGGTGAGGGTCCGACTCTTGATTTCGGCTCAGCTCACGATCCCAAGGTCGAGAGGGATCTGACATGATCCCACGTGAGGAATCGAGCCCCTGCTTCAGATTCTGTCTCTCCCTCTGCCCCTCTCCTCTGCTCTTGCTCGCTCGCTCTCTCTTCAAAAATTAAAACTTAAAATAAATAAATAATAATTATAAAGACACAGATAGATTGAAAGCAAATAGATGGCAAAGGTACACATGCAGACAGTAAGCCGAGGGAGGCTGGAGCGCTAAATAAATATCACAGCAAAAAAACGCTCTGTCCTAGATGTTCTCAGGACCCACTTCCTATAAACTCACTCCCAAATCCCCTCCCTGGGGAAGCCTTCCGTGAAGACACGGAAGGAAGGGCAGTGTGGGCGCGGGGTGGGGGCTGTGTGCGAACCCCCGCTCTGCCCTAGGCGCGGTGGGTTCTTCCTCATGCACCTTTCCACCGACCCCAGAGCCTCGGCCTCGGGTTGGCACCGATGCAGGACGTGCCCAGCCAAGAGCAGCAGATTCTGGGGGTCGTTGGTGGGTTTACTGAAGGTTGTAATTGCTTTGGGATCCTGGCTCCCGGCCAGAGCCGGGGATTCAGGCAGTGTTTGCTGAGCTCAGCCAGTCAACACAAGATTTACTGAGCACCTACTGTGTGCCGGGCCATTTCCAGGCCCTACCTCAGTGGACAAAACAAACCCAGACCCTCCCCCCCCGCCGAAGGAGTTTACATTCTGATGATGGGTTGTGGGGGCGGGGGGAGAAGCAGTAATCAGTAAACATCACAAAAAAATAAGTGACAAAGTTTGTTAGAAGGAAAAGTGCTATGGAGAAACCAAGTGGAGCAGGGTAAGAGGCGGGCCGCGCAGGGGTGGAGCTGGAAGGGGCGGAGGTAGCAGGGGTGAGGCACACAGGGTGGGGAGTGCAGGGCTCGGTGGGGGTGGGCAGGGGATGGGGCTGAGGAAATTGATCTGGGTATCGAATTCTTGAAGAAGGAGTGATGTTTGAGCCAGGACTTGCCAGAGCTGGGACTGAGCCCCCCTGAGATGTGGGGAGGAACCCCAGGGAGAGACAACTCGAGGACCGGCTTGGGGTTGGCCAGGGGGCGGGGGGGGGGGTGGCTCTCTCCAGGGCCACCTGGTCTCAGGGAAGGGTAAGCCTTGCACCTGCTCCTGGGGCACCCAAGAGGTGCCCGGGCTCTGTCCCTCGGCTTACCAGGTGACCTACCAGCTAAACCAGGAGGCCCAGAGGCCCTTCTGCTTTGGCAGGGGAGGGGTGGCGCAGGAGGGAGGCTGAGGTCCCGGTGTGGCAGGATCTGTGGGGGAACCAGCCTTCCTCTTCTCCGTGGCCGTGGGCGAGTCAGTCCAGGCTGCCCTCTGCCCTGCTGTCAGAGCCCGTCCCCCGCCTTTCCCCAAACCCAGGACCCTTTTGCCTTGCCCGGCCCCCGGCACCCCCCTAATGGCTCTGGAAGAAGTTTGTCCTGGGTCCCGTCTTTGGTCACTTTGTTCCCAAAGCCTCCTTAGAGGATGCTGATGGACCCACAGCCTTGGCCAGGCATCTGGTGCCTCCCAACCCGGTTGTCTCTCCATGTCACTTTCCCCCCCACAGCCCTTGACAGGCTCCCGTGGAGTCACCTCCTTCCTCGCCTGCTAATATCCCTCCGGAGACCCCCCTCCCACACACCTCCAGTGCCCACCTTATCCCCCAGCCCCCCTTGGCTGGTATTAGCAAGCCCCATTGAGGACCGTGCCGTATTATACAGGTATTTGATATTCCAAATAAAATCTCGGCAGCCCCCATGAACCATCTTAACTGTCGAAATGCCCACAGGACTTGGGATTAGAAGCTCTACAGCACATGCGAAATGAGGGGATTTTATTTAGTGTTTAGGATTTATACATGTATATGTGTGTGTGGGGGGGGGTGCCCAAATATGTATTTAAATCAAGTAACTTAATCCACAGAGTTCAAGGCTAAAACCACCACAGGAAAAGGGTATTTGCATATATTAATCTCTTAACATCCACAAAGGAGAGTGTGTGGGAGGAAGCCCAGCGACCCGGAATCGGAGGATCCCAGAGAAATCGCCAGGTGGTGTGGGCTTTCTGTCCTCACCTGCTCAGTGCCCGGCCCACCCCTCCTCGCACACCTGGCTGGACACAGACGCACACGGGTGGGGGCAGCGACTCGGTTCGACACCGCATTTCCCAGTGGTTTGTAGTGGGCTTGGGGGAGGGGACAAATGAATGAATGGATGGATGTGCTGGAAAAGGACACGCTAAACAAACCTGAGCTTAATGACACGGCCCGCACTCACTGCTTCCTGCAACAGGTACTCTGCTCGGGGAGACACAAGGGGCTGGGACGCCTCTCTGGGGTGACACAAGGGGCTGGGACACCTCTGGGAGCACAGTGGGAGCAGGAGAGGGAAGCAGCCACAGGGGAGCCCATGGCCCAGCCCTGGAGCAGCAGGGACCGTGCGGTTCCTTCTGGGCACTCGTGAGGGACAGTGATGACAACCTGGGACAATGGAGCCACCTTTCTGGAGACAGGACAGCCGCTCTTGCCCAGCCAGGTGATGAACTGAAGACATGGGAGGTCCCCGGACTGCAGCCCCCGCCTCCTTATCACGGGCACCACACACACACACACACACACACACACACAGACACCCCAGCAGCCTGGAAGGCAGGAGGGAGCCTGCAGCCTCTGCAAGGAGGCAGGTCAGAGGGAGGCCCAGCCTCTGCCTGACACAGCCCGAGGGACCCTGGGTCTGAGTCACGGGTGGGCGGGCGGGTCTCCCTCCTGGCAGCCCCCAGCAGGGGAGCCAGAGACAAAGCACTACGTGGGGCACAAGGCTCCCGGGGTCCCCCTCTGGGCTGGTCCCTAACCACCTTCCGCGGCAGCAGCATCATCGGCAGCTGGCACTTCTTGGGGTTTGGGGGTGTTCAAGTTCACTAAACTCCCTCTTCAGGGATCGCGACACCGGGGCGGAAGCCTGGCCTGAAGTCACAGCCGTTAGAAGGTGGGGGCTGGATTTGAACTCCTGTCCCTCCTCACTGCCCAGCTGGTGCCCCTTCGCCAACTCGTCAGGGCTCAACCCCAGCCCCCCCCCCCGCCGGGGTTCAGGACTCCAGAGAGGAGGAGCGTCTCCTCGCACCAGAGCAAGGTGGTGGCGGGGGTGGGGGAAGCGGGGGTCCCCGACCAAACGAACCGCACATGCGGGACTGATGGGGAGCGGTTCACCTGGGAGGACAGACGACCCACAGACTTCAGGGTCACCGACCATTGGTCCCACAGGGAGGGCCCACGCGCAGAGGGTCTCCATAAAGCAGCCTGTGCCTCTAGGGTCCCGTGCACGCCCCAGGGCGGGCGCTGGGCTGGCACCGCCTGGGCCCGGCTGGAGAAGGACCTCCGCGGGCTCCTGGCTGTGTGAGCTGGGGCCAGGCACAACCCCTCTCTGAACCTCGGTTTCCCATCCAAGGCCTAAACAGTAAGGCCTTCAGAGCCGTGGAAATTGTGAGGCTCGGTGCACGGCAGGTGCTCAGGAACTCACAGCTGTTCTGTAATAATTCAAAGGTGCATCTCAGTTTCCCCACTAATCTACACCGTCCTTCACAGAAATCGCCGAGGGTTCCGCACGCGGTCCTCCCTCCCGGCCCGGGATAGGCTACCCTGCACTCGTCCTGTCGCTACGGTTAATTGTCCGGCACCCGTTTCGTATCGCGTCCTCCGCTGAGCCACAGGCATCCAGCCACAGCCTCAGGCGCCCACCGTCTAGCTGTTAAGAGTGCCCGACGAGGGGGCCAAGAGGGGCAGGAGACGGTAGGGTGGCCAGGTTAAATACAAGATGCCACGTTCGATTGGAACTTGAGAAGCACAATACATTTTTTTTTTTTTTTTTAGTATAAGTATATCCCATTCAATGTCTGGGACCTACTTATACTCAAAAGTTGTTTCTGGCTCAGCTGAAATTCACGTATCACTAAAGTGTACTGTATTTTCTGGTTGCAAACTCTGGCGACCGTGCAGAGCAGATCTTCCGGCATTTAGCGGTTACCTTCTGTAGCAGTCCCCCTCCCGAATGACTGGACCTGCGGGCTTAGGGATACACAGAGGGGAAAGCCCACAGGGTAAGCACACAGGGTGGTCTGGGAGGCCCCTTGACAAGGTGACCCTTGAGCTCAGACCTGCAGCATGGAAGGAAGACTTTGCATTCTACAGAGAGGAGGAAGAGGTAGGAGACGTGGGAGAGGCAGGGCAGCGAGCCACCAACTTCGAGGACAGAACAGGGGCTTGGAGGGGGCGGGAATGGCCAGTCCCACGGGGGAGGCAGAATGGAGCCGGACCCAAGGTAGCTGGACAGAGAGGAGGGGGGCCGAAGGGCCCCGGTTTGGGAAGGGAATGGTCTCCCCTCCCTGGAAATCCAGGCAGTAGCCCCTGAGATATCATGTCCCACCCCGGGCACTGTCTCCAATTGTGCGCCTTTTACGCCTTCCCACCCGGGCCACCGTCTCCAATAAACGCCTTTTGCGCACAAGAGAGGGTAGGTAGAACTATCTGTGAGGTTTCTCCTTCTCTTTTGGGAGTATTTTAGTGAATGAATGAATGAACACATTGGACAGATGTACGGTTAACAGGACCCCATCCAGAAACCACTGGTCCCAGACTTAGAAGGTAATAAAACAAGAAGAAAAGCCAGAACCTGCCTCCTGGTCCCTGATGGGAGACATTGCTCTTGAGTCCGCGATAATTAGTGCCTTCGTGAGCTCCTGCTCTCTGCACAACTTGCTAGGTCTGTGAAGCCTCCTGCCAAGCTCAGCAGGAGAGAGAGAGATCGCCTCCCGGCTTCCAACACTCCAGCGCCACCCCCCCCCCCCCAGCCCCATGTTCTCAGCCCACCGGGTCTGCAGAAGGTGTAAAATCCTGGCTCGCCAAGAAGCGGGCGGCTGCAGCTGGGGGGCTTCCCGCACAGACTAGAGGTCTCGCCGCACCGCTGTCCTCCCGTGCGTCCTTGGGCGAGCGGCTTTGCCTCTCTGAGCCTGGATGTCCTCCTCTGCAAGGCAGAGACGCATTACGGGGACGCCACCGCTCACTGATTCACGAGGGTTTGGGGAGAACCGGGTCCAGGCCCGGCACCACGCACAGAGGCAAGGTCTGGGGACTCCTGGCTCCCATTCTCACCCGAAAGCACCCAGACAGCAAACAAGGGCGCAGCCCACGAGATGACCACATGGGTGGTCTGGGGCGGGGCCCCTAGGACGGGATCATCTTAGAGCTCACACCTGAAGCCTGGGAAGGAAGAGAAAAGGCAAGACCCCTCCCTTACAGGCTGCTGGCACCCAGCTCCCGGCCCAGAAAGCCAAGTGGCATGTTTATTTACTTTTTTTAGTGTTTATTTATTTTTGAAAGGGGGGGGTGCAAGCAAGGGAGGGGCAGAGAGGGAAGGAGACAGAAGATCTGAAGCGGGTTCTGTGCTGACAGCAGATGTGGGGCTCGAACCCACGAACCGTGAGATCATGACCTGAGCTGAAGTCGGACGCTTAAGCCACCCAGGCGCCCCCCCCCGCCGCAACTGTCACATCTAAAGGGCCCCGCTGGACCCCTCCAGCTTTTTAAGCACTTTATTACAAGCAATGACACATGGATGCTTACTGAGCACTTACTACCTGTCAGCCTGGATGCTTTGAGGGGTCAGTGTGTCCAGACCACACAGCTGGACACTGGGGACTCTGCCAGGGCAGCACGTGGCACACAGCCGCCTAGCCTGGCCCCTGGCGTGGGTGCTTCCGGAACCCCTCCCGAGCAGAGCTGGCAGTGGGGGCACAGTCTGGAGACCAGGACAGGCGGGGGGCCCTTCCCACCGCACACCCACCCCATCAGACCACCGGAGCCCCTTCTGGACACCAGGCCTCACCCCTCCCTCTACGGAGCAGAAGCTGAGGTGACCGGGGGAGACTCAGGCCTCCTGACTCCTACTTCAGTGCTCTTCCCACACCACCAGGCCATTCCTCAGGCTGTTCCTCAGGCAAAGCCCATCACAGTCAGGCCCAGGACGGGTGTGTGGTACACATGTGGGGGGGGGGGGAGGGGAGAAGGGGCCCCCAAAGATCTGCCCTGAGGCCAGAAGCAGGACCTGGATGCCCAGGGCCCCTCTAGGCCCACCCAGGTGTGCCTGGCCATTGGGGCTGATGCTGAGCTCAGTGGCCTCTCCCTCCACGACCCCCCACCCCGAGGTGGCCTGTTCGAGGGGCGCCGCAGGAGGGAGCCACCGGGTCAGAGGACATCCCTGCAGAATGGAGTCAGGGGTGGACATCAGATCCAGTGAAGGGGGGGATCCCTGGGTTCCAGGCTCCCCTAGTGACCTTGAATGGCTGCTCCTTCTAACACACACGCACACACACACACACACACACACACTGCCCAGACTCCTGGGCCACTTTCTGTCTCCCGTCCCTCTCCACCACAACACACACCCGTTCCTCCACAATCTCCCCCTTCCAAACGACCATGATGAGGTAACCAGGCCACCTCTAGACCCCTCGCGGGGTGAGGTGAAGTTAAACCCGTTCCCGGACTTGCTGGCTGTGTGACCTTGAACAGGTCACTTGCCCTCTCTGAGCCCCCGGTTCCCCACTTATAAAATGGGGGCCGCATCATCCCCCGCCTTGCGGGGCCCTGGGGGGTGGGGGGTGGGGGGGAGCGGTCCCAGAAGCACGTGGAGCCAGCACCGAGCGCGTGCATTCACACTGAACACCACCCGGAGCCAGCCCCCCCTCAGGGCACTGCAAGTGACAAGTGGGTGTTTTCATGTCGTGCCCGTTTGTGTAGGTCCGGCTTCCTTCCTCCAGGGGCTGCGATGGCCCCGGAGGATGAGGAAAAACGTGGCCTCTGAGCCCCGTCCCGGCCACTGTCACTGTCTGTGTGCCTGTGCACGTCAGCGGTTCTCGAAGTGTGGTTCCGGAGCCAGCAGCCCGAACGCTGCCCAGGACCTTGCCCAGGCCCATGAACCAGGAACTCCGGATGGCCCACGGTCCGTTTTAACGAGGCCGCCAGGTGACAGGTGCACACTCAGGTTTGAGAAGCGCTGGTGTAGACCGAGAGATCCTGGGAGGAGGGTAGCCCCTCTTATCTCCCAACCCTCACCCCAACTCCTAGCCCAGTCCCACAATCTCCATGCTAAACACTAGACAGGAGCCCCTAGGTGCAGCCTCTCATCTGCTCGTCAACAGTCTGGGGTCCCAGGTCCCTGAGGGTGTGGCCCCCAGAGCATCCGCACCAGAACCACTGGGCGCTTGACAAAATGCGCGCCCCGGGTCCCCCCTGAAACCAGAGGGTGACTCTCTAAGAGGGCCTAAGAGCTTACCTTTGATCCCCTCCCTCCCTGATCCTAAGGCAGCCAGTGGTCCGAGAATGGTGTCTAGAGAAGATGGGGAACAGAGGAAGCCAAGCCCCGAGGCGAGGTACAGGGGAAGGGAAGCCAGGCTCTCCAGGAGTGAATGGGGGGGGGGGGGTCCTGGATGCTTCCCAGACGGACCACAAACAAGGCTCCTAACACAAGGGGTCTGGGAGCCCCACCCTGGGCAGTTCATCAGGGGGCGGGCACCACCTGCAGAGCCAAGGATGAAATTTTGTGAAAAAAAAAAAAAAAGTAATAATATTCCCTGTTCTGACCCCAGATGGATCCTAGGATAGAAGGGACGGACCCCAGTGCAGCTGCAAGCAGGAGATCTGAAGCTCTGTGACCCAAGCCCAGCCAGCCCCTCCCCACACCCCTCCTGGGATCCCAAATACCTTTCCTTCCACCACCGGCAAGGTAGTGGGCTTCAAACTCCCTGGGGACCGCGAGACTGCCAGAGGGCAGGTGACGGCGGTGGACAGCAGGTCCCAAGGCCCTTGGGGTGGCAGGTGGGGGGGCCCCAGCGGTCCGGCAGGGAGCTCGGCCTCTCCCCAGTCACCGCCGATCAGTGAGCCCAGCTCTGTGCCCCCCACCCCACCCCATACCTAGGTCCTCCCAGGTGGGGATGGGCACGGGGCAAGGCCACCAGAGGAACCCCAGCCTCCTGCCAAGGAGGCTGCCCGAGGTGTACCAAGAGAGTCGTGGGCTGGGGAGATGGGGGTGGGGGCGCGGGTGGGGGGGTGCGGTGCAGGAAAGACAGCCGGCAGAGAGAGGTTAAGGTCTAGAATAATGTGGGCCCGTGGGCAGGCTTCCTGATAGGAGGTAGGACGATTTGGGGGAATGTTACCTCGAGAGCCAACAGGTCTTACTTGGAGACTCCCGCTGCCGTCTTGGGCTCCAGCACAGATGGGAGAGCCTCAGGGTGGGGGGCCGTGGACAGGTTTGACAGGAGGGGGAGGGGGCCCGAGGAGCAGCGGACAGGGCCCAAACCCCTCCTCCCAAATGTGTTACCACCTACGCTTCCCTCTCCCGTCGGAGCGAACTTCACAAAAGAACTATCCACTACTGACTTACAAACCAACAAACCTCCATCCGTGGGTCTGTTCCCGGCACCTGGTCTTGACCCAGCCGCTCAGGTCCCAACTTCGCGAGGTTCTGCCGTCTGGATCTTACCCGTGTTATTGCTCGCTTAGTATTTTTCTTTAAAGGAATTCACTGTGTTTCCTTAAATAAATGTATCTAGCAGGGAGCTTTATACGACCGCTGTTAAGTGGAAAGCTAAGATCAGAGCGCCGTAAATAGAAGATAAAAGTAAAAATAAGTTACAATGAAAATAAAACAATGTTATTAAATTCTCTCTGGCTCTTGCCGCCTGCCAAGAGCTTTGTGATGAAAGGGTCGGGGAGGGTGAGCTTCTCCCGGAAACCAGAAGGGCTCAGAGAACGGGGAAGAGAATCAACCTTCCTGTGGCGTGAGTCTGTGCGGCCACCGAGCCAGGATACGGGACTCCCTGCAAGGCAGGCGCCTGATCTCATCTAATGCTAACGGGTCTTACTATACCTCCAGCGTGAGGCAGGTACCTCGATGGCCCCGTTACAGTTGAGGACACCTGGATCCCGGGGGGGAGCGGGGACAGCCTGGCCCGCGGCCTCCTCCTGGGAGCGAGCAGACCACAGTCCTCAGCCCTCTGCTCCCTGCACGGCCAAATCTGTTCACAAATGCTGTACGTTTTTTCTGGAATGTGCTCTTTACGAAGATGCCCTTCCCCCCCACCCCGGTACCCCTGGTTCAAACCCCCTCACCTAGAGATCCCCTCCTCCAGCCCGCAGTGGTTCTCCTGAGCAGGGCATCATCACCTCTCTGAAGATCACGGTGCCTACAGGATTGCCTTCGGGACCCAGGACCGTCTGCCGCAGTAACCCTCTGACCATCACCCCCCTCCCCAGATGCAGCCTAGAGCCCTGGCCAGAGTTGGAGGGGAAGGAGGCCACACCCCCACATCCTCACAAACCACCCCCCTTGATTTCTAAGTGAAGCAGGTAGGTCGGACCCAAATCATCCCACATGCGAACAATTTCCTTCAGGAGAAACGCAATTATAAGTCTCAGAAAGGAACGTGTGAATTAAAATGGGCGGTGGTGAAGAAAGCGGGGAGAAACGCGCGAGGGTGCCAGGACGGTCCCCCAAAACAATCCTCTGGGCGAGAGGCCAGCAAGGACGGAGGTGACATTTCGCGAAAGGACTGGCAGCTGTCGGTCGCATCCCGACGAAACAGCGGCGGAGGCAGGCTGGTGGCGTAGGCCACAGGCAGCAAATCCCCCGTGGCCCCAGTGCGGGTTGTGAGGTCACTGGCCACATGACCCGCTTCTGACACCCCTGACATCCCTTACTCTGACCTCTGTCAGGAGAGCAGTCTGATGCTCCGTCCCAAGAGCCTCGGAGACCCCAGAGCCCCTCCGTAGAGCGTGATGAGCCCTGGGTGGGGAGACGGTGACACAAGGGGGGTCTCAGAAGCAGTGACCAAGTCCCTCTGGGCTGGGGGCTCTCAGTCTCAGTCCAGTGGCTGGGGGGAGTGGTATCTGACCTTAGATCCAATTTGCAGAATGAGTTCAGAGGTGAGCCCAGTCCTTTGCAGCCTAGAACAATGACCCTGGAAGTGAGGGCCAGGCCAGAGGCTGTGGGCAGACCCTCCCTACATACGTGGGCACCTGACAAACACCAGGTCCCAGAATCCCACCCCCCTCCCCCAGGGTCCTCAGAGCAGCCCTGCTCTGGTCAGGGAACAGGAAAAGCAGAAGGGCCCATGGTTGGCAGGGACAGCCCCCAGGAGTCCCACCCCACCACTCAAGTCGCCCTGAGGAATGGCCACCTTGACTCCTCTGGCCCTCAGCCCCAAGGTCATACCCAGGCAAGCGAAACAACACACACACACACACACACACACACACACACACACACACACAAGGGCTCCCTAAGGCAGGATGTAGGCAAAGCCAGGGCAAGTTCATGGACAGATGGAAAGTGGAAAGCGTTTTCCTAAAACATCTAAGTGCATCAAGAAGGAGACCGGGGTGCTCCCCGGACCCGGGTTCAAATCTCAGCTTCCCGCTGCGCCGGCTGTGTGACTCTGAGCAGGTGGCTCCCTCTCCCCGCGCCTCGGGTCTCCTCCTCTGCGAGAGGCGCGACAAGAGCACCAGCCAAACGCAGGTTTTCTGTGAATTTCCATACATCGGTACGGAGAGCGCGTGATGCCTGGGATCGACAGATAAAGTTTGTGTAGGTGACAGCCGCGATCATTATTGAATGTCGCGTGCAGACAAATATTGGCAAGCGTGAAACGCATAAGAGAATTGTAAGGAAAGAGACTTAAAACTGCGAATTTCTGTGCACTTGTTCAATTTCGCCCGTGCATGGGAACAGGTCCCCGCAGTTCTATTCCCGTTCCGCTCCCGGGGCAACGTCAAGTCAGAAGGAAGAAAGCCAGGCTGGTGTCTGTCGCGCTGGGTGGGCACCTGAGTCCTGCCACGCGCTGGGCGTTTGAATCCGGGGGCCTCTGCTCCCAAACTGGGACCAGCAGCCCCCCCCCCCCCCCCCACTTCCGCAAAGCGCAGGTGAGGAGCCAGGGGCCCTCCTGCCAATCTCGGTCGGTTAGAGGTGGGGCGTGGCCACAATGGGGCGGGGCCTCTGCTCTCCCAGTCCCGCCCACCGATGAGGGCCGGGAAGGGGGCGCCCCAAGAGTTCCACTAGGACTGCAGGAGGAGGTTCACGCGGATCTGGGGGCACCGCAAAACCTTTGTCCCCGGAGCACCCCCTTTGCGGAGAAGAAGTTGGCAGCCAGAAGCCAGAGACCTTGAGGCTGCACACCTGGCCGAGGGGAGGCGGGAGGGGGCCAGGTGCGGCGCCCAGGACAGGCAGGGACAAGAAGAGGCTGGGGGAAGCTGTGGTCACGTGTCCTCACTTGTTCATTCGTCACATTTGTACCGGTGGGGGGGCCTGGGAGCGGGTCCCCATTCTCCGGGACACACGGGGCTGCCCCTGCCCTCACGGGGCTCTGAACGGGGCAGCCAGGTAAGGGAGAGGCAGGATCAGGTCGAGCCTGGTGGGCCGCAGCCAGGCCTTTGGATCTTCTTCGCCCCGCGATGAGAAGCCACTGGAGCATTCCCAGCTGGCAAGAGTCAAGATTTCACTTGAATTTTAAAAGGATGCTTTGCTCTTGAACGTGCAGAATGGACCGAAGGGAGCAGGGTGACGCAGGGAGACGGTCAGTTAATACAGGGGAGCCGGATGGTGCTGGCCCACGGGGCCCAGGGGACCTGGAGAAGGGGCCAGGTGCCTGGTGCGCTTCCAGAGTTAGAAGCTGACAAGATTTATGGATCTGGATGTGGAAGAGACCGGCGTCAAGGATAAGCCCAAGAGTTGTGACCTGAGAAAATGAAAGCGTGCGGTTTCCACTTACTGCTGGAAAGCACGTTTCGTTTCGGGGAGCCGGTGGAGGAGACACGGTTGGGGACCGGTTAAGTGGGAGGAGCCACGAGCCATCCCCTCGGGAGGTGCTGGGGAAGCCAAAGCTCGGGGGAGGGGACAGGCTGGAGGCAGGAGGTATCCCCTGTAAAGTTGGCTCTCAGCCACATGAAACCGAGAGAGAGAGACCACCCAGGGAGAGGGCGACAGACAGGCGAAGCGGGGGTCAGGACCCCAGCCCCGGGCAGGTCCAGGTTAGCAGGCAGAGGAGGAGCAAAGGGCACTCGGATGGGGCAGTCAGAAAAGGGGGGGGAGGCCAAGCAAGCGAAGAGTGTTCAGAGGTAGACGGAGCGACCGGCCGTCCACCACAGCGGGCAGGTGCAGGAACGTGGACGCCAAGGGTAACCTCTGGGGTTAGCGGCAGAGCAGTCAGCACTGACCTTGGCAAGTGCCGTTTGGGTGGAGGGCCCGGGCCAAAGCCTGTCTGCAGTGGGCCCAGGAGATCACGGGAAGGGGTGTGGAGAGAGAGAGAGCCCTTCGATGATCCATGTCAGGAAGTGTGCCGGAAGGGGGTCAGAAAAATGGGGCTGAAGCTGGGGGGGGATTGTGGGGCCAAGGGGTGGCTTTTGGAAATACGGGGGACATTCCCAAATATTTGTTGCATGTTGGTGGTGACCATCCAGGAAAGGAGCAGGCAGCTGATGACTGGGGAGGGCTGCAAATGGGGTAAAGCTGTGGAGACACTTGGAGGCCCCCGGGCAGGAGGGGGACAGCTGACCGATTGATGGCCGTGAGTGCAGGGAAGGCCGAGCAGGTGGGCGCAGTGGGGAGGGCGGTGAATGTAGGGCGGGGAAGTCCTCTGGTGGTTTGTTTTGTTTTGTTTTTCAGAAATGAGAAACAACCATGATCTGAAAGGTTCACTTGGGGCCAAGGTCATGAGGCGAAGCCAGGACAGCGAATAGGAGGAAAGGAGGGGGGGGGACAAAGGGTGTAGAGATGAGACCGTGAGCCGGTGAGAAGAGGTGGGGGGTAGGGGAGGGAAAGGAAGGGAAAGGGGGACCAAGGGTCTCAGGGTGCAAGGAACTATGGGTGTCAAGGTCGCAGAGGGAGTGTGCGGAAAGAGGGGAGGCAGAAGCATAGGAGGCTAAAAATGGAGGTTACGGAGGGGCATCCGGACAAAGCCAAGACCCATGCGTGGCTGTGGAAGGGGAAGTGCGGCAGAGGCTGAAGGGCCTTTGGAGGAGAGGATTTGGGGGAGCTCGCAGGTGAGGCCAGGTGAGGGAAGGACGAGGGCAGAAGAGAGCCCCGGAACAGCCCCGCTCATCACAGGGGTCTCTGCCTTCCCGATGGTGGGGAGTGGGGTTGGAATGTTCCCAGGAGCCTGGCTCGGGCAGCAAAACAGAGGCTTCCTGGGGCCTCGATGCAGACCATCTTCTGTCCCGCCGAGCAAGGACATCTAGATGGCCGTGGCAAAGACAACGTTCAAAGTCTGCTTGTCTGTGTGCGTGTGTGTGTGCGTGTGTGTAAATACACCTAGAGCGAAATTCACCAACTTGGCCTTCTTATTTACTTAGTTATTTATTTGTTTGTTTAATAACTAGAAGTTTGTACCTCTTAATCCCGCATCGTCACGGTTTTTAGTAGTTGGGGGCGCCTGGGCGACTCCGTCGGTTAAGCAACCGACTCTTGATTTTGGCATAGGTCGTGATCTCGCAGTTTCACGGGTTTGAGCCCCACGTGGGGCTCTGTGCCGACGGTGCGGAGCCTTATTGAGATTCTCTCTCTCCCTCTCTGCTCCTCCCCCCACTCGCTTGCACATGTGCTCTCTCGGTGTCTCTCAAAATAAATAAATAAACTTCAAAAAGACAATTTTAAGGGTATAGCTCAGTCGTGTCGTTGTGCAGCCGATCTCTCGAACTCCTCTCGTCTTTCCCAAATGGGTCTCTGCCTCCATTAAACACACTAGCGCCCCTCCCCCTCCCCCTGGCACCCACCCTCCTACTTTTTATGTCTATGAACTCCTCTGTGTGGTAGCAGGTGCCAGAATTTCCTTCCTTTCTGAGGCTGAATAATATTCCAGGTACCGATGGTACGTTGGGTCGATCCATCCGTCGACGGACACTTGGGCTGTTCCCACCTTTTGGCAATTGTGAATGATGGGTGCACACACACATCTCTTCTGGGTTGTTTGTGTGTTTCTTTAAGTTTTTTTAGTTTTTTTTTTAATTTTTAAGATTTATTCAGTTTGGAGAGACAGAGCGTGAGCGGGGGAGGGGCAGACAGCGGGGAAGACACGGAATCCAAAGCAGCTCCAGGCTCTGACCTGTCAGCACAGAGCCCGACACGGGGCTCGAACTCATAGACCTTGAGATCATGACCTGAGCTGGAGTCAGATGCTTCACTGACTGAGCCCTCCCAGGCACCCCTATAAGATTTTTTTTAACACTTATTTATTATTAAAAGACAAGAGTGTGAACAAGGGAGGGGCAGAGAGAGAGGGAGACACAGAATCGGAAGCAGGCTCCAGGCTCCGAGCTGTCAGCACAGAGCCCGACGCGGGGCTCGAACTCACAGACCGTGAGATCATGACCCGAGCCGAAGTCGGACGCTCAACGGACTGAGCCACCCAGGCGCCCCTATAAGATTGTATTTTTAAACAATGTCTACATACAACATGGGGCTCAAACTCACAACCCCAAGATCAGGAGTCGCGCGCTCTACTGACTGAGCCAGCCAGGCACCCCTCTTCTGTTGGTTTGGGTTTTTTTGATAGTAGCCATCTGTTGTCAAAGTTCTTTGGCAAACATTGCCTCATTTGGTGAGGCAAGGGGATCCCAGGTGGAAAGGGACAGCCCGAGCGGCGCAAGGAGCCTGGCCTCCGGGGGGACTGGGGACAGAAACAGCAAGTGACATGTTTGGCCGAAGAACAGGAGTGTGGTCAGAGGCCAGGCTGGAAACGCCGCTGGGTGAGGCCGACCTCGGAGAGCCTCAGGTGCTCGGGGAGGGACCTGGATGTCACTCGAGAAGTGATAAGGAGCCCCTGCAGGGCTCTGAGCCAGAAGTGAAGGGACCATAGAGAAGAAGACGGATGAACCCTAGGGTGAGGGACAGGATGGCCGGAGGAAAAGAAACTGGAGGTGGGGAAGCCATGAAAGGGAGTCTTAGAACAGACTGGAAGAGAAGAGATGACGCTACTGGGAGGATCCCACCGCCGTCAGTTCTGGCTGCCGTGAACCCTGACGCGGGCCCAGCCCCCACCAAGCAAGCCCTTTGTCTCAGTGAACCTGGTCAGGTGGGCACATGGTCGCCCCAGTTTATAGACGAGGAGATTGAGGCTCAGAATTTAAGTAACTTGCCCAAGGTCTCAGAGCCAATTAGTGGCAGGGCTGTGACTCCCACTCCAATCTGTTTCCCATAAGCCCACAGCATTTATTGAGCATCTACTGTGTACCAGGCCCACACTGGGAACTGTTTGATACCAAATCCATTGCTTGGTTTTTTTAATTTGAAATTTTTTAATTTGCCTACAAATTAGCATATAGCGCAACAGTGATTTCAGGAATAGATTCCTTAGTGCCCCTCCCCCATTGAGCCCCTCCCCCCTCCCACCACCCCTCCTGTCACCCTCAGTTTGTTCTCCATATTTACGAGTCTCTTCTGTGTTGTCCCCTTCCCTGTTTTTATATCATTTTTGTTTCCCTTCCCTTAGGTTCGTCTGTTTTGTCCCTTAAAGTTCTCATGTGAGTGACGTCATATGATTTTTGTTTTTCTCTGACTCTCTAATTTCACTTAGCATAATACCCTCCAGTTCCATCCACATAGTTGCAAACGGCAAGTTTTCATTCTTTTTGATGGCCGAGTAATACTCCATTGTATCTATACAGACCACATCTTCTTTATCCGTTCATCCATCGATGGCCATTTGGCCTCTTTCCGTCCTTTGGCTATTGTCGATAGTGCTGCTATATAAACATGGGGGTGCACGTGTCCCTTCGAAACAGCACACCTGTATCCCTTGGATAAATGCCTAGTAGTGCCATTGCTGGGTCGTAGGGCAGTTCTCTTTTTAGTTTTTTGAGGAACCTCCGTACTGTTTTCCAGCGTGGCTGCCCCAGCTTGCATTCCCACCAACAGTGCAAAAGAGACCCTCCTTCTCCGCATCCTTGCCAACATCTGTTGTTGCCTGAGTTGTTAATGTTCGCCATTCTGACAGGGGTGAGGTGGCATCTCATTGTGGTTTTGATTTGCATTTCCCTGAGGATGAGTGATGTCGAGCATGTTTTCATGTGTCCGTTGGCCACCTGGATGTCCTCTTCGGAGAAGTGTCTATTCGTGTCTTTTGCCCATTTCTTCACTGGATTCTTTGATTTTTGGGTGTTGAGTTTGAGAAGTCCTTTACAGATTTTGGATACTAACCCTTTATCTGCTCTGTCGTTTGCAAGTATCTTCTCCCATTCTGTCGGTTGCCTTGTAGTTTTGCTGATTGTTTCCTTCATTGTGCAGAAGCTTTTTATTTTGGTGAGGCCCCAGTAGTTCATGACCCCCAAATCCATGACTTTTAACACCTACTCTGCACTGGCTCAAATAGTGGCCAAGCTCCAAGCTGCTCTAAGACTGGAGGCATGACCGTAACTCACCACTGAGTGGAGAAACTGGAGAACCAATGGAAAATGGAGAAATCAGCTAACCCACGAGGGCTACAGTAGCACACACAGGAGGACTCACCCAACTTGGAGTCAGCCTGGGCCTTGGAGGGTAGGTGGCCAACTGAAGAGGTAAGAGGGAAGTCCCAGGAAATTACAGACCATCTGAAACCTCCCCTCCCCGACACATGAGTGCATCGTCGCCCAGCAATGGTGCTCTCCCAAAAAGCAGAGCTTGGGAAGGCTTCAGTCACATGCAACTGTGATTTTTGTAGGCAAGTTCATACATTCAACCCAATACCAAATGTTGGGTCACTTGCCAGGGCTTCTATTCTTTTATTCGACACTGAATCAGTTCCTACCAAGTGCCAACAGAGGGGACATAGGAACAATACAGGTGTGGCTCCTGTCCTCATGGACTCGTGGCCGCTGAGGGTCATAGATGTGACACACACAGCCACAAGAGCGGTGGGTGCCAGCAGCCCGTTGGTGGAGGGGGCGTGGGGGGTGGATATGCGTCTGGGCCTCGGGGACAGCTTCCCCCAACGAATTCTGCCACCCAACGCATGAGTAGGAATTGTCCCAGCAACGAGGTGGGAGGAAAGAGTCCCAGCAAAAGAAAACAAGGGCCCGGGGGCATCGAGGGAATGGATGGGGAAGTAGAAGGAGTAGACAGACTGGCAGACCAGGGTTTCCCATCTGTTTAGACTTTCAAAGGTCAAGGCAAATAGGGCTTTAACATCAAAGACATTTTAACAGGCGTAGAATCTTTGAAACGTTTCCTGCTGCGTTCTCTCTCTGACTGAGTCAATATTTTTGTCTCTCTCTCTAGGATCGCCACCACCATGAAACTTAAACCACGAGGGTTTTGCCCCACCAAGGGACAGGGACGGTGGGTAACATCTGTAGCACAGAGAAGGGGGAGAAGGGGGCCCTACACGAGGGGAGTCCTGCAGGGGTGTGGAAGACACTGGACCTGAGGAGGAAGGGCGGGCCTGAGGGCCCCGGAGCAGTAGAACGACTCAGACAGGTTTAGGGGATGTGGGGACATCCAAGATGGTGCCTGGGCTCCCCAGGATGTGTCCTCGTTGGCCCTGACACTGCATCCCACACGGTAAGGCAGCAGCAAAGCAGAAATGGCTAAGGGTCCCCAAGCGGATGGGACTGAGCACAGTGTCGCAGAGACTGTCACCGCAGCTGAATGGAGGAAGCCCAGGATCCGAGAGGACCCACCGAGGGCGTTATGGGTTGAATTATATCCCCCCCAAAAGATACGTTGAAGTCCTAACCATCCCATCCATGCGTAGAGGAGAGGACACGGGCAGAGACCGGAGCGATCCATCTACAAGCCTGGGGCCACCAGAAGCTTTAGAAGCAAGGAAGGATTCCCCCCCCCCACCACCACCCCGCCACCCCGCCTCCGCCCCACTCTCAGGGTCCTCAGAGAAAGCGTCACACTGGCAATACCTTGATCTCAGACTTCTGGACTCCAGACGCGGAACAGATTTCTGTTGTCCTGAGCCACCCAGCTCGGGCACTGTTGTTACGGTACCACCCCCAGGAAACCAATACAGGGGGAAAGATGCTGGACCCCGACGTGAGAAGTGCGGCACCAAGTCCGCAGTCGACCTCGGCGGACGCCCACGCGATGCCCCGAGAGCGGCGCGCCCCAAACTGCCCCGCCTGCGCAGGCACGGGGACAGCACGTGGGACACGTCACTCCTTCCCAAGTCCCTTAGACCGCGTGAACCGTTCCACGCAGCCAGGCACCATCCGCAACGGGAAACGGGAGAGAGACACCCCCCCCGCCTGCAGAGGAGCCAGGCTCACAAGGTGTTGGGGCTTCGAGCTGACCAGATGTCTGCCGACCTTCGGTCCCGTGACCCCCACCTCCTCCACGACCATGACAGCAGCAGGAAAGGGGGCGCGAGGGCACGCGGCGCTCACTGAGAGGAAGATCAAGGCTTCTCCCACACCTGGGTCCCAGAACGTCCTTTCCATCCCACTACGCTCCTTTTTACAAACAGTCTCTGCGGAATTGGGGCACCTCTTTAAGCACGGGGCGGAGGACAGGCTCAGAGGCAGGAAACTGAGGCGGGTGGGGGTGGGGGGAATCGGTGCGCCTCCAGATGGGGTGACCTGATTTGCCACGAGGGTGTTTGCTGGGGCATGACTTATGAAAAAGCAAAACGTTGGAAGCAACCTAAATATCCGACCATATGGCACCGGGTAAATATGTAATTGTAACAGGCGACCGTTAAACTCGTGCTAAGAGGGGGCGCCTGGGTGGCTCAGTCGGTTAAGCGCCCGGCTCTTGATTTTGGCTCCGGTCAAGATCTCACGGTTCATGGGTTCGAGCCCGGAGTTGGGCTCTGCGCTGACAGCGTGGAGCCGGCTTGGGATGCTCCCTCCCTCTCTCTCTCTCTCTCTCTCTCTCTCTGCCCCTCCCCTGCTCCTGCATGAAGCCTCGCTCTCACTGTCTCAAAATAAATAAATAAACATTTATACATAAGTAAGTAAATAAATAAAATCGTGCTACGATTGTTTAATAATATTGGAGAAGGTTACGATAAGTGCTAAGCAGGGGTAGTAATAATAATATAATAATAATAAGCCTAAAAACGTCTCCCAGCATGACTCCAGTGTTTATGTGACGTTACCGCACCAGGCTGACTGCTTTAACAGACAACTCCCAGAGTTCAATGACTTAACACAACAAAGGGCCATCTCATCTTCCTGGAACTATCATGGGGAGGTGGGGTCTCTGCTCTACCGGGGTCATTCAGGAACGCAGGCGCATCCCAACTACTGGCTTGGAAGCCCCCTAGGGTCTTGGAGTCCTTCGCTAAGTCCCCTGAGCTGCGGGAGGGAGAGACGGCCCCGGTGGATCAAAAGATTTTACGGGCCTGATCCAGAAGCGGGTGGTGTCACTTCCTCCCACCTTCCATTGGTCAGACTCTATCACGTGCCTCCCTACCTGCAGGGGCGGCTGGGAAATGTAGTCTAGTCGGGCGCCCGGAAGAGAAGGGAAGTAGGATTTGCTGAACACGGTAAATCCACAGCAGTCAGTGCACATTGAAAAACATGCTGCAAAGAGATCGTCACATTTTAACAGTAATTATTTCTGGGTGGTGAAATTAAAGGCATTTAAATGTTTTTCTTATGATGTGGCTTGGAATTTTTCAAATCTTGTAAAGTAAACATTTAGCGCTTTTACGGAGGGGAGGACCTTTAATCATTGACGAAACAGGGGCGCCTGGGTCGCTCAGTCGGATAAGCGTCCAACTCTTGATCTAGGTTCAGGTCTTATGGTTCATGGGTTTGAGCCCTGCGTCTGGCTCTGGGCTGACAGCACGGATCCTGCTTGGGATTCTCTCTCTCTCTCTCTCTCTCTCTCTCTTTCTCTCTCTCTCTCGTGCTTCCTTTCCTGGGTCCACCCACTCACCCCTCTCCTAGGTCACCGTCCTGTGCTTTCTCCTCACCCCCCAGACCATCAGCTGTCTCCCTTGACTCTCTCGCCCGATGACCCACCTTGTCTGCAGGACAGAAACAATAAAGAAAAGATCCAGGAACTTCCCCCCAACATCTGCCCCCCCCACCACCACCACTCCCGCTGCCCCCTCCTCCTTCTAGAGATGCCCACCCTGCCTCGGCACCTGCCGGGAGCTGGGAAGAGGGAGAGAAATGTTTAATGGCAGAGTTCGTGTTTAACGGGTACAGATTCGTTTTGCAAAATGAAAAAGTTCTATGAGTGGATGTGGGGACGATTGCATAAAAATGTGACTGTGTCTAAAGTGACTGTGTTTAATCCCCAGGGAAGTGTATGCTCAAAGGTGATTAGAATGGTAAATTTTACATCTTGCGTATTTTTCCACAATATTTTCACAAGATCTTCTATGGGCTGTCTGGGTGGCTCGATCGGTTAGGCATCCAACCCTCGACTTCGGCTCAGGTCATGATCTCACCGTTATGATCTCAAGGCTGTGAGATCGAGGCCAGAGTCAGGCTCGGTGCTGACAGCAAGGAGCCCGCCTGGGGACTCTCTCTCTCTCCCTCTCTCTCTGCCCCTATCCCGCTCTCTCTCTCGTTCTCTCTCTCGTTCGCTCTCAAATAGATGAACATTTAATAATATGTCATCTAAGAAAAATTTTAATACAGTGTGTTTTAAAAAGATATATTGAAGGGATGCCTGGGTGGCTCAGTCGAGTGAGCATGTGATTCTTGATTTGGGCTCAGGTCATGATCCCAGGGTCATGGGATCAAGCCCTGCATTGGGCTCTGTGCTGTGGGGAGCCTGCTTAAGATTCTCTCTCTCTCTCTCTCTCTCTCTCTCCCTCTGCCCCTCTCCCTCTCCCCAACTCACCTCACCCTTTCTCTTTCTGGAAGGAAGGAAGGAAGGAAGGAAGGAAGGAAGGAAGGAAGGAATATTGAAATCCTATCCCCAGTACTTCAGAATGTGAACTTACTTGGAAATCGGGTCTTTTCAGATGTGATTAGTTGAGATGAGGTCTTACGTGAGTAGGAGGGGCCCTTACCCAATATGACCGGTGTCCTGATAAGAGGAGGACAGAGACCCACAGGGAGGATGCCAGATGACTCCAGAGGCAAGCCAAGGATTGCCAGCCCCCAGCAGAAGCTCGGGAGATGCAAGGAAGGGGGCCAGCCAGAGTCTCAGTCCCTCACGACACTGCTGGGACCCCGATCTCAGATTTGTACACTCACGAACTGTGACAGAATACATTTCCACCGTGTCCCACCGCTGGCTTTGGGGTACTTTGGTCCTGCGGTCCTGAGAAAGCCACACAGGCCCCTCCTTTCTCCCTCACGTCCTACTTGGTCTCGGCCAGTCTCGCCCCTTTATACTCCCGGGTCCCACGTTCACACCTCCACCCAGCCCTCCCCGAGGACCCCAGGCTCAGCTGGCTCATGGCTACCTGGTTGTCCAAACGGCATTTCCGAGGTAACTGAAACCAACTTCTCTTCTTCCCCTCCCAGAACCTGTGGTGCCTCCTTAGCTAGTGGTTCCTTCTCTGGCAAGTGACCCTGGCCAGAGCCTCTGGAGTCATTCCTGACTCCGCCTTTTCTCAAAAGCCCCCATCCAAAGATGCCACCTTCCCCCTGTCAACCTGGTCCTCATCCTGGGTCCTTGTCCTCACTCCTCCCAGCTCAGCAGCTGGGGGGGGGGGAGGGGGTGGTTAAAATGTAAATCAGATTACGTTCTGCTCAAAATCCTCCAGGGGCTTCCCACCTCTCTCCTGGCAAAAGCCACAGTCCCCAAGTGGCTGACGCCCCCCCCCCCCCGCGCCCAACCTCTGTCCTCAATCTCCTGAAGTCATTGCTCACCCCGACTCTGGCCACAGGGCCCCCTTTGCTGTCCCTCAGGGGCCCCCAGGAGCCTGTGCACTTACTCTTTCCTCTGCTGGACACTCTTTGTCCAGCGATGCGCGTGAATTGTCCCTCGCCATCCTCCCGCCAAGCCTTTGCTGAAATAAATGTCACCTTTATCCTAGACCACCTCCAGCCCTCCAGCCCTCCCCCATAACTCCAGAAGGGGGCTGGATGAGATGGAGGAGAAGAGGGTTCCTTTTCCTGCTTGGAGCTGAATTTAGATTCCCTCCCCACCCCCCACCCCCCGGAGGACTCAGGGTTATCTCAGAGCCCAGGGCACTGACTCCTGATCGGGGCTGCAGGGGAGTCTGTTCAGTGTGGATTCGCCTCCATGCAATTTATGATGGTCCCACCTCAGAGCCCCGCCCCTGCGGGACCGAACACAGCACCCCCACCCTCCCCCACCCACCCCCCGGGACGAGCCTGTACGCTTAAAAGTGGACGAGCTGTGAGCCACCCTCCCCACCCCCGTGTTCACTCCCCGGCCTAATGCTTGTCCCTCTCCAGACCCATGGCACACACCTTTCTCAATCTCAGCCTGGGGCCACCCTTCCCCTCGCCCCCCCGCCGCCCACGGCACCCTGGGCACAGCTTCAAGCGTCAGTGTCTCCATCTGTCAAATGGAGGCTTCCTAGCTGGTTCCTACCATTGTCAAGGCTGAAGGGGATGCCCACCGTCCACCTTAGCACCAAGAGGGAGCATCAGCCGACTCCGGAGGGGATCTGATTTTTGATGGTGGCCAAGCTATCATGCTAAATCCTTCCAATACCATCTCGCCAAATGCTGTCGCTGGACCGGAGAGGACACTATCATTGTCCCCAGTCGTCTGAAGAGGAAAGCCAGCAGCGGGAAGCCCAAGGCCGTGCGACAGTGAAGGGCAGACCCGCTTTGAGCCCGAACACCCAACCCGGGCCACACTGCACCTTCCCCCTAGAGGTATATCGGGTTGAAACGCAGAGTCACCACTTCCGGCCTCCACACCTCAGTCTCCTCATCTGCCAAGGGGGTGGCTGCCACCCTCCTGGACGTCGTTCCCACAGAGAAATGAGGACGCCTGCGGCCCCCCGGGAGCCTTGAGAAATGTCAAGTGTGCAAGGGACAGCTGACGTTCAAAAAGTCAGCAAATGCCTCTTATTGCCGTCAAATACACGTCGCATAAAAGTTCCCCTTTGAGCCGCTTTGAAGTGGACAGCTCAGGGCATCAAGTACATTCACACCATTGTCCAGCCGACATCACCATCCGGCTCCAGAACTTTCTCATCTCCCCCAACGGAAGCGGAAGTGCTGTCCCTGGTGACCGCTAGCTTCCCCCGGGCCCCTCCCTTACTCTTGAAAAGGAACCTCCTGCCGGCACATCCTGGTGGGACAGGGCGGGGAGAGGGGAAGATGTCATCAGGCCAGCAAACAACAAGGAAAGCGCTTCCCGGAAGCTTCCGCTTCCGAGGGGGCCGGCCAACCCCCGAGGCCAACCCCCAAAGCCCGGCCAGCCACAGCCCCCTGCCCGAGGAGGAGCCGCCCCTCCACTGAATGAAGGAACGGACAGATGACCACCACCCTTCCACACAGAAGCCGGGACACCCTCCTGGCCCAGGGTCCCTCCGGAAGCCTGTTCATGGTTAACCTCGAGAGCCTGAGGGTCTGCATCTATAAAAGAGGGCGCAGAGGACGGGTGGTGTCTCCCAAGGCTGTGGTGAGAATCGGTTCACGAGGCGGTGGTCCAGCACGAAGCGGACGGCAGGGTGGCCCCCACTGTTGTCGCTGTTAATATTATTCCATTCCACCTGCCAGAAGCAGGGCAAAAGTCCTTGTGCACCGTGAGGGAAAGGGCTTTTCTATCCAACTTTTCCTCTGCTTCCCAGAACAGCCCAGATGGTCTCCTCACCGATCCCCCCGGAACCAAGTCACTGGGTGGTCCTATGCTGGGCAGTGTGGCCAAAGTAGCTAGCCAGATGTCACCTTCGAGGGCTTGTGGTGGGGGGCAGGGTGGGGGCACATGGGGAGGCAGACACAGGTCTCTTGAGCCAAAGTGGTCAGGGATGAGCACATTCAGGTTCCAGGGAAGGACAATAAAGGGACGCTGGGGGCGCCTGGGTGGCTCAGTCAGTTGGGTGTCCGACTTCAGCTCAGGTCACGAGCTCATGGTCTGTGAGTTCGGGCCCCACGTCAGGCTCTGTGCTGACAGCTCAGAGCCTGGAGCCTGCTTCGGATTCTGTGTTTCCTTCTCTCTCTGCCCCTCCCCTGCTCACACTCTCTCTGTCTCTCAAAAATGAATAAACATTAAAAAAAAAATTTTTTTTTTAAGGGACCCTGAACTGGACCTAAAGGTCAGGGAAGACTTCCTTGAGGAGATGAATGAAGATGGGTGGATGGTCCAGAGAGCTGAAACCACACAGGCAAAGGCCAGGAGGTGGCAAATACCATGGGGTACAAAGAGAACCGGAAGTGATTCCGTGGGGCCAGGGATGGGGGGGAGGGGAGGACAAGGGGACAGGTTGAGTACTGTGTGTCCAAGTACAGAGTTTGGACTGTCACCCGCAGGTGATCGGGGCCTTGGAAGTGGCAGTGTCTGTACTTTGGAGCCTTTGCCCTGGAGGCTGTGAACACCGTGGGGGAGAGAGACGAGCACAACAGACTGGAGACAGGAGACAGGAGGCCACTACCGGGGGCATCTTGGGAGAGTTGCGGGCAGGCAGGAAGGGAGCAGCGGGAGGGATGGAGAGCTGGACCGCAGAGAGATTTCCGAGGTGACACCGTCGGGTCTGGCATGCTTGACAGAATAATGTCCCCAAAGATGTCCACGTCCTAATCCCCAAACGTGAGAATATTTATGTGGCACGTGGGGAGAATGGAGGTTGCTGATGGAATTAAGATCTGAGGGGCGCCTGGGTGGCTCAGTCGGTTAAGCGTCCGACTTGGGCTCAGGTCACGATCTCACAGTCCGTGAGTTCGAGCCCCGCGTCGGGCTCTGTGCTGACAGCCCAGAGCCTGGAGCCCGCTTCAGATTCTGTGTCTCCCTCTTTCTCTGCCCCTCCCCTGTTCATGCTCTGTCTCTCTCTGTCTCAAAAATAAATAAACGTTAAAAAAAAAATTTTTTTTTAAAAAGATGGCTAACCAGCTAACTTGGGGATGGAGAGATTATTCTGGATTATCCGGGTGGCGATGGTAATCATAAGCATTCTTAAATAATGGAAGAGGGAAGAAGAGTTGGTGTCCAGGATGAGGAAAGACTCAGCGGGCCTCTCCTGGCTTTGCAGATGAAAGCCAGCCTCCAGCCAAGCCACACGGGCAGCCTCGACACCTGGAAATACAAAGAAAGGATTCTTCCCCTCCAGCTCCAGAAGGAACACAGCCCTGCCCACCACCGCCTTGGATTTAACCCAGGGAGACCTGTGTCAGACTTCTGACCCATAAAACCGTAAGAGAGTAGATTTGTGTTGTTTCAAGCCATTAAGTTTGTGGTGAGGCATCACGGCAATCATAGGTTCAGCTGGTGATGGCGTGGGGGCTGGGAGAGGGGACATCTGGCTTGGGGACTGAGAAGATGGCAATACCATCAACCACAAGAGGCCACAGGACAACAAACACATGGGGACAGGAGTCTGTCTACTGCCCTGACCTGAGCAGCCCAGCCCAGGCCCTCGCTGGGCACAGAGCCCAGGGACCCAGGGAAAAATTGCGGGGGAAGTGTCCTTACATGGTCGCTACTGGAGTGAGGTCGCTGTTGTAGGATGAACGGGGGTAGCAAGATCCCCCACAATTCCTTGGGTCGCATTTCTGCAGCATCAAAACAACCGCACTGTTAAGCTTTCGCTTCCTAAACAAGCCAGAGAAAGAGGATTTAAACCTCAAGGACTGAGGTCAGGGAGCGGTGACAAGCCCGGGGGCCGGGTGGGGTAAGGCATGACACGGTGGGGGTCTCAGGGCGGAAATGCTGCCTGCGTACCCAGTTTTCCCTGGAGGAGGGAGAGCAGGTGGGACTGGCTGGAAATGTCTCCCTCCTCGCTTTCCACAGCAATTCTTGTTTATTTTTTCTTTCCTTCAAAATACAAAAAAAGGCAGGAGGTGGGGGACTGTTCCAGCTCGCGGGAGAAGCAGGCGGCTCATCCCTGCCCGGCCACCCGGCCTCTCCGCCGGCTTCGTTCCCCGCCTCCCCCGGCCCTTTGTCTGGCTCCCGCGCTGCCGCGCACATGGTCCCCTGTCAAATTCCGGGCGGCTCCGGGGGACACGTGTCGGGAAGTCTGCAGCGCCACCGGCCCCGCGTAACCATGGAAACGGCGGCCAATGGGAAGCCCGCGCTGCCCGCGGGGGCGGAGCCGGGCGCGGCCGGAGCGGCCGGGGCGGGGCGCGGGGCGGGGCGCGGGGCGACGGGGAAATGTGGGCGGGGCCCGGGTCGCCCCCGCCCCGCCCCCGGAGGTCCGAAGTGCGCGAGACGCCCACCCGGGGTTGTCCGTGGGCTTCTCTGTGCCGCGCGGTTTCGGGGACATCTCGACAGCGTCTCCTCGGCACCCCTGGGATTTTCTTTGCCTTGAAGTATAAGGTTAAGAGTCTATACGTCAGTAGATCTGGGTTCAGATCCTACCAGCAACACTTAACTAGCTAGCTAGCTGGGTGCCTTGCTCAAGTGACTGAACCTTTCTGTGCCAGTTTCTTCGTCCGGTCCGCTGAGTGATCGTAAACCTGTACAGAGATAACAAGCAATTCGCCCAGCGTGGCACCAGCGTGTGCTCAACAAACAGCAGTGACCCGTAGTGAGGTCCTTCTCCTGAGCCTCCACAAAGGAAGACTCCATTTGGGTGTGAAAAAACCCACCCTCTCTGTTTGGGGCTCCTGGGGTGCTGACTTCTGACTCATTTGCCCAAGGCTGGTTCCAGCAATGGCTCCAACGTGCCTGTCAACAAATGCAAAGATGAGCCTGGGGTCTGTCAGGGTCCCCTTGGCAGCTGCCAGCCTGCCAAGTCCCTGGAGGCTGGCGCAGAGCTGAGCACCTCCAGATTGGGGGGTGGGGGGCGGTGCAGAAAGAAAGGAAGGTTCGTTGCCAAGGGCTGGGGGCCAGGAAACGATTTTGGCACCGCTGCTGACCAACCGGGTGACCCACACAAGTGTTTTTACCTCTCTGGGCAAAAGCATCTTGTAAAACAGTGAGGATGATACCTGCCGACCTCCCATTCAGTGTGGTGGAGAATCTGAAATGAGGAAATAGATTCTCAAAAAAAAAAAAAAAAAAAAATCCTCTGTTTGTTTCCAAGTGAGCCTGGAAGAGTTCGACAGAAGTGGATGGCAGACTGCACTGGGAGGGACCCAGCCCCTCTCTCCTGGCTTCCCCAGGCTCAGCCCCGGGGCGTAGGACAAACATCCCTAGCCAGGAGCTTCAATTAGCAGGAATCTTTCTTGCGCCTTTATGAGGAAGTGGAAAACTCACGCATGCATTCATTCATTCGTTCATTCAACAAAGCTCTCTGAGGGTGTGCTGTGGGCCAGGTGCTGTGCTAGGTCCTGGGGCTGTAAGCAGGGAGCCGAACCCAGTCCCTGCCCTGAAAGAGGTCACTGTCTGGCTGGGGAGACAGACATGAAAGAAAGAAACATGCAAATAAACACATGGCCACAAATATCCATAAATGCCCTGAAAAAAAAAAAGGCGCAGGAGCCATAAGCAGGAAGGCAATAAAAAAAACGAGTCTGGGGGAGAGAGCAGGCAGGGCAGGCCTCCCTGAGGAAGTGACATTTCAGAGGGGCCTGAGGACTGAGCAAGAGTCAGCCTGGTGAGAAGGGAGGAAAGGTATTTCAGGCAAAGGGAACAGTGCGTGCTGCCTTGAGGCCAGAGGGGGCTGAGGCATTCACTGAAGAAGGTCTCTGTGACCCAGAGGCCAGTGAGGAGAAGGACTGGGGGGAGGTGCGGAGGGAGGGGTGGGGGAGGGGTCAGCAGGTGCTGGCTTAGTCAGGCCGGTCCCCTAAGGATGGTGACACAACATAAATTCATGGGGATTTACATTAAAATATACCTTGTTTTTCAAAGTCATCCCCTGGATTCGCCAGTGTTCAACCTGGTCTCACCTGCCTTCTGCCTTTTCCAGTCTGAAGGCACCAGATGATTCAGAATCAGATGAGTTTCATTATTACTCAGCACACTCCACTGACTACGACAGAAAAGGAGACGCATTTATGGAAAGATTTTTAACACGAAGATTAGAATTAGGGTTCGGGGGACACCTGGGTGGCTCAGTCAGTTGAGCCTCCGACTTTGGCTCAGGTCATGATCCAGGTCATGATCTCACGGTTCGTGGGTTCGAGCCCTGCATGGGGCTCTGTGCTGACAGCTCGGAGCCTGGAGCCTGCTTCGGATTCTGTGTCTCCCTCTCTGTCTCTGCCCCTCCCCTGCTGGTGCTCTCTTTCTCTCTCTCTCTCTCTCAAAAATAAATATTAAAAAAAAATTATTTTAAAGAATTAGGGTTTGGGTTGGGTTTTTGGTTAAGGGTAGCATTGGTACAGGGTTTGGGCTAGGATTGGGTTGGGGTTAGATTTAGGGCTAGTGTTGGGGTCAGGATCGGGGTTGGGGGTTGGGTTAGGGTTTGGAATGAGTTCCATTATCTACATTCCTATCGCTAGCACCCCATCGAGTATCTGGGACATAGTAAGGGTCCAGTAGGTATTTTTAACGTATTAATTACTGTGCTTTATTTCGAACCAGAGAGATACAGTGGCCAGGCAGCCTCATTCCCTGGATATTCTGATTATTTATCTGTGTGTTGTAAACAGACGGGTAAAACTCACCTGCACGCCAAGTTTTTGTTCTTCTAAGACTGCACCAAAAAAAAAAAAAAAAATCCTTCTACTGTGGGAAGCAAGGAGGAAGTAGTCTGTGCATGTCAATCCGGTGACCAAGGCAGGGGGACAGAGAGCCCGGGAGGCCACATACTTCAAAAGAGCGCAGGTTTGGGGGGTGAGAGTGGGCTCCTGCCAAAGTCCCAGCAAAGCTGAGGGGGCTTCAAGGAACTAGATCGGGCTGGAGGGTGGGCTTTGGATGAGGAGATGGGGGAGGAAAAGCCTGAAGAGATGAGCCCCAGAGTTAACAAGGTAGGCCGATCACGGATCATATAAATGTAACCCGAGTAGCTCCTGGGACCCAAGTGGCCCTCGCCCTGCAGAGTCTCATTCAAAGAAGCTTGAGACAGCAGCCACGTGTTATTTGGGGGGGGGGGGGGGGTCCAATTTTTTTTCTCTTGCAAAGAATATCAAGGGGGATCCAACTGCTACCCCTCAGCCACGCTGCTCAATCCCATCACCTCTTCCTCCAGGGCTAACGTATCATGTTTTACTCCAGAACCCCTCACTTGCAGCCCTCCAAGTATGACTTTCCTGGCCTCTCTCTGCTCTCTCAGTACTTCTGCAGACAGCTCAACTCGGCCTCAGGGACTTCTCTGTTCCCTTTCTGATCTCCCCACTTCACAGAGCCCCCCCACCCCCACCCCCCACCGTAAAGAACAGTCCAGAGATGACCCAGCAGGGAGTGCACGCCCCTCCCCTTCCCCCCTGCTCTGCACTCCTGCCTCTCCCTGGAACTGGACTTGGAAGGATAGAGCTCTCTGCAGAGGGCAGAGAGAAGAGCTGAACAGGCAAGGTCAAGATTCTCTTTTATGAGGCCTAGGTGAGTGGGGAACGTTCCTGTGACTTGTCACAGTATAAAGATTGCACCATCTCCATTGGGCACTGGGGAGCTAGGGGAGGGTTTTGAGCCAGAGAGGAAAGCAGTCGGACTTGTGAGCAAATCTTCCGCGGGGGCAGGGCTCTGTGTGTTTTGGGGGTGATCCCCCACCAGCCCCTGGAAGACCGTGGTTAAATATGTGATAAGTGAAGAGGTCAGTGATGGGTGAAGGGGTGAGTAGATGAATGAATAAATGAATGAATGAATGAATGAATGAAATAGTGAGCTTCGTGAGCATTCTGGATTTTCATGCAGGCCTCAAGGACCCCAGGACAATTGCACCCTCGTTGCGGCTTCTTAAATCCTTATTCTTCCCCTTTATGCCGACCAGCTGGGACCTCCTGGTAATGACCTCCAGGCTCCCAGGGGCCACGGGACCCCTCCCACACGCTGAAGCATCTGGCCCGGCTCCACCAGTCTGCTGGGAATGGCCCATGCTCCCCTGGGCAAGACCCGCAGCGCCCGGGAAACCTCCCAGTGCTTCTGGCTCGGGCTTTCATTCTGCTTTCCAGCAACACATAAAAATAGCTTCAAGGACACACAGGGGGCGGGAGGGGGCAGACCTGGTCCCTGACTTCCAGAAGAGCTAGATACGCGCTCCCATCCCTCACTGTCCAAGGGCCCCCTGCTGCCCATATTAATGTGGATTTGAACCTGGGTCTGTGTCTGTGAACCTCAGGCCTAAACTTGCGAAGCTCCGCAGCGAAGCTCCTCAGCGGCCCCCATCACCCAGCTTGGGCCAAGAGGGACAGATACAGACGGGCAGGAAGGGCACCCGGAATCCCTCCCGCTGCCAGTTCAGAGCAAAAGGCCTGCAGGGCCCTGGTGCATGACTGGAGGACGAGGTCCGGAGAAGCCCAGAGCCTGGGATAACCGGGCAGCCTGGCCGGGGTGCGGGGAGGGGGGAGGAGGGGGCAGCCTGGCTTGGGGGGAGGGGAGGCAGAAGTGATTTAGTAACAGGCGCGTTAGGAGCACAGACTGCTCCCGGGCCATGGGCCAGCGTCCCCTGGAATCCTTACAAGCCCATGAAGGACTTACTGTGATTTCTCCCCATTATACAGATGAGCAAAGTGAGGCTCGGGGAGGGAAGTGACCAGCCACGCAGGTAGCTGGGACAGAGCCAGGATTTGAACCCAGGGGGACTCAGGAGCCTAGATTCCTGCCTCTGCACTAAAGGAAAGAGCTTAAGGTAGAAGCCAAGGGTGGGGGTCAGTTTTCCTCCCCGCCTCCCAAAAGCCCCAAAATAGGCCTGCTTTCTTGATGAAGATCTCCTCCCCCTCAGCTCCACAAATACCCACGTTCCCAGGCCGAACCCAGGGCGGGGGCCCACAGGCGCTTGCGCCCAGCGGGACCTATTTCTGGCCGCAGCCCGGGGCCAGCCACAAGGGGCCTTCTGTCGTGGCCTCGGCCACAGCCCACAGCCAAGGCCCAGGCCCTGGCCGGGCCTCCAAAGGGCCCATTGTCCGGCTGCCTGGGCCGCCAAGCCTGGCTCCTAGACATCCGGAGTGGGGGGCAGAGGGTGACCTGGGCACAGTGGACTGAGGGGCCTGTGTGAGAGCAGCGGCTGACTCGAAGGACATCCCAGACTCCACCTTGGGACGGCCTCAGGCTGGCCTCAGAGAGGCCCTGAGGTCACACACACGCACACACACACACACACACCCCAGAGGTGACAGCTACAGCTTACAGCCACGACAACCACCGGGAGTAAGGAGACAGAGCCAGAGATTGAGAGCTGGGTGGGTTGGGGTTCTAATACTGACTCCTCCTGAGCTGGCCGTGAGACCTGGGCAGGCTCTCTGAGCCTCAGTCTCCTCATCTGTCAAATGGGACAGATACCGCCCCTGTTTTTACCAGATGTGCAAACCCAGTTTCAGAGAAGCGGCTTGTCTGAGTCAACCCAAGCAGACCTTTTGCATACATACATATATATCAAGGAGGTTTTCGGGGAGCCTGGTTGGCTCAGTACGTAGAGCATGCTACTCTTGATCTCAGGGTCGTGAGTTTGAGCCCCACGTTGGGTGTAGAGATTACTTCAAAATAAAATCTAGGAGCGCCGGGGTGGCTCAGGCAGTTAAGCATTCGACTTCGGCTCAGGTCAGGATCTCACGGTTCGTGGGTTCGAGCCCCATGTTGGGCTCTGTGCCGACAGCTCGGAGCCTGGAGCCTGTTTCGGATTCTGCGTCTCCCCCTCTCTGTGTCCCTCCCCCGCTCGCACTCTGTCTCTGGCTCTCAAAATTAAATAAACGTTGAAAAAAAATTTTAATAAAAAAAATAAAATCTTAAAAAAAAAAAAGGTTTTCACTAAGAACATTTTCAAACACCCACAAGAGTAAGGAGACAGGAGTATGATAAGTCCTCCTGCTCCATCATTCAGATTCAATAATTACTGAGATTTTGCCACACCTGCTCTATCTACCCCCTTTCGATAACAATTTTGTTGCTGTTGCTTGAAGCTAATTTGAAGCCAGTCCTGGACATGTCTTTTCATCCTGCCCCAGCTCAGCGTCCCTCTAAGTACACGGACATGCTTTCATATAAACACCTGGCAAAATTAAGAGCAGTTCCACGGCGTCGTCTCCTACCCAGGGCATCATCGAAGTTTCCTGATATTCTCATCAATGTCAGGTTCCAGGCGATCGGTTTGCAGTAGGATCCAAAGAAGATCTAACATGTGGCATTTGGTTGTTACATCCTGTTACTTTTTTAGAAAATGTGTTTTCTTGTCACTGACTTATTGAAGAAACGGAGTCTGTTAGTCCTCTGGAATATGCACATCCCAGATTTATCTGTTTCCAGTTCACAAGCTCACCAGCAATGCACGAAGGTTCCAACTTGTCCACTTCCTTGCCAACACTTGTTATCGCCCATCTTTTTTATTTCAGTCATCCTCGTGGGGGTGAAGGAGCAGCTCGTGGTTTTGATGACTAGTGATGTTGAGCATCTCTTTGTGTGTTTATTGTAATTTGTATGTCCTCCTTGGAAGAATGCCTATTCATGTCCTTTGCCCATTTTTAAATTGCATTATTTATCTTTTATTATTTTGTTGGAAGAACTCTCTACACATTCTGGACACAGGTCCTTTATCAGATACGTGATTTACAAAATTTTTCTCTCATTCTCTGGGCTGTCTTTTCACTTTCTTGGCATCCTTTGACGCAGAAAGTTTTAAATTTTGGTGAAGTCCTATTTATCTATTCTTTTGCCCCTGTGCTTCTGGTGTTCTATGCCTAATTCATAGGGTCATGAAGATTTACTCCTACGTTCTATTCTGAGAAGTTTATAGTTTTAGCTCTTATAGTTAAGTCTATGGTCCATTTTGAGTTAACTTTTGTGTATGGTGTGAGGTAGGGATCCAACTTCATTCTTTTGATGTGGGTATCCAGTTGTCCATACCATTTGGTGAAAAGGCTACTCTTTCCCTATAGAATGGTCTCATACCCCATGTCTAAAATCAATTGAGCATAAACGTATGGGTAGACTTGTGGACTCTCGATTCTATTCCATCAATCTATAGTCTATCCTTATGCCACTGCCATATCGTCTTGATTCTTGCAGCTATGCAATAACTATTAAAATCAGAAGGTGTGACTTCTCCAATTTTGCTCTCCTTTTTCAAGATCATTTGGCTTTCTGGGTCCTTCACATTTATGGATAAGTTTTCAGATGAGCTTGTCAATTTGGCCAAAAAAGCCAACTGGAATTTTGATAGGGATTGCATTAAGTCTACAGATCTGTCTGTTGGTATTGCCGGCTATAAATTTAAACTTTGAACTGGATTGGACCCCAATGATCTATAGCTCTGACCACAAGCACCCACAAAGACCCTGCCCCGGGCAGCCCTCAAGGGCTGAGGGTCCCATACTCTTCTGTAGCCAACCCCAGACCCCCAGAGCTTCCAGGCAAGCTGCTGCTGGATCCCATCTACCCTCAACCTTCCACCGACTTTTGGAGTCAAAATGCAGAAGTTAACGCTTCCTGATGTTAAACTCCCTCTGTAATTTACCGGGGAAATCTTCACAAACCTTAATTCTGCCCAAACAGGGAGCCAGCACCTTCCCCAGCTGAGGCCCAGCAGAGCCGATAACCCTCACAAGCCGGTCTCCTCCTCATCTGCCTGCAGCAGAAGCTGTTCTGCTTTCTGGGTCATTCGATGCTTGTTCTTCACCCACAAAGTCACTCACCTCTGAGGGCGTTGGCGGGTGGGGGGGGGGGCGGGGAGGTTCCTAGGCAACAAAAACAATTGCTGAGCACAAGGACCCTAACCCTGTCTCTCTGTCTTGTAAATCTCCCAGGCAAGCATTCAGCAGATGTACTGCTGGGTTGTGCCAGGCGAGGTGGGGACTGAGGACTTGAGTCCTTGCGTCCAGAAGTTCCCAGGCCAGCGAGGGTGACAAGAGCACCCCCTTTAAGCCTGTACTCGGTGCCAGGGGTTGTGCACCTAGCTCTCCTGAGTGCTTAGTACAACCCCATGAAGCAAGTGCGGTCACTACATCGTGGACGAGTACATATCTTTATCAAAATATATCACTCGAGTAGCTTGCGCCATCGGGCCTGTGCAAGGGGGTGGATGCTCAATGGCGACAAAGATTCCCCAGGTCCCTGCCTCCTTGGAAATGCTCCCCAGTGGGACAGGCAGACCTTGAACAAGAAAGACAGGATGCGAAGGAAGGAGGGTCACAGCATGCAGGTAACACCACGAGTGACAAAACAGAAAAGTAACAGGAAGGACCTGCTTCAGTACGTTGACTGGGGAGGTACCCTCTGAGGAAGGAGGCCATATTCACACCGAGACCTCAAGGCTGAGAAGCAGCCAGACGCGCGGAACGCGCGGAAAAGCATTTCTGGTAGTGGAACCAGCAGCACGTAACCCTGAGGTGGAGGCTGGACAAAAGGCTGGTGTGACAGGTGTGGAGTGAGCAGGGGTGTGGGTCGGTGGGGCGCTGCAGCCCGGAGGGTCCAGCCAGCTCCAGACAGTGCCAGTTGGGGGAGCCCAGGCTGAAAGCGGGAAGGAGGACGGAGGCCGTTGGGAGTTGAAGCTGGGGCATGACAGGCTCTGTTGTGTGTGTAAGACGATCACTCAGACCCCTCTGTGGAGGCTTCCAGAAGGGAGACAGTGATGATCCACTGGGTGGTGGCTGTGGGGATGGAGAGGGATGCGGATTGACGTAGGCAGCGGCTGGATGTACGAGGAGAGGAAACCCAGGAGGCAGAGATGGCCCCGAGGCCTCTGTCCGGAGTGACAGCTGCATCCCAGATCAGACCTCCGGGCTCCAATCTTGTCTACTTCTCTGTACCGCGCCAGAGATGCTCCCAGAGCTCCAGGCCATGTCCACCGGCGACAGGGAAGGTGGCCCGGCTCCAGACGCAGGCGAACCCTCCCCTCACCCTCTTTCCCGCTGCCCCACTTGGCAGGAGAGACGGGGAGGAAACGTGGTTTCTAGTCCAACTAGCCGTGTGGCCTTGGGCGGTCACGGTCCTTCCCTGGGCCCGGGTCATTAAATTATCCGCCCCACCACGTCCTCCGTAAGTGAGACCAGGTACGGGGATATAGAGGAGGCATTTAATCTACTTCAAAGCGCATTACAACGTGCGAGAACGTTAGCGCCGCCCTGCAGGTCCCAGTAGGAATCCGTGCTTCTCCGTCACACTCTGTCCACACTCTGCGGGCTTCTGCGGGCCATCGGGATCGTCCCAGGGCCTAATGGAGGCCCCATCACGCTCTCCTCTGCTGAAGGGGAACCGAGGCACCACGATCGGCCTGAAATCTCACCGAAATCGGGGTGGAGGAGTGAACCCCAAATACCGCTGCCGGCAGACCCCGTGGGGCGCCCACTGTGTCCAGCTCCACGCCAGGATCCTGCACGGATTGCCACACCTCATCTACATTACCGGCCTGCCCGGCAGGCGTCTGGCACCAGGCGGTCGGGACAGAAACCTTCGGCCCTTCGAGGCCCCGCCTACCGGGCGATCACCGTCATCTGTGTCTCCTGCTTCGTCTTTCCTCTTGCCATCGTTGTCCACGTTCCCGAGACGGGCGGAGAAACTGAGGCAGCCCGGAACGCCAAGGGGCTCCATTCCACCCTGCCTGCAGGGGAGGGGGGCTGTGCAGGTGTGGGAAGCAGAGGTGGGGCCTTGGAGCTCTCCCACAGGCCCCGGACCGCGCCTCCCTTGTCCCGGAGTAAGCATGTGATTAAGTAATCTTATTATGAAAGTCCCACATGATCAGACGCCGGGGTTACACTTTGAATGAAATTAATTCCAAGGTTCAACCAAGTCCCTGAGTGTTTTCCTTCCAGGGAAGGTGGCGGGAGGGAAATGAGGTCTGTGTGTTCCAGAACCCCAAGGAACAGGCTCCAAGTCCCGATGCTGCTGGAGGTCTGGGGGGCGAGGGGGAAGGGTTGGGGGGGAGGGGGTTCAACCCATCATCGCTCACCCCCAGATTCCAGCCACCTCAGTGGATGGTCCCCCTTGGATGCCCCAAATGTGTCTTGGCTGAAATCGGATTCCTCGTGTACCTTGTACACCCCCCTCACCTACACCCACCCTGCACCGCCTGTCGGACAGGTTTCTCCTCCGGGGCCCCCCCTGCATCTGACATGGTCCCCCTCCCACCCAGCACACCAGGTCCTAAGCTGGGCACTGGGAGACCCCATCTCCGGCCCTCAAAAATGCTGTCCCTTCCCTGCGGCCTCCAAGGACAGGCCTCCACCCAGGGGATAAAGGACGAGCCACATACACCCTACCTGAGCCCCACCACCCTCCTCCTCCGAGCGGCAGCCAGGTATGGGGTGAGCAGAGAGCTGGGAACCACCACAAGGCCAGACGAGCAAACAGCCTTTCTAAGAGCCCTCGTTCTGCTGATGAGTCTGGAACACGGCCCGAGAACAAGAGAATGGGGTCTCGTGGTTCTCACCCATCGCTGTATCCCCAGCACGGGGCCCTGCACACAGGAGGTGCTCAATCAACGCTCCAAATAAATGTTTGGGGTCTTTCTTATAATTTTTTTTAAGTGTTTCTTTATTTTTGAGAGAGAGAGTGCAAGCTGGGGAGGGGCAGAGGGAGAGGGTGACGGAGGATCCAAAGCGAACTCTGCACTGACAGCAGGTGTGGGGCTCGAACTCAAGAACCGTGAGATCACGACCTAAGCCGAAGTCGGGCACTTAACCGACTGAGCCCCCCAGGAGCCCCAATTCTCTAAAGGAGTGTTGTGCTCCTCACACCGCCGAGGGTGATGCCAGCAAAGGCCTGCAGGGATCAGGGTGGTCAGCATGAGCTCTCCCGGCAGATGTAACTAGTCTGGGAAGGGAAAGGCCATTCTGGAAAGGAGCACGGAGCCAGCAAAGACAGAGGGCAGGAAGGAGCATGGATTTTTTCTGCTGCAAATGCCCCGTCTCAGGGAATGTTCTGAGATACAGAATACGGCTTCCTCTATGTTACAGTGGGTAGACTAAGGGGTTGAATCATTCCCTCGGGTCTTACGGTCAGAAATTCTAACCCAAGTCAGAGACCCAGAGCCCTTGGATCATCGCTGAACTGAACACCTCCCCACCTGGCTTTCTCTTAGCAGTGGTCTTTAGAATTTGTGTGCACAGGAATGAACTTTACACGAAAATAGGGTCTCCTGTGGTTTGACTTAAAACTCCTCCCTCCAGTATCTTCTCCTGTTACTGGGACCTACAGCCCCAGTTCTTGATTTTGGGGCCGGGGAGAGGGCCCGAGCATCAAGGGAAGTGTGTGCGAGAAGGAGCCTGAAGCCATTCTGCGCAAAGGACTGGGCAGGTGCGGTGGAGGGGGAAGAAAGAAAGAAGAGTCCTCTGTCCAGGCACTGCCAGTTCAGTTGGGGGTAGGAGACGGGTGTCCAAAGAGCTGGAACATTTGACGGTGTTAGGGCAGGAGTGAGAAGTCATCCGTCCGTCCATCCATCCAGCCAGCCAGCCAGCCAACAAACATTTGCTGAGCCCACAGCCTAATGGAGTGACAAACAGGGAAGCAGGTAATGACAACCCAATGTGGTCAGTGCTGTGGTGGGGGATGTACAAGGCACTGGGGGAGCCCAGAGGAGGCACCTGATCTAGGGAGAGGTAGGGATGGAGTAGTCAGGGAAGACTTCCTGGAAGAGGTGATGTTTAACCTGAGACTTAGAGGGCAAGCAGGACTTAGCCAGGCCAAGAGGTGGAAAAAGGCAGCTCAGCCTGAAGGAAACAAACAGCACTCACCTATACCCAGAGGTGAGTGGCCCTCAGGGACCAGAACAGCTCAGTGTGGCCAAAGCAGAGAACACGGGGGTGGGATGGGAGGAGTGCGGAGGGGTACATTTTCAGAAGAGGGTGGCTGGGGCCAGATCTTGGTTCCAGGACCCTGGGAGACACAGTTAAGAGTGGGATCTTTATTGAAGGGCAGAAAGAGCCTGTCAATACTTCTTAAGAGAGCAGACCTGTGGCCTGATTTCCTGTTCAGAAAGATAACCCAGGCTTCTGCTGAGGGCTGGGCTGGGTTATTCTGACCTGGCTTCTCAGGTAAATTAACTTGAAATACCTACACCTACTAGAGAGAGACAGACACATTTGCAAAAGCATTAAACGTTTACCAAAGAATGAGAAATTTCCAAACCAAAAACCGAAAGGGAAAATAGGATGGGGCACCCGGGTGGCTCGTTCCAAGTGTGTGTTTGACGCAAACAAAATTCCTTTATGGAGGAAAGTAACTTCAACCAGAGCTTTAGATGATCCCTGTGCTGAATTTTTCAAATACTGTGATCAGTAGACAGAGAAAACTAGGCATACAAGAAAATAAGACACCAGTGAGAAAACAAACAAATGAAAACACAAATATACTTGCAAAGGTTTCATATACTGGAATTAACATACAACTATCCTTACTATGTTTAAAAAAAAAATAAAAAGGGTCGCCTGGGTGGCTCAAATTGGTTAAGCGTCTGACTTTGGCTCAGGTCATGACCTCGTGGTTCACAAGTTCGAGGCCCACGTCGGGCTCTGTGCTGACAGCTCAGAGCCTGAAGACTGCTTTGGATTCTCTGTCTCCCTCTCTGTCTGCCCTTCATCCACTCACACTGTCTCTCTCTCTCTCTCTCTCTCTCAAAAATAAATAAACATTAAAAATCTTTAATATAAATAGAATAAACAAATAAACACAAGCATGAAACATCACTGGAAAACATAAAATTATAAAAAGTGACATAGCAAATTGACAAAAGAACCACACAGAAGCCCTAGGAATGAGCATTATGAAAATTGAAATTTAAAATTAAGAGACTTTAGGGGCACCTGGCTGGCTCAGTCAGTGGAGCGTGCGACTCTTGATCTCGAGGTAGGGAGTTTGAGCCCCATGATGGGGGTAGAGATTACTTAAAAAAAAAAAAAAAACTCAGAGACTTTATCTTCAACCTGTTGGTCATGGTCCCATGCACACTAATCAATTAGAATGATTTCTAATCATTCATTAAACTGCACGTTTGTTTCTCACTCTACTGCAAAGCTATATGTTTATAATTCATGCGTTTCATGCCCGTATATTATACTTTTTAAAATTTTTTAAAGTTTCTATTTATCTTTGAAAGAGAGAGACAGAGACGGAGAGAGACAGAGCATGAGTAGGGGAGTAGCAGAGAGAGAGGGAGACACAGAATCCGAAGCAGGCTCCAGGCTCCGAGCTGTCAGCAAGGAGCCCGACGCGGGGCTCGAACTCACAAACTGTGAGATCATGACCTGAGCTGAAGTCGGACGCTTCACCGACTGAGCCCCCCCAGGCGCCCCCATGCCTGTAGATTTCAAAATAATAAGGCATAGAAAGCACTCGATGGATGGGTTTAAGAATGGATTAAATGCAAGCAAAGAAAGAATTAGGTCAAAAGATGATATCCCGAATGCACTGCAGAGAGATGGGCCGAAAGAGAGGGTAAGAGACAGAGATGATGGGCAAGCCAGAGTTTGATTGGAACCCCAGAAGAGAGAGAAAGGAGTAGGGACACTGTTTAAAAGACAATGGCTGCAGGGCGCCTGGGTGGCTCAGTCGGTTAAGCATCCGACTTCAGCTCAGGTCACGATCTCGCGGTCCGTGAGTTCGAGCCCCGCATCGGGCTCTGGGCTGGTGGTTCAGAGCCTGGAGCCTGCTTTGGATTCTGTGTCTCCCTCTCTCTCTGTTCCTCCCCCGTTCATGCTCTGTCTCTCTCTGTCTCAAAAATAAATAAAGGTTAAAAAAATTGTTTTTAAATAATAGAAAATAAAAGACAATGGCTGATAATTTTCAGAACTGACAAAAGAGGCCAAACCATAGTACAAGACACCCCCCAAATCCCCAGAGAGATCAGTAAAAAGAATCCATACTTGAATCCATCATAGTGGATTGCAAAAATCCAAAGGGAAGGAGAGAACGTACTTAGCAGCAGGTAGAGAAAAAAAAAAACAACGAACAACCAGCGAACCCCAGTTAGACTGACAGCCGACTTCTGGGGAGCAACCATGGAAGCCAGGAGCCCTGGGCAATAGCGTCCTCCTGGAGTCGTCTATGCAGTGAAAGGACACTCAGGCTACATGTGCAGGGACCAGGCCAGAGGCCGAGCGGTCAGCCAAAAGCTGGGCCGATGGTGGCCAGATCAGCAGCGATAGGGAAGGAGAAGGATGGACGGATCTGGGGCGGGGGGGAGCAAGGGTGAAGGCCAAGTGTGGCTGAAGGGGGCCGCTCGGCTGGAGGGGCCCGACCGAGATGAGATGGAACAGGGGGAGCAGGTTTGGGGGCGGATGGGTTCAGTTTGGGATGTGGTGGTCGCAGAAAGTCAAGGCCATTGGTACCCAAAGGAAGGGAGTCTCCTGGGCAGAAGGGGGACGGGAAGGCTTCCCAGCGGAAGAGGCAGTGCGATCAGCTTTTGAGGGCGGGCGGCCGGAAGGGGAAGACCTACAAGGTGGCAGCCTGCAGAGCCCGGCGCCCATGGCTCCGGGGCGCAGCGAGGGTGCCCGGCGGGAGAGGGCCAGGCCGGGCAGGGAGGCAGAGGGGGCAGGCTGTCCGCTCCCAGAGCAGCAGCAACCAGCAGAGTTTGGTTCATGACCAACACTCGCCGGACAAACGGAGTGGTGACTGCGCCCCCGCCACCCTCCGCACGTCGTGGGTGACTGGGGTTAGGGTCAGTGGTGAGGCCGGCGCGTAGCCGGTTTCCCTTTTCCATCCTGGTGCAGAAAGCCACGCCTGCTCCCCTTCGGCTGGGATTCCCAGCCCGTCATTATGCCTCCTGCAAAGTCCAGCAGGCATGGCACCAAATTGGGAAACTGAGGCAGTCGGAAGCCCAGATTGCTCGGCTTTCTGAGGTTTGGGCTTTTGGGGGGAGGGGGGAGGGGGAGAAACCGAGCGCTGGGTCCCCCCCCTGCCTGACCCCCTCCCACCCTGCAGACGGCTTCCACGGAGAGAGAGGCATCTACTCACATCTCTCCCTGGCACAAACAGGAAAGCATCAGCACAGCGTCCTCAGGGGTCCCACCTCCAGAGCTAGATGCATAGCCATCTAAGGACAGAGACCCTCTCCTCTGGGAGGGAGGACCCCCCGGGGGACCCCGAGGCCGGCGGCGAGGGCAGGAGAGCTGAAGCTTCCTGGAACCCTCCTGTCCCCGCCCTCGCGGCTGCTCATTTCCACAAAGTCTGTGGGCTGAGACTCCGGAGTGCGACTCACCTCCCTCCCCTCCTCTCCCTGAGTAAATGTCAAGTAACATTAGCTATCCCATCTCCCTCAGCAGCAGCGCCCCCCCATTTTTGGTGGTGCTGTTTGCCTCGGCTGGATCAATCAGCGTTCGGGGAGAAAATAGAAACCCTTTTAGATCCAATTAATGAAAATTGGGCAGCAGGAATGTGCCTGTTTAAAATTGCAGTACCCGGGCAGGGAAAGGACTACAGAGGCAGGGCGGGGCAGGGGGCAAGAAGCCGGCTGCCCGCACCCCCCGCCGACCACTGCCAAGCCAGGACCCCTCTAGCGTTCGGAAGAGAAGCCCCAATTTCTGAGGGAGAAGGCTGGTAGCGCCCCCAGACCGAGTCCTGGTCAAACGCTGCCCTTGTGGGCACAGAGCCAGGAACAGCCTCTCTGCCGTTTGCTGGGAAGGCGGGGGGGGGGGGGGGGGGGGGGCGCGGGACGGTGAATGATGAGAGATGGAGGGAGATACTTTCCACATCAGATGCAAGCCGGAGACTCAGAGTGAAAGCTCTTGGGGGAGACTCGGGGTCCGGCCTAGTTTGTCAAGTGGGAATTGAACCGGATGCTTCCTGGACCCATCTGGCATCCCTCCGGCCTCGTGTCCGCTCCAGGTGGGGACAGGCGCAGGCAGGCTTGGGCTCCACACACGAACCCTGTGCCCGCGGTGCGTCCTTCCATTTGGTCTGTGTACCCCCCTAACCCCGCAGCGTGGGACAGCAGCGGGAGCCCTCCCTAAGGCATGTGTAGTGGGAGGGCAGGGAACTTCATGCGCCCCCCGGGGGGCAACCCTCCGCCAGCGGGGGGTTGGGTGCTCCAGGAGAAGGCGAATCCGCCCCTGAGAGCGCCCAGCCGCCCGCGGTGGCTTTGAGCCCTATAAGCCCCAGCCCTGGGCGGGCTTCTCGGGGTCCATCTCACTCTCCCGCCCCCTCGTGTAGCCCCTCGGGAGCGCTTCCCAGCAAAGGACGCGCCCTCGGGTCCTCACCAGGCTCTGACCCCAGAGGCCAAAGCTAACAGCGGCCTTACGAGCATACGTGGTGACGACGGGAGAAGACGGTGGCACGGTGGAGACGTGACAGGCCCAGCGTGTAGCAGGTGCTCAATTAACAGGTGTGGCTTCCCGGGGCAGGCGGAGGGTGGGGGGCATCCATTCATTCGCTCTACGCACGGACGAGAGAGCGTCCGCCTTGTGCCAAGCCGGGGCTCAGCTCAGAAATGGCACAGTCCCTACCCTCGAGGACCACGGTCTCCCGGGGCAGGCAGACGAGTCGACCAAGGGGCGTAAAGCCAAGGGATGGGGGTGATGTCAAAGCGGCAGAAGGGGGTGGGGTGCAATGAGCGAAGACAGGGGGACAGCTCCTGAGCCCCCTGAGCGGGGTGGAGGAGAAGGGGCCAGTTGTGGGGAAGGAGACGGGGGTGCTTACGAGGCAGACGAGGCAGGAAACGTCCCCCACGCGGCTGATGGCACCAGGTGGTGGGTGAAGGTGGAGGGGGACGGGCAGGGAGGAGGCTGTAGGCCGCGTCCCCGGCAGCCAGGCCCTCGCTGGCCGAGGGGTGACGCCTGGCTTCTGGTGCTGGCGGAGGCACCTGGCCGAGCGCAGGACAGATGTCCCTCCACCCTGCCAGCAGCAGCTGGGGCTTTTGTGGAGCGCCCGGCTCCAGAGAGGTGCACACGGGGGGGACCCCAGCTGTGCCCAGGTTCCATGTGACTCTGCCAGGTTCAGAGAGGGCCCCCCTCTGCCGGTGCCAGCCCAGAGCCGAAGGCCCTGCCAATGTCCTGGCACGGACAAGAGGCGGCATCCTGGATATGCTGTGCAGCCGTGCGGCTCGGCCCGGCTCAGGCAGGTGCGGGCAGCCACGACTGCACGTCCCCGGGGGGCGGGGGGCGCCCCCCGGGGCACTGTGAGTGCCCCAAAGTCCCTCTCTCACTACCTCTCACTGCTCTGCTCCATTCCACACAATCACTCAGGAACCCGGGCCAGGAGGGGCTCCCCCATCTGGTAACGCCCCCTCTGGAAGAAGCCACCTTTCAGGGTCACCAAAAGAGCGGAGGGGACAACAGGGGGCTTCAGCCCAGAGGGGACACGCGACACTTCCTCTCTCCGCCCATTGGCCACCAACTCAGCCTCGAGCAGCAGCGGGGTGAATTCTTAGGGTGGGTCCCAGAGCCGGTGGCCTCACCTCCCAGGGTCTCAATCTCTCGGCTGGTAGAGGAGGGACAAGGGTGGTCTCTACCTCGCCCCGAGTTGGAGTCGGGGTTAGTGAAGAGGTGATATCAGCAAAGCCCGTCCCCCTGCGCCCGGCCCCCAAACGGATGTCCCCCGTCTTTGTGGGTCCTTCACCATCTTTGACCGCAACGGTTATTAGTAGGAACTAGCAGAACATTCTATTGCATTTTCTCTTATTTTATAAAAACGGAGGGGCGCCGGGGTGGCTCGGTCGGTTGAGCGTCCGGCTTCGGCTCAGGTCACGATCTCGCGGTTTGTGGCTTCGGGCCCCACATCGGGCTCTGTGCTGGCAGCTCGGAGCCTGGAGCCTGCTTCAGATTCTGGGTCTCCCTCTCTCTCTCTCTGCCCCTCCACCCGCTCACTCTCTCTCTCTCTCTCTCTCTCAAAAATGAAGATTAAAAAAATTAGGAAAATTAAAAAAAAAAAAAAAACAGAGCTGGGAAATGCAAGGGCAGAAGCAGGAGGGGCGCCTGGGGGGCTCAGTCGGTTAAGCGGCCGCCTCTGGGTTTCCGCTCGGGTCATGACCTTGGTGAGTTCGAGCCCCACCTCGGACAACGCGGAGCCTGCCTGGGATTCTCTCTCTCCCTCTCTCTCTGCCCCTCCTCCACTCTCTCTGTCTCTCAAAATAAATAAACTTAAAAAGCAAAAAAGAAAAAAAAGAAGCATGAGCCGAAAGGGAGGAGGGCTGGGTGTCGTCAGTGTCACGTGACCGAGGGCAGACACCATGAGACCCGCCAAGAGCCACAGACCCTGACACCCCTTTGGACGCGCTCCAGATGAATTCCGGACAGCCAGGGTGGAAGCTGTGAAGTGACATGAGAAAAGCTGAAACACATCCAAAATCCCGGCCACTTCGACGACTGCACCTAAAGAGACCAGGGGGTCTCACGACATTCAAGTCGGTGAGACGTTCGCACGCTCCCCACGAGTTGTCTTCAGGAACAGAGATGTTGAAAGGAAAGGATTCTTGTCACAGGATGTACCCCCCCAGGCACAGTGTGTGTGTGTGTGGGGGGGGGGGGGGGGACAGAGGAAGCGATGACCAGCTCCCGGTGGAAGTCGGCTTCACAGAAGAGGTCACATTTGGGCTTGACCTGAAAGGGTGACAGTCACGTGCTGGAGAAAGGGACGCTAACTGACACTGAAGGTCCGCTCGGCCCCAGCCCTTCCCAAACCCTCTGTCCCCTGCCCGCCTCCCATCACAGAGCCTAAAAAGCCAAGTGCCTGTTTCCCGGGCATCTCTGACAGCCAGAAGAGGCCATGGGGCCATGTTCCGGTCAATGGTATATAAGGCAAAATCCGCAGGGGCCTCTGGGAAAAGATCTTTTCCTCCCTGATGAAAGGCGAGAAGCCCTGGAGGAGAGCACTGTCTCACCTCCCCCACCTCCCATCACACACACGGCCTCTCCTTTCCCACTTGGAGCTGTGGCCCAGGGCAGACATGGAGCTTGGGGCTGCGGCAGCCATCTTGTCACCATGAGGGTGATGCCCGGAGCTGCGGCAGCCGTCTTGTCACCATGAAAGATGGACCAAGAGAATCAGAGAGGCCACCGGGGGCCACAGGGGTCCAGCCCCTGTGGCTAAATAAACCCTGCAAACACCAATCCTGGTCTTCTTTTTTAGGTAAACCTGCACTGGTCTCATGGTTTAAGCCTCTGGGGGTTAGGTTTTTTTCCTGATACCTGCAGTTAAAGGCATTTCTGAAGGATACAAGGTCGTGCTTCATAAGGAACTCCAAACAATGAGCAGACTGCTTCAAGAAGCCAGCTCAGGAAGGGGAATAAATTCCCATTTAGGCAAAGGATGTTTTCATCATAGTATCTAAAAGCAGAACCAAGAGTGTCCCTAAATGACACCAAGTCTAAATGCATCCGGGGCCCCTGGCCACTTCAGCCAGACCCCACCGCCTCCAGCTTCGCCGTCCTGCACCTTATCCACCCCCCTCCCCCACTGTGCTGTAGCCCGCCACGACACGTGGCTCCTTAGACACCCCAGGCTGTGCCCCACCCCCAAGCCTTGTCCACCAGGGCCCCACCTGCTGTGCCCGAACCACTACCCTCCCTGGTCGGCCCAGGAGGCCCCAGCAGAACACCACAGACCCGGGGGCTTGCCCGACACGGACTTACTGCTCGCAGTTCTGGGGGCCGGGAGTCAGGACCCGGGTGCAGCTGTAAAGGAACAGACTGGTGAGGGCTCTCTTGCTGGCTGGCAGACGGCCGCCCTCTGGCTGGGTGCTCACATGGTCTTTCTGGACGAGTCTGTGTGGAAAGAGAAAGATCTCTCTCTTCCTTCTCAGGAGCTCACTGACCCCATCGTGAGGCCCCCATGGCCCCATCTAACCCTAATCGCCTCCCAAAGGCCCCATCACCAAACACCATCACTTTCAGGGCTTCAACATGCAAGCTGGCGGGGTGGGGGTGGGGGACATAATCTAGCCCACAGCCCCTCCCAAGCTGAGCACCAGCTTCCTGCTATCTGGGCTACATGCCAATGCACGTCCCTTCTAAAGCCCCCCTTGTGTCTTAGGCCCTTAGAGAGCTCCTGCCGTGGGCCCAGTACTGAGCTCGGAACCGGTGTTACAGCTGGGATCAAGACACGAGGTCACAGCTAGCAGGGGACAGACATACACCCAGCACACGGTTCACTAACCGCTCAATTAACTGTGACAGGTGAAGGCAGGTCAGGTCCAAAGAAGCATACAATTAGGGCGTCTGGGTGGCTCAGGCGGTTGAGCGTCCGACTTCGGCTCAGGTCACAATCTCGAAGTTCATGGGTTCGAGCCCCGCATCGGGGTCTGTGCTGATGGCTCAGAGCCTGGAGCCTGCTTCCGACTCTGTGTCTCCCTCTCTCTCTGCCCCTCCCCCATTCGTGCTCTGTCTCTCTCTGTCTCTCAAAAACAAACGTCGAAAAAGAATCTTTTATAAAAAAGCATCCAATAGGGGAGCCAGCCTGGGGGGTAGGAGAGGGCCTCCCCAAGGAGGTGACGGTTAAACTGAGAACCACAAGACAGAGCGAACTTCTTTCCCTGGCTAAGGTTGCACGGGTGACCTCGCCTCTCTGAGCCTCGGTCTCCACCTCTGTGAAATGGGGGTCCTGGTGGCCCTCCCTCACAGGGTCAGTGTGGGGCTTCCGTGCGGGTCACAGGGCGAAGTCCAGGCGTGACTGTGTTAAACGCTAGACAGACACGAGCTATGACATTACTCTTCGGGGAGACTGGGAGTCTCTTGGCCCCTTGTGACAGGCTAATTGGAGAAACAGCCTTTGGCAGAGCGTCTCTGGGCTCAGGGGACTGTGGAGTAGCGGGTGCCGGCCCCCCCATTTGATACTTGGAAAATAAAAGGCGTCCCCCAGGCGCTGCTCTCGGTAAGACCCAACTCAGAGGGCAGGACCCCCAGGCCCAGCGCAGGCAGGTCGGGAGGCAAAGCAGGGGCCAAGCCAGACCAACGAGAGGTCACGAGCCGGGGGAGTCAGAGGGGAGAGTCCGAGGCTGGGAAGGGCAAGGGGTCTCAGGCCCTGGTGTCAGAGATACTTATACTAAACAATTGTTCACTGTTTACCTGAAATCTAAACCTAACTGGGTGTGCTCTCTTCCACGTGGCAACCCTGATCCCACTATGTCCTTAGGTCATGCCCTCCCTCAAGACCCATCCGTGGCTCCCCAGTGCCTTACGCCAAGCACAGCCTGCCTCTGCCAGGAGCAGGCAGTGGAGTCCAGCTCACGTGATCACGGCCCCTCCATTCATTCCACAGACGGCGATGGAGCCCAGCTCTGTGCCAGGCTCCATGCTAGGGACTGGGGACCCTCCCACCGTGGCTCCCCGAGGTTCTGCCCATGAACCCTGTCTCCCTCACAGGCTTCAGACTAAAAGGCATTTCGTTTTGTTTTAAGCCCCTGCCTCCTCCCCATTTCCTCTCCTTCATGGGTGGGAAACCCCTGGTTTTAGATCAAAAGGACCCAAAAACTCACATGGCAGTTCAAGTTGAACCCACAGCTGAACCCTTGACTTCAGAGAGTTCCCCAGAGCGTCTCTGGGCAAAGCTGCGGGGCCTCGCCCCAGCCTTCACCCGCGCGGCAGGGGGAGGGCGTGCGAGAGACGCCCGCTTTCCAGAATCCCTGGGAAAGAAGGGATTAGTGCAGCAACAACGAGGCCTGAGGGGTGCCTGGTGCTTAGCGCTCACACCTGATCCTTTAAGACTTGCTCTGGGGCGACCTTCCTCACCACCACCCCTGCACCAGCCGGGTCCCCAAGTGACATGTGTCTTGAGGGCCCAGCGCTTTTCTCGTCTGGGGCAGATCAGTTTTATTTAGTGATCCGAGGAGGAACGGCGTACCGTAGGTGCTCAGCAAATATTTGTGGGATGGGGGCACCTGGGTGGCTCAGGGGGTTGAGCGTCCGACTTCGGCTCAGGTCACGATCTCACAGTTCGTGGGTTCGAGCCCCGCGTCGGGGTCTGTGCTGATGGCTCAGAGCCTGGAGCCTGCTTCGGATTCTGTGTCTCCCTCTCTCTCTGACCCTCCCCCATTCATGCTCTGTCTCTCTCTGTCTCAAAAATAAATAAACAGTAAAAAAATTAAAAAAAAAAAAAAAGAGTTAGGATTGGGTCACCAGTGAGGGAGAAAGTGGGGTATGAGCAAAGACTCATGGGGGGCTTCTGGGTGCTGACGGCAACACTCTAGGCCCTAACTAGATGCACATCTGTGTGTGTGTGTGTGTGTGTGCGCACACGCACGCGCGAGAGAGACACAGAGATTCCGTGACTTCTAAAATCTTTGCCTTGAATGCCTGTCAGTCTGTTCCTTTACAAGCTGCTCTTCCGCTGAAGGTCCCCTAAATGTCTGCTCCTTGGGGCTCTAGCCTGGGTGTTCTACACACACACACACACACACACACACACACACACATGCACACACATACATACACACACACACCCTGGCAATGATCCCCCGCATGCCTGGCTTCAGCCACATCCACACCCTGCCCACTCTTAGTCTGTTCCCAGTGGCCTGTCCAACAGCATAAGCTTCTTGGGGCCACCGTGACAGCCAAGCCGAGACCTGAAAATCCAGTACCAGCAAGGGGACCGGGTTCAGGAAGACTATTCTAGGAGAGGAAACAGCATGTGCTAAGGCCCTGGGGCAGTCATTCCGGGAACTGAAAGTAGCTCCTCGGGGCAGAGAGGGAGACCCAAGGTGGGTGAGACCGTGCAAGGGCAGGATCTGGGGGCCACGGGGGCATCCGTGGGCATCAGACTCTAGATCCCCCCCCCAAGTTTTCACACAGTCCTCATGCCTGCTCCCAGGTGGGGTTTATGTCTCTCTCCCCCATCCTGCACTCACCACCAGAACTGTCCCCTTCTCCGTCCTTCCTCCTCCCTACCCCCATCCTCACCCCTCTCTCCCTCTGCCCCCTCCCCCTGCACACACTCCTCATGTGAACAGAGCACCCCGTCTTCCCACCCCACCAGCTGGCAGAGCAGACGCGTCAGCCCAGGACCCTGGGAGCCAGGAAGCATGGTTGGCCTCCACATCCAGTCTGGAAGCTTCTTTCAAAGAACAGCAGGGCAAGAAAGCCCTCGTAACCTCCTGCTTTCTCATCACACCCCTCCTCCGGGGCACCCCGGCACGCCTGTCCACTTCCTGCAGGGCCCCCGGCTGCTGAGGGTGGTCGAGCTCAGGCCTGGCTTTCGTCAAACACCGCCCATCCCGAAGAAGGCCACGAGCCCATGCGGAGGAGGAAGGGGGTCAGGGGAGGGGGTGGAATTCTCCAGATTTTCTTCCCAGCCTCCACAGGGCCTCCAGAGAGCTGGTTATATAAGGTTTCTTTTTTAAAAGTGTGGAAAGGAAATTTTTGCAAATATTAAGGAGTGCCGCCCAGGGCAAGTGAGGGAGCTCACACGCTCCCTATGGACAGGGCGAGCCCCGAGGCAAGGAACCCTGGGTGTCCAAGTGGGCAGGGGCTAGACCACCTCATCACCGCCGCGTCCCTAGGCCAAGCTCGATGCCAGGCGGGAGGAGACGCCTCACAAATACTTGCAGATGTAGCGAGAGAAATCCAGGGAAGAGAGACGAAACAGAGGAGAAACAGACCAGGGTTGGGGTGAAGGCAGGGAGCCCAAGAGAGAAGACAGAAGGATGGCTCTTGATGGGGAGGGGGCTTGGGGGGGGGGGGCGGGGAGGGGGGCGCTCAGGAATCAGGAAAACCGCTGAGTAAGAACTGTCTTTGAAAAGGCCCCAGATTATTCATCTAAGTCCTCATCTTGCTAAATTTCAGTTCAAGCGGCTGCAAATATTTGAAATGAGTAATTTCTCCTGATGAAGAGAGTCTGATTTTGATTCTGCCTAATTTATTTCGAGATTTAGGGGAGCACCCAGAGGAGAGGGGAAGCAGCGGCCTCCTGGTCCTGCCCCGCCCTGCCCTGCCCCGGGGGAGTTGTGGTTCTGGGGAGAGGGGGCTGGGCTGGTGCACCTGGGGCAGGGGGAGGGGCCACAAGTGAGCCCCTAGGCCCAGGCGGCAGAGGGGTCCCCATCGGAGGACGGAATCAGAGCCAGGTGGCCTCCTCTGGGCCTCCAGGCCTCTGGTCCACTCTCTCACAGCTGCCAGCCCTGCCTGGTCACTCCTCTCTTCAAGTATCTTCAGTGGCTCCCTAGTACCCCTAGATAAACCACCCCCGAGCCCGACTCATCAGTCCAGGTTACTTCCCAGACCCACCTCCTTCAAGGACTCCTCCTCCTCTACTCACCCAAGTGCCCCCAGGCCCTGGCACCTTCTCACCGTTTCATCACCACGAAGCAGACCCTGCTACCCCTACAAGGCTTGAGCCCAGTGTCACTTCTGTGAGACCTTCCCTGCCCCTGGGAGAGGTGGGGGGAGGGGGAACCGGGGCTCCCCAGCCTGCAGGGCCCTTGTCCCCTGCACAGTCACCGTCCGGAGGCCTCCTTGTTGCTCTAACCAGAGGGAGGGCCACGGCTGGCTCTGAAACCTACCTGTGTGCCTGCAGCCTGCCTCTTACAAGCGTGCTGGAGAGACATTTGGGGCAAGAGTTCATCATAAAGGCACAAATGAAGGAGCGACGGGCGTACATACGAACCCGGAGCCCACCCTGAACGAAGGTCGGTCCTCGGCACCTCTCCGGGGTCACCCATCCAGATGTGGAAAAGAAGGCCCGGCCGTGGCCCTGGGACCCAGATGACGCAGGTGCCTCCTCAGCCCCTCCCCCGCATGCCAAGGGGAGAGTGGGACTGGCTCAGGGCCATCTGTCCCCACCGGAAAGAGGCCACTCGAGGGACACACAGCAAGCATTCAATAAACACTTGCTGAATGAGTAAACGAACGAACAAATGAAGGGGGCGCCCATCAGAAGGAACACGGGCCCTGCGGAAGCAGGCCCGGGTCTGAATGCTGGTTTTCCCACTTCTTGGCCTTACGCCCCTGTCCAGCCACCTAGCCTGGGGCGTGGGGCTCCCACAGTCTCGGTGGCGCCTTCTGTCCTGGGAGCCCCGGGAACCCACGGCCCTAACAACCAGGATAACGGGACCCAGCATCTGCCAAGAACCCTCCTGGTCTGGCCACTGCCAAGGCCTTCTCCACAGCACGTGACCCACAGATGACACCACGTTTGTGGCCCTGTTTCAAAGATGAGCAAACTGAGGTCCACAGGAGCAGGGCGACGGATCTCAGCTCAGACTGGGGAAGCACACACCCACAAAGTGAACTCAGGAACAGGGGCACCTGCGTGGCTCACTCGAGATCGAGCGCCTGAGTTCCGCTCAGGTCACCATCTCCCGGTTCGGGAGTTCGAGTTCCACATGAGGCTGGCTGCTGTCAGCGCAGAGCCTGCTTGGGATCCTCTGTCCCCTTCTCTCTGCCCCTCCCCCGCTTGTACTCTCTCCAAAAAAAAAAAAAAAAAAATTACCTCAGGAAGAAGTGAGTTCTGAGCCCTAGAGACAGGAGGCAGAGACTGAGGCGAAGCTGTGTGCCCAGGCAGTGGCACTGGCAGCTGGGACAAGGCAGGCAGGCGTGCTGACCGAGAGCCCGGGTGCCCCATACTGGCTGCTTTCACTTGCATTTTCTCCTGTAAAAGGAGAGCCGCCTGTGGGTGGGGGCAGAGGGAGCGTCATGAGTGTTAATTCATGGCGGGAGTTGGCGACAGACTTCACACACGGGGAGCCACTGAGGCACGGGTTCCTTTCAGGCTGACCAGGCCCTACCGCGTGCCAGGCTCCGTGCTGGGAGTGGGGGTGAGAGCTGAGTGAGGGCGGGGGTCCCTACCTGCAAAGATTCGCAGTGGGGGAGGTGAGATGAGAAGAAGCGTCATTCAAGGAGGTGCAGGGGCTGTGCTCCAAGGCAGAGGGGGCTGGCAGCTCAGCGAGGAGGGAGCCCGCCGCCGGGGACCAGATTCTGGATAGAGAGGCAAAGCCGGACCTAGAACTCCACCCCGGCCTGCAGAGACCAGCCTGTGTGCGGCTGCCAGCTGCCCCCCCACCCTGTCTTCCCAGCAAGGATTGGGCTGGGCTTACACCCCAGAGGGGAAAGTTTTGAGCTGGGCGAGTGGGTAGGGTCCCATCCCCAACCACTCGGAATCCCAGGACATATATTGTGTAAGGGGATAGATAAGGCGGGTGAGGAAGAAATTCCTGGTTTAAAAGGCAGGTTCCCAGGCCCCGTGTCCAAAGGCTCTCATTCAGTCCGTCTGGGCCCAGGCCCAGGAATCTGCATTTGACCACCAACCCAGGTACAGCAGGTCTGGTGGGGGGGGGGGTTCACTGCCCGTTACTGCATTGGCGGAGAGCCCGGACCTCTGGCGTCTTGACAGTCAGGAGGGCGAGACCTACCTCCATCCCTTCCTGGCCGTGTGGCCTTCAACTCTCTGCTGGTGCCCCATGCAGCCATTAGGAGAGGCTGGTGGGTGCAGGATTTAAAAGCTCAGCCTCCCCAGTTAGACTACCTGAGCCTCTGTCCCACCTCTGCAACTCACTGCCTGTGTGACCTTCTTCGGGCTAATTAACCTCTCTGTGCCGCAGCTCCTTCATCTGCACAGGGGAGGTAATAATAGCACGTGCCTCCCGGGACTGTTAGTGGGAAATTCATGTGTGCTGGTACCCAGTAAACACTCACTGAACTGTAGCTCTTGTTCATGAATGCTCAGCTTCCCAGCCATCTGCTCATACCCGCCCTTATCCCCACAGCAGCCAGAGGGATCCCATTGAAACCTGCGCCCCATCCAGGCACACCCTGACTGACAATCTACAGTGGCCTCCTGGCTGGTAGCCCTTTCTCGCTGCGGCCAAATGGCCCCAGCTTCTCAAAGCCCAGCCCATGTCTGTGTCCTCAGACGGTCTGCCACCCGGCCCCTGGCTCACTTGCCCACCCTCTGCCAGAAAATCTCCCTGGTTTGGCTCCTTCTCATTAAGGCCTCAGTCCAAATGCTGGTACTTATCGTGTGCTGACTTTTGTGTTTGATTAGAATATTTGTATTTGCTTACATTTTCCTAAAGAAACTCTGAAAGATTCCTTAAAAACTAAGAACAGTGATTATTGGGATGGGGAACCAAGCAGATAGAGTCAGAGGGAGAGAGGGGATTCCCTTTATAGCTTTTCATCTTCTGGGTTTCGAACCACGTGAGGGTTCTATATGTTCACGCACACAAAATGCATCAATAAATGGATGAATGTGGGGTTTTTTTTACATCTCAACCTTCTTAGAGAGGTTCTCCCTGAACAAACTTACTAACACTGCCCCTTTTCCATCACTCTGCACCCTTCGCCTGCTTTATTTTTCAAATCAAAGTGTGTATTTGCCAAATTATTGTGTGTCGTTCCCACTGGAATGTCACCTGTGGACACGGGGCCATGTCCTGTCCCAGGGCTGTGTCAGAGGTGCTTAATAAGTCCCCGGGGGGAGAGTGAAAATCATCACAGAGCCACTCCCACCTGCCCAACTGTGCACACGTCCACACACTCTCCAGGGCCTACTGACGTTGCACCCAGGACTGAACCTGGCATTCCATCATTGTTCAATAAGTGTTTGTTGAATGAATAAAAGACCTGTTAATAGATGGAATAACTTCCAGAGGGACAAGCAAAGCTTTTTAAGAGAAAAACACCTAGAGGCATTACTGCATAGAGTAGATGCTCAACACACATTAGCTACTATAATTATTACTAAAGTGTAAATGACTTACCTGGGCCTATTTCTGTGAGCAGGAGGAAGAAGAGAAGCCGAGGGAACCCAGGTGAAAGGGAGGAAACAATTCCAGAGACACAAAAATCTTCTTTGGATTTTTTTCTCCAATAGTTGTAAGAGTTCCCTTTTCTTTTCAAAAAGTCTCTGTCGTTAGGGCGCCTGGGTGGCGCAGTCGGTTAGGCGTCCGACTTCAGCCAGGTCACGATCTCGCGGTCCGTGAGTTCGAGCCCCGCATCGGGCTCTGGGCCGATGGCTCGGAGCCCGGAGCCTGTTTCCGATTCTGTGTCTCCCTCTCTCTCTGCCCCTCCCCCGTTCATGCTCTGTCTCTCTCTGTCCCAAAAATAAATTAAAAAAAAAAAAAAAAAAAAGTCTCTGTCGTGTGGTCTCTCCTTGTTCACCCTCCTTGCTATAAAATGCCCCAGATAGTTTGAGGGCCAGGGAGCCCCATCAGAGAAACTACAGTTTCGGACTAGTGGTCAGGAAACCCACAGCCCCCCCCAAGGGCCCAAGAGGGCCACACCTAGGCACTGGGGGTGGGACAGAGCAGGGGGGTAACCCCTCCCACCTCCAACCCACCCCAAGGCTCCTCCAGGCCCTCCTCCCGCAGCCCTGAGAGGCCACAAACTTGTGGTGGAAAGAACTCGGCCTCTGGAATCTGACAGCCCTGGATCCTGGCCCAGCTCCTGACCTTCCAGCACATTCTATGCCCCAGTCCCCTTACCCACTTCTTAATACGCCTGGCCTTATTTCGTCCTCACAATATCTTTGGGAAGCAGCCGTGTTTCTGCCCCATTTCATAGCTGGGGAGGTGGAGGCCGGAGAATCGCTTGCTCCCGATTACACCGTTCGAGTCTCCCAAGCCAGGAGTCATGCCGACCTGTCTGTGCTCCTATCCCCACCCCTTCTTGCCTTAGGCAGGTGCTCCCCCTTGTGAGTCTCAGTTTCCCTGTCTGTAAAACAGGGGACTGGAGGCGTCATTTCAAATGCATTGTGAACATTTAGCTATTTGAAGAGTAAGTCACAGGAGAGTTTGGCCCAGGAGGGGCTCATCAAACGTGTCCTTCCCTCACTGGGACTTTGGCCTCAGACAACTTACCCCCCCACCCTGCCCTGGTTTCCCACGTGAGTGGGATGTGGATGATGGGGGGGGGGGGGGGAGGCACAGCTGGGAGGGGTGCTTCTGGGAAAACCCCCGAGGGCCCGGTACTCACCAAGCCTGGCACCGGGAGGGGGTGCGGCAAGAGAGAGCAAAGCCTGGCCTGTCTGCCGGGGCCCCAGTACACCTTGTCACCACAGGGACCTGGCACCTGCTACCGTCAGTCCTCCAGCGGGGCCAGCAGGCAGCTCTGGGGGGACCAGGGAAAGCGACCCCCTCCCACCCTTTGTTTCTGCCTTGGGTGTTGTTTCTGGGCTTGTTGCCTTTTTTTTTTTTTTTTTTTTTTTTTTTAAATCCAGCCACTCTGTGGTCCTGTCCGGGGCCTCCTGCCTCCTCCCACCTCCTTACTGGTGACTGTCACACGACAGACATTTTTAGTGGTGACAGCTGGCCTTGTGGAACTCGGCTCGAGTACGGGAATGGTTTTTAAAAAAAGAGTGAGCCAAGCCACCGCCACTTTAAATAGCAATGCAGCAGGGAGGAGAGGCGGGCTAGCGCAGGAGCTCCGCCGGGGGCGATGCTGGTGCAGGAAGGGCCCAGCCCAGAGGACCTCACGGCGCATCCTTCGCCCCTCTGCACGTGCCTGAGGGAGAAACTGAGGCCCCGAGAGGGCGGACGTCACACCCAAGATCACACAGTCGGCAGTGGAAGGGCTTCCACCCCCAGCCAGGTGTGTGGGCATCCAGCGCCTGGCTCTCCGCTGTGACAAGGCCCCGCCTCTCCACGCCACCTGCCCTTTCCCGACCCTACGATGGGCTGGCGGCTGCCTCTGAGACCGGCACTCCCAGACGGGGACACCATGAGGGCAGAGCCCCCCCCCCCCCCCCCCGGGGCCTGGAACAGGCCACAGCTTTGCAGGAACTCGGGTACCATTTGCAAGGGAATGGCAGGTACACGCGAGGACTCCAAGGGGTCCTCAAGCATCCCCCGGAGCCCGGAGCCCGTTCGAGTCCCCCTCGGTCGGGTCGAGCGCCACGTTCTGTCGCCGGAAGTTCCCTTCCGCAGCTTGAAACTGACCATCGCGGGGGTCCTGACGCCACGGAAGTGGGCAAAGGCTACAAACCAGGGCGGCTGTTCTCCCAGAGCTCTGGTTGCCACGTCTCTCCCGGCTCACCACCGCCCGGGCCCAGGCGTCCAGCCATTCGCATGGTTGAGCGGACGTCGAAAGCATCGGCCCCGGAGTCCAAGAGACCCAAGCTCCGACTTCGCCCCTTCCCCTACTCACCGCGTGACCTTGGGCAGACCACTCCCGGACCCCGAGGCTCCGTTAGCTCCTCTGCGAGCCGGGTCTGAGGGTGGCAAGGCCTACCTTATGGTGAGGCTGGAAAGGCTGCCCGACCGCCCCCTGGCCTAGGCCCTTCCCTGCTTTAACTGCCGCCACGACCCTTACTTCCCATCTCGCCCCCAGAATGTGGGCTCCAGGAGGACAGAGCGTTTGCTGTGACGCCAGGGGTCCAGACAGATGCCTGGAACATCATGAGCACTTGATAACCAACCACTGAGGCACACACGTGCCCTCAGGGCGCCTCGGTGGACAGCTTCTGGAATAATCCTGCAGAGCGGGAGGGAATTCTTGTGTCCTAGGAACCTCAGTTTAAACACTACCTCGGGGCGCCTGGGTGGCGCAGTCGGTTAAGCGTCCGACTTCAGCCAGGTCACGATCTCGCGGTCCATGAGTTCGAGCCCCGCGTCAGGCTCTGGGCTGATGGCTCGGAGCCTGGAGCCTGTTTCCGATTCTGTGTCTCCCTCTCTCTGTGCCCCTCCCCCGTTCATGCTCTGTCTCTCTCTGTCCCAAAAATAAATAAAAAACGTTGAAAAAAAAAATTTAAAAAAAAAAAAAAAAAAAAAAAAAAACACTACCTCTTTGTGCCCTCTACTGAGAACCCACCGGGTATCTCTCAGTTCATCCTCCCGACCCCTGGGGGGTGGATTCTTTATTATCTCCCCACCCCACTCTACAGAGAAGGACACTGAGGCCCAGAGAGCTGAGTCCACTTGTCCAAGGTCACACAGCACGAAGCGTGGGACCCCAGAGCCTGTTCTCTTGCTATTAACAGTCTGTTAAAAATCTCCAGGGGGCACCTGGCCTGCTCAGTCGGTAGAGCACGCGACTCTTGATCTCAGGGTCATGAGTTCGGGCCCCACGCTGGGCTGGGAGCCCACTTAAAAAAATTATAATAATAATTTTTTTTTAATTTTTTTGAAATCTCCAGCCCTGCCCAGGAGAGTCATCCTGCCATCCGAGCAAAGTGACAGAACCTTCTTCACCATGAGGGAGATTCAGAAATTAAACAGGCTGGTATGTGAAGCAGGGAGCTTCCCGTCACTAGAAGGATCCAAGAAAAGGCTGAGCAACCTTTAGAGAGCAACAGGGGTTGGGAGTGAACCAGAGGGACTGGAGGACCTCAGTGTTGAGATGTTTCAGCTTGGAAATCAGATCAGCGTGGCAGGCTCTGGAGCTTTGGAGTAACACAGTTACTCTGTTTCCAGGCTTGGAAGAGAAAAACATAATGCCAGTAAGTTACATAAATGTATCAGCATGTCATGATATACATTGAGAAACGCATTTTTACTTGAGAAAATCTTTGGCTAATAATATCTAACACGCCAGACTCTAACAAATGTTTTAATATATTCAGTATATTTTTTAAATGTTGCCTTGTTTGATCCTCCAAATGATCGTGGGTAGTGGTACACAGGGATCGGTCAGGTTTCTGCTACAATACTGCTGCGTAACAAGCAATCCCACCAATCCCGTGGCTTGCCATATTTCTCTCCCTCTCTTATAGGTCTGCAGGTCAGTGGGGCTGGCCCGGCTTCATTCTGTGGGTCGGCCTGATTTAGCTCCAGGCCACAGGTCAGATTCAAGTCAAGTCCATGGGTGTCTCCTTCTAGAATCATCAGCCTGGACCCTCTGTGCCTTGTAGCAGCACATGCAGAAGTTTAAGCAGGCAGGCCAAAAACCCAACCGTATTTCAAGCCGATGCTCTTGTCACATCCACTAATATCAATTTGACCCAAGCAAGTCACACGGCCAAGCCCTCAGGTCAGCGGGCTAGGGAAGTATAACCTGCCTATGCCAGAGGGAGGCACTGCAAAGTCACGTGGCAAAGAGCATGGGTGTGTAATTCTATTACAGGAGAGAACGAACATTTAAAAAATAATATCCAGTCGGGCCGCCTGGGTGGCTCAGTCAGTTAAGTGTCTGACTCTTGATCTCGGCTCAGGTCATGATCTCACGGTTTGTGACATCGAGCCCCACGTGGGGATCCGTGCCGACAGCTCAGAGCCTGGAGCCTGCTTCGGATTCTGTGTCTCCCTCTCTCTCTGCCCCTCCCCTGCTCACGCCCTGTCTCTCTCTCAAAAAGTAAACATTAAAAAGAAATTTAAACACACACACACACACACACACACACACACAGAAAAACGAGGCTATTATGCCTGGTTTCGAAACCCCCCACACCCGTGAAGTTGTCTAACCGAAATCAACGAGCCCAAACCTGGACCGGCCTCTAGACCCACACGGCAAGTGATGGGAAATACAAGCACAGAAACAGGTTAGGATACACGATGGGGACGGTGGGGACTCAGTCAGCAAAATCCAGCCTGAGGGAGACTCTCCAGGACAAACAGATTGCAAGGAAAAAAACAAAAACAAAAACAAAACACGGGGTCGAGGAACCTATTTAAGAAGCGATTGAAAACGCTTACCAATCTCAATGTGTGGCCCTTAATTTAGATTCTGGTTCCAATGAAAATAATTCTGCCTGAGTGCATGGTGTATATATGTCGTATACATAGTAAACACATAAATGCAATTCTAGCTTCAATGTCCGGTGTGTGAATACACTAAATACTGTGTTAAAAAGATATGTGCTCGTATCTTAAATATAAACTGAGGCCGTTGGAAATTTTATGCCACCACCTATGCGTCCCACATATGTAATTACGTGTGAAACATATTTACACTTAAAAGAAATGCAGCGATATTAATTTGGCTGTTGTAGGTATCGTGGCTTATGCGTTCCGTTTTGAAAGGCCCTTATCTCTAGAGCCGCGCACTGAAGTATTTCCAGATAAAAAATACATATATAACATCTGGGAGTTGCTTCAAAGTAAATCGGGGCCGGAAGCGGTGGGAACAGAGGTGAAGTGAGCCCGACCACGTGGGAGGGTTAGCACACCTGGGTGACGGGCACCCGGGTTCGTGGTGCTATTCTCTCCGTTTTTGGTGAAGTGCCTGGAAAGTTCCATCCTGAGAAGTGAACGCGGAAGAACTCTCATCCTGGAAAAAGCGGAGAAAGGGTTGGGGTTTTTTTCCCCGATTCTTTTGTGCTAAAACACACATCACGTGAAACGTGGCGTCCTAACCACTGGCAAATGCACACACAGTTCAGGGGCGGTAAGTACGTTCCCAATGTCGGGTAACTGTCCCCACCATCCGTCTCCAGAACTCTTCCCTTCTTGCAAAACTGAAACTCTGTCCCCATCAACCCCTGGCAACTGCCATTCTGCCTTCTATCTCTAAGCATCTGGTGACCCCGGGTACCCCCATACGGGTGGAATCACACAGTATTTGTTCTTTTGCGACTGGCTTATCTCACTCAGCATAATGTCCCCAGGGCTCATCCTGAGAACGCAGCCAGAGACAGAATCCCCTTCCTTTTGAAGCCTGAATAATATTCCCTTTGTCTGGACAGACCAACCACCTTTCGGTTGTCCATTTGCCCATCATTGATTCCTGGGGCCGTTCCCACATTTGGATTCTTGCGAATAATGCTGCTGCGAACATGTTTTTGAAAGTTTCTCTGATCATTGCGGGGGGGGCCAATCTTTCCAAATCAGAAGTGGGGCGGGGCGCCCGGGGTGGGGGTGAGGGGCTCAGTCGACTGAGTGTCTGACTTCGGCTCAGGTCATGATCTCGCAGTGGATGGGTTCGAGCCCCGCGTCGGGCTCTGTGCCGACAGCTCAGAGCCCGCTTTGGGTCCTCTGTCCCCCTCTCTCTGTCCCTCCCCCTGCTCGTTCTCTCTCTGTGTCTCTCAATAAAGAAATAAATAGATAAATGAGCAAACTTTATGAAATAAAAAATAAACAAAAAAGTAGGACCTCATGGCCTATCGTTCCTGCCACGTGCACAATAAAATGTATCCAGCACGTGCTAACATGCCAGGCACCACGCTACATGCGTGGATGCCACAGCGAACAAGACGGACACGCCCTTGGTCCTAGTGAAGCCGCCTGTCCTGAGGAGCCTGATGGGTCAGGGGGCCTTCGGGGCAGGGGGACAGGGCACACAGGGTCAAGCTCACGTTCTCAGGGGCTCTGGCGGGGGACAGTGCTCGCCAAGGGGTCCCAAGTTCACCCGCCGAGCAAAGGGCAACAGCAGAACCGTTCAAGGTCATCGTCCCGCACCCATCCAGGAAGCGAGCCCCTCTTCCCTGCTACCCCTCCCTCCCAGAGGCCCCTCCTCTGAACACTGGAACCGGGGCGGTCGGCTGTCAGCCCCGCCAGCCCAGGGGTCACCTCTGCTGTAACAAGTGATAAGCCTGCAAGCAAACTACTGGGGTGGGCAGGGGTGTCCCTCTCTCCTCATTTTTGTATTCAGTGCCCAGGAAACGAGGTGGTTCTTGGAGAGATGAGTGAAGTGCAGGCCCAGAGGGGCCCCGATCCCCACGGAAAGGGGGCACCTGGGCCTACCCATGGAGGGCGCAAGATGAGGGGCCACGGTGCAGAGCGAGGCTGAGCCCCAGAAAAAGGACTGAGAGGTGGGCAGGGCCAGAGAATGAAGAGCCTGTTGGCAAAGAAGAGTCTAGATTCTACCCAAGGGCAATAGGGAGCCATTGAAGCCTGTTCAGCAAGAGAGACCTGAGCAGATAATGCCCTCCGAGGTTCCATCACTCTGGCTGCCTGGGCAAAGATGGGAAGTGGGGGACGGGCAGGCTGGAGGGGGGCAGAGGGGTTGGAGGGGCCACAGCCATCGGCCGAGTCTCCAGTCCCATCTTGGGAACCGCCTGCAGGGCAACCCCCCTCCCCCCACACCCTGGAAACTCCAGAACCCTCCAGGGCTTTGTCTTTGGCCTCCACCCCAATAACGCAGGGCCCCCGAAGAACCCACGTGGCCCGAGCAGTTAAGAACTTGGGACAGAAGTCAGAGACCTGCTGGGCCACTCGGCGTCTGCAAACCTTAAGAAGGTTGTCATGTCTCGGGCCTCAGTTTCCTCACCTGCGAAATGGAGATCACACACACACACACACACACACACACACACACACACACACACACTTCCCCTACAGGGAGGAGAAGAGAGCCAAGGAGAAAATCAACATCAAGTGATAGCACGGTGCTTGCTGGGCATTATCACGGTGCTTGCTGGGGATTATCAGCAGGAGTAAGGAATACTATTACTACCTATGGCCCAACAGTCCCTAAAATCCCCACCTCCCCAGACCGCAGGGTTCAAATATTCCTGGTCCTCCCTACCTGCCTTTTTCCGACCCCTTCTGCTCTATTCTCTAACCAGTGAAACCCTGCCTGTTGCCTCAAAGCCCTGCAGAAAGGTCGCCTCCTCCGAAAAGCCCGCCAGGATTCCTCCTCCCCACAACACGGAAATTCTCACACCCGTAGCCCGCCCGTGCTCCCCTCTGTGGCAGCTCCCGGTTTCTCCTGCGGCAGAAAGTTTGTGTCACCCTGTCACCTCCCCCTCCCACTGGGAGGCCTGAGGTTCTAGAACAGAGGATGGCATGGAGCGAGAGTATGGAAACCAACTCAACATGCCACGAGCCGAAGCAGAGAGGCGGGCGCAGGCACGGCTGGATCCAGGCGTTCCAACAGTGTCATCTCTCTTTCTATCTCTCTGCACTGCTCTCCACCGTGTTGGTTTCATCTCGGCGGCCCGGCCAGGCCTTATCCCCTACCAGCCTAGACTGCCGGCAGAAAGAGAGCCTCACTTTCCCAGGACTGCATCGCGCTGTGGCGCCTTGGGTCACATGACGGCACCCGCCAAGCCCTCTGGCCAGGAAGATGGCCAGGCCTGGGTCACACGCTCATCCACCACGGAGGATGGGGAACCACGTGACCTAGGCAGTAAGGAAGAGGGCCCGGGTGGGGGGCGGCTGGGCAGGTGTGAACAACAGCCCCCCCCCCCCCACCCACCCACCATGTTCCCAGTCTCAGCCCCGGAGGTGGTTCTGCAGGCGGGGTCTGAGGGAGCGAAAACCCGCCGCGTTCGGGGAATGTGAAGGGTGGACAGGGGGCCCTCGTCAGAGGAAACCAGCAAGTAAACACATCACTAGGAGCCACACCACTGTCAGAGCCAGAGCAGATGGCCCACAGAAGGCGTCCGCGGAGGAGGCCGGCCCCGCCGCTGGGGGTGGTCAGGGAGGGCTGTCCGGAAAAGGAGATGCCGCGGTCTTGTCTCCCGAGCCTCCTCCCCCAGGGCTACCTGACCCCCGCCCCCCTCCCTGGGCAGCATCCCAGATCCAGCAAAAAAAGACCTGATTCTGGGAGGGGGGTTTCCGTTGGCGCAGGAGGGAAGGGCACCACAGCCCACGGCAGATAAGGAGGCTCGAAGGGGCGTCACCTGCCCAGGTTCATACAGTAAGACTGAGCTGGGACTGAACGCTGGGCCTGGGTGCTCCCAGAGCTGGGTCCCCAGAGCTTTGCTGCTTCCTTTCCACTCTAGAGCTGGGTGCAGACAATTCCCATTCCCACTGGGGAAGGGACCTCTGAGGGACAAGTATCACCCCTGTCCTTCCCCCCGCCCCTCTTCGTGGCCCCACACACCCTAAGTCTGTTTGTTGTTGTTGTTTTAAATATTTATTTATCTATTTTGAGGGGGGGGGGGGAGAGAGAATCCCAAGCAGTCTCTAGGCTTAGCACGGAGCCGGACGTAGGACTCGATCTCACGACTGTGGAGGTCATGACCTGAGTCAGATGCTCAACCAACTGAGCCACCCGGGCGTCCCTTGAACTAGATACTTTTTTTTTTAATGTTTTTTAACGTTTATTCATTTTGTGAGAGACAGAGACAGAGCGTGAGTGGGGGAGGGGCAGAGAGAGAGGGAGACACAGAATCTGAAGGAGGTTCCAGACTCTGAGCTGCCCCCACAGAGCCGGACGTGGGGCTCGAAGCCACGAACCGCGAGATCATGGCCTGAGCCCAAATCAGATGCTTAACTGGCTAAGCCACCCAGGCGCCCCTTCCCTGTCCCTTATGAATCAAAGACAAATCACAGCGAGCCAGGCCTCTGATCTGCGGAGCGTGCCCACACCGAGAGGGTGCCATCGTTGTGCAGAGCACAGGCACCTGATGCTTCCGACGGGGCCTGAGGCCTTCATTCCTGCCGAGCTTCCTCAAGTGTCCCCAAACACTCCCCAGAAGTCTAAGGACCCAGCATGCCAGGCAGAAAGCCTGGGTTACTGGCAGGGAGGACGGTCGAGTGGGCTGAAAACAATTTGCCAAGGTTACCGTGGAAGCAAAGCCCAGGTGCTGTCAGCCTTGAGGCCTGGGCTTCCTGCTTTTCTCTTACATGTGACCAGAGCCTGAGAACACGTCCCCTGGAGTCTCCTGGCCACTGTGCCAGAGCACGAAAACAAGACCAGCAACCCAGTTAGACCTCGCTTTCAATAACAGAGCTCCAATCATGGCCGCCCCCACCCCCAGGCAACTCACCGGGCCTTTGGACCCCCAACATCTGGCCTGAATCCTTCCTGCTTCTGCCACATCTGGAAGGGGGGGCAGGGCGGAGGGTGTGAACATGACCCTCCCTGATTTCCCAGGGCTGGCTCCCGACAGTTGAAGAGGCTGAGTAAGAAAAGGCTTTTCTTGGATCTCACATAGAGGCTCTTTCAGCAGAAATTTGCCAAGAGCCTCGGTTTCCCCTCTAAGTAACAAGGATGCCGAACCTTCCCCCATTCCCCCCTCCCTGCCCGGTTCCTGGGACAGCCCTAGGATACCCCGGGGGCCTACTCTTGCTGCAACCCTGCCCTGGGATACCCCCTGCCCCTAGGGACAAGCCAGGACCTGGAAAGAGGACCCGGGATGGGGCCCTGAGCCCTAGCCAAGCTTGGGCTAGCCAGCCTGCCGGGAGAAATTCACACATTCATCTGAGATCAAACAGACGCTCCTCTCTATGGTTCCAGCTCCTTCAGATGCCCACGCTTGCCTCACCGAATTCTCACACCGGCCCCTTCCCCCATTGTTCTCTGCCTTCCAGACCCCCCTCTCTTGCTTCTCCAAAAGCTCCAAGTCCCCTTCCCGCCCCAGAGCCCTCCCCGATGCTGTTCCCTGGGACTGGAACGCCCTTCCCTGCTCCAGACCTGGCCAACCCAGGTCGAGTCTGTCCTGTGGAAGCCTTGCCCATACCTGGGGCCTCGTTCAGACCCCTGTGCCGCCCTCCCCACCACTCTGTTGGGGTCGTCCGATGTGTTACTGATGGTTGAACGTCTGTGATTCCTCGTTCCCAGCCACCCTGACCCTTAGCACTGTGTACCCAATGGGCCAGACACACAGTCGACAACAAGTGCTGGGCCAACAGAGAATGGAAAGGTTTCCGCAAGATCACGGGTTTTAAAGCGGGCGGGGTGAGGACGCTGCCGGGGGCTGAGGTTAGCGAGTGGAGGGTGGGTGAGTCAAGGCTGGGGCAGGCGCCCGGCCCCGCCCCTTAAAGGGCCCTGGAGAACTCTACGGAGCCGTCCCAGGATCCCCGGCGTCATGAGGGTTAATCGAAAGGGCCTTCCACGCATGGGGACCCGACACGGGAGGGGGACCTGCGCTCCCCGACAACAGCGCGCCCGCGGGCTCCCAGCCGCTCTGCGCACGTCAGCGCCCGCGGGGGCGCGCCTCGGGCCGAGGGGCTGAACTACAACTCCCATGATGCTGCGCTCCGCCGCGGGCCCGGGCGGAGCGAGCGCCGGCGGCACCGCCCCTCGAGGCCTCTGGGAGCTGTAGTTCTCCCCGGAGGGGAGCGGCCTGGGGACTGGGGCGTCCAGCCCCTTCTCGTGGGGGAAATGGGGAGACCACGCAGCTGACTAGTAGGGAGAGGCTGAGAGCGCTGGCTCCCTGCTGGCCCGGCTGGGGGCCCTGCCACTCCAGCCGCTGCCTCCCTCCGCCTTATTTCATCACAACAGCTACTCAATTTCGTGAGCACCTACTATGTGCTGGGCCCAGTGTTAATCTCTCGCAGGGCAGAGTTGGAGACCGACATGGCTCCTGTCTTTGCTGGCGCCCGGTCCAAGCAGGGAGGCAGACACGGGACGCTTAATTGCACAAATACTCAATTACTTGCGTTAGATCCAGCGGAGTACATCGTGAGGCTGTAATAGCGGGGGCTACCGGGAGGGTGGTGGTGACTATTTTCTGAGCCGAAGACAGACACAGAGAGTGGACAATGGACTGGAATTTTTGAAATTCAGAGGGTGAATTTCATGGGTGGGGTGAGAAAAGCCAGACCCGTCCCTGCCAACCTCTTCATTATCCCCAAGAAGAAACTGTCCCGGAAAGATGAGGGGACTTGCCCCCACACACATGCCTCTCACCCAGCCTTGTGCGCGGCGGGTATGAGGAACAGTTCCAGGCCCAAAGACATCTAATGCCCCGAGCCCTCCCTCTGTGTGGCAGAGCCCAGCCCTTACCCTGGCGAAGGTCTTCACCTCCCTCAGCCTGTTTCCCCATCAATGAACCTCGCGGGGCAACTCTAGCAGAAAAACCAAAGATGATGGATATGCCACCAGCGCTTGGTGCCAGTGTGAGTCACTCTCCGTTCTGTGCCCCAATGTGATGCTGTGGGACAGCCAGGAGCCATCTGTGGACCGCTGCCGGGTGCCAGCCGGGGGGACAGGCTGCCAGGGCTGGAGGTGCGCGAAGGAGAGGGACCCTAGGGGGGGGAGGCCCTTCTCTGAGGAGCTGGGGTTTAACCTGAGCCCCGAGGGTGAGGACAACCCAGTCAAGTCTCCAAGGCAAGCCTGGAATGTGTCTCCCTCGGTGACATGTCACAGGTGCTGTTTTAAATAGCAGAGCTTCAGCTCACATCTGACCCTGTCACCTCTCCCGTGAAGTGACCCATGGCTCCTGCCAGCCATCCAGGTGACGTCCACCATTCGTAGCCTGACCCTTGCCCACTCTTTGGCCTTCCATTTCAGAATTCACCAAGCCCTTCCCTCCAAGGGGTCTTGGCAGGCCTTTGGCCAAAGCTATGGATTGGCAACCCAAAGGCGCTCCGATGCCTTCTGCCTTTCTTCCCTCTGCTATAGAGACAAGAAAAACTTGAAACTGCATTTCCTCAGCTTCGATTGCAGTTCGAGGTGGCCATGTAACCCGGCTCTAGCCAATGGGAGTGAACAGAAGTCCCTGGGGAACAATCCCCTTTCGGAATAAAGAGATGCGAGTCTGGCAGGAAGAGGCCTTTTCCATCCTCTGCTCGTTGGCCTTTTGTGCTTTCCCTCCTTTCTGCCTGGGACACAGACACGAGGCCTGGAGGTTTGGCAGCCATGTTATGGTTATGAGGTAGCGATGTGAAGATAGCGAAAAGGAAGATAGAAAGAGCCAGTGTGCCCGGGGGCATCTGTAAGCCACCACCCCTCCCCCTTATGGCTCACCTCAGGCTTACTGCTGTCTAAGTCAAAACCCCTTATCTATTTAGGCTGCTGTAGTAGGCTTTCTGTACTTGCAATAAACACCACGCCGATGACACACAACCCTGCACGAGTGGCCCCTGCTTCGTGCTTATTTTATTCATCTCCTTGAAGCTTACTGTACTCCCGTCTGTCTCCTGGCCTCTTGTAGTTCTTTGACCAGGTGGAACTCATTCCTGCCCCAGGACCTTTGCACCGCCCCCATCTACCCATGGCCGGCTCCTCCCATCATCCAGGTCTCAGCGCGAAGGCCACCTCCTTTGAAAGGCCTTCCCTGCCCACTGCACAGTCTGAGGGAGTCTCCCACGTGACCCGCCCTATTTTTACCACGATTCCTTATTGCTAGCTGATACCCTCCCTTCATATTCGTTTCCTCGCTTGCTCATGATACGGAACGCGAGCTTCCTGGAAGGGGGTCGGGATTTTTGCCTGTATTACTTGCCCCTGTATCCCCAGCGCCTGGCACACAGTAGGCCGTTCACTAAAGGTTTGTTGGATTCATGAATTAAGTACATAAGTCACACTGCTGTCTCCGGCCGGTGTGCTCTCTCTCCCTCTTTCCCGGGGGACTGGAAATGCCCACTCCGTCCTTAGACGCGCCTCCTCCCAGGAAAGCCTTCGTGGTACTCCTGAACTTGGTCAGGTCTGGATCCCGGAGCCCTGACTTTCGGCGTGCCCTCCTCCGCTTCCTTTCACTCATAACTGCAGGGTCGTTGACGTCTTCGTCCGTTAGACGCCATCGCCCGCCCCAGGACATAAAGTCCGAGAAGGCAGAAGTTGTCTCCTGGGTCCGATGTCCCAGCCTACGAGATCTTGGTCTCCCCCCACACCCCCACCCTGCTAATCAGAGCAGCGGGCCCGGTTCAGATCTGCCTCGTTCTGAACAAAGGGGCAGCTGGTGCTTCCGCCCAGACAGGCACCTGCATGAGCAAAGCTCAGCAGAGCCGGCCTGGCCGCACAGCCCAAGGGGCCTCAGGACCCGTCCTCGGCAAGGTTCCGCCCCTTCCCTCCAGCCGGGGGGGGGGGGGGGGGGGGGGGGGGGGGGGGGCTCCTTCCGCGCCCTCCCCCGCAAACAGCAGCCCAAACCCTCAACCCTCGCGTGGAATTTTTCGTCTTCAAAGCACTTCTATAAACATGAGCTCATTAGCGGAGCAGCCCCTTTGACACCGGGAGGCTGCTCCCTGGGTGTCTTCTGAGTCATAGCGCCAGAGTTTACCGACAAAAACAAGTTTTTCCCATAGAGCGAATGCGGCACCACAGCCAAGATCGCTGTGTCTCAGAAAAAAAAAAAAGGAAGAAGGAGAGACGCGCTGCCTCTGGCGAGAACCAGCTGAGCGCTGGGCCTGGTGTCGGCTCCAAGAACCAGGAGAGCCGAGGGGGGCCGCGCTCAGGGCGCATGCCAGCGGGAGCTTCTGTCCCCCCCCCCCCCCACCCTGCTAAAACCTGAGCCCTCCTGGGGGGGAAGGTGCTGGAGCGTGCCCCCAGCAGCCTGGCACTTCTTCCCACGTCTCCCTCCTGCCCTACCTCTGCCTCTCCCCCTCCCCTCCCATCCCCACCCTCCACGCAGCCCAGCGAGCCGGTGACCGCCGCCTCCTAATAAAGGGGACGTGGCCCCGGCCATCTGGTACAGAGGGTGGCTGCTTTGGGACTGGACGACCAGAGTTCAACTCCCAGATCTGCCACTTACAGGCCCAGGGAGCCTGGGTGAGCTCGCCCGAGGCTCTGTTTTCTCCACCGACGGCCCCACCTGTCCCGGGGTCGTGAGACGGGGTGTGACAAACACCTGTTCTCAGCAAAGGGTGCAGTTTCCGACCCGCCTGGTCCTGGGGGCTCACGCAAAGGGGCTTCGCGCGCAGAGCCTACCGCAAAAGTGCGGGCTGTCGCCTTCTCCCTGAGACAGGGCCTGCTCTCGGCCCTCCCGGCCCCCGGGTCCCACCCCAGCTCATTTCCGGGGCAGGCATTTAAGGCAGGCCCAAACCGCACGCCCGGGAAACAGCACACAAGCCACCACGAAAGCTAGACTGGCTCACGGTACAAACCCTGGGAACCCGGCTGTCTAGCAACCCCTCCTCTTTGTCCCAACACGTGTGGAGTGGCCCTACTGTGCGCCGGACACTGCCTCCGAGGATGGTGAAAGAGCGCTGAGGGCCTCGCCAGAACACCTCCCGGCTGCTTCCTGCTTCATACTAGAGTGAAAAGGTTGGAATGTATGTGGCCCTCGACCGTGGGCTCCGTGAGGACAGAGACCCTGTTCAGCAGGTGAGAACACGGCTGGCCAGCTGGCTGTCCGTTTCACCCCCCTTCTTCCCTCCTTACGGAAACCTGGTTTTGTTCAAGGAGGCAAACAAGGACCTCGCAGCATCCTTTGTAGGAATGAGGAGTCTCCCGCTTGGAACACCCGGGAGATCAGTTGTCTTTCTGCTAAAAGAGAGAAACTCGCCTGGCAGGGGCCTTCTGTCCTCCGCTCTTCGCTTTTCTCCAGGCTTCATCTTAACTTCCCTGCCTGGAATGCTGTCATGATGCCTGGAGGTGAAGCAGCCATTTTGTGGCATGAGGATGAACGCCCCGTGCTCGGGACGGTGGAGCAGGAAGCCAGAAGGACGTCTCGAGAGGCGGCCCCCGCTCTGACTGCATCCCACAGGACCGTCTGGGTTCTGCACTTAAAGCCATCACAGTCGGGTGTCTGCGCCGTGCAGCTAACAGCAAATCCTGACTCATAACCGGGCCACCTGGGAGACTCGAGATGCTTCGCGGAAGGGCCGGCGCAGGGCGGCTGCTTGGGAAACATGAGTGAGCGGCCCAGTGAATGGACGCACGAGGCAGACCAGACCCCTGAGGTGCCCAGCACCTGGCCCAACAACATCTACACTGCCAACACGGAAGCAGGGAGTGCCGGACAATCCCATCAGATTGAGGAGGCCCGGGTTCCCGGCCAGCCTCCCTTGGGCCCCGCCGCGTGACCCCGAGCAAGTTCCTACCCTTCTCTGGGCCCCGGGGGTTTCCTATCTGAAAAATTAATGTGTGGGGCTGTGGGTGGGTCTGCACGACCCTCCCCCCCCACCAACTCCCCGCCCCCGTGCCTCTTCTTTCTTTCTGTTCTGGTGAGGGAGGAAGGGGGCGCCTCCCACCTTCAAATCCAAATTCCACAGAGGGGGGCAATGAAAGAAGCGTCTGTGGGGTTGGTGGCTAACTGGGAAGGGCTGGCCTTGACGGAGCTGCCCCCCCCCACCCCCGCCCCCGTGCCAAATGCCATGCATCATCCCATTGAATTGTCACACGGCCCTGTGAACCAACCAGATGCACTTACAATCCCTATTTTACAAATGAGAAAACTGAGGCCCGGGGATTAAATAGCTTGACCTACCTTGCAGGGGGAGCCTGTGGCAGGGCCAGGACTTCCAGGCTGGAGGGATGAGGCGGGACACAACCCTCATCCCGTTATGGGGGCGGTGGGGGGGGGGGGGACCTGACAAGATGTGACGTCATTTTTCCCAAGGTTCCGGGAGAAAAGTTCAGCAGGCAGTCCCAGAACTGGACCTCCGGTCTTTCTGCCCCCAAAGCAGGTGCCCCTGACCACCGCACCACCCTGCCGGGAGGAGCTGGCCACGGAGGGCAGGACAGAAGATTCGACAGACAGATTCCCAGTGGGAACCCGAGCCATGCAATGTTTGCTCAGCAGAGATGCTCAGACCCGTGGGGACAAAGAGACGTCAATGGCTCTGCTGGGGACGTGGGGCAGGGGGACAGGCTTGTATTGCGGGCAGGAGCTCTGGGCCCTTGCTCCACTGTGCTCTCTGCATGTGGAGGGGAAGCCTGTTTCCGCCATCAGACCATGAGCTCTTCTAGAGTCTTCCTTGGGACGACGTAGCACAGGCCAGGGCCCAGGGGAGGGAGAAAGGCTGAATGAAACGCAGCAGGGTCCCCGAGCGTCTCGGAGTGATCCCGGGAATGACAGACAGCGAGAGCTCTCACAGGGTCCTAGTGTGGCTTCCTCCCTGATTGGTCCTCACCTTTTCCCAACTCTCCCACTTTTTCCACCTTCCCCGCGCGCCATCCGGCACCAGGCTGCCCCCAGAGGCGGAAAGTGCTGGCTGGCAAAGAGTCAGCGTGACCTCACCCTCTCTCCCAAGATCCTGCGTGATTAAGGAGCCCTCGAGTGCTTCCAAGGCACAGCCAGGCTTGAAAGCCTCTGACTTAACCTGCACGGGTCTCAGTTTCCTTATCTGGAAAATTGGGGGGGGGGGGTGAAAGCACCCCCACCCCACCTCCCCGACTCCTCCGTCAGCCCCCCGCCTGCACCTAAAGCTGTGAAACCAGTGAGATGATGCCTGGATGTGTTTAGCACAGGCGAAGAGCCCTCCAAACAAACGATGGCGACCAGTATGCGGCCACGGCAATGAGGCCATGGCCCTGGCCTCCACGTAGCCCAGGAAAGCACCCAGGAGACTCTGCACGAACTGGAGGATCAGTTTACTTGTGACAAGCAACACTGTGACCAGAGAGTTGCCCCATGTCCCCCAGATCATTTTTAAAATGCAAATTTAGCCAACAAAGAGGAGAGCCTGATGCCGTCATCAGGAGAGGGGGAAGCAGAAAAGTGAATAAACCAGAAAGCCCCAAATCGGCCACCTCCAACCACCCCCAAACATGCCCAGCAGGAGTCGAATATTAACCAACTGCCTCTTCCACTTGGGCCGCCTGTTGGCAGGACCCCTTCGTGTTTGTTATAACAAACGCGCCACGGGAGCCAGCCGACGAAACCAAGTCTTCAGAGGAGCCCAGAGTCACCGCCAGAACGAGACAGCCGGCTGGGCAGGACCTTGGGGAGTTTTCTCTTAAAACAAATGCACCCAGTTGTCAGTTATCTGTATGATACCGAGGAGTGGGGTGGGGGTAGAGTATATCGACCAGGATTGTTGTAAATACTTGCGGGTACTCAGAACTGTCCAAGACTTGCCCTCTCGAAAACAATAATCCCCCAGAACGTTCAACTAACGGTCGTGGTATTTGGGCACAAAGACAATTTCAACAAGTTGCAAAGTAAAACACATTCTCAACACAGTGAAATGCAATTTTAAATTAATAGCTAGAGGGTACTGTTTTGATCTGACTTGGTGGGAATTTGAAAACTCTATTCCAAACAAACTCTCGAGATAGAGAGGGAAGTCAGCAGGAAGTTATATACTACTTAGACCTTTCATACTTTTTGGACGTTAGATAAAATGAGAGCTCCGAAAACTAAAACTTAACAGGGTGCAGCCAAAGCAATACTCAAAGGAAAATTCATATCCATAAATATACCTAAAAGGTTCCTAAGAAAGAGGTTCCTTTGAAAAAAAAAAAAAAGTGACTTGGGGCACCTGAGTGGCTCAGTTGGTTGTGTCCAACGTCAGCTCAGGTCATGGTCTCACAGTTCGTGAGTTTGAGCCCTGCACCAGGCTCTGTGCTGCAGCTCAGAGCCTGGAGCCGGCTTCGGATTCTGTGTCTGCCTCTCTCTGCCCCTCCCCTGCTCCTACTTCTTCTCTCTCTCTCTCAAAAATATATAAACATTGGGGCACCTGGGTGGCTCAGTCGGTTAAGCATCAGACTCTTGATTTCAGCTCAGGTCATGATCTTGGTGGTTTGTGAGTTTGAGCCCCACATCTGGCTCTGTGCACACAGGGCAGAACCTGCTTAGGATTGTCTCTGTCCCTCTCTCTCTGCCCGTTCCCCACTCACACTCTCTCTCACAAATAAACATATATAAACATATATATATATATATATATATATATATATATATATATATATGTGTGTGTGTGTGTGTGTGTGTGTGTGTGTGTGTGTATACACACACACACACACACACACACATATATATACATTAAATAATATAAATATATATATACATTTAAAGAAATTAAGTGACTTATTCATCAAGCAGCCTCAGTAAAGGGAGAAACTTCTGTCTAGTTGTCTTGCCAAGTTTTCTTAAAGCTCATAAAACAGGAAGTATGCTAATATGCGCTTTTCTCTCCAAAAACTCTCCATCTCCAGCCTTGAGTATAGTGATGAACTTCCAGGAGTAGCAGAGATGTGTAGGTACGCTCTGGGTTCACTGTGTCCAGTCGACAAAACAAGCAAGCTAGAGAAAGTCCGTGATGCCTACGGAAAACCCTCACCCCCAAGTCTGTTCTCATGAGTGGCTGCCTTTGCCTAAAGTTTCCAGATACGCACTGGATAAGGAGTATAAGGAGGCCAAAGTTCTTGGCCTTGGTGTTTCCATTCGTCAGCTGTGTGACTTTAATCAAGTCACTTAATATTTAGGTAGTAGTCAGCTTTTGCCATAATGATGCCATAACGCAAACAGCCACAGACTCTCGGAGACTTCCTACGCATGCAATTATTCTCACACTCACCGGTCTATAGGTCAACCACCATTTGACTGCTCTGGCCTGGGCTCCACCAGGTAGTTTGGCTTCAGGTGGTGGGTCAGCTGAACTTGGTCCCAGGCTGTGGGTTGGCTTCAAGTCTGTTCCCTGTGTCTCCGCATTCTTTTGGGATGAGAAACTAAATGGGATATATTTTGTCGTGACACATCACAAAGGTGCGGGAAGTGTGTGGCAAAGACAAGCCGGACCCCCTGATGTCTCCTCTTCAACGTGAAGTCTCCGCTCCCCACAGTAGCTGGCCGAGGCCAAAGTCAGTGGAGCAAGGAAATCTCTTCTGCCCCAAGGGGAAGGGGATTGAACAATTGCTGAACGATGACTCAACCTACCCTACTTTCCCAGCCTCGGTTGTCTTGTCTATAAAAATGAGGTTGACGAGGGGCGCCTGGGTGGCTCAGTCGGTTGAGCGACCGACTTCGGCTCAGGTCATGATCTCGCGGTCCGTGAGTTCGAGCCCCGCGTCGGGCTCTCAGAGCCTGGAGCCTGTTTCGGATTCTGTGTCTCCCTCTCTCTCTGCCCCTCCCCCGTTCATGCTCTGTCTCTCTCTGTCCCAAAAATAAATAAAAAACGTTGGAAAAAAAATTTAAAAAAAAAAAAAAAAATGAGGTTGACAAAAACTCCTACCTCGTAGGGACAGGAGTCCGGAGCTCTGTTCTAACACCCGAACCCTGCACTGGTTGGCATTGGACTTGGGTTATGTCCCCCTGCTGCCCGGTGGGGGGATGGGGCTGCCGGTCCTGAAGCTGGGACCGGGGCCGACGCCACCCAAACCACAGGGCTGTTCCTTGATGGAGCAGAGCTGGAACCTGTATAGAGAAGTTCACCACAAAGCCCCCTACCGGTGCCCCACGTGTTCTTGTCAACAAATCTGGCGGCACTAGTGTTCCCAGCTGCCTTTTCGACTTCAGTGGTATCTGAGTCCCTCTGGCCTGATGCTCGCCCGGTGGGCGTCCTCGTCCAGAACCCTGGAGACACGGAGAGTCTCCTACAGAGACTCCTACAGAGTCTCTTCACCGTTTGGTCTCAGGACGAGTCCCCAGTCAGTCCAGCCTCATCTTCAACATCACGGGGCAGCCAAAGGCAGGAGAGTCGAGTCGTGAAAATTTTTGGATTCTGGGGAAGAAAAAAACGCGGGTGCAAACCCTGCTGTGCCATTTTCTGACCAAATTTAAGCAAAGCAGGTAAGCTCTTTGCACCTCAGCTCCCTCGTGGAAAGCCAGGCTGATGGCTATATCCTGTGGGCGTCTGCACAGGACGGGTTCTGGAAGGGGGTGGCATGGGGCTAGAACCGCGGTTCTTCTGATGAGGGGTTCTAGAAAAGGCTTGGTCTTTCCATCTTTGAAATGGGGCTAATACAACACGCTGCCTGATGGGGCGCGCAAAGTCCCACGGTGTCAGCCACCAAGGGCCGTGCCTACACACAGTCAGTTCTCAACAAAGAATGGTCCCACTCCCCTCTCCACGGCCCCCACAAGATCACATTGTCTGCCTTAATCAACATGGGGACAGAACCAGTCACCAAATGTGGAATGATGGAGTATCTTGTGTGAGGTGCTTTGTAAATGGTAACGGGTCCAAGGAGTAAAATACCCAGATTTTGTCAAATCTAACATACGTGCAGATTTCAGAGATATAAGATATGGGGTGGGGAATAGAATAGATTAATTCGGTGTCTGGTATTACAGGTGAGAAGTCAGCTTGTGGTTTCACGGCAGTAAATGTTGTCTGATGTCGTTACCTTGGGGTAGCCTCGTCTTCGGAGAATACGCATAGCATTGGAGAACACGCTGTCCCTTCTCCTTCTCTCATGTCCTGTAAAGGGTTTAGCCCATAACAGATACTCAACCCATATCTGTTGAAAGAGTGAATCAATCTATCCCTCCATTCATCAAAGAACCAATGAATGAATCAACAGTGCTGCTTACTGGGGCGCCTGGGTGGCTCAGTCAGTTAAGCCCCTAACTCTTGATTTCAGCTCAGGTCATGATCTCTCGGTTGGTGACATCGAGCCCCACGTCAGACTGTGCGCTGTTAGCACGAAACCTGCTTGGGATTCTCTCCCCCCGCCTCTGCCCTTCCCCCACTTGTTCTCTCTCTCTCTCTCTCTCTCTCTCTCTCTCTCTCTCTCTCTCTCTTTCTCTCTCAAAATAAATAAATATAAGCATTAAAAAGCCCACACTGGGGGCGTTTGGGTGGCTCAGGCGCTTGAGCATCCAACTCCAGCTCACGTCATGATCTCACGGTTCATGAGATCGAGCCCCGCATCAGGCTCATGGCTGTCAGCACAGAGCCCGCTTCGGATCCTCTGTCCGCCACTCTCTCTCTGCCCGTCCCCTGCTTGTGCTGTCTCTCTCAAAAATAAATAAAACATTAAAAAAAACCCAAAAAGTCCGTGTGCCTGTTGTTTCCTTCTCAAGGGGGACTTCCCTGCTGGACTAATATTAACATCTTCACATCCGATACATGTGACGCTAACACACTTGTTCACAAGGATCCTTCCACACAGGCAATGGCCGTTCAGGGAACAAACACTAATTGGACCTCTATGACTTTTGGACACAAAGCTGCCAAGCACAGAAACTTACGTCCCTGCCCTCCGTTTACAGTCCAGAGCGGGAGACAGACACGCATGTTAAGGAAATAAATAAACATTTCCTTGGTAGCTGCGGGATGCACGATCCACGAACTGGTCAAAGCTCCCCTTTAGCTTTCGGTCAAGGAGGTGACAGAGCTGTTCCTTCCCTGAACCTCTCTACCCGCCTGCCGAGCGCATGGGAGGACCACATTTCCCAGCCTCCCTTGCAGCTAGTCTGGGAACGCTGATGGCCAAAAAATAAAAATTAGGGGAAAGAACCAAAACAGAACCCTTGGATGGTGGGAACCACACAATGGGAGGAGGCTGGAGCTGGAGGAAAGCCGTATGACCCACCCCGGGCCGCAACATGAGAAAGAAACTCGTATTGGGCCAAGCCTCTTAAGATTTCGGGGATGAGTTCTTCCTACAGTGGAGCATAGCCCGACCCTGAGCACTGAAAACCAGTGAAATCAAGCTGAAAACATGAACCGAAACAGCATGCAAGGTTCACGCGTCCACAAGGACAATCACGAGCCTCAGCTCTCAAAGTCCTGGCGGCCACCCTCTTCCTCCTGCCAGGAGCCTCCACGGGTGTTGGGTCCTGAGGCCAGAGGTATGACTCTGGGTGGCTCGTTTAGCCCGTGTGCGTGTGTGTGTGTGTGTGTGCGCGCGTGCCCAAGGTGGAGGGGACAGGCAGGTGAAGGAAAGAGTGGGCTTTACAGGACCAGTGTGTATCCTGCCCCCTACTCCTCCACTCGTTGGTGAGAGCACCCTGCTCAGAAGCTTCTGGTCTCCGTGCCTCTGTTTCCCCAACCATATGACAAAGGTGATGCTGGCACCTGGGTCCCCAAGGGGCTAGGTGAATTCACCGACGACATGGCTGCTGAGGGTCCTGCCGGACGCCTTCTCACCAGCACAAGGTCCAAAACTGAAATCCTATTTAGCCCCGTGTTTTAAAGACTTAAAAAATAAAAAGGGGCTCGGGAGATGAATTGAGGACAGATGATCGGTACTCACTGGGTGTCTCTCCCTCCCACACTCTCTTCACACTCACACACACTCACACACACACACACACACACACGCTTGAGAAATGATTTTTTTTTTTTTTGAGAAATGCTCTCAAAACAAAAACAAAAACTCTGCTTTGTTCCGCGTAAGCAGCATTAAAAATTCACCAGTTGTGGGAAGCAAGAGGGGCCCGAGTGCGGCCTGAGCTCGGCACAGATTGCTGGAGAGTTTGAACCAGTGATGCAACCTGCGGGGAGGCCACCCGACAGAGGGCTGGGGTCTTGGGGACCCTCTGCCCAGGGAGCCTGTGAGGCTGCTCACTCTTCCCTCCCTCCAGTCCCCGCCGCAAAGCCTCGGTTACTTCCTTTATCACCCTCATTGCAACCTTTTTATTTATCTGCTGGTTTATTTCGTGTTGGCTTCCCATCTGGCCTGGAATGTAAGTAAGGTCCATGAGCGTGGGGACTGCCGCGGGTCTAGGAGCTGAGGCAGAGCCTGGCACACAGTAGGCGCTTAATATTTGTGAAAGAACAAAAAGGCAAGTCAATAAATGAGCAAACGGATGAATGCAGAAGAGAGCAAGGGCGAGGCGCAGCCGGTGAATGATGAGTGGATGAATGGATGAATACAGCCTTTCCCCAGCTCGGACCGAGGCCGGAACCCATGCAGGGACCAGGGAATGTGTGGCCCCAGAACGTCATTTCTCTGGGTCTCAGTTGCCTCAACTGTACAATGGGGATTATAGGAATACCCACCTCATTAGATTGTTCAGAGGCTTAATGAAAACAACATCCGTGTTAAACATAGTTCGGTGTTTGGCACAACCAGCCACAGTTTTATTCACCCAGTGGGGACATGGAGGAGGAGGCAGGCACTACATACCCTAGCTCCCACCACTCAAATGCAAATAATAATAATAATAATAATAATAATAATAATAATTAAAAAATTGGAAGATTCAGTTCCTAAGATCCAAGGAGTTTCTCAGTCCTTAGAAACTCCCAGCTGAGCCCGGTGAGGGGACAAAGGTCTGTACTAAGTGAGTTATAAAAACAACTCCCAGCCAGGAACCACTGAGCCGCCCCCCACCTACCCACCCACCCACACACACCTGCCCAGGGCTGGCCCAGGATTAACTCTGGCCTGCCCAGCTTGCTTAGTTTCTGGCAGGATTTTGAGAAAAGAGGAAAGAGGGAAGGGGGACGTCTCCCATTCCATTTCAATACGAATCCCCTCCAGTCTTCAAAGCACGCTGGCTGCTCACAGTACCTCCCGGGGGAAGGTGACAAGGGAGGAAACAGAGCCCCAAGAGAGGCGACGCACGTTACCTAGGGATAAGAGGCCGGTCTGGTGCCAGCACCCGTGTCTCCTGACCCCTCAAGCCCCGCTCTGGCAGCTAGACCACCCCAGATGTCCAAAGCCGAACACACACTCCATGCACATCCCAGCAGGTTTGCCATAAAGGCTCCCAGCTGAGCCCTTGGCAGACATCACTAATCAATTGGGGCGCATGCCAAATCCCTTCCAACCCAGAGCTCCAGGCAGACACTACCAATCAATTGGAATTGGCCTGGGAGATTAAGAGCATCCTCAGCTCTGCTCCAGGCTGTACGTGAGGTGCCCGGTGTTCTCCCCAGGGCTTAGCACACCGCCTGCACGCTGGCCAGCATTTAGTCCGTGCTTACTGAGCAAATGAATGAATGAATGAACGAACGAACGAACGAACGGACATCCAGCCCGTGCCAGGTGCTTGGGCAGAGACCCTAGGTGAAGAGATCACATCTACCCTCTCTGCACCTTCCATCGGTGAGTACAGAATTTGTTCCAAAGGCCAATAAATCCCAAAGTGGTAGGTAGCAGGGGTCGCCATTCCTCTCCTGCTCCCCACTTCCCCAGAGCCCTGGGATTAGAGTCACTTCTTCTTTCTGGTGTGTGACCCCAGGGAAGTCACCCAAGCTCTCCGTGCCTCAGTTGCTCCCTCCATAAAATGGGGATTATAACCAAGCCCGCCTCAAAGCCTGTGGGGACTCAAGGATATCACCACGGAAAGCTCCAGGCCCAGTGTCTGACACAAAGCAAGAGCTCTGAAGAGCCAAGCTTCCATCAATCTCCCTCATCACACTTAAGGACCCTGAAGCCAGGGCCTCGATGTCTTTCTAGGCACCGAGCCTGATGCTCAGGACCGTGCTGGGCAAACGCTGATGTTGGCGGGCCATTAACATCCACTGGGGATGATGGCAGGGTGCAGATTCTGTGGGGCAGGAGTTGGGGGACTGTGTGGGTTCCGGGACCCCAGCCGAGCTCCCCAGTACCCACCAACCACAGAACGGCCCTCTCGGGATGCAGCACGAGGCTCCCACGTCCAAGCGTCACTAGCTCCTTGGCCTCCAAAAGGACTCACCAGTGACCCCTTCGGTCAGCAGCATCTGGCCGCCTTCTCTGCCACTTCCTGCAGTCCCCAGTCTCAGTCCCCACGGGGCAACACACACTCCAAGTCTCAGAGACAGTTAGCTGGAGCAGCCAGGAGCCGGAGCAGGAGGTGGGGCATCTGGGTTTGCCCCCCGCTCCAGGCTGACACGCTCGGCACATCCCTCCTCCTCTCTGGACCTCAGTTTACCCACGTGGAAATCAGAAGTGAGGGCAGCCTGGTCTCTAGGGCCCTTCCAACCGTAATGGTGCCTTCTGTATGCTAACATTCATTGATTGACTTAGTCCACAAGCATTTATTGAGTGCCTACTGTGTGCCAGATCCTGTGCTAGGATCTGAGCTGTTCTCTGCTGGAAGGCCCCTCCCCATCCTTGGCCTCCAAGGCCCTGTCCCTCTTCCTATCACAGACTTATCACACTGTTTATCGTGTTTGCTTCCCTCTGAGTCGTGGCCTCCTGAAGACAGGATCACATCTTGCCCCCTTGCCCACTTGCTGGGATTCCAGAGAATGGTTCTGGAAGTAACTCTTGGGCAAATGAAGAAATTAACGAATGCGTGAATTCTAAATCTCCACCCCACCCAACACAACACCTTCAGTTAAGCTTTTTGCCTTTTCATTCCTTTTCCCTAAGTCAAATCCCTAGGAACCCACCAGACAAATCCCACTGCTGACCAGGGACCTTCCTAGCCACGTCTCCCTCCTGCGATCTGGGTGACCAGAAGGTGCCCACAAAGCCACATGTGGTACTCTCAAGATGTTAACTGCTCCTGGGGGGGGGGGGGGGGAGGGGGGCGGACACCGCTGGCGGGGGAGGGGCAGTTGATGGGAGCTCAGGTCCCGATGGGTTCTGTGCCCTGCCCCTCACTGTCCCAACAGACACTCAGTAAATATTTAGGCATTAATTAACTTCCTCCAGGGAGCGGTGACTCAGTGCCAGATGCAACCTCTAGGGGGAAAGGTGAGCGCCCCAACCCTTCTCAGGGGCCCAGATAAGTAAGGCCAGCTCTCCATCCTAAGAAGGCTTGTCTCAATCCAATCTGCCCTCCTGCATGGGATGCAGGTCTGAGGGCCCCTCCTCCCCACACGGGGGCACGCGCATGCTCATACACACAGGTGCACACTCACTGCCCTAAACGCTCGGTCTATGGTGCCCTGCTTGGAACCATCGTACATCCGAACAGGAGCCTTGCGTGCGAGCCATCCATTCTACAAACATTTGTGAATCCCTACTGTGTGCCCCCCAAGCTTCACTGCTCCCAGGGGCGTCAAATAAGTCAGCTGTTCCGTTGCCTCCTTCAGCAACGCTTGCCTTACAACAGCTGTGGCAACCCCCCACCCCGCTTCCCAGGCCACCCCCCGAAAATATCAAGGGTTTTCATTAAGCTTAGACAACTGCTTTGCTCGCCCCACAAGCCCATCTCGATTCTTGAGGAGGAGAGGAAACCCAGGGAGTGTGGGCCCCAGACAAGAGGGCCCAAAGAATGGGGTCACACGGATGGGTTGACCACCTTGTAGCTGACCCCCCAGGAGGGTAAGAGCCTTAGCAGAGCTCAAACTCACTTTGGGGCAGGGGCAAGTGGGGGACTGGGAAGTGAGGAGGGGAACCGGCCAAGGTGAGGGGCCTAGCCCCTGCCCCCAGCCTGCGGCTAGAGAACCCACCTCCCAGAAGCATGTTGTGGGCCACCAGCCCCGAGACTGGCTGTGACTGATGAGCTGAAGCTGGAACAGATATTTGCTTCTTTGTGACTCCTGCAGGCACTGGTGTCAGAGCCGTTGGCAGGAAAGTGGCGGGTGTGCATCACATCAAGGTCATGTTCACTGCGTATCGAGCCTCAGGACTGGACTCAGAACCACCCAGGGCAGAAGTCAGCAGCTGATTTCGAAGCACCTGGAGTTAAGTTCCAGTCCTACAAACAGACCTGGGTGCAAATCCTGCCTCTACCCTGTCTTGGCCGTGCGATGTGACCTTGAGCAAGTCACCTAAACTCTCTTAGTTTCCTCCAGTAAATTCCGGGCAAGGACAGAAGGCAGGCCTGAAATTAGCATTAAAATATCCATTCTTAGACTCTTGCAACAGGCCAGACGCCGTGGGTTCCAGACCTGACTGTTGCACATCGAGGCCTCATAGCCATAAATTCAGGTAGGACCTCCTGCCTCCCTCCACATGCTCGTGATGTCGCAAAGGCGAACTCCAAAAGTAAATAAATGAAGCTTCTGTGTGTCTTTAAAACGGGCCCTAAGGAAATAAGAGGCAATGGATTTTTATTCCTACAGGTACTTCTCACGGACAAGTTCCACTCCTGTGTGACCCTATCGCCAAACCATCTGTCTCTTCCATAGAATGCAAGTAAGACGCCGCTTCTCTGCAGTCACCCTAAAATGTCGTCGTGGCTTCTCTGGGTGGGGGTGGGGAGAGCTGCTACTGGTTGAAGGGCTTGGACCAGACTGAGCACCGAAAGGACAAGAGTGCTGGATCTGTTGAGACCTCGGGCAAGTCCCACCCACTGTCAGTGCCAAGTTCCTTCCCCTGAAAAATGGAGTAAGTGCTCCTTAACTGTTTTCACCCTTGATGCTTAGCACTGAGTAGATGCTGCAAAGTGTCTGTGGAAACAAATCTGGAGGATTCTTAAGGCTGACAGGAGGCCCAGAGACTCGAGGATGGACTGGCTGAGTCTCTTCACTCCCACCAAGGGGCAAAATGGGTGCTGAGGACAACGGGCCCAAGGAAAGAGGGCACTCAGAAGTAATCCCGAGGAAGGAGGCCAACTCAAGGAACTTCTCCTCAAGCAAACCTCCTGGACCCGCACCCCCCCCCCGCCCCCCACCCCCACCAACTCGAGTAGCAGCCACCACCCCCTTCACACCTACCAGTCCAGATGCAGGGCCCCCAGAGATGGCGATCCTGTCCCTCTGTTCTGTTTGTCTCCATCCCCAGCTGGGAGGGGGTGGCCCATGGATGGTTCAGGGCAAAAGGGGAAAGGACATCAGTGAAAGTTAGGTTGGCAAGTTCCAGGGCCCTTGGTATCCGCCTCCCGTCTGGAGCTCACAGGCCTGGCACAAATCCTAGCCTTGCACACTGGGGGGCTGTGGGACTACACTCAGGTCCCTCCTCTGCTGGCAGTCACAGTGAGGGATTCTGGGTGTTTCTGGCAAGGGGCTGCCCACACTAGGCACATAATAATGGCCCTCATTGTCATTATTATTATTATTTAGGAAGGAAAGGAAAGGTTACAGAACCCGCGATAAGGACACTCCGGTGATAAGGAGTGGCTCAGAAGGCCCGTGAACCTCAGCTGGTTCCGAGGCCATAGGCTCTCTGGGACCAAGATTCCCCATGTCTTGGGTTTTCCCACCAGACAAATGGGGAAGACAGCACTTCCCCGAGTGTCTCCTGAGACCCCTGGGCCAAAAAGTCAGGGAGTCGGGCCCAATATTTTCTGCGGTTGAGGCACCTCCAAACCTCTCTCGCGTGAGGGTCCCCAAGGTCAGGCCGGCGGCCCCACTGGTCTCCTGCGAAGGCCTGGATCCCGCGGGTCACCCGGGGTCGGCAGGTGAGAAAGGAGGTGCCGCGTGGCCGGGAGTGGGGACTCGCGCGCACCTGCCGCAGGTGAGGCCCAGCCATGCGGAAGGGGGAGGAGCCGTCGTCGCAGCACTCAGGTGAGCCGACCCCCGGCTCCCAGGAGCCAGGCCGAGGGCGGCCGCGGGCTCCAGCGTGGCGGCTACGAGGCGACCCATAGTGTACACAGCGGCCCCAGCGGCTCCGAGTCCCACGCGGCTCGGCAGCCCCAGGAGAACATTCGAGGCAGCGGCGGCGTTGGAGGCCCGGGGTCCGTTCGGTATTTGAATAGCACAAAGGAACCGCCTTGGTCTGATTGGCCAGCCGAGTGGCCCCGGGGCGGGCAGCGCCTGTCACTCGGGAGGCTCTGGCTACTCCTATTGGCTCGTCAGGTGTGGGGCGGGGCCCTAACGCCCGGCTAAATAGCTGGGGCCGGGGACGGCCGAGGCTCATTGCTTTGGCGCCGAGCGGGGAGCACGAGCCTGCGGGTGGCGCGCAGCGCATGGTGGCGGCTCCTCTCGGAGCGCAGCCGACCCGCTGACCCGGGCTCCGTTTCCCCTACCCGGCGCGCCCCGGCGGCCGGTTCGAGGCCGAGACAGCAGCAGCCTTAACAGCAGCAGCAGCGGCCGCGGCTGCTCCGCCGCCACCGTCTCCACGGGAGCATGGAGTGCGCCCTGGACGCCCAGAGCCTGATCAGCATCTCCCTGCGCAAGATCCACAGCTCCCGGACCCAGCGCGGCGGCATCAAGCTGCACAAGAACCTCCTGGTGTCCTACGTGCTCCGCAACGCGCGCCAGCTCTACCTGAGCGAGCGCTACGCCGAGCTCTACCGGCGCCAGCAGCAGCAACAGCAGCCGCAACAGCAGCAGCCTCCCCACCAGCAGCAGCACCAGCACCTCGCGTACGCGGCGCCCGGCATGCCGGCCAGCGCGGCCGACTTCGGCCCGCTCCAACTTGGCGGCGGCGGGGACGCGGAGGCGCGCGAGCCGGCCGCCCGGCACCAGCTGCACCAGCTCCACCAGCTCCACCAGCTGCACCTCCAGCAGCAGCTGCACCAGCACCAGCACCCGGCGCCCAGGGGCTGCGCGGCGGCGGCGGCGGCGGCCGGGGCGCCCGCGGGCGGCGCGGGGGCGCTCTCGGAGCTGCCCGGGTGCGCCGCGCTCCAGCCGCCGCACGGCGCGCCCCACCGCGGGCAGCCCTTGGAGCCGCTGCAGCCGGGTCCCGCGCCGCTGCCGCCGCCCGCGCCCGCCGCGCTCTGCCCGCGGGACCCTCGCGCCTCGGCCGCCTGCTCCGCGCCCTCCGCGCCCCCAGCGGCCGCCCCTCAGGCCGCTGCTGGCGCCTCCCCGCCCGCCTCCCCGGCCCCCGCCTCCTCCCCCGGCTTCTACCGGGGCGCGTACCCGGCCCCCTCGGACTTCGGCGTGCACTGCAGCAGCCAGACCACCGTGCTGGACCTGGACACTCACGTGGTGACCACGGTGGAGAACGGTTACTTGCACCAGGACTGCTGCGCCTCCGCCCACTGCCCCTGCTGTGGCCAGGGCGCCCCAGGGCCCGGCCTGGCGTCCGCCGCCGGCTGCAAGCGCAAGTACTACCCTGGCCAGGAGGAGGACGAAGCCGACGAGGAGGACGCTGGCGACCTGGGAGCCGAGCCCCCCGGGGGCGCCCCGTTCGCCCCCTGCAAGCGCGCCCGCTTCGAGGACTGCTGCCCGGACTCGTCCCCGGACGCGTCCAACATCTCAAACTTGATCTCCATCTTTGGCTCGGGCTTCTCGGGGCTGGTGAGCCGACAGCCGGACTCCTCGGAGCAGCCGCCGCCGCTCAACGGGCAGCTGTGCGCCAAGCAGGCGCTCGCCAGCCTCGGCGCCTGGACTCGAGCCATTGTCGCCTTCTAGGGACCCCCGAGGGCACGGGGCCCCGGGGCCCCGCGGGGCTGGGGCCAGACAAAGACTCGGCCAAGGGGCGAGAGGAGGGAGCGAACGGGCGCCTGGCCACCCGGGGCTGAGCTGAGGGCGAGCAGGGGGAGGCGGCTGATGTTTTATAAATTGTAAAATAAAAAAAACAAAAAAAAAAAAGAAAGAAAGAAAGAAAAGAAATCTATGATCTTGGACTTTATTTTTGCAGAGAGAAAAAGCGCCTATTTAAGTATGCTTTGTGTTTCTCCTACTCTTTTTTTCTTTTTATTGTAGTGATTGCAGTGGTGTTTAGCGAGGAGCCAGCCACGTGAGGGAGGGCTGCTGCCCGGAGGAGGTGCCGGGCAGCCGGGGGCGAGGCAGGGCGCCCGGGCCGCCAGGGCGCGCCGGGGGCGCAGCGCAGGAGGGCGCGGGGCCCGGGACGCCGATTCCAATCAGTTGTCAGACCCGGGAAGCCCGGCGCTCGGTTCTCCCGAGTCCCTCCATGGGGTGAGGAATGGGTCTTGTGAAATCCTGAGCAAAAACAAAGGCAAACTCTCTATCTCCGAAAGGGACGTTTGGGTCACATTTCCTCTCCGGGGGCGGCCTCCAAAGTTCTCAAAATGAGAAGGCAGAAATGAAAACACTTCAACTTTTTTTTTTTTTTTTTTCTTTCCCGGGGCGGGTGTCTTGAACCCCTCCTCTCCCCGCCCCTCTGGCTCCGTTCTCTTCCCTTCCTCCACCCGTCTCCCGGACTCGGGGGGTGGCGCCCGGCACCCCGACACTCCCGGACACCGTTTGGGGAAGGGGTGGGGGGCGGGCACGGCGGACTACATTTCCCATCATGCCCAGCACTGCGGTCCTCACTAAACAAAAAAGGAAGTCGATTCCTTCACCTGGATCCCCGGCGGCCCCGAGGGAGGGAGGGGCCGGGACCGCCGACTGCGTTGGAGACTTTTCACTAAGTTCCCGGTCAGATGTGGTGTTTGTGTGTGTGCTTCTAAGTTGCACTGTCCTAGTTCAGGCTTCGGTTGCATTTCATGAAACCAGCATTGTTCGAGGCTGTGAGAACCCTGTCCTGTGTCTTCAGCTCGATAGATTTTGTTTAATTTAAAGCCTTTTGTTGTAAAAAGGTGGGGTTCATCTGCAGCCCCTCTGGTTCTCTGCCGTCAGCTCCATGTGGACCCCAAAACAAGTTGCCAACCCTTCCTTTCTTGGCCCTTCTCCCTCATTCTTCTGTATTTTTGTGCATACTGAATTGTATATCACCGGGTAAAACTGTTCAGATGATTTGTTTAAATTTATAATCTTAATAAAAAGCCGATTATAGAGGATGGTGGTGTCTTGTTTTCAGATCGGCCTGGAGGTGGAGGGGAGGACGGAGGGAGGTAGGGAGAGACCCCTACCCCCATGCAAATCCCAGCTCTCCGGGGCCTGGGCGGGCGGGATCTGCCCACATCCGCAGGGCCGGGGGTGGGAGAGGGATTGGAAGTGCGGGATGTTGGTTGCTGGGGATGTTAGGGCCGCGCGCCTCCCCGGCCGCCTTCCCCAAAGGGCCCTGCCCCAACCCCCCCCCCCCCCCCACGGGAACGGCCGCCCCCCGGGGTCTCCAGCAGGAAGCGGAGCCTGCCTTCAACACATTTCCTGCCCGGCCTGGAGCGCAGGGCCTGGTGGGCCTCAAGTCTAAGCCCTCTGCGGCCGGGGAAAGCAGCCTAGGGACCCTGGGGGGGGCTTTCTGGGCCACCCACACTCCCCGCCCCGCGCCTCCGCCCGCTCGTCCGCACGTCTCGGGCTGCAACTTGGGGAAGTTTTTTCCTTTTCCTTTTTTTTTTTTTTTTTTTTTTTTTAAGTTGAGTTTGTTATCACTGCTCGGTGCCACTTGGTGGTGTGCTGGCGGCGTCTCCCTCCCTCCTCGCGCCCCTCCCCTCTCCCTCCCGCCTCCCTCCCCCCCCCCCCCCCCCCCCGCCTCTCTTCCCTCCCCAGTGGATGGAGGCAGGAAGGCTCCAGGCGCGCTCTCCCCTCTGACCACCTACGGAATGACCTCAGAGTGGGAGAATGTGCCAAGGCCCCGAGGAAGCTCGCGTTCTCCCCACTGGAACCAAATTCACATCTGGAGCCGCGGCTCCGGCCCGGGGGCGCGCGGGGGTGGTTCCAGCTTTACAAATAGGGGATAGGAAAGAAAGACTGAGAAAAAGAAAAAAAGCCAAGTGGCAGCTTGCTGTTTGTTTGACAGTGTCTCTCGGTGTCCCTCTGGCTCTGGCTGCTCTCCCCAGTGCTCTCGCGCTCGCTCTCTCACCCCTGCGCTCCCCTTTCCTGCGCAAGCCACCCCTCCGGACGACTGGCGCCCCCCCCCCCCCGCCCCCTGCTTCACGCCTTCAGCAGCGACTGGAGGGGCTGCCGCCGAGAGGCCCCACCCCAGCCTCTGAGAGGAGGACGCACGGCAGTCCCAGGGGCCCTCTCGGCTTCGGGTCCCCGTGTCGCGCGAGGCGAAGTTCTCGGGGACACTCCAGAGCGCGGGGGGCCGCGAAGGTCTGCGATGGGGGTGGGGGAAGAGAGAGACTACGGAGGCGTGAGTTACGGGGAGGAACGGCACCTCCACCCCAGCCCCCCCACCCCACCCACCCACCCAGGGCTGTTTTCTCGGCCTCCCACGGGAAGAGTCTGGAGCTGCTGGGGAGGGGGAACAGTGCGTCTCCCCGCTCCCCATTTTCTCCCTGCTGCACAGGGAAGTACCAGGAAAGCTGTTTGATGCACGGTTTTGCTTCAATCCACCAAGCCAGTTGCCAGAGCTCCCCCTAGCGCCACTTCCCGGGCGCTGCAGCGGCTGCGGCTGGGAGTGGGCGAGGCACAGCCGCCAGCGGCGGGGCCGCCGGGGGGCGGGGGGCTGCTCCGCGCCCACCTGGGGCTCAGCGCCCGGGCCGGAGGCAGCCCCGGCTGGAACGGGAGCCCCGGGCCGCGGGCGTCGCCACTCCGGGCCCGCGTCGAGGAGGGGGCACGTGGTCCAGTCGCCTTTGTTGGGAGCGCGGACCTGGGCACGGGAAGGGACCGGCCAAGGGGCTTGGGATCCTGCCCCCCCCCCCCCCACGCCCCATCCGTCGCCCGGAGGCCTACGGCAGAGGAGTGCGGCTGGTAAGCTGCCAAACAAGAGCTGTGGACCCAACAGGATCCCGGGACCAGCGTTCCCCTCCCTTTTTGCCAGGTTTTCTGAGCTTCAGCAGTGCCAGGAGCCTCGAGCACATGGGGTTCTAACTGGTGGAGGGAGGCGAATGGAGGGCGCTGAGAGCCCCCAGAAGGGAGGTACCCTTCCCCCCCCCTTTATTTTTTCAGGACTCAGGCATCCACGCAAAGGGTTAATGCCCCGAGCATAATAGGCAGTGACCCAAAACACAACCCACCAGCGATCTACATCTCACGCTAAGATATTCCTTACAAAACATTTGCACTTGCTACTATGCTGCCCAACACACGGGGGTGCGGGGGGGGGGGGGAGGGAACCACACCCGGCCACACTGTCCCCAACACAAGACGCTCTAAGCACCATCTTCACTCAAACCCCCAGGGTACTGCACAGCACGCAGCATGCCCACCCAGAACATCCTGAGAGACTAATATTCCCGTGCGTAGCACAGACTGAAAGGCTGGGGGGCTGTGGAGGATGCCCGGTTATGACAGTCCCGGGGAAGGGGGAAGGGGGCAGGCAGGCGGTCCATCCAGAAGTCCACAGACCCAGATCCACAGACAAGCCCCTCTTTCTCCAGTAAAAAAAAGGCCAAGCCAGACCCCACAAGAGCCCCCAGGCAGGAGTCGGGGTGCTGCTTGGGGAGGTAGGGAGACCCAGGGAGTGATGGGGTGGGGGGCTTCCAGAGCATAGCAGCTCTGGAAGCCAGAACTCCAGCAAACCTCTCGCTCATTCCCCTAGGTCCCCCCACCACCACCACCACCACATGCAAACACACACACACTTCCCCCAGCTCCTAGAACACCGCAGATCCTGCTGCCCTTGATGCGTGGTGTAGGGTTGAGCCAGCCTCCAAGCGGCGCTCCCAGCAACATAGAGCTGCTGGGATGACAGTCCAGATCCTCAGGGAGCTCCAGGCTGCCCTCCAGAGAAGCCAGGGGCTGGGGATGCCCAGGGTTCCCAAGAGAGCCACTGTGCAGGGTGCTGAGATCTGAGTACTTTTATGGAGTATGCATGCGTGGGGGGGGTGGGGGGGTGGGTGTGTGTGTGTCCTGTGACTTTCTTCTCTGCACTTGAGATTCCCACTCCCCGACTGTACAGACCCACTTCTCACTACAGCTATAGACGGCAGCTGGTGGTTTCCCATCTCCCAGCTTTGCCACCCGACCGAGACTGTCCTCTTACTGTCATATCCCAAGCCTGTGTTCTGTCCCCAACCTGGGGCCAGGGTAGGAGGGTGGTTGGTAGCCCTCACGGGAAGCTCCTGGGCAGAGAAGGGGCGCTCTTCTCAAGGAGGGTGGTACCCGGTGACAGACCAGAGGTGTCCAGAGAGAGGGGCTACAAGCCAAGCTAAAGGAAGCTTTTAGCTGTGGGGACTTGGGGAGACCCAGGACACAGGCATGGCTGCTTCAGGGCTTGGTGACCAAGTGCAGCCAACACAGCCCTGAGGAAGGAACATTCTCCTTGCTCCTAGCTCCCAGCCAGGATAAGGAGGCTCCAGGGCCATCTGGTGCCTCCCAGGTTTGCCACTCGGGGAACCCCCAGGGGAAGGGAGGCTGCAGCCCCCAGGGCGGGGGGGCAGGGTTCTCCCAGCAGGCTCCGCGGCAGGGATAGTGACATGGGCCACCGTTGTGGGGCTGAGGGCAGCAACAGCCAGCCGCAAGGAGGCCGAACTGGAAGAACTTGGCTGGAACTCCTGTGTGGCCCTTCCAGGCACTCCCAGATACCACTGCAAAGCCTTTGAGGGGAAGCTGGGTGATGAAGGGGTCTGGCCAGTAGGGATGGAGGGGGGAGGGCCATGCTGAGGTTATCGTGCCCACCTTCAGACACAGACACGCAGCTGGTGGGGTCTGGGGACATCGTCGTCGGGGGGCGGGGTACAGGTAACATGATCTTTTCTCACAGGCAGGTAAAAAAAAGGCTGACTAGAAGCTCTAAAATACTTAAGTGATTATTACTAGGTGCGGACTTTACAGACAAGCTTTGATCCTTCATACATTTCTAGATTTTCCAGATTTTCTGCAATGAGCACGTATCACTTTCATATATTTAGAAGAAAAAACTAACACTACATGTGTAGGAGAAAAATGTGACGTGACAGGTGCCGTAATCGATGTGCGGACGACATGCTACGGAGCTGAGCGGGGGGAGCCACTGTATTCAGCCTGTCTGGGGCAGGCTCCCCCCTGACAAACAGAACACGCACCAAAAAGCCTTGATTCACCAGAATTCGCCCTCCTGCGCTCTGTCTTTGTTAAAAGAAGCCTGAGACAAAAAAACGACAGCGCATCATCTCGAGGATGTTGTTGAAGAGGCCTTCTGGAGGGAGCCTTGTTAATTCTCACCTCTGACCCCTGGCCCAGCTCCACCCCGTCCTACCCCTCAATCATCACCGAATGATTCGCTCAGAGTTGCTAGATTACCTGGAGAGGAGGGTTGTAAGAGGCAAATGTGCTTGAGAAACATTTGCAGCAACTTAGGCCAAAGAGCACTGGACCAGGAGTCTGGAGACCGAGGGGCAGGCTCTGGGTTGGCCACAGGCTTACCTTGAGACCTGGGCTGAGTCGCTCTCCTAGCAAGCCCACATTCCCTCACCTGTAGGGATAGAGTTAACGAGGAGTGGAGTAGGGGCGCCTGGGTTGAGGCAACTTAACTTAGTCGCTTAAGTGTCCGACTTCGGCTCAGGTAGGTCATGATGTCGCGGTTCCCGAGTTCGAGCCCCGCGTCGGGCTCTGTGCTGACAGCTCAGAGCCTGGAGCCTGCTTCCCATCCTGTGTCTCCCTCTCTCTCTGCCGCTCCCCTGCTCGTACTCTGTGTCTCTCTTTCTCTCAAAAGTAAACAAGACATTAAAAAAATTAAAAAAATAAAAAAACCCACAGCCACCTATAAGCACGGTCATCTGCCTGTTTCACTCATTCATTCAAAAAATCCATGCATTCAGTCATTCACATATTTATCGAGTACCTCTCTAGGTGCCAGGCAGCGAAGACACAGCGGAGAACAAGACAGACAAGGGCCCTGTCCTCATGGAGCTTACATTCCAGTAGGGGAGACAGACAAGAAGCAAGGGAACCAATAAACATTAAGTTACATGTTACAGAAAAATAAAACAGGGCCAGACGGGACTAGGGAGAAGGGGGCGTGGCACCGCTTCCGAGTTAGTGTCACACGAGGTGACGTTTGCGCTGAGACCCAGATGGGTCAGCTGGATTAGTCAGTATAGGAGAGGCTCTGCGGTGGTAACAAATCAATCCCCAAATCTCGGAGACCTGACACAACGAAGATGGATTTCCTGACCGTGCAAAATCCCGCTAAACTGACGATTCTCCGAAGGCTGCTGTCCTCCACGAGGCGACTCAGTGATTCAGGAGTACAGAGTCCCGCAAGGGCCCTTCATCACCTCAGTCAGGAAGCGATTCCCCTCGGGGCGCCTGGGTGGCTCAGTCCGCTGAGGGACCCACTTCGGCTCAGGTCGTGATCTCCCGGTTCGTGGGTTCAAGCCCCGCGTCGGGCTCCGTGCAGAGCCCGCTTCGGATCCCCTGTCTCCCTCTCTCTCCGCCCCGCCCCCGCTTGCACTCTTTCCCTCTCTCTTTCAAAAATAAATAAAAAACATTTAAAAAAAAAAAAAAAAAAAAGGAAGTGATCTCCCTCACCTATACTCACAGCCAATTGGCCAGGATTAGTCGCACGAACTTGCCTAACCGCCAGGGGCCCGGCAAGGGCAGTGCTCTCGGGGGCCTCAGAAGGAAAGGCAAGGCACAGGTGGTGGGGCACTAGAAGTCTCTACCACAGCAGCCGGACAAACGACAGCGGAAGAGCAGTCCAGGAGGCAGCAGCAGCACAAAGATACACAGGAGCGACTTCGGTGTGTGGGAGGCCCAGGAAGACAGCTCGCATGGCCGAGGCAGAGGGCAAGGGGGTCAGTGGCAAGAAATGGGACCAGAAAAGAAGGCAGGGACGGGAGGATGCGGTTATGACCCACGAGGGAACTTGGAGCCGCGTCTGGCACAGAGCAAGCGCCCGAGAAATGGTATGATTACTGGCGTAGGAACTTCCTTCCTTTCCCCAGGTCAGTGGGGGGAGGGGCAGAGGGAGGAGATAAACCAGTACAACCACAGTCCAGGTCAGTTTCCCTGGTCACGCTGGGCAGGCTGCGGCTCCAGGCCAGTTGGACCTCTGTCCCTCCTCCTAATGGATTGAGCCCCATAGAGGCAGTCATCCAAGGACCCTCAGCAAAGAGGGACGGTGGCAGGGTTGTCCCAGGGCCGCATGAGTGTTCCTTGTGAGACATCCCCTCCCTGGAAGTTGTAATACCAGATGAGCAAAGGTGGGCCAGCACACCTAAGGCCTGGCAACCGAGGGCTTCCCGAGGCCACCCCCGCTGGGGACGCCCGTCCGGAGCCCAGCCTTGTGGTTCCAGTTCAGCCTCCAGAGCCACACGGGCCGGAGTGCAAACTGGGTTCTGCCACTTTCTAGGGAACAACAGGCTCTTCACTTCCCCTCTCCAAGTCTCCAGTCCCCTGTCCACAAAATGAGGATGTGCATGAGAACTCACCTGTGCAGTGAGCCTTCTAGAACACCTCACCTGGTATACAGTAGGTCCCCGATAAGCAAGAGTTTTGATACTGTCACAACTCAGCTCTGCGCAGATACTAAGCTTTCACTGCAAGATGCAGGACAGGCTTTCTACCGACTCCACTGACTCCGAACAAAATTGACGATCAAAGAATTCCGATGATGTATCTTTTTCTTTTTTTTTTTTTTTTTTTAATTTTTTTTTAACATTTTTTATTTATTTTTGGGACAGAGAGAGACAGAGCATGAACGGGGGAGGGGCAGAGAGAGAGGGAGACACAGAATCGGAAACAGGCTCCAGGCTCCGAGCCGTCGGCCCAGAGCCTGACGCGGGGCTCGAACTCACGGACCGCGAGATCGTGACCTGGCTGAAGTCGGACGCTTAACCGACTGCGCCACCCAGGCGCCCCGATGATGTATCTTTTTCAAGAGAGACCCACACTGAGATCTTTTTAACTCTGAGCCCAGGGAAGGAGCGCAGAGAGAGTGCCCCATACACTTTAAACTTTGTTGGATTTTGTGTGCGTGTGTCTTTCCATGATCGGCAGTCATGTTTTCAAATATGCCAGTCTCCAAGAAGGTGCCTCAATATCTTCAAGGTCTGGCTATACGCGACAGTCAACATTTACCCAAGGTGTGTTTAACAATTTCATTCAGGATGTAGGCTTGGTGATTGAGTGAATGGATGGATGGATGAGTGGATGGGCTATCCGTCCCATTCATTTTATTTATTTTTATTTTCAAAAGAATTTTTTTAATGTTTATTTTTGAGGGAGAGAGACAGAGAGACAGAACATGAGCGGAGGAGGGGCAGAGAGAAGGAGACACAGCATCTGAAGTAGGATTCAGGCTCTGAGCTCTCAGCACAGAGCCCGATTCAGGCTTCGAACTCACAGACCTTGAGATCGTGACCCGAGCCGAAGTCAGATACTTAACCGACTAAGCCACCCAGGCGCCCTTATTTTTAATTTTTTTTAATGTTTATTTATTTATTTTGAGAGAGAGAGAGAGAGAGAGAGCACAAGTTGGGGAGGGGCAGAGAGAGAGAGAGACAGAAAATTCCAAGCAGGCTCCATTCTGTCCACGAAGAGCCCAATGCTGGGCTCGATCCCACAACTTGTGAGATCATGACCTGAGCTGAAATCAATAATCTGAGGCTTAACCCACTGAGCCACCCAGGCGCCCCCTAAGGAGTGGTTTAAAGGGAAAATAGTTGGTGAGAGATGGCCTGCCTTCCCCTAGCCAGGCCCTTCCCACCCCCAGTCCCCTCCATCTCTAACCCCTCCCCCTCTTGCCCCCACCCCAGTCATTTCCTGAAGTTTCTTGAACATTCCCACGCACCCTTCCCAGGTTTATTCCCCCACCTCCAGTCACCCTCCAGGACACGACACACACACACACGCACACACGCACGCACGCACGCACACACAACCCGGGGTGGAACTTGAGGCTCTCCTCCTACACCCACATCAACCAGCCTGGGGAATGCTGGGAAGGCTGAGGAATAAAGCCTCCCTTTCTCCCGAGAAAGAGCTGGAGTTCTGAGACAGATAAAGGACCTGGCTGAGAACAGAAGAGGTCCTCGTGGGGAAGGCAGTTAGATCTCCGGCCTGCAGACATTCCGAATGGATGGACATCCTGTCTCTCCTTGGCCTCTCCTTCAGTTTGTTCTGGGGCGTGGGCAAGATGGCCACCGGCCAGGCCCAGCTTCACAGGCCTGTGACCAGAGTGGTCACACAGGGCCTCACGTTCAAAGGACCCCATGCTTGGGGTTTAACGCTCTGCAGCTGCTGTCTTGAAATCCATAACCATTCGTCTTTGAATCTGTGTTTTGTAAGTGACATCTGATGGGACAACGGAGCACGCGCCAAGAACTTGGAGCTTCAAGCCATGTGCTGTCCTGCCTCCTGCCACCTCCCTGCCTCCCCGGGACAGGTTCTCAGCTCCCCCTTACCCCCTGGCACCGTGGCCCAGGCCTCCCCCTCCACTGACGCCCTCCACCCTGGGTACAGGCACAGGGAGGGCGGGGGTCAGGTATGAGGGGTGTGCCAGCGGCCATCACTGCCCAGGATTGGCAGCATGCACTTGGGCACCCATGGCAGGGGTGGCAGGGTGCCTGGGAGGGTCTGCAGTATCCCCAAGCCCAATAGCACTCCCTGAAGCAGCTTTGTGTGGTCAAGGATCTTCTTCCTCCTCCTGTAGCCCTCCCGGGACTGCCTTGTGTTTGTCTTTTCTGGCCAGCTCAAGGCACCCTCGGGGACAAGCCACGAAATAAAAAATTGTATACTTTTGGCGATTCTGCACAGGAACGAAACGCTCTGGTTTTGCATTTAAAACCGCTATTGCACAATATGGAGATGAATGGTAAAATTCATGCTAGTCATTTAAAATTTTTATTTTTCTTTACTTAGAATGACATTAAGCAGCAAACAGAAGACACCGTGACAAGTTGGGAGAGAGCCTGGAGAAGTAAAAGCGTTCTATGTACTTTCAATGGCACTTTTTCCCGCTTTTCCGGCAAAGGGCCCCGCATGTGGCTGGGCCCCACAAGGACACAGCTGGCCCTGCCACTAGCGTCCCCAGGACAACACGGTCCCAGAAGCCCGGCACAAGGGGCATCTACCCAATAGCTCCAACAGGAAGTACCACGGATCGCACTCACCTGCACAGCCTGGGTCACATGCTCATTTCTGAACCAATCACAGCAGATGAGGAGGCAGGAGCCCTCTGATTGGTCAGGTCTGGGCATGTGTCCATCCCTAAGACTAGGGGATTGGTCAGCCCACCTCAGTGCCTCCCAAGGGGTGCTCCATGGGGAAGAGGGATTCCATTCCCAGAGGAATGGGGGGGGATTGTCCAGCCACCAACCCCTCCTCCCCTCAACGCTGTTCTTCCCCTACACACTCCTTATGCTTAGTTTAAAAGAGAGAACAGGGGCAGCTGGCTGGCTCAGTGGGCAGAGTGTGTGACTTGATCTCGGGACTGTGAGTTCGAACCCCACTTTGGGTGGAGAGATTACTTAAAAAACGGAATTTTGACGGTGCCTGGGTGGCTCAGTCGGTTGAGCGTCCGACTTCGGCTTAGGTCACGATCTCAGGGTTTGTGAGTTCAAGCCCCGCATCAGGCTCTGTGCTGACAGCTCAGAGCCTGGAGCCTGCTTCAGATTCTGTGTCTCCCTCTCTCTCTCTGCTCATCCCCTGCTTGCACTCTGTCTGTCTGTCTGTCTCTCTCTCTCTCTCTCTCTCTCAAAAATAAACATTTTTTAAACTAAAAAAACTGAATTTTGGGGGGGACCTGGTTGGCTCAGTCAGTTCAGCATCTGACTCTTGATCTTGGATCAGGTCATGATCTCATGGCTCATGGGTTCGAGCCCCAAGTCAGGCACACACTGTCCCTGCAGAGCCTGCTTGGGATTCTTTCTCTCTCTCTCTCTTTCTGCCCCTCCCCAGCTCACTCTGTCTCTCTCCCTCCCTCCCTCTCTCAAAATAAATAAACTTAAAAAAAAAAAAAAAGGGCTTACTCTGGCCTGCTGCCCCCCCAACTTCCCCCCCCCCCCCCCCCACTGCCCTTGCTCTCAGTCCCTTGAACTCATTGGCTCCTGCATCTGGAGAAAACAGAGCCTCACACAGGGAAGGTGCTCAATAAACTTCCATTGGCTCAACGGCCCCACTTCCTGTGGATCAGGCAGGCATGGGGAAGGCGGCTGTGAATGAACCCTGGCCTCCATCAATGAAACAGAGGAGGCCCGGGGGGCGGGGGGGGGGGGGGGGGGGGCTCAGATGTGGAGAGGCAAGTGGGCGGTCTGTTTCCAGGAGGGGCTTCAGTGCCAGGATGGACACTTGCCCTGCGATGCAGGGTGGCATCTCTGTATTACCAAATGCAGGGCAGCTCTCACTCGGTGTCTTTCCTTCCCGCTTTGCCTCTCTGCCCTTTGGGATCTCCCTGAAACCCAGCCTACTCAAGGCCAAGTTCACACAATCGGCCTCGAGGGTGCCGTGTGAACCACAGAAGCACAAAACCCCAGAGCCTAGGACACTGGGAAGCCATCCTGCCAGGGTGGCCCTCCGTGGGGTCCCAGAGCTCCTGCATTAGAGTTGTCCGGGGAGGGACAACCCGGCACCCAGGGCTCCATCTAGCACCTGTTATCCAGATTTTTCTAGGATTTTTCTATTCATTCATTCACTCAACAAATAGGTATTGGGCACCCACCGACGCTGGGGCAGTCACTATTCCAGGCCCTGGAGAGTCAGTGGTGACCACGATAAACCTGCTTCCTGCCCTCCAACCGAGCTTTACGTTCTCCTCAGAGCGATGATAACCAAGTAAACAAGTCAATAGTAAATTCAGGGGCGCCTGGGTGGCTCGTCGGTTAAGCATCCGACTTCAGCTCAGGTCATGATCTCACGGTCCGTGAGTTCGAGCCCCGCGTCAGGCTCTGTGCTGACAGCTCAGAGCCTGGAGCCCGTTTCAGATTCTGTGTCTCCCTGTCTCTCTGCCCCTCCCCTGTTCATGCTCTGTCTCTCTCTGTCTCAAAAATAAATAAACGTTAAAAAAAAAAAATTAAAAAAAAAAAAAAAGTTTAAAAAAAAAAAATAGTAAATTCAGATCGTGATGAGTGTCCTACAGGCAACTAGAACAGAAGGCTGGTTGGAGAAGAGCTGGTCTGGTGGAGGCTCCCTCAGCAGCAACTCAGAGAAAGCAGGGAGGGCCCCTTGGAGGTGGCGTCACTCGAGCTGAGCCCTGAGCTACCAGACAGAGCCACTGCTCACCCTGGAGCCCGAGCAGTCCCAGCAGAGGAAACAGCAGGTCCAAATGCCCTGGGGCAGGAAGGAGTTTGGCATCTCAGAGGGCCAGGGGGAGAGCAGTGTGACTGGAGCACAGGAAGTGGGACAGAGCACAAGGACCAGAGGAGTCAGATCCTGTGGTGGATTGATCGGGCAGCAGTGAGAAGCCCACTTGAAGAATATGATGGGACTTAGAGGGCAGAGTGGAGTCAGGAGACCAGAGAGGAGGCTGCCACACTGGTCTAGTGAGAGCTGGGAGCGGCTGAGATGACACAGGGCAGGCAGGGGAGAAGCGGACAGATGTGGGTTATAATCTGGGGAGGGACCCCACGGGGCCCGTTTGCGGGTTGACTTTGGGGAATGGAAGAGAGGCTAATGCATGGATTTGGGGCCTGACGGTTGCTGTCCAGAGATGGGCTGCCCGGAAGTGGAGGACAATCGGGAGCCCACTGGCCATAGGCAATTTCCACGACAGAGGAGAAGTCTTTCTCTTGCCCAGCAGGAAGTGCCTCATCATGCTGACAACGTAGCTCCCGCGTCAGACAAAGTCAGGGTCCATCCTGACTCACAGGGTGAGCTGGAGACCTTGTGCGCGTCCCCTCCCCCCCGCTTCCTCATCCCTACGATGCGGGTGATGCCACTTTCTCAGCTCACCCTGGGGACTCCATGAGGGCGCGTGGAAAGCTGTCCTGCAGGCTGACACATGGCTATGAGCCAGAACTGTCATTACTGTCCTTGCCATCCTGCCTCTTCCTTGTCTTTGTGTGGCTGGCCCTGCCTCCCGGAAAGAAATGGGGCTCTGGAAGTGGGTGCCTCTCAGACAGGGCCAGGGTCTGGGGCCGGTCCTGGAGGGATGGACGCTGATGCGGGGGGGAAGGGAGGGCTCTCGGGCCGCCCGAGTGGCGACAGCGCAAGGCAGCCAGGGCCACCCGGCAGTTTCAGGGAAGGCCCAGGGAGGGGTTACGGGAGTGTGAGCTTCAGCAGGAAAGAGACCAGCACCTCCCTGGCGAGCCAGTGTCTTCACCCACCAGGGTCTCAGTTTCCTCCTCTGTGAAATGGGGACATAGTTGGCCCATAGTGAGGATTGAAGTGAGACATGCTTTTAAGCACTTCACACAGACACACGGGCTGGGCTCAGGAGCCACCAGCCCCAAGGCCTCTTGGGGACAGCCTGAAGGGTCAGGGTGCAGGCAGCTGCTGGGGCCTGGAGCAGCAGTGGCAGGTGGGGACATGGTGGGGGGGGAGGGGGGTAAGGAATGCGCACGGAGGACTCACCAGGCCAGCGTGGTCCAGGCCGGAGGTTGGGCCCGGGGTCAGCAGGCGGCAATGGGACGAGCCCCCCACCCCCACCAGCTACACCTCAGAGCCTTCCCGGGGGCCCTCGACACCCACCAGCAAGCCTCCCCCACCCTGTCGTCAGGCCCGTCGTTCCCTAAACGCTCTCCCGTGTCCTTCTAAAACCTCCACGGGGAGTCGACGCCATCACCAAACTCAGTGGCGAGGATGTCCGTGCTGGGGCCCGACAGCCTGGGGGTGCGTACCTCTTGCCGAGGACGCCCTCGCCCTCTATGCCTCCGTCACTGCGACCAGGCGGAGCCCTGCACTGACTGGTTCCCCTTCAAAAGATCGTGCAGTCACCCCTGTAAGACCAAATTGATTTGTCCCCGATTTATACCTGAGGAAACTGGGGCTCCGACAGGTTAAGCCACTGGCTCAAGGTCACACAAGGGCAACAGAAGAGCTGACTCCAGAGCCCAGGCACACTTGGACCACTCCACTCCCCATCCCCAGCAGAGACCCTAGAAGAGTCTGCCCAGAGATCAGACCAACCCCAAAGCCCCCAAGTGGAGGTCTGAGCAGCCTGGTCCAACTGAGGCTGGACTCCGGTTATCTGGGGAAGGGGCATCTGCACTCCCGCCTGCCTTGCCGGTGTCACTTCTGAAAAGCCCCAACATAGTCCCAAGCAAATGAGGAGGGAAAAGGGACTTGTCCACACCCATACCTAGAGGTCGGCACAGGTCCAGCCGGAGCGGGTGCTTGGTGTCCCGGAGCGGTGGCAGTGGATAGAGGGGAGAGCGCTGAGACCAGAGTCAAGGGCACGGCCGGCCGCCCTGTGAGGGGGGTGCACTTCCCACTTCTTTCTGCTTGCGGGGCACCGACTTCATGCCAGTTTCTCGCTGCCAAGGTTCCGAGATGCAAGACGCACAGATGCGAGACCGGAGAGGCTCAGAGAGGTGAAGACCTTTGTCCAAGGTCACACAGCTCTGCCTGATTCCCGAGACCTCGCCGCCACTGTGTTCCCTAGAGACACTGTCCTGTCTCGGGCCCCTGTGGTGCTGGGCACAGTGCCCTCCACACCCCCTGCTCAGAGGGCGGTGGTGGATGAAGCTGGGGCTCTGGGCTCCGCTCCTCTGCTGAGTAGGGACTCAAGCAGTAGGGCTTTGCAGCAGGGCCGCAGGCACTGGGAAAATGGAACCATTCCTCCCTTGTTTACCACCACCACAGTCCCCACTCCAGGCTGGGGATGGGAGAAGGGCACCTCAACTCTAGCGGGGGGGGGGGGTGCTCTGAGCCATACCCTGCGCTGAAAGCTCACCTCCCATCCTTTGTCCCACATATCTGAGTAGGTCCCCTCCTCCCTTCTCTCCCTCCTGCCTCTCTGCCAGAGGTGCACCAGACTCCGTGCTCTTTAAGGGAAACACTTTATCAGTTTCTTTTTTTTTCCCTACTACAAAATAGCATGTGGACACTATAGAAAGACTTAACATTCAAAAATGAAAACCAAAAGGCAAAGTTAAAACTTACCCACAATCACTTTCTCTTTTCTTTTGTGGTTCACTAACGTTTAACATTTTCAGAACTGTTTTTCGGGAGCAGGAAAGGCAGTAAGGGTTGCGTGAAAACCCTCATATCCCCACCACCCAAAGGTAAGCACCTGGAGAAACGGCCTCCCGGCCCTTTGTCCATGTGGATGGACAGAGAGACGGATGGATCAAAATGTAGATCGTTGGCTTTCTTACAAAAAGGAGTTATACTTTTCCTACAGTCATTGGAGCTGTTTTGCCTGCTTGGCAACTAACGGGTCACAGGCGCCTCTCCCGAAGAATAGACGGAGACGCGCATCAGCCGAGGGCTCAATGTATGACTGTTCCGTCCTGCTTCTGATAATCCCCAACTATTGGACACACAGGGCAGTTCGAATGTCTCATCAGGGCAAGTCATGCTAGGATACGCTCTAGGAAGAAGGGCCCAGTCTGTCTTGCCCACTGTAGCATCCCAGCGCCCGGCACACGGCTTGGGAGCAGAGAAGCCTCCAGCGACGTTTGCCACATGAGTGAACCAACACGAGCTCAGCCCCGACCTGGGCCTCTCCGGCCCCATCTGGCCCCACGAGGTCGCCGGGTCCTCAGCTGCAGCTGTCTTCAGGTTTCCCAAGGCTTCCGTCTCTCCTTTCTTTCTCGACCACCCAGACCACACCCTCCTTTCTCTCTCCTCCACGCTCTCTCTCTCTCCACACTTCTGCCTCGGCCCCAGGGCCCTCAAAACTGTTCTGAGGTCCCCATACCAGCCATCTGGCCTCAGCCCCCATCAAGGAACCCCACGTAAAGAGAAGCTGTGTCTGCAGACAGTCCCTTATCACCCCACCTTCCAATTAAGTGGCTGCGCCTCTAACGTCCCCCCACCTAAAGATCTGGGGCTGCCACTGCCATACATGTAGCCCCCACAGCCAGGGAGGGCTGGGTGCTCAAAGCGGGGACAGGCAGGTGGCCATGGGAGATGCAGGGGCCAGGGAAGGGCTCTCAAAGGAACTTCGGCCTCGGCTGAGCTCTGAAGGATGACCACGGATTCCCAGCAGGGAACGGGGTTCCAGGAAGAGCGCCAGATCCTACTGTTCGGTGGTCCAGGGAGTCTGAGGGACAGAAAGGAGGCCAGAGCAGCTGGAACCCACAGAGCACGGAAGGAAGGGAGCTTGGGGGCTGGAGCACTGCCGGCAGGGCCCGGGAACAAGGGCTCCTGGAAGTCCCTGCAGCCCAGGCTCCCCCACCCCACCGGGACCTGGGTCTCAGCAGCCCTGCCAGGCTCGCCACCAGCCAGGTCCAGATGACTACCCTACAGAGCTCCTCAAACTCAGCTCCCACCGCTGAGCACACCCACACCCACCCCCGCGGCGGTCCCCTGGGCCACTGAGAACTCATCCCTCTCCCCTGCCACCAGGTCTTACCTGGATCTCCCCCTTCCCAGCCCAGGGCCTCTCTCTGCCCTGCAGAGGGCCTCCCACATTTCTGACCTGGGCCGAGTCCCCAGCCCCGTCACTGGCACCAGCTTCTGACCCAGCACCCAAATAGCTGTCAGTTCTTCCTAAAACCCAATCTGGCTCTGTCTCTTCTCTGTCTCTCTGTCTCTGTCTCTGTCTCTCTGTCTCTCTCTCTCTCTCTCTCTCTCTCTCACACACACACACACACACACACACACACACACACAGAGGCGCCAATTAAGCATCCTTCCTGGCAACTGATACCATATTTACAGGGTGCCTCCTGCACACCAGTCTCACTGGCTCAGGGATCCAGCATCGAGCGGGTCCCTGTCTTCCTGGGGCCCATCTACTATCCGCGCAGTCAGACGTTAAGCATACGTTTTAATGATAATTACATGCCGTTGTGTTGTGTCGAGGGGATGTGCATTATGGGAGCCTCTTACAGAGGTTCAGAGCCCTCTGCAGACCAGCCCCCATCTGCTTTTCCAGCCCGGCCTCTGGTGACCCACACCGCCACACCTCTGCTCACAGCAGGCCCCACCGGAAGGCCCTTCGTCCTCTGCCCATCATTCAAGGCCCCATTCAAATGCCATCTCCTCCCTGGAGCCTTACCTGAGCTCCCCTTGGAGTCTCTCCTCCGGCTTCTCCCCACGGCTGGCCCAAGATCCCTCTGTTTCCCCCACTAGGTTGAAGTTTCTTTCTTTCTTTTTTTTTTTTTTAAAGACTTTTTAAAGTCATCTTTACACCCAGTATAGGACTCGAACTCACAACCCCAAGCTCAAGAGTCACACACTCCACTGACTAAGCCAGCCAGGTGCCTCTGTTTAGAAGTTCTTTTTTTTTTTTTTAAGTTTATTGATTTATTTTGAGAGACAGCAAGCAGGGGAGGGGCAGAGAGAGGGAGAGAGAGAATCCCAAGCAGTCCCCTCTCTGTTGGTGCAGAGCCCCACACGGGGCTCGAGCACCCGAACCATGAGATCGTGACCTGAGCCAAAGAAATCGAGAGCTGGACGTTTGACCGACTGAGCCACCCAGGCACCCCTGGAAGTTTCCTAAAGGGAAGAATCTTGCCTTTTTCATCTCCACATTCCGGCAAATGCCATGTACTCAGCATGTGCTTACTGCTTGTTAAACTCAAGAACATGTCGCCTGACTTGGGTACAGGTCTAGGGCACACCTTTGCTCTCCTTCCAACCGCAGCTCCTGCCAGGGGTTCTGCTAGCGACAACCCCCACCCACCCCCATGACCACGGCCTGGCTTCGGCCCCCTGTGAGCCAGGAACACAGTTGCAGAGTTCAACTTGTTCTCTGGGGCTTCTCTGGCCCAGAATGGGGGGCAGGCGACACCTCCACCCCCAGCTCTGGGAGCCGGCCCCACTCAGGCTCCCTTCAAGCCCGCTGACCCTCAAGGGGGGGACAGAAATGCAGCCGTCTTCCGCTGAGCGCCCGTCCCGTCACCCAGGTCCTGGGTGGGCTTCCCCACCCTGCACTGAAGATCCTGCCCACGTGCTCAGTGTCCAGCTATATCCCACACACCCCATCTCCCGCCCATCCCACCCCACGGATGGCCTTGCTCACACTTCCTTGCAGAAGTGCATCTGGAACAACACGGGAGTCGGGGAGAGGGTCTGCCTTCCCTCTGATAAGGGACAAGCAGCCTGGCACCTTTTCAAGGCCCTCACTGCCGTCAGCCTCCCTCTCCTGGACCATTTCCAGCACGTGAGGGACACGGAGCACAAACCAGCCTGATGATCCTCCTCTCGCAAAGCCTTCCCAGACGTCCAGCCCCCGCCCTCTTTCCCCACCTCTGCTCCCTTTCGGACAAGACTCCGCGAGAGGGGAGTGAGGTGTTGTGTGTGGCTCAGCAACCAGACCATCCAGCTCCACGCTCTTCCTTCCAGGCTGGTGGGCTTGGACCGGGGACCCCACCTCTGTGCTTCCGTGAGCCCCTCGTGGGGCCTCGTGGGGACGCGGAAGCAATGGCTCCTCCTCGTCTGATTCCCATTCCCTCCCCAGCCCTCTTCGACCCGCCACCCACCCCACTGAAGCAGCCCTGAGCGAGGCACAAAGACCCAGGGCCCATTCTGTCCTCTCAGCTGTGTGCCCAGGGCTCTGACCTTCAGGGTCTCCCACCCCCCATGCCCAGAACCAGCCAGCCCTCTTTTCTCGCCTTCACCCCCACTCTTGCCTTGGTGACCCGGGGCGGGGGATCCATTGCGCGCTGACCACTCCCTAGCCTATTTCAGCAGCCGGACCCGCCCCCAGCTCTAGATCAGCAGACCCAGATGCCTACTCCAGGCCTCCCCTTCGAGGCTCACGGGCATCCGCCGGGCCCCCAACACCAAATCCCTCTTGCCACGTCTGCCCCGCCTCAGTAAATGGCATCAAGCTACACAGGCCGAGAATTGGGGCTGCTCAAGGCTTCTTGTCCTTCTCACACCCTCCTTCCTGTCGGTGATAGCTCTAAAGACAGCCCAAATGGGACCACCATTTCTCACCACCTCCACGCCGCCCACCGTCCTAGCGCCTCCCCTCCTGCCCCACATACTCCAGGCCATTGTCACTGGCAAAGCCCTCCAGCAGCTTCCCGGAGGATACGCAGACACTAAATCCCAATCCTGTCAGAGAGGAGCCCCTAAGACCCTGCTCCTCTCCCCGACCCACGTGTGTACCCTCCCCAACCCTACTGGGGCGCTGGGCTCCCAGCTGCTCCCCCCCACTTCAGACCGCAGCTCTCTCCAGGACTCAGACTCGCGCCTCCTCCGAGGTGCCCTTCCCAACCCTGTAGCTCAAGTAAACCGCGCCTGCCGCCCTCTCTAATGAACTGTGCTATTCGCTTCGTAACACCCACCACTACCTAATGTTCTGGTATTCTGGGGCTGGCCGCTGTCATCCACGCTAGAACAAGGAATATTCGGCCAGTAACCACTTGTGAAATGACTGGGTCCTCACAATCCATGGCCTGAGTATCATTATGCCCATGTTTCACATTGCGAAACCAGGCTCAGAGACAAAGTCAATCACGAGGGCCGCTCAGCTAGTAAGCAGCGCAGCGGGCCTTAGGTTGGCTGGGGTTGGCTCCCGGCCACCAGGCTCTCCTGGGCAAGGCCTCCAAGGCCAGGAGAAAGGCCAAGGGCTCATTCTGTGAGGAGACTCATCTATATACCAAGTCCAGGAACACGTATGTCCGAGGAAGGGTCTAAGAAGCCTCGAGTACTGCAGCCCCCCAAATCCCAACTCCAGCACAACACGGACAGAAGGGGTGGGGTGCATCCCTAAAAGCTGCCGGTGCGTGGGTTGCAACCAAGTCCGGTCCAAAGGCTCCCCCGTCAAGCCTGGAGTCCACAGGGGCTGCCTTCATCTAGAAGGGCCATGGTGACCGAGGGCATTTGCTCTGTGCCAGGCCCTGGGCGGAGGACTTCACATCCTTCACTCACTCCTGGCAATCACCCTGTGATGGTCCCCATTTTGCAGACGAGGAAACTGAGGCTCAGAGAGATTCAATAACTTACGCAAGACCTTGCAGCCGGGGATGGGGACAGCCAGGAGTTGCCAGAGCCTGCTTGGGTGACCAGTGCACGTTCACTGGCTGCCCAGGAAAAGCTTAGCCCAGACACCAGCTGTAACAGTCCCAGCCCCAGACTCCATGGCCCGAGGGAAGGGGACCTGATGGGGAGACAAACAGGCATGTGGAGAAACAATAAACGTGTGGCATGAAAAGACACACCTCACACAGGTGACAGGTGCAAAACAGAGGCTTTAATCCGAACAGCAATGAAGGCGCACGGGGCCAGGGGAGGCCGAGGGGGCAGGGCAAGAGGAGCCAGGAAGGCGGTGATCTGGACCCTGGGAGGGAGGCCAGCACTGGACCTCTCCTAGGAAAACTATTTCTGTGACTCTCGTGGTTCCCATCCTGGCCTCTGCCCAGGCCATCGGCCCAGGTGTGAGGGTCAAGTCCCTGAATTGTGCTTCTTGGGAGCTCCCCCTTCCCACAGGGGATGTGGACCCAGATAAAGGGCAGGGGTCTGGAGAAGGGCAGGCCTGGACTTTGGCCGGGGAGAGCCTGTAAGAGCCTGGCCCAGGAGCAGCCCTAGAAGAAAACTCAGGACCTGTCATGTCAGCATCCCCTCACCTGGCCAGGCCCTGCCCATCTTCACAGCCAAAGCCTGGGCTTGGGGGGGGCCATCGCTGCCTCACCTGAAGAACCAGTGGGTAAGTTCGGGGAGAGGAGAGGACAAGAAGGGGGTGCTGCTGAGTGCTCCGGTGGCCCCTGGCCCATCGCCCCGAAGGGCAGGCAAACAGGGCCAAAGGGCCCTGGAGAAGCAAGCGGCAGGGAGTTGGGAGCAGAACGGAAGATGTGAGAAGAATCCAGGCTCCCCACAACCAGAGCGGGCCCCGAGCCCCTCCCTGCGTCTCAGCCACCCCCTCCCAGCCTGAGAAACTTTGGAAGGGCGGGCCTCACCCAATCAGCCAGTGGGCCAGCCCTGCCGGGGCCCTCCCGAGAGCCCAGGGGCTACCCTTGCAGAGGGGGACAGGGCCGGCTCCCGCCAGGAAACCCAGCAAAGCCAAGGCCAAAGAACAGAGAAGCCAGAGTGAGGAGGCACTAGACACAGGTGCCCGCAGGCCCAGGGGGCAGCCGTGAAGAGGAGCTGGGAGGGTCACCGGCCAGCACAGCCGATGCTTCTCGGCCCCTGACCCCACCCCAGGCTGGCCGCCTGCCTCCGCCTCCAGCCTTCAGAACCCCCAGGCACCCACCCAAACATGGCTTCAGAAACCGACCCACCCCACAGGGAGCAAGCGCTCCTACCCCTAGAAAGGCCACAGGCCTCGGGAAAGGAAAGCAATGGAAACCGCAAACTCCTCCCGTTTCCAGCGGTGCAGAAGAGCCCAGGTCTCAGAGGGGACTGGACAGAAGAGGAAGGAGGAGAGGAAGGCCGAGCACGGGACCAGGGCCCGAGCACACCCTCCCCACCACAGGGAGACAGGGCCCACTTCTCCCTTCACTTTGGGTCCTTCGGCCTCATGCCCTGAGCCTCCGTCAACCCCACACTCACCACCCACCCCAGCAGACAGCCTCTCAGCAAACAGAAAGAACAGAGGGAGGGGGCGGGGGCGGCTGGCGCTGGGGCAGGGGAGGGCAGGCACAGGAACTTCGGCCTGGGGGGCTCCGGCTGCTCAGCCCCTAGCACGAGGTGACCGGATGGATGGGCAGCAGGCTCCCGAACTTGAAGTGCTGGATCACAGGGAACTTCTCCAGGCACTGTGGGGGGAGGAGGGGAAGAGCAGAGGTGAGGACTGCACCGCACCCCTGCCGGGGCCCACCCTGCCTCTCGGGCCTCCGGGGGAGCCCCGGACACCTCCGGAGGCTCGGACCAGCGCAGTTCCCACAAAGTGTCCCCCCAGGGCCCAGGAAGGGGATGATCTCAGAGGAGCACCCAGGCCTTCAGGGAAAAGCAAGGCTTCCGACCCCTTCCCGACCACCCCCTCCTATCCAAAGACCCCCACTCCGTGACAATTAGACCTCACTCATTAGTGAGGGAGAGGGAGAAAGGAAGGGAAGGAGAGCAGGCGGCCCAACCTCATTGTGGGGAGGGAGGGGAACTGGGGACCAGACATGAGAAGAACCCTCCAGACCACTGGGGAGCCCCTAGCCCAGGCCCCAGCCCTGGAGAAAAAGTGTAGGGATGTTTGGACACAAGCTTGACGAGGGTCCAGAGCCCACTTTTCCTCCAATTTTCAGTTCTCTGGACTGAAAAAAGGCATCCTGCCACTTGAGAGCAAGACAGTAAGAATCAGTTAACATCCCCACACCCCCAGGACAATTCTCAGCAGCCCTGTGCATGGGGCAGAGGACAAGAACACTGAACAGGGGCATGGCCTACTCCCTGAACCCAGCCCAGCCAGGACCTCAGCCCAGGGCTCTGGTGGAGATGGGGATATTGGCAGGGCCTTCCACAGAAGCTGGCCTGGTCCATGGGCAGCCGGGCCCCAGGCCACACACCTCTGGCCTCTGGCCCCAGCACTGCTTAGCACCACACAAGTCCAGGAAAAGGGCGCGGCGGGGTGGGGGGGGGTGGGGGGGCAGCTCCCAGCCTCCCCGCACCGGCCCTGGACACTGGCGAGCTCTCTCAGGCAGCAACTCTGGGCATGTGAGGATTTGCCTGCTCTCACACCTTTGACCAAGAAAATAACCAGGATGGCTAGGTTGGAACATGACTTATGGCTTCAGATAAGGTGAGCCCCATTCCGTGACTGAGGTCTCAACATCCATCTAACTTAGGGAGACAAAGGTGTGCCATGACTGGCCCAGGTCCCCTCACCTCAGTGACCAGGCACAGAAACGAGGACGTCTCAGACCAGCTGCGCCTGTGTCAGGTGGGGGCTGATCAAGGCCTAAAGGGGGCCTAGGAGGTGAGCGGGAAAAGGGAAATCTTTTTGTGCAGTGGAAGGACAGGAAACTAGGCCGAGTGTGGGAGCAGAGCTCCAGGCCGCAGCCAGACTGCTGGGCCCGGGGCAGACCAAGTGGGGAGCGGGGAGCAGGCAGCCGGGGGGGTGTCTCTGGTGGGGTGGGGGGGGGGAGGGGAGGAGGAACAGCCAGCAGCTCTAGGCCAGAGGCAAAGGCAGCTGCCAGTGTGCTTACGTCATCAAGGAAGTGGTAGGAGTTTGTAAAAGGGGGCCCCCAGGGCCCTGGAATTCCAGAAAGGGTCAAAGGTCAACCTGTTTCTAGCTCTCCTCCAAGAGAAGCTGCAAAGGCAAGCGGCTTAGCAGGAGGGGGCAGGGGCGGTTCTGTGCACTCTGCCTTCAGGGGCCCGGAACAAGCCTCCCCAGGGCCACAGGACAGGAGAGCACCGGGCTAAAGGCCAGAGGCTGCTTGGGGCAAAGGAAATCTTGAGGCTTCAGAACAACAGCAGAAGGGGGCCTCTGGCCAGGCCTTCTCCCAGCTAACTGTGCCCTGGACCAACACCCCCCTGCCCCCCAGACCCCCACTGAACTGGGCAGAGCGAGAGAGCGACATCTTCAGCTCACCCGGCCCCCCAGGGACCTTTTAGCTGGAAGCCACAGTGATGCAAGGGGGAGAAGGGGCTCTCCAGGCCCCGACAATGTCCTTCCGGAGGGAGCCCCGGCACAGCGACAGCCCTTGGGAAAGACAGGCCCCGCTGCCCACAAGGGCACCGAAAGCATTTGGTCGATCGGTTCAGAAAGGCAGGGGCAGAGCCTGGAGACACACACAGTCCATCCCAAATCCCAAGGCCGCCTAATGCCAGGCCCAGTCGGGCCTCTGCGGCAGCTCAGGCGATCAACTCGCCTCCAAGAGCCAACTCTGACTGGTGGCCTTGGCCGTGGGGACGCTGCTCTGGACTTCAGGACTGGTGGGCCTCGCTGGCCCTCCCCATGGACAAAGAGCTGACCTGAAAACACGAGTCCTTCTCCTCGGACCTCTGGGAAGGGAGCATGCGATCCCACAGGCTCTCGGGGACCAAAAACTAAGGGCTATTTGCCAGCAACGCACAAACGAGGGCCAGCCATCAGAGACGTGGCCCTCCTAGACCACAAGTCAGTGGGCTCCAGCACCGGCCTACAGAGAGGTCTGGCCGCCACACGGCGCCCGGCAAGGCTGCCAGCTCCTACTGTGCCTGCGCACATCCAGAGCTGGAGTTTCGGGAGGAGCGCTCCGGGGTCCACACGTGTCCCCGCTGTCCGGGCCTGAGCTGGGGTCCCGGTTTCCCCACACCCGCAGAAATCCGACAGCTGTTACGCCGACTTCGTCTCGTTCCTGTAGCACCGCGGCCAGCCATTTCGATTCTTAGCTTGCTCCTCCCTCATCCTGTCAGCCTGGGACTCCTCCTCTGGAAGGGGCAGGTAGGGGAAGGGGGCAGGGGCTCCCGCTCTGCCCCAGGGGGCCTGGCTCAAGGTAAGCTTAGAGTCACTTAAGTAAGAGCCCTGCGGGAAGAACAGCACTTCAGATCCCAAACAGGGAAGGCACGAGAGTCCTGCCCTTGGTGACCGACCCGGAGTGGGGGTGGGAGGCTGGAGGGCCCCGCGCTCCTCACTCGCTGCACACGGGCCCCCGCAGTGGGGAGGGCTCCGCAGGGTGACGAGGTCCCCAGCAGCACCCACAGCGGGACCGGCGGGGGAGGGGGTGTGTGTGTCAGGAACAACAGGACGCCCGGAGGGCAGTGACCCGCGTGCTCCCCGGGCGGGGGACAGCCAGGGCGGGGGACAGCCAGACCGGAGGGCCCAGCGGGGCCCGGAAGGAGCCTGGCCTGCGCAGCCCCAGCAGACGCTCCTCTCAGATTAGAGAGGTATGTGGGCCGGAACCCAAACACAGGATGTGAAGTCCAGAGGAAGGGAACCGGAGGGGGAGGGGGCAGGAGGGAGACAGAGGGCCGGCCAGTCGGTTCCAGTGCCGTTAACCCCTTCACCCCTTCGGGGCCACGCGGAGGGAACAGGGCCTACCGGAAGCATCTGTGCCACGCAGCCACACCCCGGCCTCCAACACCCTCTCCCCCCTGCTCCCCCTGCCTCCCCTGATGGGATGTGAGTGTAATGAAGCCGACTCAGAGAACCAACCTCCCTCCCTCCTGGGGAGAGGGGTGGCCAAGGGTCAAGAGCCGAGGGGTCAAGAGCACCCACGGGACAGCATCGAAGACCACCAGCCTGAGGGCGAAAAAAGGGGACTCCGGGGACTCGTTACTCTCGGTGAGGGACTTTACACCCAGGTCCTTCCCTGGCCAAGGTCAAGCAGCTCCAGGATCGGTGTGCACAGACATGAAAGAAGCTAATAGAAGGGACGGGATGGAAAGAAAATGTCTCCTCCCTACCTGCAAGAAAAAAAGCCACCTCCTTGGCTGGGAAAAGGTGCCAAAGAGGAGGAGAGAGGACAGGGGACACCCTCAAGAGCTGGGCAGCCACCTCCCAGCAGGGGGAGCTCAGGGGAGCCACACCTCACCCTGCCTCTCAGACCTGAGAACTAGAACACCACCTGAAGTGACTGCTAGAAATGTCAGCCCTGGGCCTCCCTCGAGGGCTACCTGCCCAGGTTTCAGACCCACCAAAGTCTGAGAAGCACCGATTTGGACGATGCCTCCAAAGCATGTCTTCACTTTCGTGTCCCCACGTGAGACACAGCTGTGAGGGACCTCTGGCCATTTGACAGACCCTGGGCAGCAGGGCCTTGCCTCATCACTGGGCAGAGCCGGGCCTCAGTATAGGGATTCTTTTTTTTTTTTTTTTTTTTTAATTTTTTTTTTTTTTTTTTCAACATTTTTTATTTATTTTTGGGACAGAGAGAGACAGAGCATGAACGGGGGAGGGGCAGAGAGAGAGGGAGACACAGAATCGGAAACAGGCTCCAGGCTCCGAGCCATCGGCCCAGAGCCTGACGCGGGGCTCGAACTCACGGACCGCGAGATCGTGACCTGGCTGAAGTCGGACGCTTAACCGACTGCGCCACCCAGGCGCCCCAGTATAGGGATTCTTTGCCCACTCCCCAGACAGAGACTGAGGCCTCGAGGGTCAGAGGGGCTGGCTCAAGATTTGGAGCAAAGCAGCAGGGTGGGGGTGGGGGGATCGGCGGCCCCAGGACCAAGAGTACCAGCCAGCCCCCACTCACCTCAGCCTTATACATGCGGATCAGACCCTGGTTCACTTTGGACCAGGAGGGGACGGCACTGATGTTCCACAGCTGGTTGGAGTGCTCTGCAAAGGGGCCGGTCTTCATCTGAAGAAAAGAATCCAGAGCTGGAGAGGCGGGCCATCTGGGAGCTCATCCCGTTTCCCTGCAGTAAGGCTGTGCACATGTATGTGTGTATACACACGCACGCATACGTGCGCGCACAAATACATGCACACGTGCTAGGGCGCACATACGTGTGCGTATATATGCACCTACATACACGCTCACACGTGTACGCGTGTGTGCTTAAGGACCAGGCTGCATCACCTGCAGGGGGGAGGTGTGCACACTCACATGTGCACAAGCACGTACACGCGCGTACCCCCCCCCACACACACACAAGCACACGTAAGTACCAGAGACAGGGTCTCTCTCGGCCCGCAAGACCCAGTGGGAAAACATAACCCCCAGAGTTATCCTCTTTCTCCCACAGCCAAAGAAAGGAAGCCTGATTCCCACTACCCAGCACCCAGCACACTCAGCAGCCTCAGAAAAATAAAATCTCAACCCAAGCCCCTGCTGAGACTCCCGTCAACTCCCCCCAGCCACAGAGGGCTCCAACGGCACAGGGACCTGCTCCCTTGCAGATAAACAGCAGCAGCCTCCCTGAGCCTCCCCGGCCAGCCCCGCACCGCCAGGTACTCAGGCTGCACCGGCAGAGCTGGACGAGCCGGGGGAGGGGTCCGGGTAGGGGAAGGCTAAGGTGGGAAGGACCAAACCCAGGCTCGCAACTGCCTTCTGAACGGCAGGCAAAAGGCAGGGAGGAAGAGAGGGGGAAAAGAGGAGGGACACGTGGGCCTTGAGCCAGGGGCACCTGCAGCAGATGCGGGAGGAAGGTCTGTTTAGACGCTCTGCCTGACCTGGCTGGGGAGCAGGGAAGGGATGGCGACGACAGCGGCAAGGGACAGGCAGGGGCAAGGCCAGCTCCATTCCCGTCCCTCCTCTTGCCCAGAGTTCTGACCCTCCAGGAAGGAAAGCGATTCTGCAGCAAGCCCAGTGAAGTTCCCACGACATCAGAAACCACAGCACTGAGACAGGGAGGCTTGTGTGCCTGCGTGGACCCCTCCGCACAAGGCCAGTGCGTTTGTTAACGGGCGCTTCACAAGGCTGCCTGGGGGAAAGGGGTTCGGCGCCCTGAGCCCCAGGCTTCAGAAGAAAGAGTCGGAAAATCAAAGAGGCTGAGCTGGCAAGGAAGCAGAGACTTGGACCCTGAGGGGGTGGAAGGCTCCAGAAGAGGCTGTGCATGGAGGTGGGGCTGGGAGAGAGCTGTTCCAGGGAGAAAGGATGGACCCAAAGCTCCCTCTCCATATTGGGCCTAAGAATAAGGGCCCGGGAGCACACGACACCCCCCCCCCCCCCGTTTGGCTGTGGGCTCGCGAGTGACCTGCTCCTACACGCCCCTCACTTCTCCAGCGAGGGCCTCACACCAAAATGCAAGATTTAAGTCCAAAGCGCTGCCATTTACTGCTGTCACCTCCCCTCCCTGCCCGAAGTTCCCCAAAAGCCTGTCTGAACTCCCAGGTTAGGTAGCGAGGACCTCAGGCTCCTTCCTCCAGTAGGGAGGCCACAGCCCAAGGTGCTAAGACAGAGACGTAAACCCACCCTGGTGCTCCCAGGGCTTTTCCAGGATCAGGGTCTACACCCACTTTCTTTCTCTTCCTCTCTCTTTCTAACACTCCCTCCCCCAGGGTGGCTCCCTCCTCCGGTGCCCCTAGCCTATGGGGCCTGGCCTTCGAGGAGCTTTGTTCCAACCATCCTACTCAAGCAGGCTCCGCCCCCAACAACCCGCCCTTCCCCTCACCCCGCCCTTTCCCCCAAGGCTCTCTGCCCCTTGGGGACCAGCAGCAGGCTCCAGTCTTCTGCACACTTCCAGGCCCTGAGAACCTCAGGGACCACTGGAGATGTGTAACCAGTTTCAGTCTGGACAAGGCCCTGTGAACAAACCACCCCAGGGGCACCCTGCCGGCTTCGTCCCCCAGCACAGCTCCATAAGCCTGCTCAGCCAGGGCCCCGAGGCCAGGGACAGCAGACAACTCTGGGAAACCAGAGGCTCTGCTTCGTGGGCTAGCCTCAACCACTAGGGGCACAGGAAGGGACCCCAAAAGGCCTCTCTGGCCTGCTCTGACCCCATGGAAAGGCCAGAGATGCTATTTCTTTAGAGGGGCTGCCCCACATCCCACGCCCCCCCACCCCCACCCCCGGGCCTGCGGTGCCCCAAGGCCACCCTAAGTCCTTCAGGAGGGGACTTTGCAACTCTGGGAAAGGAAAAGAGACGAGGGGAAAAAAGGAATCGGGAGCAAGAAGACAAAAAAAAAAAAATTAGCTCATTCTAGCCACAAAGGGAGAAGAGAAAGAGCGAGAACGAGCAAGCAAGCTGCAGTCCCGCAGTGACCCCAGGGGAATCGTGTGAGTCAGAGCAGCCATATTGAGCAGGAAATTACTCACAGACGCTGCGTTCCTGCCTCTCCACTCCCAAGAGAATCGGCCTTTTGTAAATGGTTCCTCTGTCAGTAACTGAGGGGGGATGGGGAGAGGCTCTGCACAGCGCCTTCCTGTCAGCTCCTTCCCTTCCAGCTGAAATCTGATCCCTCCCTTCCCAAAACTCCAAATTTAGAAGCCAGATTGAAACTGAAATTCTTTTCCTGCCTGCCCTGGGCTCTTAAAGGCGCCAGGGCTGCATTTCCTGAGACAGCAGAAGCCCTGCAAGGTGGGGTCCCTCATCCGGGATGCCCAGGGCGACCAGGGCAGGTCCTGGGAGACGAGGAGGAGACGCCCGGTTCCATTTCCCACTTCTTGTTGTTTTGGTCTTTTCTCCTAGTTAGTTGCACCAGCCATCCTGATCCCCAGGTCTCCAGAGGCAACACCGTCTTTTCCAGACCGAAGCACACAGAACTCTGCACAGGCCTCCGGGTCCCTGTGTCCCAGCGATGGGCCTTCAGCCTCCCTGGGTCAGGGTGGGCCAGGCCAGGCCACTCATTCACGGACCAGCAACCAGGGCATACTGGTGTGAGGTGGAAGGGAGTGGGGGGGTGGGATGGTGGGAGGGGTGGGGGGGGGTGGGCATAGCCCAGACCAGAGCTCCGGGGAACTGGCCCGGCGCAGCCGCATCAGCAACCACACCAGCCAGGTCTCCACTTGGCCAGGGGGACGGAAGGGAGCCCTCAGCCCTGCCAGCAGTCAGTGTTTACCACCGTGCCCCAGCACCTAGACCCAAAGTGAAAACCAGGCCTTGCGGAGAGGGTGCAGAACAAGCAAAAACTCTAGGGTCTGCCTCTCAGCCAAGGAAGTTACGAAAACCTCCTCAAAGTTCAATGTGCCGTTAGTGCCACCTAGTGGCCGCTGTAGGATTTTCTCCAGCAGAGGAACCGCATCCCAAACTTCGGGCAAAGCTTTTGGGGTTTTATACCAGAGTAACCAACCACACAAATAAAAATACAAAAGTTGAACCTGGAATCAATTCCCATATTCCCCGAGGCCCAGTCCGACCTTCTTCCTTGCGAGTCACTGACAGGGACCCCGGGGTTTGGCCAGCCACCAGAGGGAGCCAGAACAGCTTAGCCTTTTACCCCCAAGTGAGCAAAGCAGGGCTCAGCCTAGAACGCGCACCCCTTCTCTCTACCATGCTCCTCCTGCTCCTCCTGGGGTCTCCCAGGGCTCCCCAGACCCTCACATCCCACTCTGGAAAGGGCAGCACGTGACTGGCTCGTGAGGCAATGAGCCAGGCTGCCCCGAGTCCTTCCGACCTTGGGCCTGCCACACTGCTGAAGGCAGCAGATCTGAGACTGGAGCGGTGGCCGCCCAGCCGTCAGTTCCAGCTCCATTTGCTGACTTGGAAAAACGTGTCATTCCCCTCTGGCCTCTGCCGTTTGGCAGAGGCCTGAGCCGAACGCTGACCGTGAGGAGCCTGGGGCTACGGCTGCTTAACCAGGCTTCTCCTCCGTTCAGGGGGCTCAGGGGGCTCAGAACAGGAGCCGAGAGAGCAGCCTCAGTGGGGAGGAGACCACAGTCGTGCCAGGGGCATCACTGGGGCCAGACGCGCATGCGGGTGTTGGAAAAGAGGACAGTGGCAAGACCCTCTCCGGACAGCAGAACCAGGGCGCCCTTTGAAAGTCTCCAGGGTGAGGGGGACAGGGATGCAGCAGGGAGGATTGAAGGCCCTGACAATTCCTGAGAGAAAGGCCCTAAGAGCAGTGAGTCCCCAAATTCCATGCGAAGTCACCTGGCGGGTGTATTTAAATACGGGTTCCTGGTTCTTGTCTCCCAAGATTCTTGACTCAGAAAGCTGGGGTCGGACCCAGGAACGTGTGTTTTAACAAGTTCCCCGGGCGATCTGGAGGAAATGGGAGACCTTGCCTCAGCGGGCAACAGCGCCCAGTTAAACACCCCCCTGCCAGGGGGGCTAGGGGTCCAGGCGGTCTCGGTTCACCTCCGGCACTACATCTGGTCCATGTCCTCAGGTACCGACACAGATGTGTCCCCAGAAATCTAGCCTGCTGTCCACATGAGTCTCTCCAACTCCTACAACGGCTTCACCCCACACACATCCCGTGCACGTGGCTGGACAGGCCTCGTGGGCCCCCCCCACCCCTTCAGACCTGCCGCACGGGTCACCAAGTCCAGCTAGTGACTGCGTCTCAGTCCCACAGCTCAGAAGTTCCATGGGGTTCAGGGGTAACCCCAGACCACTGATTTGGGGGACGAGATCCTGGACAGTCAAAAGCGGGCTTACAACCTTGCAGAGGCCTAGTGTGGCTTCCTTTCCAACAACCCACCTTCTGGGGCCAACCCTGCTGTCTCCAGGCGAGGGCCCTGGCTCCTCTGTCTCACTCCAAAGCCACCAGCCTCAGGTTCCTCTCGGCCTGGACGTTGCCACGGGCTTCTCCCTCACCCCCTCCCCTCACCTCAGTAATAAACAGGATACACTCCAGGAACATGTAGTCCTTGTGGTTCTCGTTCACGGCCTTCTCGTCCACGAAGTGCCTGGGCTCCAAATACGGGTGGTCTGGGAATGGCAAAGAGCCCCGGGGTTCAGAAGCAGGCACTCCCACCACGGAGCACCTCAGCCCAGGGCACTCCACACCCACCCCGGGGCCACAGTCCTGCCCACGTGCCAACCCTTGACCTTGTGGGAGCAATGAAGGACCTGTGTGTGTATTCTAGTGAACGAGCTTTGGCTCTGCCTTTTTCTAGCTACGTGACCTTGAACCAGTGACTACAGCCCTCCGAGGCTCCGTTTCCTCATCCGTGCAGTGGGGACATGAACGGCACCTCCCTCTCACTACCTGATCGGGGATCACTCGCCATGGTGCCCGCACAGGTTAAGTGTTAGTCAAAGGTGGCTGGTCTCGTGCTGGCAAAGACCCTTCCCAGCGCCGTTGAGAAGGTTCTGGGAGATAATCTACCCAACATGCTTAGAGCAGTGCCTGGCACAGAGCAAAATATTCACCAAGGGTCATTTATTAATACTATTCTGCAGGCAGTTAATCCTACGTCAAAGCAGAAGTTACCACCGGACCCTCACCCGCTGCAGATCCCAATGCGCCGCCCGAGCCTGGAAAGCAGTTTCAGAGTGGGGGGAACCGCTACACCGCGCCCACCGGAAGCGGCTCACTGCCCAGCACTTGGTGGCCGCTCCCTGACGGGCCCCCTGGCACACAGCTCGATAATAACAGTGGATGACGCCAGTCACCGAGTCAAAAGAGCCCCTCGTTTTCAACATAAAACCCCGCAGCTGCTGCCAGGAGCTGGGGCGCGTTTCACACCAGCCCATTACGCGCCAGGCGAGCGCCCTTGCTCCAGCCCGTGTCACTTTCCATTATCTCGGCACACTCTGCCTCCGCCTTCCCGAGCCTGCCTCACCGGCGGCTCGCAGCAGAAGGTCGACAGCAAACAGCCTCCGTCAATAGCCGGTCTAATGCCTGCTTTACAAGCTGTCACCGTCTGCCCGGAGCGGAAGTAAGGAGGGGAGGAGGGGGGGACAGAGAACGCACCCTGGGGGGCGGAGGGGTAGGCGCCCCCTCTCCAGTACCTATCAACTGTGAGCTGCCCCAGATGAAAGGCAGGAACTGAAAGTCGTCCAGGCCCCACACTCCCTGGCTGCCCGCTGGCTCCATCCTGTACGTTTTCTGGAGTTTCCGCATAACCTCGAGGTACCTGCGCAAGAGGGAGGTGAAAAAAGAGGCAGCACAAAGTAAAAAGCCGGCTTCAAGCCTTCTGCCACCGGGAGCTCATGGAGGCCAGAAATAGCCACCTGAGAGTGTAACTGGTCTCTATTTCAATTAAAATCCACACGCATAAGTTATGCATCAGCTGGTACTCTCAAAATAATGTGGCTTTATTTTCTTCTCCCACGTTCAGCCTTCTTTTGGCCCAGGGAAGGGGGTTTTAGCACCATCAACTCCTGACAACGTGACACCCTGGGCAGGAGCCTCAGGCTCTCCAACTCTGGCCTGCCTGTAGGAAAGTGGCTGGGAGACAAAGCAGATCATCTCCTGGGGCCTTTCGGCTCCCACCCTCCCTGTTCTCAGGGGCTGTGTCAGTTCTGGCATCAGCATCGCCAGAGGGGGGCCCAGAACAGGCACTGTCAGAGCGCTCCGGTGACCATACCACACCTGTGCTGCCGGGTAGGGGGTTTCGGGGGTGGGGCTGGGGGGGGGGGGGTCAGAGTCCCACTGCCTGGGTTCAGCTGGCTGTGTGGCCTCAGTGATCAGAAGACAGCTGATTTCTCTGGGCCTCTGTTTCTTCGTCTATAAAACAGAAACGAAGGCTGCTGGGGAGACCAAGGGAGGGAGCTGCGTGGCAAAGCCACAGAAGCATTAGCAGTCGGTACGTGACATCTCCTTCCCTTGTTCTTCCTTGAAACTGAACCTGTCAGTCCTTCTGTCTCGGGTGCCCCATCCACAGCCAGGGCTTGATGAGGACGGGCCGAAAGAAGAAACAGGCGCTCAGGAGAGCCCTCCAGCACCCTGTCCTCAGAGTGACAGTGACAAGGAGGAAAGAGACCCCCACTGCCCCTCCTCTCACTCACCGATTGAACACCTTGAAGACAATAGCTATTTGGTCGTCTACCCGGAGCACCCCAATCTTGCAGAGGCAGCAGAGGAAAGCAGCAAAGGCTGCTTCATGTCCTGGGGGAGAAAAACCAGCTGAGGTCGACAGGCTTCCAGGGAAACGAGTGGGACTGTTCTTGATCTCACCAGAGTCCAAATCACTGATACCTGCCCCCTGCGGAGGGAGGTCAACATGGAGATGATGGGGCCACCTCCCTTTCTAGAAAGACCCAGGCCCTCTTGAGAGCTACCACTAATGTAATTCTATTCCTAATGGGCCGAGGCTGAGGACTTCTTAAACAGACACTTGCATTTTATTTTGTTTAACTCACTCATCAATTCTGTGCTCTCTACTGAGCACCTACTACGACGGCAGCCACTGTCCATATCAGGCACTAGGGAGACTTAAGTCCATGCCCTTGTTTGACAGTTTATGATCTATCAGGATGACAAACATTAAATAGATAATCACTTCTATAATTCTAGCTCTGAAGGAGGATGGAGTGATAATTGGAGGATATCACAGGGGAACCCTGACATAAGGGTTCGAGAAGGTTTCCCCAAGGAAGTAAAAGTGAATCTGAAAGATGAATAAGAGTTGGCAAGGCACTGGGTGTGAGGGAAGCAAGAAGAGCAATCTAACCGAGAAGAAACAGCATGTGCAAAGGTCCTGAGGCAAAAAAAAAAAAAAAAAAAAAAAGTCTGTTCGAAGAACGCTAAGGCAGCCAGTGTGGCTAAAGCAGAGAGGGCAAGGGAGGAAGTATAACAAGATGAGGCTGGCAATCGGGCAGGCTTTCCCTGCCACAGTAAAAAGCTCAGACTTTATCCTAACAGCAATGGGAGCCACTGAAGGCTTCCAAGCAGGGAACGCGTGGTCACATCACAGGGTCAAAAGGCACCCCCTTCCTTTCCCGGTCAGGTCAAATAGGAGTGGGCAGTACTACAGAAACCACTGACTGGATTCCGGACTGAATGCCATGGTTCATAGTGTTACCAAAAAGTATATATTTGGAGGGAGGCAGGGAGAGAATATTTCGGCGACCTCCCGTTCCATCTCTGTAGAATGAAGGTGCCTTCAGGGCCTGGGAAGCTTGTGAGCGGTTTCTCTCGCCTGCAGGCTTTCCCATCCCCACCCGCCAGAGTCCCAGCAACCCTACTCAGGGGCTCTTGCACCCCTGAGAACGGAAGAAACCTCCCCACTTCTGACCTGGCCAGTCTCCCCTCGGGGTTCTTCCCTGTTGTTCTGAGTCAGAGCCCTACCCGCGGAAGTCCCCCAACACTTGATAAACCTGCTCCCCGGCAACAGGGGAGCAGAAGACAAAACCTCCCCGTGGCCCAGGTCCAAGGGGGCCCTTCTCCCGGCCTGCCTCTATGGCCTGTGCTCCTCCTGGAGAACCCGAGCTGCAGGCAAGGGGAGGCCCAAAAGAGCAGCCGCTCTTGGACTTGATGCTTCGGGTCAGGTCAGAAAGCTGGGCCTACCAAAGCGGAGTCCTCCTCAGTCACCCCCACCCAGACAACGCTTTCCTTCCTGAGGGGCCTGCCTCTCCTGGAGAACTCAACGCAGATGCGGGGCCGGGGAGAGGGCGTGCCGCCATGCTGCCAAAGGCTACTGAGCTCCTTCATTTCGCAAGGGCCTGGGGAGGGGTTGCCTTGAGATATAGTAAGCACTCAATAAATTATCTTGCGATGGCGATGAGCTCACAGAGCTCGGCTTTACAAAGAAGAGCACCGAGGCCGCACACAGACACCATGCACGTGGCAGCAGCGCCCCCTGGTGGACCACGACAGAGCCGCGGAGGGAGCCCCGGGCCTCCCTGCACCGCGACCCGGGGGCGCTGCACCCAGCTGGCCCTGAAAGGTGGCCTGCTCAGAGGGCCCCGAAAAGAGCCAGGGCACGAAGGAAGCAGCCCAAGAAGAGGCCGCAGTGAAGCCAAGGAAACACGGCGTGGCGGGTACCTGTGCCATAGTCGATGCGCGTGGAGTTCCCCACGGACTCCTTTAGGTAAACGGCCACCTCGGGCACGGCAGCTGCCAGATGGGTGGGGACCACCGTGGCCACCAAGTTTTCTGCTTCCTGATAACACAAGAGACACAAAGTGGTGGCAGCAGATGAGGCAGCATCCCGGTGGGCAGGCACCCAGGGGCAGCACTTGGCCGGGTCCCGGCTGGCCACGCCAGGCCGGCCTGGCTCCCTGCTCCGACTGGCTGCAGAAAGAGGAGGAGGGAGACATTTCCTCTGATACCTCTCACGCTACAGAGAGACGACCCGGGGCGGCTTTTAGCCTGCTGAGCCTTCCTCCAGGGGACAAGGGTCTGGGACAAGATAGGAGGGAATGGAAAAGAAGCCATCCAACCCCCTGCCCCCATCTGGTAAGTCACTGACGTCCCCAGGGCAGCGAGGATGTGTGCCACACGTCCACCAAAACACGCGTGCGAGAATGGTCACAGCAGCAGCATTTACAGTAGCCCAAATGTGGGAACAGCCCTCAACTGCAGCGTCCATCAGCAACAGATCGTGGGCCGGTTATGTGATGGGGCACCACACCGCAGCGGAAAAGAGCCACTGCTCCGCACAACACGGGTGCATCTCAGAGACGTGACACTGAGCAAAAGAAGTCACGTCTGTCGGCAGTTCAAAAACAGGTAAGACTAATCTATGGGACAGAAATCAGAGGAGTTTGGCGGATATCAACTCAAGGAGGCATAAGGACCCTGCTAGAAGGCTGGAATGTTTTATCGCTTGATACAGGTGGTGGGTGCAAGAGTAGAAACATGGGTTGAGCTCTGTCGAGGTTGCAGACAGCCTCTCCTCTGCTGTCCTGCCCGCCGCCCCCTGGCGGTGTAGTCAATAAACGTCTATCTCCTTTAAAACAGAAAGGAAGGAAGGAAGATCCATCAAGCTGTACAGCTATGATGTGTTAAACTTCCTTTAAGCCAGTAACTGCACACAATCTTAAAAAAAAAAAAAAAGACCATGTGCCCTCTTAGAGTCCAGAGGCAGCCCCAAGCTGCTCTTAGGCAGGGACGGTATTTTGTTGGGTCCTTGGGACTCCCCTCTGCTCCAGGCAAAAACACTGAGCCAGACAAATCAGGACCCAAGTTTCTCTAAGTTCAGTCTATGGACACCCGAAAATCTCCTGGGGACCTGGGGAAAATCAGGCTTCCTAGTCTCTACCCTAAAGGCTGTTTTTCCAAGGGCAGGGCCCAGGATCCTGCATTTTATTTTTTTGCTTGCTTTGAACAGGTATCACCGTTACATGATTCAAAAACAAACGCATTATAAAAGGGATGCACTGAGAAGTTTCTGTCCCCCTCCCCACTCTCCCCTGCCCTCAGAGAAACCACAGCTTTATTAGCCTCTTGTGCATCCTTCCAGTGAGTTTCTTTATGCAAACTGAGCAACACAAACATGTCTTTTTATTTGTCTCTTTCCTGCCAAAAAGTAGCTCACCGCGTGTCAGAGCCCAGACTCCTCTTCAACGGAACAACAAATCCCAGAGCACCTTCCCCTGTGCTCCCGAGTCAGCCTCCTCGTCTTTCTCAGAGCTGCGTAGTACTCCAGGGTGGATCTACTAGCTTATTCAACTGATGCCCTGCACACGGACACCTGGGACATTGGAATCTATCACTGATGCAAACGCGGACCTGATTAACAGCACTGTGCTGAGAAGGGGGCCTCCACGGCAGTGATTCCCAGAAGACGGCTGGGGTACAGGGTAAATGCGTTCGTATTTTTGGCAAATGGAATTGCTGTTTAACAAACTCCCCAGTGATTTTGAGATCCCCGAAGTCTCCCACACCCCTAGCCCAGCCCCCAAGCATGTCCCGGGGCAGCCTCACCTCGTCGAGTTTGGCATACCAGGTCCTGTAGGCCTTGTTCCCAAATCGAGAGGGCTGGTCCACCGGAGGGGTCTCATCGATCCACCTGTCCAGCGTGTTGAGAAGGGCGACCAGCTTCTCAATGGCCTGTAGTGGACAAAATAGAGGGGGCCAAGCCACAATCGCTAGTGGCCTCCAGCTAGAGCCACAGAGCGAAGTCCCAACTGCCAGGGGACAATGACCCCTAGGCATGGCATTAAGTGGCATTCTCCTGGCTGTCCCCCTTTCTTCTTGACCACGCTGAATATGAAGGAGGGGCCGGGGGCGCACAGTGAGCTTAACAGAAAGGGACCAGCATGTGGCTGAAGGGACAGGAGTGGCTTCACCACCTGGTCTCCTAGAGCCAGCCTATCAAGAAGAAGTTGCTGGATAAGCAAGAACCCCAGTCCCGATCTGCTTCAGTACCTTGTACTGGGGTCTCCTGTTGGGTACATGACACCAACTCGTCACAGAAAACAGCCACGTCAAAGCAAGAGGACAAATCCCACTACCCGGGAATAAATGCTATTCACATTTTAACGTAGTCTCCAATTTTGTCTTTTTATAGTGTTTTCTACTGTTTCTCGTGGATTTAAAGGCCGACAGACCTGGATTCAAATCCGCCTGAAAATGCCATCAGGGGCTGCGAGACACTGAGAAAGTGGCTTGAATTCTCAGAGCCTGTGTTTGGGTTTTTTGTTTGTTTGTTTGTTTGTTTGTTTGTTTGTTTGTTTAAGTGAAACGCTGCTGCCGTGCAATATGGGATTAGTCTCCGGTGCAGAACACAGCAATCTGACAACTCTGTAGACATCAAAGCTGTTTCTTGACCTCGGAAACGGGTGTGATGATAAACACCTCCTAAGGTTGGGACGGGACCACACCGCAATCCAGAGGCTGCCAGTGCAGTGCCAGGCGGGGGCCGTGGCATACGTTTATACACACACGGGCTCCAAAACACAGGTCACACACACACACACACACACACACACACACACACACACACACATCTGCCAGTCTTCACAAAAAAGAAAAATAAAACACAGGTCACGGGACACACACTGCCTTGTAGCCTTGTCAAGTGCCTCATGAGCCTCGTTCCACCTCAACACGTAAACTCAGTCTTACAATAGCCTTTAATACGCGAATAGCATTTCACTGCGCCAACGTGCCATAATTTTTTACCAAATCCCTCACTGCTAAATGCTTGGGTTATTTCCAAATATACGCTCACTCCCATCAACAATCTGCTAACTCCCACTCCGTGGACCTGCCGGGTCATAGGTACAAACCCCTGTGAGGCTTTGTAGGGCCGAGTCTGTGCGATGCTTTGTGGGGCTGCGGTGTCTGGGAGCCCATTGCCCTACACTTTTCCCACAGCAGGCAGGAACCGAGGCGTGGAATCGGTGCTGCAGGCCAGGGCAGCGTTAGCACACACAATGTTACTCAATGAGGAAACCAGGTGAGGCTATCTGAGACAGAGGTCTGGGAGGGCTAGCGAGAAAAGGGCTCCTTCTTGCCTGTGGCTTGCAAAATCAAGAAATGAGTAAGCAAATAGGCCACGACAAAAGGCTAGCAGAGGGCACAAGGGCAGAGCGTGTGCGGAAGTGGACAGCCCTGGGAAAGCGGACCTTGCCAAGAAGCAGGTCTTGCCTGCGTCCACTGGGCACACACAGGAACCCCCGATACTACGAGCTACCAGGGTGGGACCCACATGAGAAGCTGTGAGGAGGAACACGAGGCACGGTCAGGTCCACTGCTGCGTTGCAAGGCCCTGCAGAGGAACAGTCTGAGAGCTGGGGTGGGGGGTGGGGGTGGGGGGAGTGGATTTGAGCCAACAGAATACATGTCAGCCAGCGCCCCCACCCTGCACCCTCCCCGCCCACAGTTCCAGGGGCACAAAAGACACTGCGGTCCACGGCAATGGCGCCCCCTGGTGCTGTGCAACATGACCTTGGCCTGACTGCTGCCATCCCTCACCTCCCTTTCTCTATGCTTGGCGGTGCAGGAGAGTAAAAGTTACCTGCAAGAGGAGAAGTTCCCTGTAGACCTGGCCGAGGCAGAGGGCCAGGGTGACTAAAGCTGCCCAGCTGAAATGTGACAGAAAGCACTGCCAAAGCCAGCTTTGCGAAGAACCAGGTCACCAGGAACCCGTAAGGCCAGAGCAAGCCTGACCCCACGCAGCAACTGGGACTTGGGAGTGATGGCTCAGTAATCCTGGCCCCAGGGAAGCACCAGCCTGGCCAACTCCCTGGTGATCTCCGTGGTGGGCAAGGCACTGAAGGGGATAAAGAAGGCGCTGGGAGGCTGCGGAAGCCAGGCCCCAGCTGCTGGCTCGGCTGGGGCGATGAATAATTAAAAGGCTCCTAGCTCTTCCCGGAGAGGGCTTTCAGAACACAGGGGCTGCCTCTATTGTCTGACTGAGGCAGAGGGGCTGAAGGGGAGGGGGGGGTGCTGTGGGCCGGAGCCCCCAGGAAGGACAAACAACCATTTGAGCTACCCTCCGTTTCCTTAAACCAAATGCCTCCTCTTGGATTTCACGGACCAGTACAATTTTCTCCCAAACGTTACCTGCCAGGGTTTTTTTTTCCTTCTTCTTCTTCTTTGCCTCCAACTTAAAAATCCAACCAAACAGCAGCGAAACCAAGCCTCTTATCTACTCACATTTTACAAAAATCAAACACCTGAACCCCCAAAGATTAGGACAGATAGAATCTCAAACTTAACAAAAGCCTTCTAAATGCGGGTCTAGACAGCCTCACTACACCGCCCTTGCTTGTTCCCTCTGCTGCTGCTGGTCTGGAGGCCCCGACACCCAAGGCCGTGCTGCCCTCTCCCCAGCTGCCATCCCGGCAGCGGCAGCAGGAAGCAGGAATGGGAGGAAGTAGGAGCTCCGAGCAGCCCGTGGCCCTCGGCCCCCGTCTGTGGGCTGAGACCACATGCCGTCTGTGGGCTGAGACCACGTGCCGTGAGCCGCTCCTTCCAATGCCCTAACAACTGAGGACAGGAGCCGGGAGGCCCCTGGAGGCCAAACTAGTCACCTCTGCCCAGCACATGAGAGGCAGCCCGCGACCCCGGCACTGAGATGAACCCCACCCAGCTCAGGAAGAGCCTCCAAATGAAGCAATAATATCACTCCTAGAACTCAGACCTGAGAAACAGCTAGTGATAAGACCTCACGATGACAATGTCACCCGCTGTGTGCAATACGCACCGAGCACTATACCAACAACCCTACGAGGAAGAGCTCAGCGAATCTCCCCCAGGGGCCATGAGTAGGTCTGCTGGCTCCTCCGCCTACAGATGAAGAGCGAGAGCGTGAGAGGGACAAAGCCACTCAGCTCGGAAGGGAGAGGTTATCAAAACCCAGTCGGCCTGCCTCCAGAACCCGAGCACTTAAGCATGCTGCGATCCCGCCAAAAGAACAGCTCCTGAGCCAGGACAACACCTGGCTGGCGTGGAGTCTACCATCAAAGTGTCAGGGGCAATTATGGGACCTGAGGGGGATTTGGCAGCTCAGGATCTGCCAGGGTAATTAGAACATCCCCCTGTAATTAGACTTCCTCTGCCATACTTCCCGCCCACTGAGCCCAGCCCAGCTTCCCTCACCACAGGCTCAAGGACGAGCCCACTCTCTCCCAACCCACGAAATCACTAGTGGGCCAGCTCCCAGGAGAAGGCTGTCTCTTCCCAGCACAGGCCTGGCTCCCCTCCAGTCACAGAACGAGACCTCAGCCACCCAGCAGCCAGTTACGGCCCAGGAAGGGGCAGCTCTCACGGGGCAGGGTGTGAGGGCCAGTGGGGCAATGCCAGCCTCGGGACAGGTGGAGAGACCCGGTCGTGACAGAGCCAGGCCTGGCCCAACAGGGTGGGATACTGAGAGGCCACTTGCACCCTGGTGTCTGAGATAAGAGTCTCAAGGTGACTATGGGCCAACTGGGATAGGAACTGAAGAGGCCACTGGAGGCCTGGGGCCCGGCCGTGGGAGACTGCATCCGGCAAGAGCTAACAGCCTGCAGGCCCCACACCTCCCCGCAGCTCTCGGCCTCTCTTCACGAACACCCCGTCTCCGAAACAGCAGCCAGAGAGCACCCACCCTGCCGTGTGCACCCTCAACTCAACATCCCCACTTCCGGAAGGGCCCCTCAGGGAAGAACGCCCACAGATCTATACGCAGAGATGTTCAGAGCAGAGACATTCAGAGCAGAGACATTTAGGGACACAACCGAGAAGTCCACAGTTAGGGGCTGTTTAAGCAAATGAGGGCCGGCTCGATGAGGCAGCCGTTTCCACGGTGGCAGAGGGACAGGGGGAGCTCAGAGGGCAGGTCTGGGTGACATTCCCCGAACTGTGCCCAGGGCTGCCCTGGGAAGTTGGGTAGGAGACGGAACATAGGCGGAGGTCAGCCCGCAGTTAATACGCTTCTGTTAGTGACCCTTTCGCTAACAGAAGCGAGCACGCTTCCTTCATTCGCGATCTTTTTTTAATTTAAAAAGTTACGTAAAAACACCAGTTAGCAAAAATGCAGGCTATCAAGCGGCATGTTTAGCTTGATCCCATTTTTATAAACATACGTCAATTCACAGATTGAACAAAACAGAGCAGAAAAGATCGGCCATACAGACACCAAAACGCCAACCCGCACGTGTGCTTGGACGATCTCATTTTCTGCCCTGGCCCGCCGTGGGCAGCGAGCACACGACTCTATGGGCTGTTTTGGGAGAGGCTCCCTGCTTGTGCCTACCTCAGAGACTTTGTACTCGAAGGTCAGCTTCTTCCCCTTCACACCTTCGTTGAGGGTCAGGATGAACCCGATGTAGTCAGCGTACGCCTACCAAACAAAGCGGGGAGTGGGGACGGGGAGAGGGGTGTCAGACCCACGGCCCCCTACGACCCGGGCCAGCCCCAGCCCCACCCGGCTACCGAAGCACCCCGAGCTGGCCCCGGCCCCCAGCCGGCCGGCAGCAGAGGTTGAAGGCTAATGCCAGACTCGCCACCACTACCCTCCATCCTGCACGGCTGGCAAGCCAGTGACCGCGGTGACGCCTGGACCCCGGGCCAGACTTTACTGTGCGCTCACCACTACTGGCAGCAGTTCCTTCACACAACTCCACAGGGCGGACCCGGTCACTCTCCCCATTTCATAGATGAGGAAACCAAGGCTTCAGGAGAGGAGACCCGCCCAAGGTCTCCTAAGACCGAGATCTCATTAGACGTGGAGCCAGGACCCAGCAAGGCCTACTCCAAGGCTGTGTAGCCAAGTGCTCAACGATTATACCCTATCACCAGGAGCGCAGGAATACCGGCAAGACCTGGTGGTCTTCCAGAAGTTTCCCCCACCAGACAGATCAGGCTGTCAGCCTGCAGTGCAGACCCCCTGCTCCCAGGAGAAGAAACTGTTTTCTGCCTATGGCCAGGTCTCCCGGCACACCCATCCCCAGCTTCCAACTGGGCGCTCTCTTCCCCGTTGCTGCCAGCACAGGGGTTAAGAAAGCACCGAGGGGCGCCTGGGTGGCTCAGTCGGCTGAGCGGCTGACTTCGGCTCGGGTCATGATCTCACGGTTCATGGGTTCGAGCCCTGCGTCGAGCTCTGTGCTGACAGCTCGGAGCCTGGAGCCTGCCTCGGATTCTGAGTCTCCCTCTCTCTCTGCCCCTCCCCCGCTTGTGCTCGGTCTCTCTCAAAAATAAACATAGAAAAGAAAAGAAAAGAAAAGAAAAGAAAAGAAAAGAAAAGAGAAAAGAAAAGAAAAAAGAAAACAAAAGAAAGCACTGAGGTGCAGGCCCCTGAAGAGGGAATTCTGAGAGCAGGTGACTTCGGTTTGGTCCTGTTTCCTCTTCTTCTCTTTTGCCTCCCATCTCCTTCCTTCCTCCTTCTCCAAGCCTTAAGGATGCCAGCAGCAGCCACAGCAAGCCCCGAGAACTGACCACTCAGTGTCTAGAAGGGAGCATTCCTGCACCAGGCCTTTCCTACAGCCCGTGGAACAGCAACAAGTGGAAACGAGGGGTCGCAGAGCAGGTCTGAGCCCTCGTCACGCCGGCAGCTAGCGTTCACGGTCATTCCTACAAACTACACCGGGACAGAGACAGGAAGCGGCAAGGGGCAGTGTGGCCCTCCGTGGCCCCTGCTCCCGCATGGGTCTGGGTCTCTTGACCAAAGCTCCGCTCATTCTCATAAACATGACATGCAAGGTCTCCACCACACCACCACCCTCATCACTGTAACAGTTGTTAAACGCTGCCTGCCGCTCAGCGAGGCTCACGGATGCCTAGCGCTGAGCCAGGTACTTTTTGGCCTTTGTGTCATTATGGCCTCCAAACAAGCCTATTTTATGGTAGAGGAAACAGGCTTGGCCAGGTTATGCAAGCTGCCTAAGTACAAGAAAAGGAATGGCGGCCCTGGGCTTCAACCTCTGACCTCCCTGGCCCCAAGCTCATGCTCTTGGCTGCTGCGCTCTGCGGCCTAGTGAAACTGTGTGGGCCACGGCACAGAGCCATTCATCCACCCACAAGAGGCCCGTACACTTGACCGACAAGCGAAAGGCTTCTATCCAGTATCGTTCAACATACACTCCAGAAGCAAAAGTAACCAACACTTCTCGAAAAATGTTGGTGCCTACAACGGGGTCAACGACTTTACCTACAAAGGACCAAAGAGTAACGATCTTAGGCTCTGCGGGCCCCAAAGTCTGGCTCACAAATTCTCGATTCTGCCCAACTCTGCCACTGTACTGGGAAAGCAGCCATGGAAAATACTTAAACAAATAAGACTCACTGTATTTCAAACTTTATTTACAAAACCAGGCCCAGGTCCAGATTAGATGAGCAGGCAGTAATTTGCTGATCTGTGGCCTAAAGCATAGTGGCTCCCAACCCCTGGGTCTCTGGAGGCAGAGGACCCGAGTGTGAATCCTGAACCTCATCCCAACCACTTACCAACTCTGCCACCTTCCTACATCTCTTTATCTCCTGGCCTCAGTTTTCTCACCTTCAAAATGGGAGATGACCACTGAGCCCACTTCCCAGAGTTCTTGTGAAGATTAAATGAGCTAAAAAAAATAATAACAATAATACTTGGCCCACCATGAATACCCAATCCTCCTTGGAAAAAACATCCAGGGGGAAGGCAAGGAACTAAAGTCACATTTGGGGGTAGACTCGTGGTTTTCAACCCAGGCGATGGGGCTCCCAGGCAACTTCTGACAATGTCTGCAGACATTCTGGGTTGTAATAACCAGGGGCAAGGGTGCTCCTGGCATCTAGCAGGGGGAGAGGCCAAGGAAGTTACTAAACACGCTGCAAGGCACAGGACAGCCTGCTACAACAAAGAATTATCCGCCCCAAGATGTCAATAGTGCAGAGGTTTAGAAATCCCGAGGTAGAACAATCGAGATGACAAAAGGACTCAAACTGTGCCCTTTGAGCAGATGAAGGGACTAAGGTGTTGATCCTGGCAAAGACTTGGTGGGGGAACACAATACAGAAAAGACATGTTAACCATCTCCAAATATTTAGAAGGCAAGCTTGTGAAAGAGAAGCCAGAAGGCTTGCACAGCTCCAAGAAGGACCAAGCACGGCAACGCTGGGTGGGGGTGCAGGCTCAGCATAAGCCCAGCAGACTCCCCACGGGGAATCTGTCCTTCTGCAGAAGTGACCCTCCCCACCCCCGCTGTGCAGACCAGGTGTAGGCACCTGGCTGGAGCTGGGACCAAGGCTTTCCCCGTGGATCTGAAACTGACTTTCTTTTCTTAATCCCAATCTTTCCACAGCCTGTGCCAGAAGCCTGGGAGGCAGAAGCTGTTATTTTCTGCCCACCATTGGACTGAGCAGCACAGAGGGCTGGTCTGTACTCCTCCTTGTTCTAGGTCCCAGCTCCTTGGTATTTTTAGGCTCAGCCGCCTCCCGGGCCTAAGCTTCCACACGGTAACCTCAGCTCTCTTTGATACGCTGGCTCCCTGACTGGCTGTAACCTACAACCAAGAATCAAAGTGACCCGTGTCATCACCTAGGACACTCATGTTCGGCGAAGACAACACTCAAGGGATGATGGTTTATGAGAACCAGGAGCAGAACTCTCCAGCGTTACCCTGGCCCCAGACCCCAGAGACCTTCCCACTAAAGCGTTCTCTGAGTGCTCCCCCTGAGAGAGAGGGACAGCTCCGGTTCCAAGAGCAAGAAAGGTCAGGAGCTCACCGTCTTTGAAAAAGCCCAAGTTTGTCATCCCAGCTCTGACCCTACAGTGCAGATGTCACTGGTACCTGAGAACGCTTCCATTTGCCCATGTCTGGCACCGTGTGGATCTCCTTTTTTGGAATGATGAAGTTCTGAGTGGCTGGAGGGGTATCCTCCGAAGAATCTTGACAGAGAAAGTGAAAAAGCAAACAGATAAATAGAATCTTAGCCCCAACCCAACTTTCTCCCTCTCCCTCTCTCCCTCCCTTTCTGTCTCCCTCTCCCTCCCCACCCCCCCCCCCCCCCACACACACACTTTTAAACCAAGGCTCCCATATCCAGTCCCTTCAGTAAACCAGACGTACACTCCCAGGACAGAGTAATGGCTTGTTAAGCCTTTCCTTACTCGGCAAGGAGACCCCACAGTACCGGCCGTCCCCTCTACAAGTGGTAAGTTCAGTGGCTCCACCATGCCCGCACCCCCCACCTCCAGCTCCCTAACCAGAGAATGGTTAGAAAAATAAAACCAAGTCGACCTTTTAGACATAAACAGGCAATTCAAAGACGAGAAGAAGATACAAATGGCTGACAGACATTTGAAAAAACGCTGCCAACCTCTGAATAAGCAAAGAAATGTAAATTGGACGAGATGGCTTTTCCAAATCAGGTTGGCATATTGAAAACATCCAGCAGCGACCGTGAAGGGAAAACAGGAACTTTCCTGCACTGCTGGTGGGAGTCTTGGCAGAATCTGCTGAGGGAGCAACTCAGCACTGGCTTCTGAAGTAGAAACCACACAGGGGCGCCTGAGTGGCCCCAACTTTGGCTCAGGTCATGACCTCAGGGTTTGCAGGTTCGAGCCCCAAGTCGGGCTCTGTGCTAACAGCTTGGAGCCTGGATCCTGCTTCGGTTTCTGTCTCCCTCCCTCTCTACCCCTCTCCCACTCATGCTCTTTCTCTCAGAATAAACATTAAAAAAAAAAAAACAAAAAACCTTAAATAAATTTAAAAAAAAACACATATACCCATTGAATCAACAGTTCTTTTTTCTTTTTTAATTTTTTTTTAAAAGTTCATTTATTTACTTTGAGAGAGAGAGAGGGGTGGGGGAGGGGCAGAGAGAGAGAGAGAGAGAGAGAGAGAGGGAGAGAGAATTCCAAGCAGGCTCTGCACTGCCAGTGAGAACCTGATGCGGGGCTCAAACTCACAAACCATGAGCTCATGACCTGAATAGAAATCAAGACTGACTGAGCCACCCAGGCGCCCCTGAGCCAACAGTTTTACTTGTAGGCATCGACCCTTCAAGTGCTCACAGAAATGCACAAGGAGGTATATAAAGGTGTTTACTGCATGGAGGGGCGCCTGGGTGGCTCAGTCGGTTGAGCGTCCGACTTCGGCTCAGGTCATGATCTCACAGTTTGTGGGTTCGGGCCCCGCGTCGGGCTCTGTGCTGACAGCTCGGAGCCTGGAGCCTGCTTTGGATTCTTTGTCTCTCCCTCTCAGTTCCCCTCCTCTGCTCATGCTCTGTCTCTCCACAATAAATAAACATTAAAAAAAGATTTAAAAAAAAACTAGCACACAGTACTTTGGAATCAGACAGAAAAAAAAAAAAAACACCTATTTTATTTTATTTTATTTTATTTTTTTTAATTTTTTTATTTTTTTATTTTTGGGACAGAGAGAGACAGAGCACGAACGGGGGAGGGGCAGAGAGAGAGGGAGACACAGAATCGGAAACAGGCTCCTGGCTCCGAGCCATCAGCCCAGAGCCTGACGCGGGGCTCGAACTCACGGACCGCGAGATCGTGACCTGGCTGAAGTCGGACGCTTAACCGACTGCGCCACCCAGGCGCCCCAAAAAACACCTATTTTAAACAGAGTTTCTATACTGGCAGGAGTTGAGGAAAGGAAAACGCAGGGCAGTTCCATGCACTGACCTAGAGGGAAACTTAGCACCAAAGCTGACTGCTTGGATGACTGGCCTCTCTAGCCACAAGTCTCTTCCCCACACTGCAGGATCCCCTTCACTTTGTGATGCTGTGAAAAATAAGCCCTAAATCTCTGTAATTCCAAAATCCAAAAAGCTCCAAATACCCAAAGTTTTAAAAAAGTTCGGCACAAATTCATCTGGTACAAAACTTAAGCCTAAACCAACATGAGGACATTGGCAGGCTTTGCAGAGATCTCTCTTAGGGAATTTACAGTTTGCTGCGAAAGGATTTTTGTTTGATTATGGGGCATTGCTTTCTGAAATCGGAGAAACTCTGAATTCCAAAATACACCTAGAGCCAAGGGACCTGGATAGAGGGGCCATGCCTGAATGTACTGTTGAAGATTTGTGGTATTAGTTAATGCCTTCTTTTGAAAACACAAACTATCTTGGGGCACCTGGGTGGCTCAGTCGGTTGAGCATCCGACTTTGGCTCAGGTCATGATTTCATGAGTTCCAAACACCCCGCATCGAGCTCTGTGCTGACAGCTCAGAGCCTGGAACCTGCTTCAGATTCTGTGTCTCCCTCTCTCTGCCCCTCCCCGACTTGTGCTGTCTGTCTGTCTGTCTGTCTGTCTCTCTCTCCCTCTCAAAAATAAATTAACATTAAAAAAATTGTTTTAAATAAATAAATAAATAAAATAAAAAACACAAACTCTCCAGAAAGAGTCATTCACAACATATGATAAATGTGTCCTAAAACCAAGTTGACACTGGCTGCATGTATAAAGGGGACAGGGCTCTAAGAAGGTTCTGGAACATGTGATATTTGGGAGAACGGAGCATGCCTGGAGAGGCCCTGAGGAAAGGGAAAGCACTAGGATACCTGGAGACCTAAGGAGGAGGATAGAGAATCTGAGATGAGAACAAGACCAACCTCTACCTAATTCAAACTTCAAATCAGAACCCAAAAAACAGATCAGATACTCTCTTCCTCCTCCCACCTGGTCTGCAAGCCCAACTGAGACCTCTACTATTGGCAAATTACTACTTTAAGATGCTAAATGATAAGCTTTATAGGTCAAGCTGGTAACCTAACCTCGTTGTTTTTATGAGAAAATGTGTTCCACACTCCAAATAATCAACTTGCAAAAGATCTTGAGGAACAGAGAGCCCTTTTGTAAGTTTGAGAGAGAACTGCTCCTTTCAAGGGGACAGCCCTTCTGAAGTGATTTCACAGGTGGGAAACTCTCCAGGCAAGGCCAGGCAGGTACCAGGGGAATGGCTACCATGCAGGAAGCATTGCAACAAGGACTAAAGACATATACACACGTGTTGTTACCGGAACACACGATCCCAAATCAAAGAAACAAGCCTTCAAACTGAGAACTATGTTAACAGTCTCTCCAGCTTCAGATCTAATATCTGACAAAGGTGCCATGGGACATGTGGATACCTTACGAGCTCACTGTATAAGGTGGAACTATCTAGAGTTTTAGAGATGTTCCCAAAACCCCCCAAAAGAGGATAATGTATTATCATCTATCATTAGAGAACCAGCCTACGTGTTCAACCTGTACCATCTTTTATTTATTTATTTATTTACTTACTTACTTATTTATTTTAATGTTTATTCATTTTTTAAATTTTTTTATTGTTTATTATTTTTGAGACAGAGAGCAAGCAGGGAAGGGGCAGAGAGAGAGGGAGACACAGAATCGGGAGCAGGCTCCAGGCTCTGAGCAGTCAGGACAGAGCCCGACACGGGGCTTGAGCTCACAGACCAGGAGATCATGACCTGAGCCAAAGTCGGCCACCCAACCGACTGAGCCACCCAGGCGCCCCTGTTTATTCATTTTTGAGAGAGAGAGAGAGAGAGAGAGAGAGAGAGAGAGAGATAATGCCCTCGCACGGGGAAGGGGCAGAGAGAGAAGAAGAAAGAGGATCTGAAGCAGGCTCTGGGCTCCATGCTGTCAGGGCAAAGCCAGATGTTGGCTCGAACCCACAAACCACAAGACTGTGACCTGAGCCGAAGTCTGATGCTCAACCGACTGAGCCACCCAGGCGCTCCTGTACCACCTTTTAAAAGGCCAACAGTTGGGGGGTGCCTGGGTGGCTCAGTCGGTTGAGCGTCTGACTTCAGCTCAGGTCACGATCTCACGTTCCGTGAGTTCGAGCCCCGTGTTGGGCTCTGGGCTGATGGCTCAGAGCCTGGAGCCTGCTTCCAGTTCTGTGTCTCCCTCTCTCTCTGCCTCTCCCCCATTCATGCTCTGTCTCTCTCTGTCTCAAAATAAATAAACGTTAAAAAAAAAAAATTTATTAAAAAAATAAATAAATAAATAAAAGGCCAACAGTTGGGGCGCCTGGGTGGCTCAGTCGGTTGAGCGGCCGACTTCGGCTCAGGTCATGATCTCACGGTCCGTGAGTTCGAGCCCCGCATCGGGCTCTGTGCTGACAGCTCAGAGCCTGGAGCCTGTTTCGGATTCTGTGTCTCCCTCTCTCTGACCTTCCCCTGTTCATGCTCTGTCTCTCCCTGTCTCAAAAATAAATAAAAAACGTTAAAAAAAAAAAAAAAAAAAAAGGTTAAAAGGCCAACAGCAATCAACATTTCCGGACTACCCACCACGTGCCATGTTTTGCCCACATCATCAATGGAACACACACTACAACTCGGTGCAGAAGATATAACAGCCCCAGTTTCTCAAAAAAAAAAAAAAAGAGAGAGAGAGAATGTGATTTGCCAGGCAGAGCCAGCTCTGTACAACTCTTAAAAATCCAAGGTTTTCACCACTACACTGTCTAAGTCAAGTAGTTCTTTCCACTTGCTCCAAAATGTCCTGTTTCAAACTTCAAAGAGAACCACCTCCAGCGACCTGCTCTTTCCGGCCATATAGATACCTTCCCTTTATCTCCTTCAGTGCCTGGGCCGTCTCTCCAGCCACCCAACTTTGGAGATGCACTCATCTCCCTAGAATTCCGGTTGGCTTATAGCTCTCACAGTCATTACCAGAACTTCTAAAGGCACGGGCACGGAAGTTTTCTACTGAATGAAGTAAATGGTTTCAAATGCCCTAACAGAGCACAGCCAGCTCTTTGTTAATCTGTTGGGGGCAGAGCGGAGGATGAATTTCTCCTTCCTGAGTGAGACCTTCCCAGAGAGCCCCACGTGCAAGACAGAAGGAATACCCACTGCTTTAAACACATTAGCTGTTGGCCAACCTATTCGCCCTGTCAGAATTTTTACTTCTCTATGGTCAGTCCTTCTTGGCTGGAGAGAGGGCGGCAGGTAACCGCCAACAGACTTCCCCTTCTCCAGGAAAACAGGTCTCTAGAAGATCCCTTCCTTCCCTAGCACCGGCATCCGTTATTTGAGATGAACTCAAGCGAGGCCACGGCGCAAGTAAAAGTTACAGATGTCGAGGCCAGGCTCATCTTGCACAACCAGCTTTTTTTAATCAGTGGTTTACACAACCAAGGGCAGGTCTCTCAATAAATTGTCAGCCAATGGAAGAAAACTCCACAGCCCGATTTCCAAGAGGGAGAGAGGGGTAGGAGGATGAGGGGCGGGAAGGGTGCAGAGGAGTCTGGAAAGCCGGGGCGGGCGGGCGCAGGCCCACTGAGCACCACCCGTCGCCCGCTGGGCAGGGGCTAATAACGAAGGCAGCCACCAGAATCACTTTCGCCCCCATCCCAGGCAGTTCCCCACCAGCTCAAGGGCTGACTTCACGCGCAGCCCAGATACGGAAAAGGCCTCCCCTTCTGGCCGCGGCGCTGCCCTCCCGGCCCTCTGGCAGCCGGGGCCCCCCAAGTCCCGGTGTCGCGCCCCACCCACCACCCCTTCGCAGTCCCGGGTTCTTGGCCAGCCCGCAGGTCCCAACATTTCCCTCTCGGGGCGCCTCCACCGGCTCCTCCTCGGGGCCCAGCCGCTTCTGCCGCTCGAGTTCCCCCACCTCCCGACCCTTTCTCCCGCCGAGCCCCCCACACCACACCCTTTCCCCGCCCCCGCGCCGGGCGCCGCCCCCGCACCCCCACACCCAGGCAGGGCCCGGCCGGTCCTACCTGGCGGCGGTTGCCGCTCGCCCTCAGCCATCTTCCTCCCGCCAGGAGCCGGCCCGGATACCCGCAGTCCCCTCTTCCCTTTCACGCCTGCACTCCCTTCCTTTCCCCGGCTCCACCAGGCGCTCAGAGCTTTCTGAAGAGAACTGAGCACCGGCCGGCTATAACCGAAAACCGAGAATTAAAGTCACCCCGGTGAAGACGACCGCCATGCTGGTGCGGGGCACTCAGGGAGCATGCCCAGCAACGGCCGGCTCGCGGCTACGGCGCTCACGGGGAGGCGGCGGCCATGTTGGTGCGGGGCAACTGGGAGCATGCGCGGCAGCGGCCCGCTCGCCTCCCTACCAGCCCACTGTCCGCCCGGTGATGGGAGCGCGGCAGCCATGCTTGTGCGGGGCGCTCCCCACCTGTCATCTTTGACCCCATCCCGAAGCACATTGGCGGACAGTCCCTTGTTGACATGGCTGTGTTTTCCTTTCGCTCTAAGAGTAGCGCTCAAGGACACCAAGCGGACTGAGAGTGCTGCACACTACTGCGTCCAACAGCTGAGACAACTTTTGGAGGTGGGAGACGGAGAGGGGCGCTGAAGCCTGCGGTCTACCCCTCTTCCTGGGTTCCACCGCCTCGCGGGGTCTCTGGACCGCTAACTGCGCCCTCGGCCCCGCCCCCTGCCCAGCCCCGCCCCGCGCCATGGCCCCGCCCCACGCTCGCGCCTAGCGGCCCGGGCCCACCCCAAGAGTGCTCCTCGGAGCCACCAGCCCGCGGCCCGCCAGGCCCGGTGGGTGGGCGCCGGGCCATCTCTACCGGCTGGCCGCGGTGACTCGACCAAGGTCGACGACCTTGGTCCAGAGGCTCTAGCAAGGATCCACCGGCGGCGGCGGCGGCGGCGGCGCGGACTTTGCCCAGCGCGAGGAACCTAGTGGACTCTGTGTCGCAAAGATGTTGGCTTTCGCGGCCAGGACCGTGGTGAGTTCGGCCGGGAAACCGGCCTGGCGGGCCCTGGACGTGGCGGGTGGGTCGGGAGTGGAGTCAGACACGCGGCTGCGCCGGAATGGAGTGACAAGCCGTCGAGGCGACGGGGGCAGGAGGCCACCCACTGTCCTGCCTAGCCAACAGCTGCTGGGCTGGGATCGGCAGGGGGCCTAACCCCGCTTGGAAAAGGAGACTGAGGCTCAAGGTCAGAGACCGGATCGAACCCACATCGTGTGGTGCTAAATTCCTGCCACCCGGAAAAGATCGTGGGGACCCAGGGTTCAGGCTGCACCTCCACCCTTAGACCCAGAACCAACTTGCTGGGAGGCCAGGAGTGTCTCTCAGACGGTTATTCTCTGACTCACACACCTGTCACTCGCTCAGCCTGAGCCATCTATGCCCGGTCCAGAGCCACTTCTCCAACCTCACCCAGTTGCTCAGGTCTCCTGGGGCTCATCAAACGGCCCCTGGGGAATTGTGCGTGGCCAGAGAAATTCATGTGGAGGCCTCAAACTGGGCTGCTCTCAAAGTCCTCTGAACTGGCCAGAGGCTTCAGGCGGCAGCCCCCTGCCCTTCTTCTCCACCAGTCCCTCCCCCAGTTTTGTGTCTATGCCACAGCGCTCTCCGCAGGGCAGCCTGGAGCCGGCATTGGTGCTCCTATGGTTTGAGTTCCTTTGCTGTCCACTCCAAGCATATCCCTGCTTGTATCTCCTTCTGTCCGTGCCAAGAAGGATGTTCAGATACTACTTGGCCCAGAGGGCTGAGGGTACCCATCCGCTGGCCCAGAGGCTCTTGCAGGTCTCCCAGGACCCGAAGGCTCCACTTCACCCTTGTCACCAACACCTAAATAGTGCCCCCCTCCTACAGACAGCTTCCAGGACCTTCTCGGCGGCCTGATCGCTTTACTGCTGGGGAAACTGAGGCAAGGAGAGACTTGGCCAGAATCCCCTGGCTCCGGTGACTCAAATCTAGCAGAATCCCAAAACTAGCATTCTCCTTCGGTGTATTTTTTTTAGTGCCCAAAGTCCTTCACTCTTGGCCGCCAGCCGAATGAGCCACAGCTCAGGAGAACCAGGCTTTGGTGGAAGGGAGGCCCAGAAGGGCTCCAAGAGTCCTGGAGGAAAACGGGATGGGGTTTTAGCAGCCACTGTCCACTTATGGCCCCTTTTTGGCGTCCGCTCCCTTGCGCCAACCCCAATTTTCAGGTCTAATTTCAGGGTTGTGGCGTAACCTCGGTGGCCGGACGGTTTCTGCCAGGTTTTTGCTCATTAAACAGACCTATACGGATTCCAACAGGTGGATTTTTTAATCCCTCCTGGCCTGCCTCCCTGGCACCGGGCCCACCCAAAGAAGAAAGGAGAACGTGTTCCAGGTTTCCTCCTGTGCCTGTGCCTACTACCAGCCCCCTCACCTGCTCCCTAATCCTCTACTCCTGGAGGCTTAGAGAGGGTGCCTGCCACAGCCACGACCCGAGGTGTTGCCGTGGCCACCGTAGCCATTGCCACTGCCACTCCCTATCACCCCCCTGAATCTCGGCTCTTGTCTTTTCTTTCCAGCCCGGGCAAGTGGCTGTCTCTTGCTAGGTTCTGCTCACCCACTTGGTAGCACAGTTAGGCTTAGAGGTCCAGCCCAAGGCAGACAGACAGGGCTCAGAACCTCAGTCCTGCCATGGAGGACGGGCAGCAGAAAGAGCAGGTATGGAACGGATCCTCTGCCACTTGCCTACCCACTGTTTCCAGCTCCTCAGATCTCCTCTCTTTCTGCCTGCCTCCAGAGTCTCCCAGACTTTCTCTGCCACCTCTCACCACACCCCCGTACCCCCGCCAGGCCATCCAGGCCATTCAGCTCTCGCTTGCCACACAGCTGCCCCAATGTCCCTCTATCCCCACCCCCAGACAGGTAAAAACCAAGCCTTCGCCCTCACCCCAAGGGGCTGTCCTCCTCTGGCTCTTGCTGACTTTCTCTTTTTCCCTCTCTTTCTCAATTTGGCGAGGGTGGGAGAAAAGGAGGCGGGGACCCCCGGGGGCGGGAGCAGTCGCCTGACTGCTGGCTGGCTGGCTGGCTGGCTGGCTCCTGGTCCCAGGGGGAGAAAGGCGGAGTCTTGTGCCTCCAGACAGGTGAGAGGCCGCCCTCAGCTCTGCCGCCCCCAGCAGGTGCCGTCCATCCCGACTTGGACCAGTGGCCACACCCCCCGTCCCCTAGCCCTCCCTGCGTCTCCTGGCCCCAGAGAGGCGGAGACACTCACTGTACAGTTTGAGGGCCGGGAAGCCAGGCGGGCACCATCCAAGAGGCCAGCTCTGACCCCACGGAGTGGCACATAAGTGCCCAGTACTGCAGCTTTTGGGATTGACAGGGCCTTCCAGAGCCAGCGAGAGAATGAGCAAGATGTTCTGCTGCCTGCAGGTAAAGCCCCTGGGCTTGCTCAAGCCCTCCTCCTTGGTGAAGGTTTCTGGCCGCTTCAAGGCACACCAGGACTCGCTGCCCCGGCTGCCCGTGCCTGCACTCCAGCAGTCCCTGGACCGTTACCTCAAGGCGCTGCAGCCCATCGTGAGCGAGGAGGAGTGGACCCAGACCAAGCAGCTGGTGGAAGAGTTTCAGACCGCGGGGGGCGTCGGGGAGCGTCTGCAGAAAGGGCTGGAGCGCAGGGCCAGGAAGATGGAGAACTGGGTAAGTGGACTTCCTCGTTCCCGCAGGGGCCCGGGGAGGAAGGGGGGCGGGGGGCACAGGGCCCTCTCGGAGGCTTATGAGAGCACCCTCGCTGCGGCCCGTCTGTCGCTGGCCTCACACTGCATTTTCCAATACCTGCGACTCGGGGGCATTCGTGTGCGCCCTGCAGTTTCTTCAGTGCTTGCTCTGTGCCTGGCACTAGGCAGGGCCCTGAGTGAGCAGGAACACAGTCCGTGGTCCCTTGGGGCTGACATTAACGTGGGGTGCGGATCGAGGTGAGGAAACAGGACACAAGTGAGGGGACGAGGTTCTTTCCGGCAGTGAAGCTTGCCAGGAGAAGAGGAGAGGGGAATATGGCAGTGGTTTGAGGCTGAGTGGGCCGGGAGGGCAGGGAGGAGGCGGTGTTGGATCTGAGACAGGGAACAACACAGGGAAAGGTGGCAACGGCCTAGCGTGTCCAAGGACAGAGGCTGGAATTTAGTGCAGCGGCTTGGGGCTGGGGCGGGGGGAGGGGGGGGCATCGGAGCAAGGAAGGTGGGCTGGAGTTCAGTGGGAGGGGGGCCGGCCACAGGATGGCCTAAAGCAGGGCATTTGTGTTGTTCAGTGACAGATCGAATCGCCTGTCACACAGGTCCACACTGACGCCCCGTGCACTCTCCTGTGGGCGTCTTACACCTGAACGTAGTTGGAAAGGACCACCCTGACTGCTGGGAGGGAAGCAGGAATGGGGGCGGGAGGCATGCGAGGAGGCTGGCGCGGGCATCTCCCGCGGTCTGGGTCAGGATATGGTCAGGGTCAGGATGCTTTCTAGAGGCAGCACTAATGGCACCTGCTGATAGAGAGCAGTCCCGACTTAAAGCAACGGCAGGGGCATTTGGGGAGGGGCAGTTGGGGGAGGATGGGGGAGACTGACCAAGAAGGGGATGGCCGAGCGGGGAGCAGGTTCTCTGGGAGAGAACCACAGCCAGCTTCTGGCCGTGTAAAGTGGGAGATGCTCTTCTGAGTGGGGTACATGGGAGCGGGGAGTCCTCAACGGGTGGGCGTCATGTACTGAGCCTCGGCAGGCACTTAACGAGTCTGTGGTCTGGCAGTTTCCCTCCATTTTTCGCCAGGAATTTCTTTTTCCAACAGAAACTTCTAGCTAAAAGGGTGGGGCTACCTCCTTCTCAGCTCACAAGGCCCAGCAGATTCTCAACAGGGGGAATGCCCACATCTGCAGGGTTTCCCTGTGTTTCCCAAACTCTGGTCAGAGGCCCTGAGATCCGTGATGGAGTGGGGGCCCCTGGCTGAAGGGCAGCCCGGCTGTCACCAAGGGGAGGGAATTCCTGTCTGCCCCTCCCTGATCCACAGGTGAGGAAGCTGAGGCCCAGAGAGGTAGATTGAAAACCCACAGCAGCTCCCTGGGAGGCCCCGAGCTACACAGGAGAGGGTCTGGCTGAACAGGAGCCTTGTCCTCGGGCCACAAGTCAGCAGACAGCAGTTGCTTGCTGGCCCACTGTGCACCCTGGGCCTGTCATCTTCCCTCTTGCCTTGCCAAGGGCCCAAGGCTGGTGGCCTAGCGCCACAGGCTAGCTGTGCCCCAAGGGGAGCCTGTGTGGTGAAGAGGCACGTCCCACGGCTGTTTGAGATGGGATAGGAAACACAGTGGGGGTCTGGGGTCCCTGGGATTGAGAGACCTGCCAGAGAGGTGCTTGCGGGGGCAGAGTGAGGGGGATATTACAGTCAGCACGTAAGGCTCAAGGGTGATAGTTACTTGGGAGTCTGCACAGCCCGGAGACAGGGGTCTTTAACAGCCTGGCCATGGCTGGTCCCCAGAGAGACTGCTCACCCGATGGAAATAGCCCCTTGGGCAGAGGACAGACCACCAGATGGAGACACAGGATGTGGCACCCACATCTTGTCACTAGGGCAGTGACTTATCCTCGCAGGGAGCTTTCCCTAGATGGCCCTGACCTTGAGATCCAAGGGAGTGTCTGCTCCCCAGTCTGACACCAACAAAACCGTGGCCAGGGAGGACCAGGGTCCCAAGAACTGCACCGAACCCTGGGCTCCTGCCTCCCCAGAGAATGTCTACCTGGAACAGTCAAAAATACATTCATCAGACTTTGACTTTATATATATTTTTCCTTTTCTGTCATTCATATATTTTTCTTTCCAAAAATAGTAAAATCATTGCCCAAAAGTGTGTAAGATGAAGGAAAGTGATTCACATTTCTGCCTCTTCCCCTCACCCCTCCCCCATTTCCTGGCAGTCCTTCAGTCCTTTTCTTTCTAGAATCATTGGCTCCTTTGCTCCGCAGTGTTGTCTAATTTGTCTTGCTAATGCTGATTGCCTCAGGCTAAGAGGAAATGATGAGGTGCCACAGGTTGGTTTTTAAGGGGGCGGGAGGCTCTGCTCTGAGCATTCACTTGGAGAATCTGTGCTCTATAGAGGGGGCAGAGGGGACCCAGCCACGTCCCCACCCGCTCCTCACACACAGGCTGTGGTCCTTTCTCCAGCTGTCCGAGTGGTGGCTCAAAACAGCCTACCTCCAGTACCGCCAGCCCCTGGTCATCTACTCCAGCCCTGGTGTAGCACTGCCCAAGCAGGACTTTGTGGACCTGCAGGGACAGCTCCGGTGAGTGAGTGGCTACGGCTGGGACAGGGCTCTGGGCATGTCCAAGGCCCTGATGTCCAATCCCCCGGGAGATTGCAGGGGCCCCAGTCATTATCTGTTCCTTATCTTTCATCGGCCTGTTCCTTATCTTTCATCGGCCACCCCCCACCGCCCCACACAGCCCTACGAAGTAGGGAGCATCATCCCTATGTCACACATCGGGAAACTAAGGCTCAGAGCAATGAAAGGACTTGCCCGAGGTCACCTTTCAGGATTGGCTGAAGCAGGGTCTTCCTGGCTCTAAAGTTTCATAACTGTTAATCACATTGTAGACCGTATCCCCTCCCTCTCTGTGAACCTGAGGCTACCCCTCACCTCATTCTGACACTTCAGCCCCTCCTCTCTCTCCAGCTGGTCCCAGGAGTGACCTTTGTACACCATCCCCTTTTCCACATTCGGCCGTGTCACTTGCCCTGGCCTCTGTTCCAATACTACCAGGGATAAAAATACCAGTGACAGGGATCTCCTGCCCAAGGACCAGACACTCAGGGCCACCACCTGCTTCTCTTAAAGGGGCCGGGGCATCCAAGAATTCAGGCTCAGGCTCTAGCCGGTGGTCCCCATGTTGGGAGCCAGGGGCAGACCAGGTGTCAGGCCTGACTGGTGTGGTCCGGACGATCCAAGCAGGAAGGCCCGGTTGAGGGAGATGGCCCGGAAGACACAGCGGCCCCCAAACAGGAAGGTACCTATCAGAGAGGACACCCTGAGCTGCTGCCCTCCCGTTTATACTCCCCATCCCCCAAGGTCCCGGGTCCCTCTCTAACTGACGCTTCAGAGAAGGGGAGACCTCCTTCCAGGCTCCAGGCTGTGGTTCAGGGCCTCAGGCCCTTTGTGGGTGAAATCAGCCAGTACCAACGAATAAACCAGCCGTAATCGCGCTCCCATTCATTACACCTACATCCTTCCAGCATGTAGGTGTCCCTGGCCAAAAGCATCTCCCTGGGCCCTCTTGGGACCCTCCCTCTAGAGATAAGAGAAAGCTGGCTCAGAAGGGCAAGCCAGGACTCAAACACAGGTCCTACACTTGAACTCCTTTCAGGCTTTCTGCCAGCAGTGGGTTCAGAGTGAAGCAATCTGTCTCCTCCCTTGGCTAGGCCTTCCCCTCACCCCACTGGTGTCCCTGGCCTGGGACCTCCCTTGGGGTGTCCCAACAGGTTCTGATCTCTCATTGGTCCCCCCAGGTTTGCTGCCAAATTCATCGAGGGCGTGTTGGATTTCAAAACCATGATTGACAGGTGGGCAGCCTCCCCCGCCCCGCCCCCCCATCCCCGCAGCCACTCCAGCCTGGGCCCAGCACGTCCAGCGTCTCCAGCGTCGCAGCCGGGTGTTGGACGGTCCAGATCTCGGTCGCTTTCACTTCCTGTTGGCCCAGCCTCTGTTGGGGTTGGAGAGACAGTATGGGGATTGGGACACTTAGGTCCTCTGCCCCAGCTTCTGGGACCGCCTCCTGGTGACACTGTCCCAGCCAAAGAGGACCCCGGAGGCTGACTCACCACCTCCTCTCTTCTGTGGCTTAACTGAAGCGCCGAGGGGAGCGAGTTTCCGGGGCGACTCACAAGCAGGGCCCGCCCAGGGTGGGATACAGGCCCCCTGAGCAGCCCCAACGCACCTCGGGCTCACACTGAGTCGGGGTAGGAACGCCACTCGCCTAAGCCCCTTCTCGGCCTGGCCCGGCTCGGCTCCCAGCGGTGCCCAGCAGCAGCTCCCTGGTGGTCTTGTCCTCCACCCTGCTCGGTTGCCTGGTGGCCCCCTCACTGTCCCTCTGCCCCCCGCAGCGAGACCCTGCCCGTGGAGTACCTGGGGGGTAAGCCGCTGTGCATGAACCAGTACTATCAGATCCTGTCCTCCTGCCGCGTGCCGGGCCCCAAGCAGGACTCGGTCATCAGCTTCAGCAAGAGCAAGAAGCCGCCCATGCACATCACCGTGGTGCACAACTACCAAGTGGGTGGGCTCCCCCCACTTCCCCAGGGGAGGAGGGCGCGGGGCCAAAAGTCAGCTTCCCCAACACGCATGCCCCTGTGTCCCGAGGATCAGGCATGCCCTGGGCATCTCTACTGGGCGCCTGGCTAGGCCCCAGCCGGAGGGCACCCAGGAGGGGCCGTGGGCCTGCCCGGCCTGGGGAGAGCAATGCAAGGACCTCCCCCCGTCTCGCCCCTGTAGCCTGACTCATCCCTCGGCAGGGCCCCGACCGGCACTGGCTGTGACTTCTGGGCTGCCGGGGCCAGGAGGAGGCTGGGGTGGGAGGTGACTGCTGCCTGTCTGAGACCCTCACCCACCTCCCTTCTCCCCACTTGCCGTGCCCGGATAGTTTTTTGAGCTGGACGTGTACCACAGCGATGGGACACCCCTGACGTCAGATCAGATCTTCGTGCAGCTGGAGAAGATCTGGAACTCATCGCTGCAAACCAACAAAGAGCCCGTGGGCATCCTCACCTCTAACCACCGCAACTCCTGGGCCAAGGCCTACAGCACCCTCATCAAAGGTGCCCGTGGGTGGGGGGGGGTGGAAGAAGGAGGAGAGGCCCACGTCTTGGCCTCTGCCCACACCAGGCCCTGAGCGGCCACGTTTCTCGCTGAATCCTCTCAACTCGGAGTGGGTGCTGTTGGCCCATTTCACAGATGAGGGGACTGAGGCTTGGCTGGGTTTAGTTTCCCTGTATTAAGTAGCAAGTTACGGTAAGAGTCAAGCCCTCTGGCTGCAGACCCCACCTCTGCCTCCACATTCTTTCAAATCCTTTGTTGGTCAGGGGCGTCGTCCCTGGAGTCGAACCCCTGTGTTGGATCCCTGACTATCACGCTGGCTCTCCGTGTGACCTGGGGCTTCGGTTTCCTCTTTTTTTTTTTTTAAAGTTTATCTTTTAGTAATCTCTACACCCAACGTGAGGCTTGGGATCACAACCCCTAGACCAAGAGTCACATGCTCTTCTGACTGAGGCAGGCAGGCGCCCCCGTTGCCTCGTTTCTTTTTTTTTTTTTTTTTTTTTTTTTTTTTTTTTTTTTAAATTTATTTTTGGGACAGAGAGAGACAGAGCATGAACGGGGGAGGGGCAGAGAGAGAGGGAGACACAGAATCGGAAACAGGCTCCAGGCTCCGAGCCATCAGCCCAGAGCCCGACGCGGGGCTCGAACTCACGGACCGCGAGATCGTGACCTGGCTGAAGTCGGACGCTTAACCGACTGCGCCACCCAGGCGCCCCCCGTTGCCTCGTTTCTAACGTGGGTCCGGTATCGGGCCCCGGCTCGTGGAGCGCTAGGGGGCTACAGGGCCCTGTCGGAAGGCAGCTGTGTTCACCGCTCTGCCACCAACCCTGTCACGAGGCCCTGTTGAGTGCAAAGCTGCCTCTGCAGCCCTCACCCAGCGCCCGTGAATGCTCTGGAAGCCTCCGAGGCTTTCCCGGGCCTGACATGCACCCCCCCCCCCCGCCCCGTCTCGCGCCCCTCCCACACGCCACCCCAGACAAGGTGAACCGGGAGTCGGTCCGCTCCATCCAGAAGAGCATCTTCACCGTGTGCCTGGACGCACCCGTGCCCCGCGTCTCGGAGGACGTGTACCGCCGTCACGTGGCCGGCCAGATGCTGCACGGGGGTGGTGGCAAACTGAACAGCGGCAATCGCTGGTTCGACAAGACGCTGCAGGTAGGGACTTGGCAGAGCCCCGACTCCCTCCCAGGGCGCACACCCAAACTTGGCCCACGCAGGACTTCCTGCCCCTCGCCCGGGCGTCCCTGGCCTCCCAGCTAGTAAAGCAGGTGGGAGGCCAGCAGGTGGACGCGGCTGTAATTACCAGGCAGTCAGCCTGTCATTACTGGGCCCGGCCCAGAAACCGCTGTCACCTCGTCAGCACAACCGAGAGAGCTGGGATGTGGGGCCAGGCAGAGCGGCGCGGTCTTGGCCGTGACTTTCCCTCTTTGAGCCTGTGGAATGCCTCCCAGGGAGGAGTCATTTTAGGGACTCGACGCGGTATACGAGTATGGGACGTGCCGTGGCCTGAAAGGGGCCCAAGGCCCCTGGTGAGTGTTAGCTGTTATTAAAAACAATAATAAAGTCAGCATAACCCCTGAGATGGCTTCAGAGAGGCCCTTCCCACGGGACCCAACCAGCAGAGAGTGGCTCCAGGGACCCAGGGCTGACGGGTCCCTCTCCCTTCCACAGTTCATCGTGGCCGAAGATGGCTCCTGCGGGCTTGTTTACGAGCATGCAGCAGCGGAGGGACCCCCCATCATTGCCCTCGTGGACCATGTCATTGAGTTCACGTGAGTGTGCCTGTCCCACCCTCCACCCGGCTCCCGAGCTCCTGGTGACAGGTGACAGTCACGGAGAAATGCCATTCTCCCTTGTGCCTGCGAATCTGTGTTTTCAAAGGAAGCCAGAAGAAGGCATGGGTTTAGCGTCGTCAGACCCGGTTTGAGTTCCGGCTCTGCCGCTTCCCAGCTACTTGACCTTGGACAAGTCCCTTCCCCTCTCCAGGCCTCCTCCGTGTGGCCACTTGGAAGCTGGAGCGAAGGCAGTTTTCTAAAGAGCAAACCCACAGTCTCCCCAGGCTGGCTCCCTGCGGCCTCAGGAACCCACACCCCCCACCTCAGTCCCAGGGGTGGACCCAGGCTCCCGAGGCCCCAGCATGAGCCTGAGGCCCCCCGTGTCCCACGCAGGAAGAAACCCGAGCTTGTGCGGTCCCCCATGGTGCCCCTGCCCATGCCCAAGAAGCTGCGGTTCAACATCACCCCCGAGATCAAGAGCGACATTGAAAAGGCCAAGCAGAATCTCAGCATGTAAGCGCGGCATACCGGGTGGGTCAAGTCAGGTTAGGGGACTGTGCTCCTCGAGCCCGGCAGGCTCCTGTTCCCGGTCGATCGTGGCACCTGGCTGGTTCTGAGACCGCTCTTGGGCCTTCCCCGGGGCCTCCCCTGGGGTCGGCAGGGGCTGCCAGGTGCCTGCTCCTCACCCACCTCTCCCCACCCCCCAGCATGATCCAGGACCTGGACATCATGGTGATGGTGTTCCACCATTTTGGGAAAGACTTCCCCAAGTCGGAGAAGCTGAGCCCGGACGCCTTCATCCAGATGGCACTCCAGCTGGCCTACTACAGGTGCGCCGCGCCCCGGGGCCTGGCGGGGGAGGAGGGAGGAGGCCTGGGGGTGGCGTGGGGGCAGCCTGCCGGGGGCTGTGCTCAGCCCCCTCCCGCACCCAGGATCTACAAGCAGGCGTGCGCCACGTACGAAAGCGCCTCCCTGCGCATGTTCCACCTGGGCCGCACCGACACCATCCGCTCAGCCTCCGTGGACTCACTGACCTTCGTCAAGGCCATGGATGACTCCAACGTGTCGGTGAGAGGTCCGGGGCGAGGGCGGGCAAGCCGGCCTTGAGCCATCTCCCTTTCTGTACGTTCTGTCACTACACACTGATGGAGCACCTACTGTATTCCAACCTCCCCCCCTCCTCCCCGGGCCCCGGGGTGGGCACTGGGAATCTGACAGAAGGTGGAGTCGTGAATTTGGCCCTGAGCTTCCTGGCAGCCAAGGGCAAAAGGGAACTATTGCTTCATTCGCTCATCAGCAGGGCGCGTCTGCCTGCGTGTCAGGCCTTGGTTGAGGGCCAACAGGGGAGGACTGCTCTCGAGGACCTCGGATCTAGTGCCGGGTGGAGCGGGCCACTGTGGTAGGTGGCAGGAACGGGGAGGGAACATACACTTCAACTCCCTCACCCCTCTTAGGAGCACCAGAAGGTGGACCTGCTGCGGAAGGCCGTGCAAGCCCACCGAGCCTACACGGACCACGTGAGCAAACCCCTGCTGTCCCCATTTGCTTGACTTGACCCTTGGCGTTTCCCAGCTGTCCATCCCTGCAGCCGCTCACCCTTCGCATGAACCACTCCTCTCCAAAGCAGGGGGCACCCGGGGCACCTGGAGTAAGGCTGAATATCCCCATTTTAAAGTTGGGGAAACCAAGACTGAGCTCAGTGACTTTGTTTTGGTCCCAGGTTAGCCTCTGGCGCTCGCATCGTGTTCTCCCCTCGATGGCCCCGGGGCCCCGGATGCTGAGGGCTTGCATGGTCTGGCCAACAGCGGGGTCCCCGCCCTCTGACAGCTTGGGCTGCAGTCAAGGGCGGGAGGTCTAGGTTCCCATCTGGCTCTGAGCACCTGTGTGTGCCAGGCTCTGCCCATGTTACATGCAGCTGTCCATTTTGCTCCCACTGCCACCCCGGGAGGGACATTCAGTACCCATCCCCATGTTACAGACGAAGACCCCGAGACTCCAAGATGTAAGTGACCTGCCAAGGCCCCGTGGCCGGGATGGGGCCAGGCCACCCAGCTACAGGCCTGTGTCCTTAAATCCTGCCCTGTCCCCTCCCTGGGAAGGTCCCTGAGCCTCAGTTTCTCCATGTGTGAAGCGAGGGCTCTCCTGCCTGGACCCTCTGGTCTCATGAGTCCGAGGGACCGCTGTGTGGAAGGGACGTTGCTGCCATAGGCTTTCCAGGAGGGCTAGGGGCTCACCCTCTGGGCCTGCAGCCCCCGCCCCTGACGGTCCCCTCTCACAGGCTATCCGCGGGGAGGCCTTTGACCGGCACCTGCTGGGCCTGAAGCTGCAGGCCATTGAGGACCTGGTGAGCATGCCCGACATCTTCATGGACACCTCCTACGCCATCGCTATGCATTTCAACCTCTCCACCAGCCAGGTGGGTTTTCCTGCCCTCCGGGCCCCTGCCACTGCCCTAGGTGCCCTGGGGTGGGACAGAACAGCTCCCGCTAGAGCTGGACGAAGGCTGCACCGAATAGAGCCCGGGTCCAGAACATGGCCAGACTTGGTGGCGGTGTGACCCATTCGGGCCACCCCGGGTCAGTGCTGAAACGGCTGAGTTCTGGTGAAGAGCAGGGCCCGGGGGGCCTCGCCGTGACTCAGGCAGGCTGAGAAGGGGTCAGGGCCCCCCTCACGGGAGAATCGGCGTGGTTCGTTCACCGGTCAGACACAAAGGAACATCTGAGTCAGGCCATCCTATACCGGGCACTGGGAAACAGCAGGAACAGACCACCATCCCTGTCTCTTGGGAGGAGGGGACAGCGTAGGCCGGAAGCACGGGGACGGAGGCGGCGATGGCCCCCTGCGAAGCGCCGAGGGTCGGGGGAGCCTCCAGGAGGGCGCGGCTCCCTCAGGAGTGGCAAGGAAGACTCCAGAGAGGGTTGACGCCAGAAGTGCACCTCAAGGAGCAGACGAAGTAACCCGCCCGCTGCAGAAGGGGGGAAAGGGCACCTCGGGCAGAGCGCAGTGGGAGCAGAGCTGCGGAAAGGCAGGCTGGTGGGTAGGACAGAAGTCCCGTGCTTAGTCCTGTGCTGTCCCCAGGTCCCTGCCAAGACAGACTGCGTCATGTTCTTTGGGCCCGTGGTCCCGGATGGCTATGGCGTTTGCTATAACCCCATGGAGACTCACATCAACTTCTCCGTGTCGGCCTATAACAGCTGTGCCGAGACCAACGCGGCCCGTCTGGCGCACTACCTGGAGAAGGCTCTCCTGGACATGCGCGCTCTGCTCCAGCACCACCCTCGGGCCAAGCTGTGAGCCCCCTGTGCTCAGGCCTGCCGGCGTCACAGCCAAGCCACCGGGGGTGGGCAGCCCACCAGGGTGCCGCTCCTCTGCTCCCGACCGCCCCCCACCCCCAGGCCCCGCAGATGTGACTAAGCCAGGAAGGCATCCCCCAGCGGGGCCTGCAGGCCTGAGCCGGTGCCTTCCGTGGGTCATCGCCAGCACTTGCTGGGGCACGAGTCCCGGGCTGAGTTCAGAGGCTAAGACCCGGGCGCCCGGTAGGCCACCCAGGAGCCCTCCTGCAGGGAGAGGAACCAGAAGAGCCTCTCCCTGTCCCTCACCAGGTCACTAGACCGGAAAGTCCTTTTCTTGCTAGCTCGGCTGTAGCCAGCCCCCTGCCCTCTGCACTGCCAGGCTGGTGTCTGTATCCCAATCCCCAGGCTCCCAAGGATCTAGAGACAGGACTGTCTAGAGCCAGGGGCTCCAGGCCTCTCCAAGGCTGAGGCCAGGGTGCAAGGTGTGCTGGTAAGGGAAGCCCAAGGCCTCGCCTCAGCCCGCCCTGCATGGAAGTACGATCTTCCCCTGCCGTGCTCTTTTGGACGATGTGGCCCGTGAGCCCCAACTCACTCGCTTCCATTCAGTTTGATTCCTGAACCACGTTCATGGTTGTGTAACAGTAACGTGCAAGGTGATTAATAAAGGGGAAATTTGTCGGTGAAGAGGTGTTTCGGCCCAGGGGGCAGGCAGTGTGGGGCACACGCCTGGCTCTGCCTTCTCCCAGCTTCCCCTGCATCTGGGAACCGTGGTCCAAGCAGCCGGTGAGTTCAAAGGCTCCCAGAGCAGCCAGGAGGAGGGTCCTCGGACTTAGGCCAGGGAGCCACGAGCCAGCGCCAACCTCGGGGCACTTGGCCAGGAATGGCACCAGACCCAGGGCTGCGTCTTCACAGACTTGGGCCTCCCTGTCCCACGGGCTGCGAGTGAGACCGACTCTCCCCGGGGGCTGTGGGGCCACGTAGCCTCCGCTGTGTTGGTGCGTAGCCCACACTCAAGGCCGCCACCCCCACGAACCAACAACAGTGTGGCCGAGCAGCCTTGCTCAGCCCACCCCAGCCCCAGGTGCTGCCAGGGGCCACCAGACTAGGTCATGCAGCTAGCCAATCAGAGCCCTATGTGTGCCCCCCGCCCTCCCATGCCTAGCAGGGCCAGGGTGTCCTGCCCAAATCAAATAGGCCGTTTGTGGAGAGACGTCTCTCTCTCCGAGGGATGCTGGCCCTAAGGAAGGCGGGGGCGAAACCCTAAGAGCAGGATGCCAAGGAGGTGAGGGTGGGAAAGGCCACTGAGCCTCTGGATGAGGTGAACTGGCTGACTAGTGACAGTCACAGGACGGTGGGTCCTGTGGTTTTCTCCGTTTTTCAGATAAGGAAACTGAAGCTCAGAGAGGTTAAGGTCACCAGACCACTAAATGGCAGAGCAGAGGTTTCCAGAGGAGCCCCTGTAGCCAAGCACCCAGCCCCAACACCACACCCAGTCAGACAACCCAGGACAGTGGGTGGAGAAAGAAGGAGGCCATGGCTGGAAACGAGCCCAGACCCGGGCCCATAAGCTGGTGATGGAGGAAGACAGAGGGCCCCAGCCTGGGGGGGCACAGGAAGGTGCCAACTGGACCAAGGCACTGATCAAGTGGAACTAACCTATGCCAGGCACTGGGGACTGTCAGGCCTCACTGGGCCTCCTCACAGCCCCACAAGGCTGGGGACTCCGTGTCCTCTTCTCTCCGAGGCTAGGAGACGGACTCCTGTCCCTTTACCCAAAGTCCCCGGGAGCCAGAGGTGGGGCCCAGATAATGGGAGGGGGTATGGCCTAGGGCTTGGCCACTCCTCAGGACCCCAGGGCCAGCAGGGCAGGGTAATGCCAAGGGAAGGCGAACGGTAGTGCCCTCTCGGGGCCTTGAGCAGGAAGACCTTCGAGAGAATTCCACAGCACACAGCCTTTGCTCTGCCGCTGGGGCGCGTAGGCTGACCCTTGGCCTCCCTGTGCCTGGGTGTCCTCGTCTATACAATGGAGGTGGTGCTCCTCCCTCTGGAGGCTCCTGGGACTCTCAGGAGCAGGTCCCGCAGCAGGAGTTGAGCGATTACCGGGGAAGCGGCACCGCGGCGGCAGGGGGCCCACACCCAACCCGGCCTGGGGCAGCAGGAGAGCAGGGAGAGGGATCCAAGCCAAGGACAGTGCCTGGACAGATGCCCAGGACTCCAGAGGCTCAAGTGCTAAGAACTGCGTGAGTCCGAATATAAGGCAAGACCTTGCTCCCCAAAAAGCTAGATCCGTCAGGAGTGAGGGTGTCCCCTTGCCCTTGAGTGGTCACAGGCCTCATGCTACAGAGGCTCATTCCGTTTTCTGGAGCCAAAAAGTACCGGTTGGGGAAGACCCGTTTAGCAAAGACAACCCCGAGCAGCGTCATGTGGAATGCATGAAGGTCCCCTGGCGGAACTGGCCGGTGGGGGGTAGGGGGAGATGAGGAAAGGCAAAGAAACCATGAAGATTCAGTCGTTATTGCTGAGGGCGTGGCCTGTGACCTCACCCTCTACGAGTGTTAGTTGGGGGACAGGCAAGTATTCTGAAGGCCTCTGGACATTTGGGGAGGTAAGTGTTGGGGAGCTCGCCCACTCCTACAGGATCGAGTTTTTAGATCCACCCGTTGGGATGTTACACCAAGAGGCACTTGCGTCTTGGGAAACAAATTCTGGGGACACCATCGTGCTCTTCGCCAGCAGACCCACAGCACTGTGGGCCCCCGGGAGCCCGCAGACCCCGAGGCCGATGACACAGATGACGAACTCGTTTTTGCGGGTGGTGGTGTTTTTTTTGTGGTTCGTTTGTTTTTGCAAAATACGAGTGCAAAAGAGCAGCTCTATATTTTGTGCGATACATCATTAAATTTGAACATGCAAGACAATGAATGACTGAATGTTACTCGATTTTTTTACCTAGATCCATCCCCTAAAAGTTTGTCCACGTTGGCACGAACTTGATTTGGGCTCTCTTCACCGGGAAAGTGCAGGGACAGGAGTCTGCCAGGTGAGGTGACGGCAGGACCACCTGAGGCCCCGTCCGGGGTCCAGGCTAAACACCCGGCTTTCTCCCGAGAGGCTTTCTCCCGAGACAGAGGAGGGTGTTTTAGGAAGGCACTGAGGAATGCGTTGAAGGGGGCCCGGGTGGGCTGGGGGTGGGGGAACCGTATGGGGAGGCTTCACTGCCTCCAGGGCGGGGGCCCGGCCAGTGGGGGAAGGCCGACATTTCAAACATGTTTACCGAGCAGAGTCGGCGAGGCTTGGGGACCAGACTGCAGGGGACGGGGAGGAGCAGGGCTGCCCGAAGATGGGGACGGTAGGCAGAGGGGGGTCACGGGGAGGGCTGTCAAGGGGGGTGAGGGCAGTGAGTCCACCTGGGACTCAGGGAACCCAGGTGTTTACTCGTTTTTGAGAGAGAGAGAGAGAGAGAGACAGACAGACAACACAAGTGGGGGAAGGGCAGGGAGAGGGAGACACGGAATCCGAAGCAGGCTCCAGCCCCCGAGCCGTCAGCACAGAGCCGGACGCGGGGCTCGAACCCACCGACCGCAGGATCGTAACCTGAGCCGAAGTCGGACGCTCAACCGACGGAGCCACCCGGGCGCCCTTTTTTAAACGTTTTTAAAATTTCATTTTAAAACCTGTCAGATCTCACTTTAGTTTCCTGTTCCCTACAGATATTTTCAAGTCTGTCTTTTATTTCCTTCAACCAGTAAAAATGAAGTAGCCTGTGGCTGACCGTGCCGGTGCCATTCTGGTCTGTACGGGTCTGCCTCCATTGCCTGCTTTCTGCAGGCTCTCGGTCACGACGCGGCTTCCTTCTGTACCTGGCCACCTCGCTCTGTATCTTGTGCACCACAAATATAAAACTGTTTACTTAAGTAACTCAAATCTGGGGTGAAAGTGCCTCCAGAGATTTGTTTGCTCCTGCTGCGCACCTGGGGTGAGGTCACCGTAACTGAACGTCAAGGTTCTGTGGACTCAACGGGGATCTGGCCCCAGCCTCCAAGCTCCTGTGAGGACAGTTCTGGCTCACCCTGCCCCCGAGGGTGTCTAGTGTAGCCCTATGGCACCTCTGCTTTGTGGACCAAGGAAGGACTAGACTGCCTGCCTGGGGCCAGCCCTTGAGTTGGACTTGTACCCAGCTCACTCCCACAAGGGCCTCCGCAAACATCCGGCTCAGTTTGCAGTTAGTTCTTGCGAAGCGAGATGCTCACCTGTCCACGCGCTCAAGAAAAACAGATTAGAGAGTGGAGGTGGCAGAGGCTTAGGAAGGGCACCCATGCCCAGTCCTCAAGGGCTGTCACACAGAGGGGGAACGGGCCCGGGAGCAGGGCCAGAGCCAGCCAGGACCATGCAGCGGGGCAGAGCAGGACTAAGAAATGGGGAGACTTGTAACTGAACGGCAGACTGCGAGATCTCCTCAGACACTGGTGGGGAATGTCACAGAGGCGGTTCCGACCCCACGTTCGGGGGCTGGGAGGGACTAGAGGTCTTGGAGAGCTTATGATTTTATGGTGTTTGCCGTAGCCTTGCCCCTCAGGGTCACATGTCCCCAAAGGCACCCCCAGCTTCCTCTCATGAGTTCATGTGCTCAGGCCGCCAGAGTTCAAGATTTTATTTTAAAACAATAGTAAACAATTTCATTGATTTTTCTTAAATCAAACCACCTCACACTTGGCTTGTCTCAGGCAAAAAGTAAAAAATAAAAGTAAGAAGGGAAGGGGAGGAAAACGTGGGGACTGACCAACCTTCCCCAGAAATAGGCCCCTGGTCCTGGCATCCGGAATGGCTTTTGGACACTGTCTTTACCAAATGAGAAAAGAAAGCACCGGAATATTGTGCTTCAGCAGCAGATTAGGAACCTCCACAAAGAAAAAAGGGTGGGGTGGGGGGTGTAGAACACAGCTCCCGAGCAGCTTGGTTCAATTCTCGAAACTTCCAAAGAGTCTGGAAGCATCTCTTCTCCACAACTCCATCTGAGAGTCAGACTTCAGAGATCGGGTTCCATGCCGGACAGTGGGGATCTGGGCACCCACACCCCGGACACAGGCTTAAGGGCACCCGAGCAGGTGCCCAGGCTCTCGGGAGGGCATCGGGAAGGACAAGGGAACGTTCAGAGCACATGGAAGGAAAGAAAGGAAAGGGAAGGACAGGGACATCACGCACCCACGGCTCCACTCCCCTCACCCGGCTCCTGGTTCCTCTGCCCTTTGTTGGGGTGGAGATGAAAACTAACTGCTACTAGATGGCAGGACAAAAAAGAGCTGTAAACAGCCTGGGTTTGCTCACCCACATGTGCAGGCTCTTTTGTCAGAAGGGGACCATTGTCTTGGGGACAGGGGACCGGAGAAAGCCCTTGTGGTGCAGGGTCGACATGGGGTAGAGAACAATGATAGCAGCCGCCAGATGCGCGCTCTCTCTGGGCCCTGCCCCCCAGACAAGGAAACACTGAACGAAGTTCTGGAATGGCATTGGTGGCACGGAGGGCGTGGGGGGTGCTTGTCTCCTCCTGGGCCCCCAGGCCACCTCTCAGGCCGAGGGAGCGGCGGTCCGTCCCCTGGGCCCAGGGCAAAGGGCCCCGGGGAGGCTGACCTCAGCCCCAACTCTGTGTGCAGGGCATCCAGGGCAGAGCAGATGGGCCCTTCCCGCCCCGTCCCCAAAAGCCCATCTGCCTTTGACAAAACCAAAAAATAAATAGTGTGTATTTTTCACGCCACCTGGATTTCCTGGCCCCGCGACCAGGGGCGCAAGCCCTCCTCCTCTCTACGCCACACCCCGGTGCCCATGCCGAGGGCGCTCTCCGCCTGACCAGGGGCCAGCAGCAGCACAGCGAGGGTCTCTGGCCGTGTGCCCCTTGGCAGCAGGCCCTCCAGGGTCCCGGTTGAGGGGCCGGCTCGGCCCTTTGGTCCACCTTGTTCATTAAAATTAAAAGAAGGAAAAAAAGGCTCCACTTGGTGACTTGGGTCTGTAGAGGTCTCTGCTTCAACCCTCTGTCATTCTGTCCATCCTGCAAGGCATCGTGCAGGCCAGATCTGGAGGCTGGACCCAGCCACACTCGCCGGTCACTGCAGTTTCGTCCCCAGCTTACGTTGTCTGTTCCTGCAAAGTGGGGGATGGGGGTCAAATGTGAGGAGGATTCCGGGGCGGGGGGCGGGAGGGGGCGGGGTCAAATGAGGGGACTCCTGGCACTCAGTGACCCATGCCCTCAGCTGTCCCCTCCCTATCCACGGTCCCATCAAAATGGGTGAATGCCCACCCCGGTAGCCCCAGTGATTGACTCAAGCTGGGCTGATCAGAGCTGCTGCCCTAGCACCTGGGATTTGGACCCTAGAGAGGATCGGTGTCTCTGGCCCGGGACTGTGTCCCAGACATCTCGGCTCTGGAGTTCAGGAACAGAGCCAGGAGACTGCGGCAGAGGTGGGGCCCAGGACGAGAGACCTGAAGCCAGAGGGACCTGGCTGGAATCCAACTAATTATGGGGATGGCAGATAAGCCAGCACAAGCAGGGCTCTGTTATCAACAACTGAAACAGACAAAAGATAGCGGGTTCTCCACCTGGAAGCGCGTAAGCAAAGACAGAAGGACCGATGGATGTTATACAGGGGACTTGAGTTATCTGGTTGGAGGAAGGACTATATCCATGATGGGCCCAGCCACCTGGGGGAAGCAGGGATAGCGTCCCCCATCTTCTAACGGGGCTCATTGAGGCTCAGAAAGGAGAATGAATGGGCTTGACTAGAGTCCCACATAACTTTCAGAAAATGGGGGCGCCTGGGTGGCTCAGTCAGTTGAGCGTCCGACTTTGGCTCAGGTCATGATCTCGCGGTTTGTGAGTACAAGACCCGCGTGAGGCTCGCTGCTGTCAACACAGTGGCCACTTCCGAGCCTCTGTCCCTCTCTCTCTCTCTCTCACACTCCCCTCCGCTGCTCACAGTCTCTCAAAATTAAAGTTAAAAAAATTTTTTTTTTAATTCAGAAGACGAACCATGCCCACCAGACAGATCCTGCATGATGTGGCCCCAGGGACCACATCCCCTGTCCCTGTCCCCTCATTCCCTGAGCTCCAGCCACATCGGCCTCTGTCTATTTGGAAGACTCACCAAGTGTCATCCTGCCTCAGAAGCTTTTCGGGTGCTGTTCCCTCAGGATCTTGTCACGGGCTCTCAGGCCCAGGGCACCAATCACACAGGTGCTTCATTCCTCCTGTCCCCCCTGCTTGCCGTGACCATCTCGCTCTGTGCTACCCAACAGCCCGGCACAGAGCAGGTGCACATGGAAATTTTGGTTGATGAAGGCAGGTGGCGGCCAGCCAGGTGGGGTGGGGCTGGGCCAGGAGGGGCCCTTCCACCAGTAATGGGATTGCCTGCCCTAACCCCCTCAAATCCCCTTTCCTCATGGATCCAGGACTTTACCCTTAAGCTCATTAGGATAATTTGGACCACGATGCACCAGACAGATTTCTCGGATGCCGCGACACCCTGCCCCAGCCTGCCCCCGGGCTCCTCTCGCCAGCATCCCCCAGGAAACCTCCCAGGCTTACTCTGGAGCCTGGCCTCACCTCAGCTTCCCTTCTGAGCCTGGGGAGAAACCAGGCGTTCCTCAGCCCAGCTGACACCCCACCCAGGATTTGGGGTGAGTGGACAAGGACAGTCGAGTCAGGAGGCTCCAGAGCCCAGCTTTGCTCCCACTTGCTATGCATCCACGGGCAGCCCCTAACTTCCTATGCCTCGGTTTACCCATCTGTAGGAAAGTGTCTGGACTAAATGACCCCCAGGGGCATCCACATTCGGCAACGTTGAGAATCTCGGCTGCCCAGCTGTCTGGTTCCGAACTGCAGAGACTACAAGCACAGCTCTGGGCCAGACGGCCTGGGTTTCTTGCCAAGCTCCCCCATCCACCATCTGCAAATCCCCAGTCAAGTGACTCCTCCTCTCTTCCTTTGAGCCTCCGTTTCTCCTCCGTAAAGTGGGCCCCAAGGGAGGTTCAATGAGGTAGTACAAGAAAAGTGCTCAGGCAAGTGCCTGGCTATTGGGGAGCCCTCCGAAACAGGGGGCCCCACTGAGTCAGGACCCAGTGACTGCTGTCCCCTGACTCACCTGGCTTCTGCCCGGGTTACCGTGTACTCAAACCAGAGTACGTTGGGAATGAGGCTCGTGTCTCGGATGAGGAAGAACTCAGAGATAGGCCTGGAGAGACAGACACCCAGAAAGCCAGGACCGCATCAGGACGTGAGCCTATCACCAAACCAGACTCCCCCGCCAGTGCCTGGGGCTGGTGATGCACCCTCCCCCCACTGCTCAGAGAGCCTTTGCCTGGCCTGTGACCCAGCTGCTGAGAGACCCAGACATGTCGCCAGTGTGACACTCGGGCAGAGGCACTGCCCCACGGTGTGCATAGCCCAGTAGGCCTCAGGCTGCTTCCTAAGTCCTTGAGAGCCTAGTTGAGGACAGAAAATGGTACCCTGGCTTCTGGGCTTGAGAAAAACCCTGGGGGAGGAGGATGCCAGGCAAGCAGGGCCTGCAGCCCATGCCCACCAGACGCGGGGACGCTAGGGCCCTCCCAGGGGGCCCGAGGCTGGGGGCAGAGGCGGGTGGGGCAGCCACAAGGCCAGGAGGCAGTTACCAGGCTGCTATCCTAGGGAACAGCGGGGTGAGGACCTCCTGGGTGAAGACGAACCAGGCGATGGCCATGAGGCTCCCAGCAACGCCCCCATAGAGCACCTGGCTCCAGGTGTGATACAGCAGGTAGACCCTGGGCCAAGGACAGAGGGAAGTTCATGAAAGCCAGCCGGCCACAGGCCTGCACGATCTCCCAGCCCGAGTGCCGGCTTCCCAGGGACCTATGCGTGCACACGGCAGGGACGCACGCAGATGGGACAGACTCCTGTGACTACACAGCCTCCAAGCTATTTCCAGAAGGAGGCAGGGGGTTGGACCCCAATGGCTGCTCCCCCAACCACACAACTGAAGGGCTGGTTCGGCTGGGATCTGCCTTCTGTTCAGCCTTCGGCTCTGAGTTTGTCTCCAAGAAGCTCCTCTGGGACACTGGGAACAGATGGCTGATGTGTGCAGGTGTCCCCAGGACCTTGGGCTCAGCCCAGAGGAGAGAGCATGGACTGGGCTAGAAGGGGAAGCCGGAGTCCTAGCCCTTTAAAACAAGGGGCCTGGGACCCCCTTCCCAGCGCTGCTCTACAGGCTGTGGGACTCCGGTCCACACGGAGGTCCAACAGGGACCACAAATCCAGCCAGATCCCAGTGGGCGGGGTGGGGGTGGGGGTGGTAGGGGCTCTCCCTCGCTCCATACCTGCTATAGGAGACTAGAAAGGCCGCGGTGAGAAGACCCAGGGAGAGCACGTGCCTCCACAGCAAGTCCAGGAACCTGGCGTTGTTTGTTTGGTGCATTCTAGGAAAACAGGCCCATCAGGTGGCCTCAGCCCACAGCCTGGAGCCCAGGCCTCCCAAACAGCCCCCAGCCCTCTCCAAATACTGCTTGGACATGTCTTCCTTGGTGGCAGCTCCTCCCACCCCTGGCAGAGGCCAAGCCCCAAGGGTGTCCGAAGGGCTGAGAGTGAGTTCCTGGCAGAGCCCAGCCTGGGCCAGTTCAAGGCCACCCCGGCCAGAGCAGAAGCTTACCTTAAATACAGGAAAAGGAAGGAATAGACGGAGAAGAACCACATGAACTGGGAATGGCTGGAGGGCATCCCGTACTTGGTGCCCACTGCCTCGTGGGGGCCTGGGAGAACAGAGCAGGATGGAAGGATGTAGGCGTCGCGGTAGCATCCTGACCTGGGCACCCCCAGACCCCACGGCCCAGGCCCTACCTCCACAGGGCCGTGGCTCCTGGATGACGTGTTTGATCAGCCAGTTGACCCCCTCGTTCAGTGCCAGGCCCCCGAGGAATGAGATCTGCCAGGAAGATATGTGGTCAGCTGGGCCTCTGTGCCTACTAGCCACCACCCAGGCCCAGAGACTGTGGCATCTGATCGAGCCTCCCAGCCCAACCAGTAAACAACCCAGAAGGTGAAGGCAGGGAAAGCAAAGTAGCTGGGATTAAACGGTGCAGAGCCCCTCCTCCCTGGCGTGGGGGCAGCGGACGGCTGGGCAGGGCCGGACTCACTCACCGTGTGCAGTTCCCGCTTGAATATGATGAGGGTCACAAAACCAACAATGACAAATACAGGGCTGAGGCTCAGGTAGGCAAGGAGGTGGCCAGAGAGATCACCTGGGGGGGAGGGGGAGGTTGGGGCAGACAGGGAGAACAGGATGAGCCACGCACAGTAGTCAGAAAAGGGGCCAGCACCCAGCAAGTCAAGTGAGGTCTGAGCCAGAAAAGAGGCCCCAGGAGGGCCCAGAGGGCAGGACCAGGCAGCCATGGACGCCTCAGTCAACCAGGGTACCATACCAACTCAGTCATGGGCACAAGCCCTAATGTGCATGGTGTAAAGCAGGTGCTTCACTGGCCCCATTCTGTGGATGAACAAACTGGGACCCATATGGGTTGCGTGACTTGCCTGGAGTCGCACAGTGAGAAAGCAATGAGGTCTGGACTAAAATCCTAGCCTCGGGCCTGGTCCAGGTAGTAAACCCACCACCCAAAGCAGGAATTTGAACCCAGCCGGGTCTGAGCTAAGAGGCCAGGCCCCGTATCCCAAGGCTGCCTGGCAGGCATACAAGGGCCTCTGGAACACAGTGCCGTGCTGGGGCTGCGCCAGCCTTGTCCTGGGCCTCCAGGGGAACCTGATCGTCTCTGGACCCTGCAGGCTCCCGACAGGGACCAAGTGAGGAGAGGGGCGAGGCTGCTTTGGCCAATATGGCAGCCTCTCCACTGGCAAAAAACTGGCACCTCCTACCCGCTTTTCACCCTGCTAACGGGCCTGGAAAGGAGGCCATGCAAGGATCAGGAACCCTTTTGAGAGCTGAGGACACTGAAACCAAGAGACAAGAGCCACTTTCCCCTTTGGTTAACGGCAGAGCTGACAGTGAGTCCAAAGGCTGCCCTCATCATCAGAGATTGGACGCTGCGTGGCTACTCTGGGGTCAAAGGGCATGCATGGGGCTCATGGAGCAGTTCCTGTGGCAGTGAAAAGGGGATATTAGCACCCACATCTTACAGCTGTGTGAGCTTTGATGCGGCCAGGCCTGTGAGACACCCAGCTCAGCCCCTGGCACCCCGGACACTTCCATGTTGGGAGAACCCAGCAGGGGAAATGGTCCACACCACCAGCCTGGCTTCACACAGGCAGCAGGAAGGTGCCCACGCAGGGCTGAGGTCAGAGTCCAGGTTGAAGAGATAGATGCTCCCACACCTGGCCTCACTCACATCTATCCACGGTAGGACTGGCTTGGAACTGGCATGGGGGTGGGGGATAGGCCAGCAACCTGGGTCAAAGGCTAGTGCTGCCCCAAGCCCACTAGGTGACACTGGGTGAGGCCCTCCCCTTTTCTAGGCCTTTGTCTCCTCCCTCATCTACCTGATGGCCTGGTCCCTTCCAGCTCTGAGACTCTGGGTCTCTTGGCTACCCAGCTGATGCCTGGCCTGTCCCACAGCCGATGCTACCCTTGGACCCTCCCGCAGGTGCTGTAGAGACTCTGGCCTCACCACTCTGATCTAAGCCCCTCCATGGTTCCCTCTGCCCTTGGGATGAACCCCATCTCAGCTCAGCTCATCAGGCCCTGCAGTCCTCCCACCTCTGCCACAGTTCCCAGGACAGAACTCTAGTTCCCTGAATGATCCTGGCCCTGTCCCACTTCTGGACCTTTGCACACACAGGCTCCCCCAATCAAGATGCTGCCTGGGTTAATGCAACAGAAATTAAGTACCCACCACAGCTGCAAAAAAAAAAAAAAAAAAGAGAGAGAGAGAGAGACGTTCCTGCCATTGCAGAGCTCTAAGTCTGTGGGGGAATCTGTAACCAGGGCATCGCTTATGATGCACTCGTTAGTATAGATATGGGGCCAGTGTTTCTCCCTCTACACGGTAGGCTCCAGGAGAGCAGGACGGGGTCTCTACACCCTGCTCAATCCCCCAAGCCCAGTACAGCATCTGGCACTTAAGTAGGCTCAAAACTGATGCTAAACGAGTAGAGAAGGGGTGAAGGAAGCAAGGATCAGTGTGATGAGGGCACGAAAGGGGCTACAGAGGACTCAGCAGAGGACTAGACCTCAGAGAAGGCCCCCAGATTCAGCCAGGTCCCTCCTCCAGACACCCACAGTCCCTGCAAAGGGTCCCTCGTCACAGCCTGTGTCGTGCCGCTCATGAACACCAGGTTCCTTCTTCTCATTTGTGAGCAGAGAAGCTAATCAGAGGCCACGGAGGGGAAATAATGAAGGTACTAAGGCTTAGGCAAGTTCCTTCCCCTCTCCAGGCCTCAGTTTCCCTCATGTAAAGTGGGTTTTCTTCACAGTCCATAGCGCAGGGGGCATATGGGCCTGTTCATCGTTCTAAACGCAGAGCTAGCTCAGGACCTAGCACCCAGGAGGTGCTCAGCAAATACCAGCTGAATGAATGGTGGGCATTAATGGTGGGTGGGTGGGTGGGCAGGTACAGTCCAGTGCCTGGCAGGGCTGCCCTGCCCCCAGTATAACCCAGCATACTTAGGGTCAAAGTTCCCTGGCATCCAGCCCTGGGGCCCTCAGCAGGGTCAGGTTCTCACATCTCTGCACCAGAGAGAAGCGTGAGTAGACCCCCCCCACCCCCCGTCCTGGGGCAAATCAGGGCTCCATGAGGGGCCCCCAGCCTCACCCAATACCCAATCATCCTACCCAGGGAGGGTGGGTTGGCCCTGAGGGTCCTGGGAAGACAATATTAACTGCAGTTCCACGCTGAATGCTCATTGTGTCCCAGGCATGGCACTCAGCATTTCTCACACCTCGTGTTGTTTCTCACATCGCCACTAGAAGGAACGCACTGTGATCAGTCCCACTTTAGAGATGAACTGACTGAGGCACAGAGAGGCGAAGTCACTTGCACCAAGCCTCAGCCCGAACTTGAGCCCAGATACCTCTGATCCTAAGGCCCAAGCTCTACACCGCTCTACTGGCCTCCAGAACGGTCGCTAAAGGACCTCTCGGCTGGAAAACACAGCACTTCTAGAGATGCATCTGATTGGGAAACTCCAGAAATCAGATCCCAGGGGCCGCCTGTCCCCTCCTCCGGTTCCCTCTGTCGCGGAGCAGGGCCCTGCTCAGGGCGTGGCACAAGTACTCAAACAACGAAAAGCTTCCCGGCCTCGGTTTGCACACTCCCAGCAATGGGGAGCTTTTTGCAGCCCCAAAGCGCTGTTTGAAGGAAACAGGCACTCCCTGCACGCAGACGAGGGAGTCTGGCTTCTCTGATTCCAGGGAGGGCAGGGAAGAAGGACCCAAGTCCAGGCCAGTCATCCTTCCCCGCCTCACGCGGACCCCCAGCCCCATTACAGCCCACCCACGTCCCGGGACCCGGGGGAGCGGCCCGACGGCGCAGCCGCAGAGTGCGCGAGCGAGCCGCTCACAATTTCGCCCAGCTCATCGCCGCACCACTGCGCCTGCGCGGCGCGCGCGCCGGCCGAACCCCTCCATGGCTCACTATTTGACAGTTCCCACCTCGGTCCCCCGGCGCCCCCTCCGCGGGCTCGCGCCGGCCGGAGCGCCCGGGGCTGATGACCCGGCCCCAGGAAGGCGTCCTGCAAGGCGGGACCGCCTTTTACCTGTAGGATATTCGACGTGGGTGAGGGTCACCGGCCGCCATGAAGCGGGGAGCGAGCACTGTCCGTCCGCTGCCATCTTACCCGGAGACCGGGCTTCGCCGAGCAGCCAATGGGGAGCCAGGGGGGCGGTGGTCCTGACCTATCACGCCGGGGAGGCGCCGCGTGCCCAATCGGAGGCCGATACAGGTACCGGCGCAGCCATTTAGCGTGCCGGCCCTGAGGCTGACCCGAGTGGCGAATCAGAGAGCCGGGCCCCGGAGCATGCGAGCCGACCGAGCCGGCGTCCAATCCAGGGCGAGCACAGGTAGGAGCCTGGCCAATCAGAGAAGAGGAGGGTTCCAGCACACAACAGAAAGGAGAACAGCCAATCATAAAGTGAAGCGGGCTCACGATGTGAGCAGGACGGGCCAATCAGGCTCTAGCTTGGGGGGCGTGTTGAACTTTGGTGGGAGCTTTGGTTTGTCTGCAGAGGCTTCCCCTGCACCCCAAGCCCGGCCGAGTTTGGCGGGCGCTGGGCTCCCGTAAGAAGACATACTCGAAGCGGGGAAGCAGCCTCGGCACGTTGGGGTCAGAGCCGATCCACTTTTGCTTATGAGTAAACTGAGGCCAAAAACCCAGAAGGGACTTCTTTTTCTCTGTTTACTGGCCGGCGGCACTTCTGTTAAAAGTGTGTGGGGTGGAGGAGGGGACCCGCGGGGGCGGGGCGCACACTCGGCGCCCTAAATGCTTTACAGAACGGAAGCTTAACTGATGCTCGGCGAGGATGTTGAAGTGAAGTTGAGAAAGACTCCTTTCTTTCATTCCATTAGTAAAGATGCTTTGATTCAGTTACGTTTATTTTGCTTTAGGCATCTTGAGAGCATTTTTTTTTTTTTTTAACGTTTATTTATTTTTCAGACAGAGAGAGACACAGCATGAACGGGGAAGGGGCAGAGAGAGAGGGAAACACAGAATCTGAAGCAGGCTCCAGGCTCTGAGCCATCAGCCCAGAGCCCGACGCGGGGCTCGAACCCGCGGACCGCGAGATCGTGACCTGAGCGAAGTCGGACGCTTAACCGACTGAGCCACCCAGGCGCCCCTTGAGAGCATTTTAAACAAGAGGCCGGTTTTCCAGCTACAGCTTAGTTTCCCGGAAACATTCCTCTCCATGGCCACAAGGCACTGCGTAAACAGCCACACCTTGCCACCCACCTTTCCGTCTCCTGTCCCCACAGTCTCTACGGTTAGATTGAATTACTCAGGCCAAGCAAGATGCCCGGCCCTTCTTGTCTTCTGGCCTTAGTACAGGCTGTTGTGCTACCTGGAAAGCATCACCCCTTCTGCCCCACTTTGCCTAGCCAAGTCTGGCTCAGGTGTCTGTTCTCACTTAGAAGTTTCCGTGGCCAGGTGAGAGGCCCGCACGGGGTTCACAGTCGCAGCCCCTCTTCTCCCTCAGCACTGGACCATTATTGGTCTTGTCTGTCTTCCAGGAAGCAATGATTCTCTGACTTCATGCAGCACCAAGATCAGCTTGTAGAAATGCAGATTTCTGGGTCCCACTGGGGCCTGGGTTGATCCAGACTCCTGGGCTGGAGTCTTGGAGTCTGCATTCCTGTGTACTCTGGGGGCCCTGATGTAAGTACGTCTAGCCACACGTGGAGAAGTCTGGGCAACTTGAAGACAGGGCCTGTTACGGATTTGAGCCTGGCCCAGACCAGTGCTAGAAGAAATGCTTGATAAATAGCATAAGACCTTGTGAGAAGAATAAAGCTGAGGGTTCCACCGACCAGAGGGGCTCAGTCTGCCACAACCATGCGAGCCACAACCATGAGCTGAGCTGGGCTGAGTCCCGACAGGATGGTGACTCCACCCACCAGCAAGCCATGAGGGCCCACAGATGCTCTCAAGTGTACTCAGCTCCCATACGGCCCAGCCTGAGTTGGTCTGGGTCAGCTGGCCCCATCTCCCTGTCACCTGCCCTCCACTCCCTCAGGCACTGCCATTATTAGCCTGTGAGAAGCAGGAGGTGTGAGGAGTGGGCTGTGAGTTTCCCAGAATAATTCTCTGGCGCAGGACAGCCATCCCGAGCCTGGCTGCTTTGCCCCTGCCTGGTTGGCAGCCATTTCACTGATGAGCAAATAGGGCTAAAGACGCAAAGCCCCTGAAACCCAGACCTATCTGACTCCAGAGTCCTCTTGCCTCAGGGAGAGTGTTCTGGAGGAAGTGACAAAGAGGAGGAACTCTAAATTGAGAGGGAGTTGTCCAGAGTGGGATTTTCCTGGCAGAGGGAACAGTATCAGCAACTGTCCTGACCCCACAGTGTGGCTGGATGGAATGGGCAAAAGAGAGGGAGGGGGCAGGTGCTGGGGGAGGGGGACGGGCAGGGGCGTGGCCACCTAAAACTCTGCAGATTACCACCGATGGTGAGGACAGAAGAGAGCTCTGAAGGATGGGTTGGTTATTTGATTGGGCTTTGCTTCTTTAAAAAATTTTAAAAATTAGGGGTGCTTGCATGAATCAGTCGGTTGTGTGTCCGACTTCAGCTCAGGTCATGATCTTGAGGTTTGTGGGTTCGAGCCCCACATCAGGCTCTGTGCTGACAGCTCAGAGCCTGGAGCCTGCTTCAGATTCCAGATTCTGTGTCTCCCTCTCTCTCTCTCTGTCTCTGCCCCCCCCCCCAAACATAAACATTAAAAAAAAATTTTTAATACAATGTAACATTCATATAGGAGATTCCGAGAATTGAACGTGTACAGCTTGATGAAGTCCCACCAACTAAGCACATTTGTGTAAGCAGCCCACAGATCAAGAACCAGGGCTCTGGGAGACCCTGACACCCTGTCTAGTCACTCCAGGGTGACACCACACATTAGGTTGGTCTGAATTTTGTGTGTTTTTTTTTAAATTTTTTAATGTTTATTTATTTTTGACAGAGAGAAAGAGAGAGAGAGAGAGAGACTGAGCGGGGAAAGGGCAGAGAGAGAGGGAGACACAGAATCTGAAGCAGGCTCCAGGCTCTGAGCCGTCGGCACAGAGCCCGACACGGGGCTCGAACCCAGGGACCGCGAGATCATGACCCGAGCCGAAGCTGGACACTTTACCGACTGAGCCACCCAGGCGCCCCTGAATTTTGTACTTTCTATAAGCAGGATCCTACAGTAGGTACTTTTTGCAAGGGGCTTCCTTCACTAGCATTGCATTGGTGAGCTGTATCCATGCTGTAGCCTCTAGTTATGAGTTGTTCACTCTTGCCGAGCGGCATTCCATGATGTGAACACCCCACAGTTCCTTTTCCATTCGACTCTCGATGGACACTTGTGGGGGGGGGGGGTCAGGTTTGGGGAGTTACGAGTAGTGCTGCTCAGAACATCCTTGTGCATATCTTTGCCGCGCCAGAGGACGCATTTCTGACGGAGACGTGCGCGGGCGTCGTGCCAGGGTCCCGGAGACGGCGGAGATGGTGGGTCCAGCTGCTGTGTGGACGAGAGGCTGGGCGGTGTGGATGTGCACGTTGCAGGGAGGCTCCCGGGAGGCTGCAGGAGCCACCCGCCTCCTCCCTGAGCTGAGGGGTGGACCAGTGAGGCCCCCGGTATCGCCCCCAACAAACCGGAAGGTGCTCCACTCTTGGTCGCTTGCACTAACTTCACTACAGCCTGCAAAGCAGCTCGGAATGCGCCCAGAATATAGCTGAGGACAGTGAGGCTCTTGAGTGTCACACACACCCCCCCCCCCCAGCCCCCATTGGCCAGGTCACCGGGCTAGTGTGTCAGAGCCAGGACTCAAACCCAGGTCTGTCTGCTCGGCAGGCCCAGGTTTGGAACCGGCCTGCATCCGATGAGCCCAACTTCCGGCTTCCTGCTCCCACTTGCCGGGAGGAGTCCTCAGGGGAGTCCTGAGACCCAGGCTCTTCCAGAGTCCCCAGGCGTCCCAGGCAGGACTGGTCTTTCGTCTGGCAGGGAGCTCACAGGGCAGTCCTCAGAGGCACAAAGTCCAACTCTGCGCCGTACCCCAGCCGCACTGGTTCCTGCTCAGAGTCCTTTAGGAACCTCCCCATCTCTGGGCCTGCTCCCCAAAATGTGCTGCTGCCCTCTAGATTAGAGGTTCATCCGTTCACTTCAGAAACCCAGTTCTCAGGCAGTGCCAGACCAGGAATGGGCACATCAGGGATGAAGAATGAACACAACCAGTGGGGCGCCGCCCTCAGGAAACTCATTCCAATGAAAGTCTATGGAACTCCTGGACCCCGAAGATGCCAGTTAGAAAGACAGATGGTCTCGGGGCACCTGGCTGGCTCAGTCGATAGAGCGTGCAGCTCTTGATCTTGGTGTCGTGGGCTCAAGCCCCACGTGTGGCATAGAGTTTACTTAAAAAGAGGCGGGGGAGGCGCCTGGGTGGCTCAGTTGATTAAGCATCTGACTCTTGATTTCAGCTCAGGTCATGATCTCACAGTTCGTGGGTTAGAGACCCACGTGGGGCTCTGGGCTGACAGCATGGAAGCCTGCTTGGGATTCTCTCTCCCTCGCTCTCTGCCCCTCCCCGACTCGCGCAAGCTCTCTCTCTACAATAAACAAACAAACAAACAAACAAAAAAAGAGTACCTTTCCAATAACCTACCGATGTCTGACTGCCGTGGAAACGTCTACAGATCTGGCAGGCTTAGGTCTGGTCCATTCCCACCTGCTCCAGCCTTTTGCACTGGCTCTCACGGGCTCAGCCGTCTACATGACTAAACCTGAGCCTGCCCCCTGCCCCCGACAGCTGGTCCAACACCCGTCTTACGGACATGGACACAGGGGCCCAGAGAGAAGTGACCTTAGCTAGATGCTGCCTGAGCTGGATCCAGGCTGTCCCTCACCAGTGGCCTTAAGCACTGTGCTGACCACTCCCCCACCTCACCCCCAACCCTAGGGGCCCTCCCTGTCTGAGGGACCCATCCACGCTGCCGGGTTGCCAAGTGGCCTCAGAGGGGCTCGCCAGGCTTCCCTCGGCCTTTGCCCTCCCGGAAACTCCACCAACTGCACCCCAAGGAGCGAGTCCCCAGCGATGGCCCAGGAAGCAAATGGACCCATCAGCATGGCAACGTGGAAGGACATTGTTTAATAAACCATTTATTTGACTTGAGGTCGATGCACACACGCTCTACCATACAAAAGTTGGAAGCTGCAACAAATCAAGTGCCAGAGGCAGTGCATGGACGTGTAAACAAAGACAAATGAAAACACTACTCTGAGTGATCTGGGAGCAAACCAGAGTAGCTGGGGGGGGGGGGGGGGGGGGCCAGGCTCAAGATGACATTCAGAGTGCAGGGGAAGTGCAAATGAACGGAATGTGGGGCTGGAGGGGAGGAGGGTCCCCCCGGGCCTTTCCATGCAGGAGGCTGCTCCTTCCTGGACACCAGCCTCAGAGAGGGGGGGGTTGGGGCCAGAGCCCTGGCTCAACACAGGGTCCTCCAGTCTGGGGGAGCAGGAGTGAGCGTGCAGGGAGGTGATGGGCCGGACCCGCACCACCCCTCTCCATTTCCCTTCTCTCTCCCTCCCAGGACCCCTTTGCCATTCGGGGGAGAGGGGCCCTGGTCTGAGGAGCCAGTCCTCCGGGGTACGGAGAACAAGGAGGAAGAACTCGGTTTCTCTGGGAGGCCTCTCAGCCTGAAAGGGGCAGAATCACAAAATAAAGTGTTAAGGCAATAAATAAAACATCCCACCTCCGGTGAAAACACTGAGTGAAGTCAGTCTGCAGGGCTCACAGCACCCTGCGGATGTGGGGACAAGGTGGGGACGGCTGGAGGACCAGCCGATGCACAGCTGGAGCGTTTGTGCGTCGAGCCAACGGCAAAGCGCCCGGCAAAGTTTCTTGTCTTAATGAGGGCAGGGGAGCCAGTCCAGCCCTGTCCATCCTCTGACCCGCCCGATGTGGTCCCTGGGCCTGCCCCCGACGGCAGCACAGGTGACAGGCCTGCGATGAACCCTGGGCAGCCTCCAGCTCAGCCCTAGCACCACCCAGGGGGGTTCCAGGCTCACAGAGGCAGGTGGGTGGGGCGGGAGGACCAGCCCCACCTGTTCCATCTTTGGTGGTGGCAAAGGGGAAGAGAAGTGACAGTCTTTGGCAGGACGAGGGAATGTCAGAGGACAGCATCCTGGTTTCCTGCTTGGGTTTGCCAAGGGCCCAGTCCCTGCCCAGGCGTGAGCACAAGGAAAGCAGACCCACCCCGTCCCGCCCTTGGATGGTCCAGGCCTGCCACCCGTCTAAGGTACCCCCCCCACACCAGGCACTCTGTGGCCCCCACCCTCCCAATCTGGAGCTGCGAAGTCTCTAGGGTGGTGGCAGGGGTGGGGGCCAGCAGGCACCGGGCACCGAGAGACGGTCTAAAGCCCAGGTCCCTTCTAGCTCAGGCCTCCCGTGGCCTTCGCCAGAGCCCCAGCACCCCGTCCTCCACCTCTACCTTCCCAGCCCCGTCGTCAGCAGCCCTCCGGCTCTGCCTGTCCCACCCCTCCTCACAACGAGGTCTCTCTCTGACCACCTTCCTCTCCCTCAGGCCCCACAAGCCGCCGGTCCAGCTGCTGCTTTGCCCAGGGACGGCTGAGGGCAGTCAGGCAGGCCCCCAGGGCTCCAACCCTCTCCAAGGAAGTTTGCAGGGATTCCCAGATGATCAGGCCACCAAAGCCCGGGCTCTGCCGACGCTGACAGCCAGGGACACCCAGGCCCTTCGACACCAACCCTAAGGAGGGGAGGAGACGGCCCTTTCGCTGCCTTCGCCATGTGGACAAGACCCAGGCGGCACCCGCCACTACTGGAGCAACTCCGGGGGGCCGTTCTCTCGGGGCAGCGCCCCGTTCAGGCCAATGCTGCTGGCCACCGGCGCCCCCAGGTAGCCAAGCAGGATCTCGCTGCGGCGCCGGGACAGCCGCAGGATGTCGTCTGCCAGCGCCGGCACCGAAGTGTAGCGCACGTTGTCCAGGTCAAACATGTCCCTCAGGTACTGCACGATCTGGTGCTGGGGGGAGGGCTGGCGTTGGGCCTCGGCCACGGCCCCTGCCCCCCTGCCCCCCTGCCCCCCGCACTGACATCCTCCGGACCACCCAAAGCCCCTTGACCCTCCCCCAACCCGTCCACAGGCTCCCGCCCTCCTGGTGCTTCCTCCGGACCCACGTCGGCCAGGCTCCCCCCAGGCACCCCCGCTCACCCCTTCTCGGGGAGCAGCCCAGGCAGGCCACGCACTCCGTTTACCTTGAAGAAAGCACAGACTTCAGCGAGCTGGGGTTTGGGTCCGAGGAAGCCAAAGGCTAGGACGGGGCTTACGTGCTCCGATACGGAGTAGAAATGGGAGATGAAGCCATCAGGCACCTGCAAAAGTGGTGAGGCTGAGGGCTGGGACGCGGCCAAGCTGGTTGGGGGGGGGGGGGGGAGGGCATATCAAGAGCTGGGCTTTGGGGGCCTGGCTCAGTCACGTGCTCGCTGGGTGACGCCGGGCAAGTGACAGGGGCTTTCACCTCTGCAGAATGGGGGGGTAACCTTGGGGCTGCTGTGAGGACTACACGAGGAAGGGGGCGGGCTGGGCTCCGCACCAGAAGTGCCCAGAGTACTCGGCAGTGGCAGCTGGTATCAGCTGGGCAGCAGGGCCTGGCTGGCAGAGGAGAGCCACAGATCACGGCCCAGTCAGAGCGCCAGGCGCTGCCTGGGAGTACAGATACCAGCCGCCTGTGGGTGGGAGGGAGGCGACTCCGCCAGCCACACCCAGACGCCTCGCCACGACGGCCTCCACCCCTCTTGTGGGCCCTTCCTCCCTCAAGGATGCCCTTTCCCCGCGGGCCCTTCAACAGTTTCCGGTGGCCCACGCTGTGCTGGGTCCTGGAGAGCTTAAGCGTACCTATGTGTGCCTTCGAGGTCCCCCTGGGAAAGGGAGAGAGAAAGGGCAGGACAGGTGGCCAGTGCTGTGACAGAAGCCAGAAGGGACGGCAGGGCCTCGGGACTCAACTGGACCTCCTCGCGCGGGGAGGCGGGGGGGGGGGGGGGGGGGGGGGGGGGGGCGGCATTCTTCTGCCCCGCCCCCAGCAGCCCCGCCCCCAGCTCAGGCCATGCGGATTGGTCAGCAGCACTGGGGACCCCGCCCCACCCCGCGAGGGTCACTCACCATCAGCAGCCTCCTCTTCGCTTTCAAGACTGACCAGCAAGCAGTGGCCAGGGCCTAAATCAAAGATGGGATCCCACCCAGGTTTCAGAATGACAGGTCGGGCCTGCAGTCCCTCCCTGATCCCAGCTCTCCCCAACCCAAGCAGGAAGCGGGGGCCTGGTGCCTGAGCTCTGTTGCTTCCTTCCCCTCAACTAGGAACCAGTCACACTTAAATCTGACCTGGACTCTAACCCTTACTGCTGCAGGCCCCTCAACTAGCCGCTGATCTTCCCGGGGTCGCAGTTCCCTTTGCTGTGAAACGGCCATGGCCGAGCACCTCCACCTCATTCAGAGGTCGTGGGGGTCCATGGTCACCGCCTACAAATTACGGGTAGAAGACCAGCCCCAGGCCATGTAGCACAGCTGCCTGAGGGGCCCTGCACTCAACTCTCTCCTGCTGTTCCTTCCTTCTTCCTATGTCTTAACTTGACTTAATAACACGCATTAAAACGGAGCAGAATTCACCACGGGAGACCACAGTGCAGAAGGAAATGCCCCCCACTGCGTGGGTTCTAAACGGGCGCAGAGAACATCAGCCTCCCCTGGGAAGCTGCTCCAGCGCAGATGCTGGTCTGCCCAGCCCACAGCCCCACATCGAGCGGGGGAGGGAAGCCTGCCCGGCAAGGTGACCGCTGCCTGACGGCGGGGGTAGGGGGCCCAGCCTTGGTGCCCAGAGCCAGGGACGGAGGAAAGCAGGGTCCAGGCCAACGCATGGGGTGACGGGAGCGTGTGTGGGATGTGGAGGGCAGCCACCCACCGTCTCCTTGAAGCTGTCTGACAGCCAGCGGTTCCTCAGGACGGCGAGCACCGAGGACGGGGGGTTCTCCAGGTCCTCGAAGGCGTCCATGAGTATGAAGTCCAGCACAATGTCGAAGAAGCTCATGCACACCACCTGTGAGAGGGCAGGGATGCTCTGAAGGCTGCAGGGCCACTGTCCAGACGGGAAGACCGAGTCCAGAGAGGTGTGGGTGTGTGGGGGCCTGGGTGGGAACACACAGGTGAGTGGGCACATCCCTGGGCCGCAATGGGGTACAGCCGGGGCCGTCTCCCCAGCAGCCTGGGCCCGCTGGCAACAGCAACGGAGCCACCTCAGACCCTCAGAATCAAGGCAGAGCTCGGCACAGGCATCCCTTCCCTGCTCAAGGATGTTCGGTGCAAGGGACCCCAGGGTACTGGGGCTCAGCACAAACCAACTCACCCCACGGCCCTCCAGCTCCAGCCGCGTGGTGGCCCAGGTCTCAGGCTGCAGGGCATAGCCCATCATCTCCTCGTAACTCTCCAGGAAGCCTTTGGGGCTCTGTGGGGAGAAGCACAACCCACTCTGGTCATGAGAGAGGCTCTAAGACTCACTTGGACTAGATCACAGGGGCAGGCCTGTGCATGGGGGACGAGCCAAGGCAGGGCTGAGGCCTATCCCCGAGCAGCGGCCGTGGAGGACACCCGGCAAGAAGTGTCCTCTACCCACCGCTACGCGCCTCTGCAGACACCAGGCCACGTCTGGGAGAGGTTCAAGAACAGCGCGCCCCGCCACGTCTCAGACCAGCTCACGACGGAGTACCAGGTGCCTTCCGGGAGATGCGCACGACACCATGAGCTCACTTTGCAAAGATGCGTGAGGACAGGAGGTTGAGTCAAGCAGCCAAACATTCCAATCTGCACGACCCCGGCTGCCACTGGTGAAACGGGAGAACCTGCGGCCCACACTCACGGGCCGATTCTGGGGGAGTCGGGGAGCTCCGGCTTGTTACACAACCAGCCCGGTGCCTGGGCCTAAACGATAAATAGCATACGAGACCTGCTGCTGTCGGCACACAGGACGGGCTCTCCGCTCTCTGGGGCTGTGGGGCGGAGCTGGGGCTGGCGACGCCACGTGCACACGTGGACGTGCATCTACGGACACGGAAGGCTGGGACGCGCCAGGGGCTGTGCTGATAGGGGCCAACTCAGCGAATTCGTGCGGTCTTACGAGGAATGGTCCAGCAGTATACCCACTTTCTAATTAGGAATACCGAGGCTGCGGGAGATCAGTGATGTGCCCAAGAGCCAGGCAGGGTGGAGCTGACACACGACCGCACAGGCAGGTTGCCACCCCTTATAGAGAACTAAGGGTAGAGAAGCCACCAGACAGATGTTCGCCAAAATGTGAACATGTGGAGTTGGGACGGTTTTTCTTTTTGCTGTTATGTATCTGTTGGGTTTTTGTAAAATGAGCATGAGTATTTCTATAATCATTTAAAGAAAAAAATAGAAAAACCCTTTCTATTAAGTTTTAAAGAGAATTTGCTAGGATGGCCTTGACCATGACTTAACCTCCCGAAGCCTCAGTTTCCTCATACGTAAAGGAGGACGATGAAGATAAGGGCTGGCAAAGCATGTCTGACACCATCTCACAAGGTCCCTGGGGCACACCCACTCACACTGGAGAGGGTGCATGTCTCGCCCATGGACACACAGTGACGAAGTGGTCTGACTTCTCAAGTCTGGAGCCTGGGTGCTGTCCACAGGACTGGCACCCTCCCAGCTCTGCCTGCCTGCAACAACCCAACGGGGCTGTGTCGGTTCCCGCTCCAGTCCCAGGGCTCCGCATAGGTGAGCTCCGCTCTCCAGAGTGCTAACCAGCCATTCACCAAACCTACGTCCCGCACCCGAGCGGAGGCAGAAAGAGGAGAGCTGTACTCCTGGGCCTCGCAGGGAGCGGCCACAGAGATCAGGCCGTCTGCTAAGCTCCTGGCACTCACCTTAGCCTCACCTGCCCACCCTTCACTTGTCCGTGTCTTCACTCTCTTGGGAGCCCACAGAGAACAGGCCAAGGCCACAACTGGGGTCAGGCCAACCTGGGTTCAGATGCCCACTCTAGCCTCCCCACACTTAGAGACCCGGACAAGTTCCTCTCCTTCCTCAGGCTCTGTTTCCTCATCTGCTGAGTGGACAGTGTAGTCAGGACTAAAGAAGCTACTAGAGGTAGAGACGTGTCTAAAGCTCAGGGCCCGCTGCCGGGTAAACAGCGGCTGCTGGGAGAATAATTATGCACCCTTATGGAGCACCTGCCCCGTGCCAGGCCCTGGGGCTGGGCACACCTCTGCCGGGACAGCTGTGGTCCTGGCCCTCACGGAGCTCACAGCGTAGTGACAAAGAGCAACCCACAAATGGGGTGCAGGGTGGGTATGCTGGCGGGGTGAGCCCAAGGGCTCTTGGCAGAGTCCTCCTGAGGAGATAGACGGGCCAGCAGGGGCTTAGAAGATGGGGAAGCAAGGAAGAGCAAAGAAGGGGGGGTGAGGGGGGCTTCCAGATGCTGGTATAAGTTCCACCTCCTAACCTCGGTGCTGGGCTTGATCTTTTCATTAAATCCTAGATACCGTTTTTATACCCTCGTGTGTGTATTCAACAGTAAAGTAGTTAACAACAACAGCATCGAGGATCAGTGTTCCAGGTGTTTAGGGACCACCCTGTGCCATATGCGAAGGCCCGGATCAGGGAGAACGTCTGGAAGAGCCTATACGCTAAAAGCCTGAGCCCTTCAGTCTGGACGAGGCCAAGTGTACATGGCAGCCGGTCACAAAACGAAACTCCGTCTGTACCTCAAAGGCAGCGGAAGCGAGGGAGCACGTCAGGCAGTTGGGTAACGAGATCAGAGGCGTGTTTTGGGAACCATTACTCAGACAGTGAGGTGAAAGTCCTAGGGGATGGGGGGAGGCATTTTCAAGGGCTTTGCTCCAACAAGGGACCGATCAACATGACAACTCAGGCAACCTCATTAATAAAGAAATGTGAAGGAGGGGCGCCTGGGTGGCGCAGTCGGTTAAGCGTCCGACTTCAGCCAGGTCACGATCTCGCGGTCCGTGAGTTCGAGCCCCGTGTCAGGCTCTGGGCTGATGGCTCGGAGCCTGGAGCCTGTTTCCGATTCTGTGTCTCCCTCTCTCTCTGCCCCTCCCCCGTTCATGCTCTGTCTCTGTCTGTCCCAAAAATAAATAAAAAACATTAAAAAAAAAAAAAAATTAAAAAAAAAAAGAAATGTGAAGGAATGGATACAACAGATTAAAAGGATCACTGAGACCCAGCATTGGCCAAGACGTAAGGAGACGCACTGTTACACAGCTGGCAGGAGCTTCGGTCATTAAGTTGTTAAGGCGTTTCAGACAGCAAACCGGGAAGCCCTTCTAACTGGGCCCAAGACACGGTATTGCCACATCTGGGTTCTGCCCCACGGAAAACCAAAGGTACCTAAAGAGGTCCGTAACAGACAGACTAGAACAGCAGTGTGACGGGGGAACGTCAGACACAACCGTAATGTCCATCCACTGGAGCACCAGCCGAACCACAGTCAGCCCTCCCGACGGACTACTGCGCAATCAGTAAAAGTAAGCATACCTGCTGACATGGACAGATAGACAAGATACGTTCTTACACAACACAATAAAGCTGCCCAACAGTTTGCAGGGCGCTTTGGAAATTAAACAACCATGTCCAAGGGTTATCAGTCCACGAAACCGAGCAGGAGAAACACCTCGGGCTCTGGCAGGTGGGGCTCACGGAGACCGATGATGGTTTGCATTTTAGAGTCACTAAATTGTGTAAAACCCCGTGATGGTATCATCAGGTGAAAAGCAAGACAGGTCTTTGGGGCGCCTGGGGGGCTCAATCGGTTAAGCGGCCGACTTTAGCTCAGGTCACGATCTCGTGGTCTGTGAGTTCGAGCCCTGAGTCAGGCTCTGTGCTGACAGCTCAGAACCTGGAGCCTGCTTCCGATTCTGTGTCTCCCTCTCTCTCTGCCCCTTCCCTGCTTGCTCTCTGTCTCTCTCAAAAATTAAATAAACAGGGGCGCCTGGGTGGCTCCGTCGGTTGAGCGTCCGACTTCGGCTCAGGTCACGATCTCGCAGTCCGTGAGTTCGAGCCCTGCGTCGGGCTCTGGGCTGATGGCTCGGAGCCTGGAGCCTGCTTCCAATTCTGTGTCTCCCTCTCTCTCTACTCCTCCCCTGCTCGCTGTCTCTCTCAAAAATTAAATAAACATTAAAAAAAAATTTTGTTTTAAAGCAAGATGGGTCCATATTTTTAAAAATTAGTACAGGAGGGGCGCCTGGGTGGCTTTGTCGCTTAAGCGTCTGACTTCGGCTCACGTCATGATCTCGCGGTTTGTGGGTTCGAGCCCCGCGTCAGGCTCGCTGCTGTCAGCTCAGAGCCTGCTTTGGATCTTCTGCAATTCCCCCACACACCCCTCCCCAGCTCACGTGCATGCGTGCTCTCTCTCACTGTCTCAAAAAAAAAAAAAACATTAAAAAAAAAATTAGCCCAGGAAACCTCCCTAAGCCTTTTCCAGGAAACTCCCCTAGAGCCTTCAGGATGAAGTCAAAGTTCCTCAGCTTGATTTCAGATTAGGTTTTGTTTGTTGTTTTTTTTTTTTAACAGGACCAAATAAAAGTTACAAAAATAAAAATAAAAAAGACAAGGTGAGAAGAAAACCTGAAAAAAGCTACCTTCTCGGCCTTGGTCATCAGGCCCGTCACCATCTGCCGGCCAACCTCCCCGAAGAAAAGCTGGTTGCTCTTGTCTTCCAGAAGACCCTAAGGAATGAGGAACAGAGGGGAGCGAGCCGTCGGGCTGGCAGTCCCCCACAGCTGGCGGAGAGGTCAGTATAATGGGCCAGGCAGGTGACTCTGTGCAGAGGAGCCAGGGGCGGGAGCAGGCCTGACAGACCTTCCTGACTGTCCCCAGCCCCGGCTTCATCCTCCCCAGGCGTCCCCGACACCCACCTCGAAGGCTTGCCGCACACAATGCAGCTTGGCCAGAAAGTCCTGGTCACTGTAGCAGCCCAGCAGCTCAGTCCTGTGGGGAAGCACACACAGTCACACCCTCTGGGCCCCGTCCAGCGACGCCCCTGTGAGGTCGGGGTGGAGCCGTGCGTGGCCCCGCCTCAGCCAGGTAGCGTGACTTTGGCCAAGTGCCTGCCCTCCTCTAGGGCTCGGCTGCCCCCAAACCAAAGGAAGAGGCTGACTAGCTGGTCTCTGAGGACATGTCCTCAGGAGCACTGAGTACAGCTGGCCGGTCTGGACACTGGGAGTCGGGCCGACCTTGGCCTCCTTCAGGCCCCAGCCAGCAAAGGACCCTCACTGGCAGGGGCCTGGAATGGCCAAGCAGGTCCCAGCTGGCAGAGTGCCAGGACAGGGGGCTCCCGCCCATTCTGGCTACCCTCATGCACCTCGCTAAGGCTTCAACCAGGCTTTCCAGCCATGTTCAGTCAGTGAACTTTTTAAAGTTTATTTATTTTGAGAGAGAGAGAGAGAGAAAAAGAGAGAGAGACAGTGTGTGCGTGCACACGTGCGCAAGCACAGGGAAGGGGCGGAGAGTGAGGGAGAGACAATCCCAAGCAGGGGATTCGAACTCACGAACAGTGAGCCGAAATCCAGAGTCGGAAGCTTAACCAACTGAGCCCCCAGGTGCCCCCCAGTCAGTGAACTTCAAATGCACATGCTAGGGGCGCCTGGGTGGCTCAGTCGGTTGAGCGCCGACTTCGGCTCAGGTCACGATCTCGCGGTCCGTGAGTTCGAGCCCCGCATCGGGCCCCTGTGCTGACAGCTCAGAGCCCGGAGCCTGTTTCGGATTCTGTGTCTCCCTCTCTCTGACCCTCCCCCATTCATGCTCTGTCTCTCTCTGTCTCAAAAATAAATAAACGTTAAAAAAAAAAAAAAAAAAAAAATGCACATGCTTAAATCTGGAGTCACGGCCAAAAGTCAAGTTCTGAGTTCCATATCAAGTGACAAAACTAGGTTAAGATGAACAAGAAACCGAATTATGCCACAGATAAGAAAACTGAGGCCAAGAGAGGTTAGGCAACCTGTCCTACGCGCGATGAAGGGACAGAACCCGGCAAGGATCGGGTCTGTCTGTCCCCAGAGCCCGGCCTCGGGGCCGCTGCCAGGACGGATTCCTTTGGGACACAGGGCTCAGAGAGAGTGCCCACTAACAGAATGGCTAGAGCCCTCTGACAACTTCGCGGAAGTAGAAATCATGGTTAACTCACTAATTACACGGGTCTGTGGTTGCTAGTTCCGGGGCCGTCTGTCTCGGAACCTAAGGCCGTCCTCAGCGCTCCGCGTCTGGGTCAGGAGCACCGTGGCCCTCGGCCAGCCTGTCCAGCTGAGTCCTCACCAAGCACTGCTGGCTGGCTTCGCCGGCCTCCGAGGGGGACAGGGCGTACCCACCTGCCCCCTGCCCCCCGCAACCCCCCGCCTCCTTCCGCACACGCTCACCTGAGGGTCCGGCAGGGCACCTTCCCCTCCTTCACCAGTTGCAAGGCCTCCTCGTAAGCGGCGGCCGGCCTGGAGAGCGGGATCGAGTAATCTCCCACCTGCAGGGACTCAAAGAGCTGGGGGGAGGGTGTGCAGGAAGAGGAAGGTCGTGTCAAAGCCTCTGTCGACCGCATCCCAGTGGGTGAGGGTGCCTGCCCAGGGGACACCCGAGGGCCAACATCTCAGAGGGGATGCCAGATGGAACAATGAGCCAAGAGGCCAGAGGCCTAGATTTCAGTCCTCAGCATCCCCATCTCCAGGAGCCCTTCCCAAAGGGACCATCTGCTGGACAGGTGCCCACACTCTCACCACCCCCCCACCCCTCACCAGGCAGGACAGCTGGGCCTGACACGTGTGGCCGTGACAGGAGACTAACGCCAAGCAACAGGCATGCAGTCTAAGAAGGGAGAGGTCAGTGTGGGCTGGAGCCATGGGGGTGGAGACCCCTGCCCTCACCCACAGGACCTATGACCCCGGCTTCGCAGGCTCCCCTGTCCCCAGCAAGTGCGTGGAGTCCCCAGGGAGCCGCGCTTGGTAACTGCCAAGTTCCGCCCCTGTCAGAGGAAATGCCTCCGCTTTCCCGTGACCCAGTGCTCACAGGGAGAGTTCACACAGGGGCCTGGACTTCACTCCACCCCACCCTCCCTCTCTGCCCATCCACCCCGTGCCAGGTCACCTCTGTGGCAGAGAAGAAGGAATCCTCAGAGGTCAGGCTGTCTTCATCATCCGCCCGTAGATGCAGGGAGCCCTCTGTCAAGGGGAGCATGAGGGTCCTCTCTGGGAAAAGCAGGAAGAGAAGGGCTGAGCTGAGAGTCCGAAATCACCGGGCTTTTTGGAATGCGCACGTGCCCAGCTACCAACATGCGATTCTGGGCCAGATGCTGCTACTGACCACGCAGCTCCTATTTACTGAACACTCGCGCGGGAAGATTCTGGGCTCACGGCCTCAAATGAATGGCTTCTTTCAACGGTACACCATCCTTGGAGGTGGGAGGGGTTAGGCGCGGACGAGGCTGCTGAGGGGGCCACGCAGCCGCACCCTGGGCCCGATGGCCCCTGAGCTCTGCACGGGCAGGCTCCGCTGTACTGTGCGGCCCCGAGCAAGGAGACTCCCCCCTCTGACAAACTGAAACTTAGCCACTGGTAAGAGCTCAAGGGAGTCCACGGGCCACCTGGCATTGCCAGCCCCACCCACGCAAGGCCTGCAGGGGTCCAGACCTTCGAGGGCTCTGAGGAAAGGTCTCCCAAATAAGCAGAGACCGTGGCCCTAATGGCCCCACCAGCCTCCTCTGCCACATGGGGAGGCCACAGGGGGCAGGGTTCCTCCTCAGGCAAAGCCACTTGGAGACAGGCCATGGCGGGGTATGTCGAGGTAGCCAGCCCTTGCCAGGCCCGCGTCGCCGCTGGCAGAGCTGAGGGGCCGGACACGGGAGTCGGATACACCCCCTCGGGGCTGACAGCACCCAGAGAAGGGTCCTGGGGCCCGCTCACTGCGTGCGGTCTGACACACGGCGGGCACCAGGAGAACGATGGCCGTCTGGCTCAACCTCTTCATGACCTCTCGGCGACATCATGTACTTGTACCTCAGAGGAGTAGGCAATAAGACGACTTTTTCCTTGGCCCTTTGGCCTGTTTTCAACTCATCTCCACATGAGCCATCCCTTCTGCCTACCTGGTGCCCACAAAAGAGGGCTCAGACCAAAAGCCTGGAGCAGCCGTCAGGGGAGATGCCAACGTCCACACCTGAAGGTCTGCTCCCGAGGGGATGGGGCAAAGCACACTGGCCAGGGACTCCCAGGGCCACACCAAGCCCTGCTCCTGTCTGCTACGTGTAAAAGACCGCCACCGGGGCGCCTGCCTGGTTCAGTCAGTAGCACACGTGACTCTTGATCTTGGGGTTCAAGCCCTACGTCGGGTGTGGGGATTAGTTTAAAATGAAATCTTTAGGGGCACCTGGGTGGCTCAGTCAGTTGAGCGCCCAGCTCTTGACTTCGGCTCAGGTCATGATCTCACAGTTCGTGGGATCAAGATCCACGTCGGGCTGGCTCTGCACTGACAGTGTGGGGCCTGGTTGGGATTTTTCTCTCTCTCTGCTCCTTCCCTGCTCACGTTTAAAAAATTAAACTTTAAAAATAAAATAAAATAAAAATTAAACCTTTAGGGCACTTGTTGTGATGAGCACTGGGTGTCATGTAAGAGTGAAGAATCACTAAATTCTACTCCTGAAACCAAAATGACGCTGCATGTTAACTAACTAGAATTTCAATAAAAATTTGGAGGAAAAAAATGTTCCTTTTTTTTTTTTTTTTTAAATATACATAGTAAGTCTTCACCTTGCTTTTGAGTTGGTTTATTTAGAGAGAGCGTGCACACACGAGCGCAGAAGAAAAAGGAGAGGGCGAATCCCAAGCAGGTTCTGCGCTGTCCGCACAGAGCCCGATGCAGGGCTTGATCTCAAGAGGACGTGACCTGAGCCAAAATCGAGAGTCGGATGCTTAACGGACTGAGCCACCCAGGCCCCCTATAGCCTCTGCCTCTTGAAGCCTCAGTTGCCCCATCTATGCAATAAGGCAGTGATCAAATGAAGTCCAAAGGCTCTGAGGACTTTGAGGGAGCCCCCACCCCGGTCTCTCGCCACCTCCCACCTCCACCCTGCCCCCACCCCGTCCCACCCCAGCCTGTACCAGGCCAGCTCACCAAGGTCCAGCAGCACGCTGTCGGAGGGGAAGGTGGACCCGAACTCCTCCTGCAGGTGGTAGGCCCGGTGCAGCAGGGACTCCAGCTTCTCTGCAAACTCCCTTCGCTGTGACTCTGGCTGCAATTGAAACAACGGTTCGATGCTCCCCAGGCCAACAGCCCCTTCCCTCACCAATGATGGGGGGGAGGGGAGCAGGCTCTGGGGCCCGGCAGCGAGAGTATGTATCTTGACCTGAGCTGCCCAACACAGCGGCCAGCCAGTCACACAGAGCGACTGAGACTTGAAATGTGGCCTGTCCCGACGGAGATGTGCCGTAAGCATGAACACAGGCTGGATTTCAGCCGGAAACCCACCAACGAACGAACAAAAGTCCTCTGAAACATCTCCATGATGTTCCACAGTGATCGCGTGTTGAGATGACAGTATTTTGGAGGTACTAGACCACAGAAAATGTATCATCAACGTGATTTTTACCAGTTTCCTTTCGTTTTTGAGCGTGGCCTCTAGGAAACTTTAAATGAGCTATACGGCTCCGCACGGAACAAGGCTGCTCTGGACCCCAGCAGACCTGGGTTGTGTCCTTGGCACCACCAGTTCCAAATGGCGTTGACCTCGGGTAGACGACTTCCTCATTCTAAGCCTCTGTTTCCGTATCTGTCAACTGAGATGAGAGTACCTACTTCCCAGAATTTTAGGGAAAACTTGAAGGAAAGAGGGTATGCAAAGCCCTGCACACAAGACTGGCCTGTGGTGATGACCAGTATGTGTTGGCTGTTGTAATAGTCATTGTGATACGATACGCAACATGCACGCAATGTGGAAGCTGTAATATAATACTCATCACGTAAGACATCTGATATGTATACATGTGTAATAACACTAATACAGTCACTATTCCACAGTTCCCAATTCCACTGTTACTACTAGCCGCATGTGCTCAGGAACGTCCTGCACCTGAGGGGTAGCAGCTTGTGGCTCAGTGACCTCCTCACTGCCCTTGGCCCCTCCAGGCTGGTATGTGGAAAGAAACACCACTCCTTTGACCCCAGGAGCTTCTCAACCAAGGGGCCAGGCCCAAGCAGGCCTGGCTCTGTTTTCCACCAATGCTGCCAGATCCTATACCTGCAGGTAACCAGACTCTGGGGAGGAGACGAGGGCCGGCTCGGGCCTCAGGCCCCTGGAGACAGAGGTGGAAGGGCTCAGAGGAGGACGGCGATGACCGAGATGGCTGCTTACACTGAGTGCTCACCCTGAACCAGGCACTTCGCTGCTCAGCCTCATGGCATCCTTGAAGGCAGGTGGGCCTACGACCCCGATTCACGGAGGAAAACTCAAGGGAGGTTAAGCGGCCCAGCCTGCCGAGCTAGAGCCCGGCAGAGCCCAGGGAACCTCAGACCCACCGTCCACTTGGCCCAACTCCCCGAGAGGACCAGACCCCGCACAACGTGGCCGGCAGAGCCTTGTAGCTCTGGCAGAGGTCTGCCAGTTCTCTCTCTGCGAAGCGGCCTCGGGTTAGGGAGCGTTTCTCTGCCGTCACGGTCACACCGAAAGCGCAAATGACAAGAGAAAAAGGATAGGCTGAACTTCATTGAAATTAAGAACTTTTGTGCTTCAAAGCATGCCATCAAGAAAGTGAAAAGACAATCCCAAGGATGGGAGAAAGTATCTGCAGATCCTGTCCCCGATAAGGGATTTGTATCTAGAATGAAGAGCCCTTACAAGTCAATAATAAAAAAATATAACCATTCATCTATGGGGAGACACTTGGATTGCTTCCGTAGGTTGGCTATCGTAAATCCAAGTGTCCATCCACAGGTGAATGGATAAAGAAGATGTGGTCTACGAGGGTGCCTGGGTGGCTCAGTTGGTTGAGCGTCCGACTTTGGCTCAGGTCATGATCTCGCAGTTTGTGAGTTCGAGCCCTGCGTCGGGCTCTGTGCTGACGGCTCAGAGCTTGGAGCCTGCTTTGGATTCTGTGTCTCCCCCTCTCTCTACCCCTCCCCTGCTCATGCTCTGTGTCTCTCAATAATAAATAAACGTAAAAAAAAAAAAAAAAAAAAAAAGGAAATGTGGTATATAAATACAATGGGGTATTATTCAGCCATAAAAAAGAATGAAATCTTGCCATTTGCAACACGTGGATGGATCTAGAAAATATAATGCCAAGTGACATAAGTCAGACAGAAACAAACACCGTGTGATTTCACTCATATGTGGAACTTAAGAAACAAAGCAAAAAAAAGAGACAAACAAAAAAACAAACTCTTAAATACAGGAAACAAACTCGTGGTTGCCAGGGCAGCGGGGAGGGAAACGGATAAAGGGGGTTAACAGTACCCTTAACATGATGAGCGCTGAGTAATATATAAAATATCTGAATTAAAAAAAAAAAAAAAGACAAATAGCCTAAGTAAAAATAAAGCAAAGGATCCGAATAGACATCTCTCCGTAGACCTACAAATGGCCAATAAGCACACTGTTAGCCCAGGGAAATGCAAATCAAAACCACAATGAGATAACCATTTCATACCCAATAGGAGGCCTAGAACCAGAAAGACGCAAAAAGGAGTGTTGGTGAGGACATGGAGAAATCAGAACCCGCCTACACTGCTGATGGGAACGTAACATGGCACGTTACGGAAAACAGGCTGGAGGGTCCTCAAAATGTCAAACATAGTGTTACCACAGCACCCAGCAACTCCACTCCTAGGTACACACCCAAGAGAGTTGAAATCTCGTGCTCACACAAAAACCTGCACACAAATGGTCATAACAGCGTTCCTCCGGAGAACCACAGAGTAAAAACAACCCAGGGGCTCGGCTCTGTTGAGCGTCCGACTTCGGCTCAGGTCATGATCTCGCGGTTGGTAAGTTCGAGCCCTGAGTCGGGCTCTGTGCTGACAGCTCAGAGCCTGGAGCCTGCTTCAGGTTCTGTGTCTCCCTCTCTCTCTCTCTCTCTCTGTCCCTCTCCCGCTCACGCTCTGACTCTCCCTCTCTCAAAAATAAACATCAAAAAAAAAACCCCACAAAAACCCAAATGCCCATCAACGGATGAATGGATAAATAAAATGTGGTACATCTATACAATTGAATATTACTCAGCAATAAACAGAAATGAAGTAGTGATCCAAGTTATTAGAGTGAACCTTAAAAAAAATATGCCATAGGAAAGAAGCCAATCATAAAGGCTACTAATTGCATGACTCCCGTTCATAGAAATGTCCAGAACAGGTAAATCTATAGAGAGGAAAAGTAGATGAGTGGCTGCCTAGGACTGGGGGGCACAAAGAGACGGAGGGGGTCTGACGAAGTACATGGGATTCCTTGGGGAAATGATGAAAATGCTCTAGAGCTGATCGTGGTGATAACCACACAACCCTCCATATACTAAAAGCCAATGAATTGTACAATTCAAAATGGAACTGGAAGGAAATGAATCGTATGGGATACGAATAATATTCTAAGAAACCTGTTAAAAATTCTTTAGCACAGAAAACCGCCTGGAAGGATACCAAGTGGTTATGTCTGGATGAAGGGTCATAGGCATCAATAATACTGACACTAAAGATCATTTCTCGAGCAACTACTGTGCGCCGGGGTCCTACGGCTGGCAGTGGCATCCCGCCGAGGGCCCCAGCACACAGAGAGGCGGAAGGCCTCTGCCCAAGTGACATGACACGAGCTGCGCATCAAACACTGGGCATTTCTCCCCCCACTCTTTTCCATTCCTATAGTTTTCACTATTCTTTAGGGAATTCTTCATCGCTTTCAGGAAGAAGACGATGAAAGTTCTAGAATGTTCAGATGCAGTCTTAGCAATCAATACCATTTTGGAACTAAAACTGCCTCCCTTCCCTTCCACGACCTGACAGAGTCCTGCAGGTGTCCATCAGCTGCCACAGGCAGAGGTGACCTGGTGCAGCTGTGCCCTTGGGCACCAGAGGCTTTGTCACCCCCCAGGGACTTTCTCTGATGTTCCTGTAGTGACACTGCTCCTTTCATGTGCCAGGCCTCTGAGGCAATGTCCCCAGCTAGAGAAGAGGGCACCACACCTTCCGCTGGTGCCAGGCATGTCCTCATCCTTATACTTCAGACTATTTCCCAGGCTCCCCTGCCAACTGGCTCATGGCCAACCAAGGCGCAGGTGGAGGAGGTGTGGAGTGGGGCAATGGGCAGAGAAACTCCTCTCCCAGACCTGACTCACACCGGATCTCTGCCCCACCCTGCCCAAACGGGGCGACCCCTGCTGGTAAGCCCCCTCCATGGTTCCGGGTTCCGTGGCTCCTGAGCTCTGGGCACACCCCCTCCAGCCCGAAAGCTCTCGGCTCCTCTCTCACCTGGGCCACCTGCGTAATTCCCTGGGCTAACCTCCCTTTTTAACACCCGAAGTTGCTTCCATTTCCTGGCTGACCCTCCAGAGACTGTCAGACTGCTCCCCAAAGAGCCCCCGCTTTGTCCTCGCCCCAGCAGAGGACAGGAGCTCATAGGTTTGTCGTTGTTGTTGTCATTTAAATACAGAAAAAGTACAAAGACTCAACAACAGTCCATGGGCGCCTGGGTGGCTTGGTCCGTTAAGGGTCCAGACTCTTGATTTGGGCTCAGGTCATGATCTCTCATAGTTCATGAGTTCGAGCCCTGCATCAGGCTCCACATTGAAAGCACGAAGCCTGCTTGGGATTCTCTCTCTCTCTGCCCCTCCCCTGCTCATGATCTCTCTCTCTCTCAAAATAAATAAATGAATATAAAAAAATACTAAACAGTCCACAATCCTATCGCCTATACAAACCCTCCCCATAAGCAAGGCTTGAAATCAGGAAAGACAAATGATAAAGTGACATGAAATCCCTTTCCCCCCTTTCCTTGTAGACCCACTCCTCACAGACCACAGTTAATAATTTCCTGAGTTATCTGTCCAGAGGAAAGGAAAAATCCACATGCATACCAGCAGTTACCAACTGGCACACATGTACATAGATATGTCTTTAAAAAAATTTGTTTTAAGTTTATTTATTTATTTTGAGAGAGACAAAGACAGCTCGAGTGAGAGAGGGGTGGGGGGGGGGAGGGGAGAGAATCTCAAGCAGGCTCCTCACTGTCAGCACAGAGCCCAATGTGGGGCTCGAACTCGCGACACCATGAGATCATGACCTGAGCCAAAACCAAGAGTCAGATGCTTAACCAACTGAGCCACCCAGGTGCCCCTGGATATGTGTCTTTTTCAACATGGACACACACAGGTCATGCTATACACATTCCACATCTTGCTTTTTTCGCTTAATGACATATTGTGGAGGCAGCAGCCTATCAGCCTATATAGTGTCCTCAGCCTTTTAACGTCTGCGTGGTACTCCAAACCACTTTTTAATTTTTTTTTTTTAACGTTGATTTACTTTTGAGAGAGGAAGACAGAGTGCAAGCAGCGGAGGGGCAGAGAGAGAGAGGGAGACACAGCATCAAAGGAGGCTCCAGGCTCCGAGCTGTCAGCGCCGTGCTGGACGCAGGGCTCGAAATCATGAACCGTGAGATCACGACCTGAGCCACCCAGGCGCCCCTACTCTGGACCACTATTGATTTGACATGTAGATAGTTTCCTTTTTTTTTTTTTTTTCCTGGTCTTTAACTGTTACAAGATAACGCTTCAGTAAACACCCATCCCAAGAGGTGTGTTTGCTATGCTTTATGCCAAAATTTTTTATTTTAGCCTTCTTACTATCTCCTTTCTGACACTGAAATAAATACTGACTGGGGCACCTGGGCGGCTCAGTCGGTGAAGCGTCCGACTTCGGCTCAGGTCATGATCTCGCGGTTTGTGGGTTCGAGCCCCGCGTCGGGCTCTGTGCTGACGGCTCGGAGCCCGGAGCCCGGAGCCCGCTTCCGCTTCCGATTCTGTGTCTCCCTCTCTCTCTCCGCCCCTCCCCCACTCACGCTCCGTCTCTGTCTCAAAAATAAATAAACATTAAAAAAAAAAAAAACAGAAATACTAACAGTGCCAAATGCACATGTAAAGAAAAGACAGGACACAGGCTGTGTGATCCACTCAACCGAATGCAGGCTATTCTTCCCCCCAGTCCTTCATAAAATGCCCCTTTTCCTCACATAGTGGGGATCGGGGTGTGATCATCACCATGGACTACTGGGCAATTCCTAAGCGTCGGGCATGTGCTAGGCACATCACGTTGAGTATGTGACCTGGCTGGATCGACACCCTGGTCGGGGGGAAAACTCCCACCCAGGACAAGCCACTGCCTGGCACAAGGCCAGGCTGTTACCCTGCCTCCCACGGCTGGCTGCCGCTCCAACCCCCCACCGACCTCCTCCACGGCTGGGAGCTCAGAAAGACACAGGAGAGGACCACCTACCTCAGACAGCACCTCCGAAGCAGTCTCGGGGTTCCGCAGGCTGTCCCCCGGCGTGGGGGTGCTGCTGCTGTCCCCTCTCTGCCCCACGCTCAGCGCCTGCTCCCACTTCTGTAGAGCCTCCTCGAACAACTCCATGCCTGAGCCCGGGCAGGAAGAGAAGCGAGAGTCCGACCTCAGTGGCGGAGAACAGTTGGGCCCCACGCAGTGTCACTCGGGACGGGACTCAGGAGACCAAGGAGGCGGGAGGACCTCCAAAGGACAAAAACGGGCAAGACTCTATCAGCCCGGCCCTGATCACTTTTCCACCGTGGCTCAGGTGACAGGCCTCCGTTCAGACCAGGTTTGTTCCTGGAGACTGTCCCCTGTCCAGAAATGGCTGAACAGCCCTGAATGAGGGTTTGGGCGTCCAGGAGCGGGGTTGCAAAGCAGCACCCGGAAAAGTGTTCTGAGCCCAGCCTGGGCTCCCGAGAGGAGACCATTCTTCCCCCGACTCTGCTCCAGGAGGGCCCCCAAGGCTGGCCTCTTGGCCCCATACCCTGCATGTAGAGACTCTCCGCATCGCCGTCACCGGCGGTCACAGACTCTTCCATCCCTCTGGCATCCCATGGTCCTGAGCACGCAGCCGTGGGGCTGGATGAGTTCACTGCTACCATCTGGGCACCAAGCAGCACAAGGACCCGAGGGAAAGGGGTAAGGCCCTCCCAGGCTCTTCGTAGGACCCGAGTCCCTCCCACCGCCTGATCACGTCACACACCCTCTCCGAAGACCGTCCCCGAAGCCGGCCCCTGGCACGGCGGCCAAACCCTCAGCACGGCCTGCTTCCACCAACTCTCAGCCCCTGACGGCCCCTTATACAAGATGTAGAAGTGGGAGGAAATGGAGGCCAACGCCTGGCCCGGGAACCAGCAGCCTCCAACAAAAGCCGCCCTGGGTCCATTCCCTGCTCTGGGGTTCTGTACTGGGAGGACTAGGAAGACTGAGGGAGCACCCACCACGCACAGGGTGGGGCAGAGCCCGCACTCGCCACAATTTCTTGCCCTCCCAGGACGTGGGCTCCTCCAGGCCAAGAGGTATTTCTTGGTCACCCCTGAGTCCCCAGGGCAGAGCCCAGCTCAGAGCTTGCTGAATGGATGGGTAAAGAGATGAGCAAATGAGCCCAGAGCCACTCTCATTGATCTCTATATCCTCAGCAGAGTCCCCGGCATAAAACAAATGCCTGCTTGGTGCCTGATGAATGAATGAATGAATGAATGAATGAATGTATGTTCATAGACCAGTATCTTCCCCACAAGACCACAAACCTCTCTTCTGTACCTATCCACCTTTCTCTCGCCAATGCCTGGCACTCAGTAAGTGATCAGTGACAGTCTCTGAAAGCCTGCATGGATGGGGCGCCTGGGTGGCTCAGTCGGTTAAGTGTCCAACTTCAGCTCAGGTCATGATCTCACGGTTCGTGGGTTCGAGCCCCGCGTCGGGCCCTGTGCTGACAGCTTGGAGCCTGGAGCCTGGAGCCTGCTTCGGATTCTGTGTCTCCCTGTCTGTCTCTCTGCCCCTCACCCGCTTGCATTCTGTCTCTGTCTCTCTCTAAAATAAATAAACACTAAAAAAAAATTTTTTTTGAAAGCCTGCATGGATGGACGAGCGAATGAATGAATGAATGAAGAGACCGAATGCAATCTCTTCTCCCGTCTTCCCACCAGTCTGTAAGCTCCCCGAGGACAGCAACTAGAGCCTATTCTGTGCCAGGGACTGAGCCCAGAACCCCTGGTGCCCTCCCCCAGGTAGTTACCGAAGCCAGGCTGTGGGAGGAGCCTGAGCGCTTGCTGGGCTCGATGGAGGAAATGCCACTCAGAGTGTCGTTGCTCTTGCTGCTGGGGCTCTGCATCCTCCGGCTGGCGTAGCCTGTGAGGAACAGGAGGGCAAAGGTCACGCAGGCTTTGACCCGAGGCTGTGCACAGGCTGTTCCCACCTCCAGGTGATCCTCTCCCTCATCTGGGAGCCTGGACTCCCCACCCTTCTAAGGCAGGGTGACGGCTGCCTAGTGCATGCACCTAGCATAGTGCTACACCCCTGCATGTCATCCTGCTCACTGCCATGTCCCTGTCACCCAGTGCAGGGCCTGGCCCAGAAGGCCCTGGATCTGCCAGGTAAGTCTGAGAATGAGGTCTGACAACTTCCCCAACTCCTCCTCACTCAGTTTCCCCTGTGTCGCTGACTAACTGATTTGGAATTCTTCTCCTTCCAAGAAGAATTTGAGACAATGACTTTTTTGGGGGGGAGGCGGGGAGCACAAGCGGGGGTTGAAGCAAAGAGAGGGAGACAGAGGATTCGAAGCAGGCTCTGTGCTATCAGGCTGACAGCAGCAAGTCCGATGTGGAGCTCAAAGTAACGAACTCGAGATCATGACCTGAGCCAAAGTCAGACGCTCAACTCACTGAGCCACCCAGGTGCCCCGGGGTAGCTAGGTGGCTCAGTGGGTTGAGTGTCTGACTTTGGCTCAGGTCACAATCTTGCAGTTTGTGAGTTCAAGCCCTGCTTGCGTCGGGCTCTGTGTTGTCAGCTCAGGGCCTGGAGCCTGCTTCATATTCTGTCTCCCTCCCTCTAGCCCTCCCCCTCCTGCACTCTGTCTCTCTCTCTCTCTCTCTCTCTCTCTCTCTCTCTCAAAAATGAACATCAAAAAAAAAATTTTTTTAGTACACACATGGGAAAACATTTTTAATAGGTTTTTTAAAAAGTTTATCTTGGGGCACCTGGGTGGCGCAGTCGGTTAAGCGTCCGACTTCAGCCAGGTCACGATCTCGCGGTCCGTGAGTTCGAGCCCCGCGTCAGGCTCTGGGCTGGGCTGATGGCCCAGAGCCTGGAGCCCGTTTCCGATTCTGTGTCTCCCTCTCTCTCTGACCCTTCCCCGTTCATGCTATGTCTCTCTCTGTCCCAAAAATAAATAAAAAAGTTGAAAAAAAAAAAAATTTTTTAAAGTTTATCTATTTTGGGGTGCCTGGGTGGCTCAGTCGCCTAAGCGTCCGACTTCGGCCCAGGTCATGATCTCACAGCTAGTGAGTTCGAGCCCCGCGTCGGGCTCTGTGCTGACAGCTCGGAGCCTGGTGCCTGCTTTGGATTCTGTGTCTCCCTCTCTCTCTGCCCCTCCCCAGCTCATGCTCACATTCTGTCTCTGTCAAAAATAAATAAACTTAAAAAAAAAAAAATTAAAAAAAAAAAAGAGTCTTTCTATTTGGAGAGACAATGCAAGTGAGTGGGGGAGGGGCAGAGAGAGAGGGAGAGGATCCCAAGCAGGCTCCCCGCTGTCAGCACAGAGCCAGATGTGGGCCTCAAACTCCTGAGCCGTTAGATCACGACCTGGGCTGAAGCCCTGCACTTAACCGACTAAGCCACCTGAGGCACCCACACACACACAAAAAATTATTTTAAGTGAGAAAAGTAGGGAGGGGATAATAAGATAACACCAGAGCTGGTGGTGGTGGTACAGGGCAGGCGCGAGGCTGGCGCAGAAACGGCTCCAGGCTTCCCAGGGGTCAGTGCCAGCCAGAAACCCAGCCTCCTCAGCAATTCTCAGGTCCTATAGCCAAAAGACTCGTTTTTCCACTTGCAAAGGGAAAACTTCCCTTTTGCGATGAGAATTCACAATTAAAAATCATTTTCACCTCGGGGGGGGGGGGGGGGGTTCTTTTTTTTTGCTTCTTAAGCCAGCTTTCTCCCAAGATGTGAGCCTGTGAGAACTTCCTGCCTTGGGAAGAGGGTCACATGACACTCAGGTCATGGCCAACGCTGGGCTGCTGGGTTACAAGATAAACAGGGGCCATGAGGGCTTTGAAAGCCACAAGAGCACACACAAAACAGTTCAGAGGCTACCGGGCAGGGGCTGGGTTAGAGGAGAAGGGCTGACTGCGAGGGACATGGCGGGTGGGGATTGAGCGCATGGCTACGGGTGTTACACAAAATTACGTGAAGAACTGTATGCTAAAGAGGCGCCCGGGTTTAAGCGTCTGACTCTTGATTTCTGCTCCTGAATCTCTCGGTTCGGGAAATCGAGCCCGACCTCAGGCTCCACACTGGTATCGCAGGGCCTGCTTGGGATTCTCTCTCCACATAAATTAATAAACTTAAAAAAAAAAAAACACAAAAAAAAACCGCACACTAAAAAGGGTGAACTTACTGTATACAGAGTCAACCTTAACTTTTATTTATTTATTTATTTATTTATTTATTTATTTATTTAAAATGTTTTTTATTCATTTTTGAGACAGAGAGAGACAGAGCATGAGCAGGGGAGGGGCAGAAAGAGAGGGAGACACAGAATCCGAAGCAGGCTCCAGGCTCTGAGCTGTCAGCACACAGCCCGACGCGGGGCTCGAACTCACAAACCGCGAGATCGTGACCTGAGCCGAAGCCGGACGCTTCACCGGCCGAGCCACCCAGGCACCCCCAACCTTAACTTTTAAAAAGGGGAGGGGCAGAATACCATATGGCTCTGAAAGCACATGGCCCTTCTTGCTCCCACACCAGGGACTTCCCGCCCTGGGCTGCATGCCACCAGCCCCCTCTGGACCCCCAGGTGCTCCCGAAGGGTCCTCAGATACTAAGAACAATCGCCACCGACAGGACATGTGCGCCCGGGCGCATCACCCACCAAATCCCAAAGGCGACTCAGGGAAGGGTCTACTGCCATCCCTGCTTCACAGACGAGGGGAAATCAGCTTGGAGACGGGACGTCACTAGCCCAAGATCCAACAGCGAACGTGGGGCCCAGCCGGGACTCGACTCTCGGTCAGGCCCTCCCCCACTGCCTCACGCCTACCTTTCTTCACCGACGGCACCTTCCTGGCCATGAGGATGGGGAGGGGCACTGTGCCCAGACGTGCACCTCCGATCTCCGGACTGACCCGCTTCTTCCTCCGCCGTCGCCTCTTTAGCTGGTGGGCGGCCAGGGCCAGGGCCACGGTCCCCAGGGCTGTGGCGAAAAGAACCTTCCGCAGGCCTGGTGTCAACCGGAGCTGGGAGAACGCAGACTGCAGGAAGAGGGGGAGGCGGCGGGCGAAAAGCTCCGTGGCAGGCAGAGCTGCTCTGGGGAGCACCCGAGGGGTGGAGGGTGCCTCAGGCACTCAGGGACTATTTGCTGACCGGGAATGATAGAGAGGCAGTCGCCCCAAGGGGAGAGACCTGGCCAGGACTTCTGAAACGTGGACCACGGAGATGTAAAGAGGGGGAACTGGGGACAGCAAAATGACAAGGCCATACAGATCACATCTGGGGTCCAGGAGGTGTCCCTAACTCCACGGGTCATGATCCTAACAGCTGCAGTGGCTTTAAGGAAGTGTCAAAGGACCTGGTCAGTGACAGACATTTGAGGTTGGCAGAGAGGGCATCACTGACCCCTCTTACAGACTGAAAAACTGAGGTCAAGTGCTCATATAGCCCTAGGGTGAAGAGTGGGCTTGGGGCTCCAGACTCCTAACCTAGTCCTTCTTGCTGTGCTGAAACAGGAGACCCCAGAAACCTGGGGTAGCAACAATGAGGGGGAAGCTTTCCCAAATGCTAGGGACCCTGAGACGAGGGCCTCAGTGTTTTGGAGACCAGAGGGGTAAAGGCAGGACCACAACCCACCCCCCCCTCAACCTTTACCTGCCCGAACGTCGTGTACAGGAACACAGGGATCTCGGCCACCGTCATGGCCAGGGCCTGGATCACGGACATGCCCTCGGTCCTCCGGAACGCCATGGCAGGACCAGCACCCTGGGTAAGAGCCGTCGGGTCCAAGAGCTTCCAAGAAGAACGTCTTCAACTGGCTGCTGGCTGGGTCCCAGGCACCGTCCACGCCTCAGAAAGACAGAAATGCACATACCAGAGGGTCCTTCCACAGAGCTGAGAGACGAATGACCAAGTTAGACACAGTGATATGCTCACGTGAACACAACGAAATGCCCCTAAGAGTGTCCTGCGGGATGAGGTGGGGGCAAAGCCTACCAGTGCAATGCCAGGCCCAGAATCGGGCCCCTATCTTCTGCACCCACCAGCAAATGCCCCACAGACCCTCTGCCCCCCCTGAGTCCCAGGAGCAGAGGACAGCAGCACTGGCATGTTGGCCCAAGAACGAACCCAAGGCCTGGGAGATGGACAGTCACCCTCAATCCTGGGGCTTTGTGCCACACTTTCACCATGTTTTCAAACCCCGCGGTCCATCGGGTAAACCAAAATGTCAAGCCACCAAAGGGTCATGCCCCTGACTGGCAATCATTATACCTTTTTCATCTCCCACAAAGCCAAGAATGTTTTTATTTCCTGTGGGCTGTATTATGAGAACAAGCAGGGTATTTCCTCAAATAACAACAGCTCTTACATGCTATGTGTGCCCTTTGTGCTGAGTTCTTTGTGCTGAGCTCTTTACCTATGTATGTTAGTTCACTGAATCGTTACAATTCTGTGAAGGAGATGCTAGCTAGCCCCCCCCACCACCACCCCATCTTTGCCAATTTCCAATGAGGAATGTGAGGATCAGAGTGGTTAAGTCAGGAGTACATGGTCATACAGCTAGTATGGGGTAATGTGGACTTGGGCCAAGATCTACTGGACTTTAGACGCTGTGCTCAATACAACACTTTAGCTAAATCTGACATGGAGCTGGAAGCCGCAGGACCACACGCTACCAGGGCAACATTCCCCTGGGGCCTTCTGAGACCCCCTGGGTACCCCCCTGCCCCGTCCCAAGCCAGCGAATGAGCATAAGCATCTTAAGCACACTTTGCCCAGTCTCCAAGATCCTGCAGAGTGCTCCCCGCCCCCCCCCCCCCCCCGACAAAGACCAAGGATGCCTTCAAGGTCTCCCGGGACCTCAAGCGAAAGGAATACACAGGCCAGGACAGACCCCATCAACCTGGGATGGCAGCCAAAATCGCTGCAGCAGCACAAGAAACCATTTATCCCCAGTGAGCGGGAAGGATGGATGAAGGATGGACGATCCTACCAGTCTAACTCTGGCGCTCGGCTGTGTGCATGAGGGGGCGGCAAGCAAGGGCACAGTCTAGGACCGAGGAAACGGTCATGTTGTCAAGGCTGCGAGGCTTAATTTGCTTAGCTGCAATTTGCTTAGCTGCATATTGAGCTATGCAACCTCCAGAGGTCGGGGCCCAGGTTAATATCACAAACCAGCCCTCTCTTCCCCCGCTCCCCCAACCTGGCCTGGACCTAGGAGCAGGGGAGACGAAAACACCAGAACACCGGGGGATCAGCAGCTACTATTTCCCAAGCGCTTACTACTGTAGGCCAGGCTTGGAACAGGCGCTCCCTGGAAAGCGGTGGCCTGTGAGTCTAGTCACTCACAGACACCCATTGCTTATGATGGGAAAACTGAGGCTATGAGAGGCAAGCGGCCTGACCGACCTCGCTAACTGACCAAGCTGGGGTGTGACCTCAGCTTCAAAGGATCCCAAAGCTATGGTGTTTCCCCTGAGCTGTCCACTACAACTGCCACCTCCCTCTCCATGCCACACCTGAAAGATTTCGGGGCGCAAGCGAGAAGAGCCCACAAGGAGTAACAACAGTGAGCCTGAACACATGCTCCAGGAGTGAGAGAAGCCTGGGAGGCCAGGTATTTGCCTGCAGGAAAGTCAAGAGCAGCCTCAGCTGTCCCAAACGAGAAGAAGAGTCGCACGTGCAAGGTGACAACAGGGGCCCCCAAGCCTGCTTCGCTCCAGGGACGGATCCACAGACTCAGCTCAACTGTGCCCTATTCACCCCCGGCCACAACCCAGGAGAAGCCTCCTCTTCTCTATGACAGCCTGTAGCAATGCTCCCCACCCTTGCACATTTCCAATGCCATTCCTACCTGGACAAGTCACTCTATAACCTTGGACATAAACATCCTCATTCCACCGCCACTGTGGCACTTAACAACACCCTCAGCCCGGATGCCCACATCTTGCGCAGGGGCACCTCCTCCCTTGAAGTGGGCAACCCCATTAATGACTCTGGCCTGAGCATCCCGCCTTTCCTCCTTGACCCCATCAATGTCCCGGACCCAGGCATCCTCTGAGCTACCCACTGACCAGTCTCTCTTCATTCCACATTAGGTAGCTTACAAGTCTGACCAAGCTGGGCGCTGGGCACGGGCCACTCCCACACTGGGCCGCAGCAACATCCCCTTCTTCAGGGTCTGTTCATTTCATCTCGGATATCACCCTGCGCAGCCACAGTTCAGGCCCCCTCACCTCTTACCCGACCCCCGGAATATCTTTGAGGGTCGTCCAGATGCCCACCAGCGACACCTCGGCCGGCGCACCTGCTTTCCCAGCCCAGGTTCGGGTTCCCGCGCCCCTGCAACGTTCCAGGCCCGGGCATCTCCTCACTGACCTGGTACCTTCCGTTCCACCTCTCTCGACGCCCACGGCCCGGGTACCCGCTCATTCCAACCCGGGCCCTTCTAGTCCGGCTGAGCCCGGACACCTGCGCTCCCACCCAGTCCTTTGCTCAGACCCGGTTCCCGCCAGCTGCAAGCCTCCGTCCCAGGCCCTGCCGCGACGCCCGCCGGGCGGGCTCAACCAAAGCCGCCACTCACCCAGGATCCCATCGCTGCGGAAGGACAGCGTCTCCTTCGCCAGCGCCCGCGCAACCAACCTCGAGGACACCGCGGGGGGCGTGGCCTCACGCAGGGCCAAACCTTCTTTGACCAATGAACGTCGCCGAACTGCCCCGTGCGGCGTCGGCCTCTCTTCCAATGGGCTGGATCACGTGATCGGTCTGGTCGCGCCTCTCTCGCCCTCTGCTCCGCCCCTTAAAAGTGCGGTTGAAGCGCGGAAGAGCTCTCTTCTCGCTTACCTTTGGCCGTCGGGATTCGATTGGCTGCTGTGGCTGAGTGGGGCGGAGCCACTCTTAAAGAAGCTGAGGCGGAGTTATCAGGGCTCTAAGGGTCTTTCTAGGAGGAACCTGCGAATGCTCGGATCCCTATTGGGATTTTCTGCCCGTGCCAGTCCTCAAATTCTGCCCGCCTTTTAAGGGCCCATTTTCAAATGCCACCGCCTCTGACTTCCCCAGCAACCTCTTAAACTAAACTTGCCACTCTCCACTTTCTTATGGAGTTGTTTGAAAGTCTCCCCTACCAGAGACATTTCCTCCCTGAGAGGTGAAGTCAAGTTGATTCAGTTCTGACCGCCCAGCCCTGCCTCGCACGAAACACTGGGTTTGGGATCTGGCGGAAGTTCTGCCACTTAAGCTCTCTGGGGTTCACGCGGTTTACCCCCTCTATAAACGGGAGTGGAATTCCTGCCTTGCCAAAGTCACAAGGCTTGGGTGAGCCTTGGAGAAAATAGTGCGGCAGCCCTTTCATAACTACGAAGAGCTAGGCATCTAAATTTTTTAAATTATCGGTAATGTCATATTCCTTCATCCACTGGACTACTAATATATCTGTGTGCCAGCCTTTTGGCTGGGCATGGGTGCACAGTGATGGGCAAGATACATGGTGCCCCCAGGGAGTGTACAGGAAGCAGATACTTAATTACAATCTGTGTGATAGTTGCTCTGGTGGGAGAAACACAAGAATGAGGGGGTACTGAGGAGACTCCTGGGCTTGCAGGGGGAGGTGAGAGACTCCTGAGAGAAAGGGATGTTCAAATGCAGACCTGAAGGATGAGCAAGAATTAGCTGGGTAGAGAGGAGACGATGGAACAGCATAGGCTGTGACCCCGAGGCAAGAGAGAACCTGGCATCCAATGAGCCAAGGAAGAGGCAGCCAGAGCAAAGAAGAGTAGTCTCCACAGTTGGAATGCCTGGGTTCTGGTTTAAACCTGCCACTCTTGGTCCTTGTGACTTTGCGCAAATCCCTTAACTCCTTTAAACCTCCCTTTCCTCACCCCTGAAATGAGAAGGATGGTTTCTGAACTGTTATGACCATTCCGGGTGATTATTCACTTCAAAGTGCTTAGTGCTGGACCTGGCATGGTCTCAGGACACTTGGGCCATTGCTGTAAAGAAAACTGTTATAGCCAACTGTAAACCTAGATAAATAGATGAAGCATATAGACTGGGACAGGTGTAAGTAATAACTGCCTACGGTCTCACTCTCTCTCCCCTTTATTAATTAATTTACTTAATTATTTTTAATAGGCTCTATGCCCAACATGGGGCTCAAACTCGCAAACCCTAGATCAAGACTCACATGAGCTACCAACTCAACCAGCCAGGTACCTCACCCTATTTCCCCTTTACCCTGTTGTGTTTACCTCCCTGTTGTGTTTTTCCTCCCAGGACTCATCACCTTACATGTTGTATATTCATTTACTTGTTTTGTTTACTGCTCCATCTCTGGTACCTAGAACAGTGTGTGGCTGACAAAGACTTTCCCCTTGACCAAACCTGAGTCATGCTCCTCTGAGCCCTCTCCTCAACCAGGCCGACCTTGGACTTCCATCTATGTCCTTGTACAATTCAGTTTTAGCAAGAATTCCCCATGCGTGATATCTGATCACCCTGCATATTTAAACAAACTCCTCACTCTCCACCCTCAATATCTTGGCCTGCCTTCAGAGAGAATCCCTCTAACTTTGACGTCTCTTTTCTTTTTCTTTCTTTTCTTTTCTTTTTCTTTCTTTTTTTTTTTTTTTTTGAGAGACAGAGGGAGAAAGAAAATGAGTGGGGGAGGGGCGGTGGGGGAAAGAGCCAATCCCAAGCAAGCTCCGCCCCATCAGCGTCAGCGCAGAGCCGGACTCAGAACTCATCACAGGGCCCCATCTCACCCTAAGATCATGACCTGAGCTGAAACCAAGAGTTGGATGCTTAATCAGTTGAGCCACCCAGGTGCCCCCTGGACGTTTCCACTCAGTCGTTTTCCATCCACTGGCCCCCTCCCTGCTCTTTGGCTATAAATCTGCACTCGCCTCCCCCACCCCTCATTGTGTTCAGAGTTGAGCCTGATTTCCCTCCCCTGTTGCAAAACCCCCACTGCAGTAGTCTCTCTTGAATTAAGTCTTCCTTACCACCTTTAACAAGAACCATGATTACTTTTTTTTTAACAGTGCTCAATGTGAGTTATTGAATGAATGAATATATAACTATATTGATATATGGCTGTTGAAGATGATAGATTCAATGAATGCTGATTCAATGAATGATACAGACTGCTATGGACAGACCCTGGTAAATAAGTGAAGGATCAGCACAGATGAATAAAAACACTTGGTGATGGCTCCAAATAGACCATAACACAGACACATTAAATGGGTGCATATTAAATCACCTGAAAGCTTTTCCAAACTCCCCCTGCCTGAGCCTCATGCATGCTAAGAGAACCAGTCTGGGAGTGAGACTGGGGTCTGGATTTTGAACAAAACCATAGGTGACTGAGCTCACCCTGCAGAGACAGGCTGGGGAGGTGATGGGGACCTGGGGTTAGTATATGGTGATAAACAAGCCAGGCATCCAAAAGGATGGAGCCAGGGAGGAGACAGCACCAGAAACAGAGCTCTCCACTGCATTAAAAGATGAAGCCTAGAGGTAGAAAGCAAGGAGAGGCAGAGACAGGTAATAAGCCCTCTTCTGTGTCCTGTGAAAAGAAGGATGTAACTGTAGGCCATCCCCCAGGCGCTGTGAGGAGGGAGGTTCATGATCAGCAAGTGTCCATGCCCCAAGGGCAGCCCATTCCTCTACCTTGGCAGAACCCAAGCCTCCCCCACCTCTCCTCCCTCCCTCACAATCCCTTCACAAACCCTCACCCAACTTTGGTGAACCAGAAGGCTTTTGGTTAACAACCAGAGGAGCCCCCAGCTAGCCTGTCCCCTGGCTCAGGTCCAAGCTGAGGGCAAAGTACAGGCTAACAGCAACCCCCACTGCCAGGTGGAATATGTGTGACATTCCACAGACACTCCTGGCTACCCAAGAACAAAGGAAAGGGGTTTAAGTGCTTGCCATGGTGATGTGGGAAACTAAGGCAAATAAAAATTAAATTCCCTCGCTGCCTATAGCCCATTGACAAGTCCTTGAAACCGGCAGAGTGACCTCCCTCTAGAAGTTGAGGTACTTCGATGATGACATTTTGCCCAGGGGCAAAAGAGAATCTTAGTTTAACATTATTCCAACCTCACAGATCTTGTAAGCCTACGATAACATATAACAATTCCTTTGGCAACTTCCTGTGTCTCAACTCCCCTAAGATATATGTAGGCAATCATGCTCCAAGCTTAGGGCCGTCTGATATACATCTGAAGGGTCTCATGCCTGAGGTTTTAATAAAGGGTAATGAATGGCCTTTTCCTAGCAACAGCTCTCCCTTCAAGGTCCTGGAAACCTTTCTTCTAAAATTCCTTAGAGAATTACTCTATCCCTAACCCCCTCCCAGCCTGAGAGTTACCCCTCATGACCCCAGTGCAGCTCTTCTGCCCATGGGTCCTGTCCCTATGCTTTAATAAAACCACCTTTTTGCACCAAAGATGTCTTCAAGAATTCTTTCTTGGCCGTCCGCTCTGGACCATCCCACCATCACCCCAAAACTTCATCACTTCGTGCCACCAAGGTCAGGGGCAGAGGAAGGGGACTATAAAGGTCAAGGTGGTGGTCGTGGTGGGGTGGGCTGCATAGAGAGACACAGAGCAAAAGAGGCAGAGAAATAGGAAGCTAGGGGGCCTAGTAGATGAGTGGGCTGCGAATGGTCAAGGGGTGATGAAGAGGAACAAAGGGGCAAGGGGCTGTGGGACAAGGAATGCAGAGAGGCCAGTCAGATGGTAGGCGGAGGCCGCAAGGGGCAGCAGCCAGCCGCAGCAAACCTGGCGGCGTCCAGCTGGGCCGGTCCTAGGGCTCCACCCCCTGGCCCGCGCCCCGCCCCGCCCTGCCCCGCCCCGCCCCGCCCTACACGCCCCGTCTGGCTCCTCCCCCGCGGCCCGCTCCCCGCCCCGCGCACCCCGGCTGGCTCCTCCCCCGCGGCCCGCTCCCCGCCCCGCGCACCCCGGCTGGCTCCTCCCCCGCGACCCGCTCCCCGCCCCGCGCACCCCGGCTGGCTCCTCCCCCGCGGCCCGCGCCCCGCCCTGCGCGCTCTGGCTAGCTCGGTGGCGGCGGCTGCGGGCAGGCGGGCGAGCTGAGGGCGGCGGTACCGGCAGCAGGTGGGCGGGGTGCGGGCCGACGGCGGCGGGCAGGGGGCGGCCAGGCTGCGCTCGGGCCGGGCGCGGCCGGCCGTGCGGCGCGCCATGGACTTCAACATGAAGAAGCTGGCATCGGACGCGGGCATCTTCTTCACCCGGGCGGTGCAGGTGAGGCCGTGCGCCCTGGGCCTCGCGCGGCCGGCTCTCGGGGCCCGGATGTGGGGCGGGCCGGGAGCGCCCCTTCATTAGAGATGGGGGGCGCAGGAGAAGCCCCTCGGGCTGCCACCTGATTCCCCGCAGCGGGGATACCCTCCCCCCCTCCCCCCTACTACTGCGCCGCTCAGAAGAGAGAAAGAGCCCGTGGCGTCTGGCCACTCTGGCCGCACCCTCAGCGTTGTCCAGGGCCGGGGACCGAGCCGGGCCTCGATTCTGCTGCCTGGGGCGAGGTATCAGGATTTGCTGTTTCGACTGGCTGGGTTATCCGGCTTCCGTGGCGCCCGTCCCAGGAGGGGAGAGAGCACCGGCAGGCTCCTGCCTCCCCGCCCTTGCCCAGCAGTGCCTCTGGCAGGCGCTTGGAGGCCTGAGTCCCAGGCCCAAGGACCGTGCACCCGCCACGACCCCTTCCCTGAGCCTCAGTCTCTGTACCTGTGCAATGGCCTGGTGGTACTGATTCCCTCAGGTCCCCATTACACGCTTGGATAGTCAGTCCGGAAGCCAAGACGGTTGGGATTATTTCCTTTCTGCTCCATGGGAGGCCTGTTTCTCTTATTTCTCTAAGCCTGGGGGATGGGGAGAGGGCTGAGGTCTGGCTGGGTTCCCTCCTTGGGAAGCTGTCCAGGCCGGTGATGCCGGAATTGGAAGAAGTTCTGTCCATTCCGGGGCCAGGAGAGAAACTGAGGCAGTGTTGAGGAAAACCGAGAGTCAGCTATGGGCATGGATGCTCCCCCTCTTGTGACCTTGAGGAAGGGGCTTCATTTCTTAGCCTCAGTTTTTCAACCTGAAAAATGGGATTAGCAATCCCTCCCAGGATGGTCGTGAGGGTTCCGTGGTACCCTGCACGTACATACTCACCAAAGGCAAGCTTACTGGTGGTGGTAATGTAGTTAGTATTGCACCTGTGTGGCATGTGACCTTGGGCAAGTCACTTACCTCAGAGCCTCCATGTCCCCTCCTGTCAGTCGGGTGTTAGCACCAGTCTGCCTCCAGGGGTGGCTGCAGGCTTGGGGCTTGGCCTGTCGCAGTGCTCTGGGAACAAGTTCTGTTGTTTGTCCTTGCTGTTGTCGGTTCTCTGGAGAAGCCCGGCCCCAGAGAGTCTCTTGGAAACCCATGTGCCCATGTTTACTAGAAAGCACCATATCCCGTGTCCCATTGAGGATTAGTGGCCCAGCGAGGACTTGCTCCTTGCTGCTTCAAGCCCAGCAGGTGACCCCAGCCCCAGTGGGGATGCTAGGACCCCGGAACTCCTTGGTTATCCCCAGCTCATCTGGAAGGTGGGGAATCCTCCCCAGTGTTGATATGGCAACCACTCTATCTCCACATCTGGGAAGAACCTGATCTGCCAGTTTCCCCGATACGATACGATACGATGCGATACCGTGGGGCCCTGGCACCTGACCTGGCCTGCGGAGCCTGGGGTGTGGGGAGGCTTGGGCCCCGTGGCCTCACTTCTCCTGGTGGGGGCAGGCCCGCCGGGTCGCCCATACTGGAGTGGGAGCCAGCGCCCAGGCTCCCGACTCCCGGGTGGAGGAGGGAGCTGGGAGCTTTATAAATAGAGGCTTTCTCTGGCTATGCACGCCCACCCTTGAGGGTGCCATCTTGCAGGGAGCAGCCTCGGACTCTGCAGACATCGGCCCCTAAAGCAAGAGGCTCTTTGTTTTTGTAGGGATGGGGCAGGGGTAGCAGGCCAAAGGAGAGAGAGGCTTGATATGTGACCTGGGTAGGAGAGGACCCTTGGGGGACCCACTGAGGTCAGCCTGTGCTGGGATAGGAGTCAGTCAGACAGGAGGGATGGACGGGGGTCTTTCATATCAATGTGTGGGCAGCTTCTCTGCATAGGTGCCACCTTGCCATGTCCCAGGGCATGCTGGGAAAGCTGTCGGTCCCTCCGTGTGCCGGGGACACCTTTAAGAGCCTTGCCTCACCCCTATCCAGCAGGGAACAGGAGCTTGGTCCTGGGAGAGAGCAGGATCCCTTTTGCATGGGTGATTCCGGGATGGCTTCCTGGTCCCCGAACCGTGCCTTGGAAGTCAGGAGGGGTTTGTGAAGTTGGCCCCGGGGGGCCGGGAACAAGGCAGGAAAACCTACAGCATGTTCGAGTACGATGCTAGTGCGGGTGAGAGCAGGCAGTGGAAGTGGGATGGGTGCCCAAGAGGTTGGGAAAAGCCCAGTAGGAATTTGAACCTGCGCAGATGTGGGTTGTGAGGGATGGGCACCCCGTGGCTCAGTGGGGAGTGGCTGCCGCTAACCTCGGTAAGCAGCAGATATGCTGAGGCACGCATTTGGGTGACATGGTCGCCTAAACTAGGGTGATTGGTGCCATTGGGGTGAGGAGGTTCTTAGGTAGCTCCGAGGAGGGACGTGAATGGGGCCTTTTATTCATGGTGGTGACGGCAGCCGCTGACATTTATTAGGCCGGTGCTGTGGGTTTCCAAAATATTCCGTGAGACTGGGCCTGTTGTCGCCGTTTGCCAGGGTGGGGAACGGAGGACCGGAGGGGTGGTTTTGCCTTTCTAAGCCTTGGTTTGCTCATCTGGAAAGTGGGGCTGACGCTACCCCTCAAGGGGCTGGGTGAGGTGAGTCCTGCTCAGGGCTTGGCTCTGGGAGGCCCCAGTGTGGGGAGAGGTGGGAGGAGATGGGGGGTCGAGGGGGAGGGGGTGGGGGGAGCAGCCGGTTCCCAGGTGGGGAGCTGCGGGCCATAAGCGTGGCCCACCCAGCCCTGCAGGGAGAAACCCAAGCCCTGTTGCATAATTGATGGCTGCTAAGCTAGAGCCGACTCTCTCCTCAGCAGTGGCTCTCTGCGGCTGGGCTGGAGCTTTCCTTGGCCTCTGGGTGATTTATCCTGCTAAGTAGTCTGGGAAGGGCCTCCAGACTCCCAGCCCATGATGGCCCTGCCTTGAGCCCTTGCTTAGCCTCAGTGGCATCATCTGTGACGTGGGAAAACTCGACCCATCTGCCTTGGAGGGCTACCGGAGGTGGGTCATTGGTGGCTTACCTAGCCCCGGGTTGGGCTCTAGATGTGGCCAACAGTATCTATTGCCGTTATTACTGATCTTACTCCTGCGGTCTGAGTCCTTTTGTTGTTTGGCCATGACCTTGAGCAGGCTCCTTCTCCTGGCTGGAGATGGCCTTCTCGATAAGAGGGGCTGGGACGTGGGCCGGTTGCTGGTTGTTCCTGTGCAGCCTACACAGCTTCTGGTGGCTCTGACCATGTGACATCCTGGTTCTTGCCTGGCCTTGAGGCGGGGCTGCTGAGCTCTCTGGGCCCTGTGTGTGCCCAGGCAGTTGGCTCTGATGGGCCAGTGGTGTTCCCCGTCCACTCACCGGGCAACCAGAGGCCAGCCATGTGGCTGTCCTGCCCACATACACTCCCTTTCAGTCCCAGCCTCCTCTCCGCCCACCAGCTCTACACAGCAGCACCTTAACACCGAACACCGACTCCCCGCCAGACCATGGCCTTCGTGTCTTACCCACATCTTTCTTATTTCATCCTATTTCAGCTGTGAGGGAGCTGCTGTTATTTATTTTACTTATTTTTCAGCTCTGGAAACTGATGCCAGAGAGGCAAAGCCACTTGCCCAAGGTCACGCGACTCTTCAGTGGTAGAACGGAGACTGGAATCAGGTCCCTCTGATTCTGGGACCTGGGTTCCTCCCACTCGTCCCCTGGCACCCCCTCCCCGGTGGCTCCCAGCCCCCTATGGAGCCCTAAGATAACCCCAGACTTTGCTTCAGGCCCCATTTATTCCCTGTGTACCTGCTACCAAGTGCTTTCCTTCAGAGTCGGATTAGGAGGACCCCCAGAACTAGGCTCCCAAGGACTTCTTATTCCCTCCAAGTTATATGCCAGATTTTCTGCAAATGTGCATTTTTGTTGGCGGGGGATAGAAGGAGTCTGTAGCTTTCATTGGACTTCTAGAAGAAGCCACGATCCCCGAACTCTGGTCCAACCTAATTTTACAGAAGGGCAAACTGAAGCACAGAACAGAGTTGTAACTTGATCAAGGTCACAGAACAGGTCAGGGGCAGAGCAAATTTCTTAACCTTGGGCCTGGTTCTAGCTGGTGGGGGAGGTGTAGAAGGGTGGGGCAGGGGCAGTCCTCCCTTCCCCGCTTCTGAGTCCTCCCCACCTCTCTCAATCCTCCCCACACAGTTCACAGAAGAGAAATTCGGCCAGGCAGAGAAGACTGAGCTGGATGCCCACTTTGAAAACCTTCTGGCCCGGGCAGACAGCACCAAGAACTGGACCGAGAAAATCCTGCGGCAGACAGAGGTGCTGCTGCAGCCGAACCCTAGTGAGTGGGCCCGGGGTGGTCCCGGGCGAGGGGCGGAAGCCACCGGCGGGAGGCCGGGGCTGCAGAGACCACGTGGGCGGGACTGGGCGGCAGGTGGGATTTGGTTGCTGGGGCTTCTGAGGCCTGCTGGTGGGTGGGGGGTGGGCAGTTAAAGAAATCAGCAGACTCAGTGATGGGCTCCAGGATGCACTCTCTGGGGCACCAGAAGTGTTAAGTTTTGCACAGAGGAGTTGAAGAAATGCTTGAAACTAAAACGCGCTTGGGAGAAGAGGTAGGAAAAACATGAGCCGGGTCTTTTGAGAGGGCAGCGAGGCCCAGAGATGGAAGAGGGCTTGCCCAGAGTCTGCTGCGAGCATGAGCAAGGAGTGAGCACAAGCAAAAGGCCAGGAGAGCCCAAGGGGAGGGTGGGGTGTCTTGGGGTCGTGATGCTTGTCTGCCTGTCAGTCTGCTACACGACTGAGTGTCTCGAGGGCTTTCTGGAGCCAGCACCAGGGCCCTGTCCATATATGTGTTAGGTTCTATAAATCCATATTGTCCTGAGGGAGCAATGAATGGGCCTTGACTTTGGGCCCGTCACCCCCAGCCGTGGGACCTGGGGCGGGCATGTCGCATCTCTGAGTTGTGGCTTCCTCCTCGCCAGAGTGAGGGGTCCTACGAGCACCAGGAAGAACATTCTGCAAGTCACCAGGCCAGGCACCCCGTGGGCAGGCCCTGCGCTGCGTCTGTTGCTGTCGCCGTGGCTTCTGTCCTCGGGTTGTACTGAAGAGCCCTGTGGCTTTGGCTGCTGTCTCCCTGCAGGTGCCCGAGTGGAGGAGTTCCTGTATGAGAAGCTGGACAGGAAGGTGCCCTCGCGGGTCACCAATGGGGAGCTGCTGGCACAGTACATGGCAGAGGCGGCTAGTGAGCTGGGGCCCACCACGCCCTATGGTGAGCCAAGCCCCATAGCCAGGGTCAGGGGTCATGGTCTCTTGCTCTCCACTTTCCCTGTCTCTCCCTTCCTTGCTTTCCCTTTTTTACTTTTTCTTTATTAAAAAAAAATTTTTTTTTAATGTTTATTTATTTTTGAGAGGGAGAGAGGGAGACACAGAATCCAAAGGAGGCTCCAGACTCTCGAGCTGTCAGCACGGAGCCCGACGCGGGCCTTGAACTCACGGACCGCGAGATCGTGACCTGGGCCAAAGTCAGACGCTCAGCCGACTGAGCCACCCAGGCGCCCCTCTTTCTCTGTCTTTTTTATTTTTATTTTTTTTTTTTATTTTTTTTTTTAAATTTTTTTTTTTTCCAACGTTTTTTATTTATTTTTGGGACAGAGAGAGACAGACAGAGCATGAACGGGGGAGGTGCAGAGAGAGGGAGACACAGAATCGGAAACAGGCTCCAGGCTCCGGGCCATCAGCCCAGAGCCCGACGCGGGGCTCGAACTCACGGACTGAGAGATCGTGACCTGGCTGAAGTCGGACGCTTAACCGACTGCGCCACCCAGGCGCCCCTCTGTCTTTTTTAAAGTACACAAATAATACCTGTATTCATTCTCTTGTAAAAACCTCGACGTAAATGAAAACGGAGTGAAAAATGGAAGTGTCTCTCAACCAGTTTTGGTTTGAGCGCATTTTTTTTTTTTAATTTTTTTTTTTAACGTTTATTTATTTTTGAGACAGAGAGAGACAGAGCATGAACGGGGGAGGGGCAGAGAGAGAGGGAGACACAGAATCGGAAACAGGCTCCAGGCTCTGAGCCGTCAGCCCAGAGCCCAACGCGGGACTCGAACTCACAGACCATGAGATCGTGACCTGAGCTGAAGTCGGACGCTTAACCGACTGAGCCACCCAGGCGCCCCGGTTTGAGCGCATTTTTTAATGGGATCGTACTGTGTGTCCCATTCTGCGGCCTGATTTTTAAACTTGGCATTGTTTTAGATACCTCTTCACTGTGGCACTTATAGAGCCACCTCGATCTTTTTTTTTTTTTAATTTTTAAAGTTTTATTGCGGTATAATTTACATACCATAAAATGCACCTGTTTTAAATGTGTAATGCAATGACTTTTAGTAAATTTAGAGTTGTGCAAACATCCCCCCAATCCGATTTAAAGAACATTTCTGTCACCTGCAAAAAGTACCATGTCTACTTAGAGTCGGTCCCCAGTCCCATCCCCTGCCAACTGCTAATGTGCACTGTGTGTCTATAAATTTGCTTTTTCTGACCATTTCACATAAATGGAATCAGACGTTGTGTCGTGTTTTGCATCTGGCTTCTTTTCCTGAGCATAATGTCTCTGAGGTTCATCCTTGTTGTAACAACGTGTTTAAAGATTTCACTCCATGGGGGTGCCTGGGTGGCTCAGCCGGTTAAGCGCGTGACTTCGGCTCAGATCATGATCTAACAGTTTGTGGGTTTGAGCCCCAAATCAGGCTGTGTGCTGACAGCTCAGAGCCTGGAACCTGCTTCAGATTCTGGGTCTCCTTCTCTCTCTGCCCCTCCCCTTCTCACTCTCTCTCTCAAAATTAAACATTTAAAAAATTAAAAAAAAAAAAGATTTCACTCCTTGTAATTGTTGGATAGTATTCTATTGTATGGCTAGGCCACATTTTCTTTATCCATTCACCGTTTGATAGACATTTGGTTTGTTTCCTTATGAATGTTTGCATACAGAACATTGTGAGGACATATGTTTTCACTTCTCCTGGACATATATACCATACCGGAGTGGACTTGCTAGGTCATATGGTAAACTTATGTTTAACTTTTTAGAAAATTACCAAACTTTTTCAAAGTGGCTGTGTGCAGGTGGTGGTTAATTTCCAAATATTTGTGGATTTTCCAAGTTTCCTTCTGTTGTTGGTTTCTGATTTTGCTCAGGTCAGAGAACATGCTTTGTATGATTTTAATCCTTTTACATTTATTAAGACTTGGCTTAGTCTGCAGTCTCTCCTGGAGATTGTTGGTGTTCACTTAAGAAGTTTGTATGTTGGGGCGCCTGGGTGGCTCAGTCGGTTAAGCGTCCGACTTTGGCTCAGGTCATGATCTCACGTTCCGTGAGTTTGAGCCCCGCGTCGGGCTCTGTGCTGACAGCTCAGAGCCTGGAGCCTGTTTCAGATTCTGTGTCTCCCTCTCTCTGACCCTCCCCCGTTCATGCTCTGTCTCTCTCTGTCTCAAAAATAAAGTAAAAACGTTAAAAAAAATTAAAAAAAAAAAAGTTTGTATGTTATGTTGTTGTGGGGTGGAGTGTTCTAGAGATGACAGACTAAATTGGTTCATAGTGTTGTTCAAGTCTTCTGTGTGCTTGCTGACTTTGTCTTGTTCTGTACATTATTGGGAAGTGCTGAAGTCTCCCAACTATTTCTGTTTAATTGTCTGTTTCTGGCTTCTGTCTGTCAGTGTTTGCTTCGTGTATTTTTGGAGCTCTGTGGTTAGGTCTGTATGTTTATTATTGTTGTATCTCTCTGATGAACGGGCTCTTTTATCATTGTAAAATACTGGTCTTTGTCTCTGGCCATATTTGTCTTTTTTTTTTTTTTTTTTTTTTTTAATTTGGTCACGTTTGTCTTAAAGTCCATTTTATCCGACAGTAGTTCACCCACTCTTGTTCTCTTACGGTTATTGTTTACATAGTATATCTTTTTCTCTCCTTTTATTTTCAATCTATTTACATCTTTAAACCTAAAGTCTATCTTTTATAGACAGCATGTATTTTGATTTAAAAATAATTCAGTCTGACCATCCTTTGATTGGAGTGTTTAATCCATTTATATTTAATGTAATTATTGATGTGGTTGGATTTACAGATGCCATCTTATTATTATTTTCTCTGTCTCAGGTCATTTTTGTTCATATGTTCCTCCTTTACGCCTTCGTCATGTTAAACAGAAATTTCCAAGTGTAGCATTTTAATTTCTTTGTTGCTTTTTAACAAAAAGCTTTTCTTAGTGGTTTTACAGTGAGTAATTTAACTTATTGCGGTTGGCTTCAGAATATTGACTTAATTCCAGTAAATATAGAAACTTTGCTCCAATATAACTCCATCCCCCTCCCTTCTTCCTTTGTGCTATTATCATATAAATTTCATCTCTGTTTTGTATAAACCCAACAATATAGTGTTTTTGAGAGACACAGTGCAATCGGGGGAGGGGCAGAGAGGGGAAGACACAGAATCTGAAGCAGGCTCCAGGCTCTGAGCTGTCCACACAGAGCCTGATGCAGGGTCTGAACTCACAAGCTGTGAGATCATGACTGAAGCCAAAGTCGGACGGTCAACCCACTGAGCCACCCGGGTGCCCCGTATAGTTATTGTTTTATACAGTTGTCTTTTAAATCAGTTAAGAAAAGAGAAAAAATATGTATTGTTTTTTATATTTGCTTATGTAATTACCTTTATTGGTTGTCTCTATTGCTTTATGTGGGTTCAAGTTACCACCATCTGGTGTTATTACCTTTGAACGTGAAGTATTCTGTAGCAGGTTGCCTAACAATGTATTCTCTCAGTCTTGTTAATTTGGGAATGTCTTTATTTTATGTTCACTTTTTTTTTTTAATTTTTTTAAATGTTTATTTGTGAGAGAGACAGAGGCAGGGGAGGGGCAGAGAGAGAGGGAGACACAGAATCCGAAGCAGGCTCCAGGCTGAGCTGTCAGCACAGAGCCTGACACGGGGCTCGAACTCATGGACCACGAGATCATGACCTGAGCTAAAGTCAGACGCTTAACCGACTAAGCCACCCAGGCGACCCTATGTTCACTTTTGGAGGACAGTTTTGCTATACGTAGAATTCTTGGATGAGAGTTTTTTCATTTTATCACTTGGAATATCATTTCACTGCTGTCTGGCCTCCATTGTTTCTTTTTTCTTTTCTTTCCTTTTCTTTTTTTAAATTTGAAGTAATCTCTTCACCCACTGTGAGGCTCAAACTCACGACCCTGAGATCAAGAGTCACTCGCTCTTCCAGCCAAGCCAGCCAGACACCCATTCTGATGAGAAGTCATGTGCTCATCTCATTGTGGCTCCCTTGTATGTGATGAGTGGCTCCTCTCTTGCTGTTTTTAAGACTTTTTGTCTTTGTCTTTCAGCAGCTTGACTGAGACGTCCCAGCGGTTAATGGTCCATCTTATTGTATTCATCCTATTTTGGGTTTGTTGAGTTTCTTGGATATGGACATTAATGTTTTCCATCAAAATCAGGACATTTTCTGCAATTATTTCTTCAAGTATTTTTTCTGTCCCTTTCTGTCCTCTTCTTCTCTCCCACTGCTCATATGTTGGTTTGTTTCATGGTGTCCTGTAGGTCTTTGAGATTCTGTTCATTGTTATTTACTCATTTTTCTTTGTGTGCTTCAGATTAGATCCTCTCTGTTGATCTGTCTTTGAAGTTGCTGATTTCTCCTTTGGCTAGCTTGGACTTGCTGTTGAGCCCTTCTGGTAGATTCTGTATATCAGTTGTAGTGCTTTTTAAATTTTTTTTTTTTCAACATTTTTTTTATTTATTTTGGGACAGAGAGAGACAGAGCATGAACGGGGGAGGGGCAGAGAGAGAGGGAGACACAGAATTGGAAACAGGCTCCAGGCTCCGAGCCATCAGCCCAGAGCCTGACGCGGGGCTCGAACTCACGGACCGCGAGATCGTGACCTGGCTGAAGTCGGACGCTTAACCGACTGCGCCACCCAGGCGCCCCTGTAGTGCTTTTTAACTCCAGAGTTTTCTTTTTAATAGTTTTTATCTCTTTCTTGATATTTATATGATGAGTCATTGCCATCACATTTTTCTTTAAGCATTAAATATATATATATATATATATATATATATATATATGCACATGTTATATATATATGTATATACACACACACATACATATATGTTTTATATATATATATCTTTACATATATATATATATCTTTATATATATATATATATATATATATATATATATATATATATATACATACAGACACCTGGGTGGCTCAGTTGGTTGAGTATCTGATGTCGGCTCAGGTCATGATCTTGTGGTTCATGAGTTCGAGCCCCACATGGGGCTCTGTGCTGACAGCTTGGACTTGGAGCCTGGAACCTGCTTCAGATTCTGTGTCTCCCTCTCTCTCTGCCCCTATTTGCTCACACTCTGTCTCTCTCTCTTTCTCTCAAAAATAAATATTTTAAAAAAATGTGTATATATATATATATGTATATGTAAATGTGTATATATATATATATATATATATATATATATATATATACACACACACACATATAGCCTGTAGCCTCTTAGGAATCTTCGCTAAATCTAACGTCTGAGTCTCCTTAGAGACTCTGTGACTACTGATTGCTTTTTTCTTCTGTGTATTGCCCATACTTACCTATTTCTTTGCATGTCTTAGAGTGTTTTGCTAAAATCGGGACATCTACAAAAATCTTTTTAATTTTTTTTTTTTTTTTTTTTTTTTTTGAGAGAAAGAGAGAATCGGGGAGGGGCAGAGAGAGAGGGAGACAGAGGATCTGAAGCAGGCTCTGCGCTGACAGCAGAGAGCCCGATGTGGGGCTCAAACCCACGAGCCATAAGATCATGACCTGATCTGGACATTTTAGATAATGTAGTAGCTGTGGATTCTGAATCACTTGGGGGTTGTGATTGCTTTGTTTGTTTAGAAACTTGCCCGAGCTAGTTGTTTCGAGTCGGTCTTCCTTCCAGTATGCGGCTACTGCTTTCACATTTTTTTAAGTCATTCTTTTTATTTTTAAGCCAAGCGTCCTGGGGTTTGCTCCTGGGTTAGCGCATGTTAGTCGTCAGGCAGTGATAGTCAGAGGTTGCGCTTAAACATCTTGCACCATTAAGGCTTTACTGATGAATTTATGGCTGTATTGGGGGACACATTCAAAATTCAAGTAGTTTACACGTCTGACTGGCTTTTACTTTGTGTGTAGAGCCTCCTATTTGGCCAGGGATGAGTAGGGTTCTCTCCATTCTGAGTGTGCTGCACACACACAGGTATAGCCTTCCAGACCACCAGAGATATCTGGGAGTTTGTCAAGGCCCAAACGACTATCTTGTTTCCAGAGCTCCTGATAAGTTTCTGGCAGGTCTGTTCCAACCAGTGTTCCCTGTTCAAGTCAGCTGTAATGTTGGCCTTTCCCAATTATTTACCTTTGAGGTTGCTATTGTTCTTGACAGTGTCCCCTGGATTTCTCTGTGCTCCAGCCCAAATCCATTCGGCCCTAATCCCACTACCTTCCCCACCCCCCACCCCTGCCCACCTAGCAGTGAGGCTGCTGAGGAGATGGGAGTCCTCCCAGGCTGGAAAGCCACAGGCTCCCACTGTTCTTACTAAGGTCCGGTAGCTCTTGAGTAAATATCCTCAGTTTATTTGCCTTTGGCCAATTTCCAGAGTCCAGAAATGTTTGCTTTTGACAATTGCGTCTACTTTTTTTTTCTTTTTTTTTTTTTTGAGAGAGAAACAGCGAGCGGGGGAGGGGCAGAGAGCAAGGGGGACAGAGGATCCCAAGAGGGCTCCGCGCTGACAGCAGAGAACCCGACACGAGGCTCAGTGGGGCTCAAACCCACCAACCGCGAGATCCTGACCTGAGCCGAAGTCAGACGCTCAACCGACTGAGCCACCCGGGCGCCCCGAGTCCACTTTTTTTCATTGCTTTTTGGGAACAGGATTTGTCGAGCTCCTTTCTCTGTTCTGGAAGTCCCACTCCTACCCCCTGCTTGTAATGTAGTGCTCCGTGCTCTGGATGCCCCACTATTTACTTGTCAGTCCCCAGACGATGGATACATAGGCTGCTTCCACGTTTTCCCCCAGCCAGCCGTTCCGTGCTGGGCATACCTGCTCATGCCTCCTCGGCACGCCTCTGTCCAGCCTCTCCCCTACTCCTGGGGGCCAGAGCAGCCTGCGCCTCTCCCTCACCCTGAGACTCCATTTACTCAGGGAAGACGCTGATCAAGGTGGCAGAAGCTGAAAAGCGCCTGGGAGCCGCGGAGAGGGATTTCATCCACACGGCCTCCATCAACTTCCTCACGCCTCTGCGCAACTTCCTGGAAGGGGACTGGAAGACAATTTCGGTGAGAGACCTGGGGCCACTCTGCTTCCTGGGAGCCGTGGCATCCTTCTCCTCAGAGCTGCTGGGCGTAGGCTCCCTTCCCGTGTCGGGAAGCTGGCACTCCTGGGCCTCTTCAGACGTGGCTCCTGTGGGCTGAGTGCCATAGTGGGTGACCTCCCCTGTCTGGGCCTCAGTTTCTCCATGTGGACCAGATGGCCCAGTGGGATCTCCCAAGGCTGCCCGGGGTCTCACTCTTCCCTTTTCCCCTGCCCCACAGAAGGAGAGACGTCTTCTCCAAAACCGCCGTCTGGACTTGGATGCCTGCAAAGCGCGGCTGAAGAAGGCCAAGGCTGCAGAAGCCAAAGCCACGGTAGGTGTCCTTGCTGGTCTCCTGCCCCTGCCCAGCTCTGTTTGGAGCCAGGGAGGGTGAAGGGACCTGATGTTTGGCATGACCTTTCTTCCCTGTCCCTGCCTGGAGAGGCCTGGCTTGGGGGGCGCTGGTCCTGGCTGACCGCTTTGGGTCATGCCTCTCTGCCCCTACAAGGGAACCCTGGCGGCCCAGAGCTCTGGGTCCCAGGGCAGACATTTACGGGGTGGGCTGAGGGCATGCCACAGCCTCCCCAGACAGACAACCAGTTGGGAGTTTCTCGCATGGCCCTGCCCTGCCCTCCCTGGATGCTCGGCTCTGTCCCCCGGCTCTGCCCGGGCATGGCTCCCCCTTACTAACTCCCCTGCCCGCTGCTCCAGTGCTGGTCCGGGGGTGCCCTGATGGTGTGAACCCCGGAGCTAGACCACCCACCTTCTCGGGGCCCTTCAGGGCCACCTTCTCAGAGGCATGACCGAGGACCCTTTCAGGTTAGCCCCAAGACACGGGGTCGGGCCGGGACCTCACGGTTCTCTGTTTACTCTCGGTTCACTGAGGCCTGCCCAGCCCGGCCAGGCCAGTGGACGCAGCGTGGCGCAGTTTGACCAGGGCAAGGCCAGGGTGGGGAGAGTGGGCCTGAGGGCGAGCATACTCCTGGCATGCCGGGCTACTTGGGGGTACGGGGGCCTAGAGGCCACCTTGCACTCTGAGGAGGGAACTCCCAGGTCCAGGGAAGGCCGGGGGTACCACCACCTGTGCCTGCCCAGCTCTCAGCTGCCCATGAGGGTTCTAGCCCCAAACCCTCCTTGCGTCCCCCTCCCACAGTGTGGCCACTGGGGACCATGGAGCCTGGGCCTGCACTGCCTCTGGGGACAGCCAAGGGCAGGGTCTCACTCATCCAGGTGTGTGGGGCCAGATCAGAGGCAGGTCTCAGCCACTGGAGTCCCGCTGTGGTTGGGTAGGAGGACGTGTGGCCACAAGGTTGACCTCTCTAAGTCACCTGGACAGGACAGTCTCCTCATCACCCAGGGCTAGACCGTCTCTCTGGAGTGCCTTGGCCAGAACAAGCTCATCCTCCATCAGTCAGGCCAGGGGAGCCTTTCCTTTGTCACTGGAGCGGCAGGACCCCTTCTCCAGTTGTCCGGCCTGGACAACCTCCAGCCTTTGGGTCAGACCAGGATACCCTCCGCAGAGCTAGGCCCTGGGCAGCCCAGCTATGGCAAGCGTCCCAGAGGACTGGAGGCCGGCAGGTCACACCCTCACCCCATGCCCTAAACACACACGCACGCACGCGCGCGCGCACGCACGCATAGCAGGACTCCTTCTGGAGGGCAGGGTCAACTGCCCGCCCACCACCTGCTGTCCCCTCCCGCCGGGGCCCGGGGGGGCCTGCTCCCGCCTGCGCTGTGGACTCACTAACTCTTTGTTTTTGTTCCTTTCCGTTCTGCTTTGGGTAACTTGGCTCAGTGTGAGGGAGATGTGAGTATACCTGTCCCACGTGCTGTGCTGCTTCTGGTTTGCCCGTCCCAGCCTCGGGCCGCAGTGCCGTGGCTGGCCCAGGGGACACATCCTGGGCATTTTGCAAGCAGCTGGTCTCCCCACCAGAGCCTCTGCCACGCGTAGCCTCTGGCTTAGGGGGACGCCAGGCACTGGAGCCTGTGAGTCAGCTTTTTGCAAATGTGGGAAGCCTGTCACCCTGTCCATCCATGCATCCACCTGTCCATCTTGTTGTGGGGGAGGGGCCCGGTCCTTGCTGCAGGAGCGAGAGATGTGCTGTGTGGAGATTCTGGGCCTGAGGAAGCTGGGGTGGGAGACGGGTTTTGTCTGGAGGGCTGTGGCTCCAACCGGGGCATCTGAGTGAGACCGGGGTCCAGGGAGGAGGGGGCCAGGCCCAGTCTGCGACTCACCCGGAGGTGCCCTGGCATCTGCTCTCCTGGGCTCCCAGTGTGACCACCCACTTGGTCCTTGTCTGACTCTCCGCGTCCCTACGCCCACCTCGCCCCCAGGAGGTTGGAGCAGGGAGAGGGGTCCACGTGGTATGTGTCTGCAGCCTCCCGTCCCTTGGGCCGGGGCTCCTGGCCTCTCCTTGTGGGAGATTCTGGGGCGGCACCCGGCCCCACTTGACCCCCTTCCCCCGTGACCTCTTCCTGCCAGACGGTGCCTGACTTTCAGGAGACTAGACCTCGTAATTACATTCTCTCGGCCAGCGCCTCCGCGGTAAGCGCCCCACCCCGGCCGCCTGGCCTCCCTGCGCCCGCCCCACCCCGGCACGGGGCAGCCACACAGCACAGCAGCAGGAGCACAGGGCATGTCCTGAGAGCCGGGAGGACTGGAGGGCCGCAGCCCCGCCTCGGGCCCCCTGCCTGCCCCCCTGCGCCCACGGTGCTGGCCTCGCTTCCCTGTGCGCCCTGCTGGAGGTGGAGGCCGGGCCAGCCGCACCGGACGGCACAGGGAGCTGCGGGGCAGCGGACCCGTCCTCCCCACCCCGGGCCGCCCCCCCCCCCACCCGCCGGGGCCCTGAGGTCTGCCCCTCCCCCACCACCGCCCCCGCCGGCCCACCATGGGTTCACAGACCCGGGACTGGAGACGAGGGTGATGCTGTTCTGCCTCTCTGACACGGTGTCGTGGCGGCGAGGAGAGGCCCGGAGAACGAGCAGGGAGAGTGGGGGGCCCCGAGGGAGAGGGCCGGCGGGCCGAGATTAGAAGGAAGGAGGTGGGCAGGGTGGGGTCGCGAAGGGTTCCGTTGTCGTGGGATCTCTTCTTCACCGCTCCGTCCGGCTACTAGGTGTTTACCTGCAGTTTGGAGCATGGGCCACCCACGTCCGTCCCATCGTACCTGTGGCCACTACAGGTGGCTGTGCCTCTCTTCTGCCTTTTTCTCCCACCTTCCATTTTTGCCGTGGGCGGCACGCCGTGGCACAGAGCCCCTGGCTCTCCTTCACCTCTGTCCCTGCATGTTGCCGCGAGTGTCTGTGCACTCACGCGGCGGCTGGGCCATCGTTCCCCTGGGGCTGGGGCCCCGGTTCACTCCACCAGGCCCCTCTTGCTGGGTGCCCTCTATACACACGTGTGGGGGCCGCTCCCCACGTTTTGGTTTTCTCAATGGCACTGTGGCGGGACACCTCGGTCCGCAGAGCTAACCTTGTCTTGCTTTTAGGTTATCATCTTAGGATAGACCTCCCACACTGGGCAGGAGAAATGGGTCTCCTAAGTCGTGGCGGGGGGAGGGGGGTCTTTCTTCTTTAGACTCTGGATGACACTTCCTGCCCCCTTTCCTGGGCCGAGTGGAAGGAGGAATATCCTGGAGGGTGGAGACCGCCCTGTTTTTTTCTTTTGCCATTGAACCCCAGTGTGACTCGGGCACGAGGCTGCCTTTCTCTGCAGAAGGACAGAAAGGTTCAGTGACTGGCCTAGGGTCACACGGTCCTGCGTCCCAGCCCACCGGCCTTAGCTGAGTGTCAGGGTGGGACGGGGGACGCTCGGTCTCCCGTCAGAGCCCGGGGGCTTACGCTGTAGGAGAAACCCCGGCAGGACTTCCCAGCTGGCTGTGCCCCACCTTCCCTGCATGCGGCATGTTGGACTGGACCGTGGTTGTCCGCGCCCCTGCTCACGCCAGGCCACGTCCCCGCCTCAGCTCCTGGTTGGGTTACGGGCAGGGAGTGGGGAAGGGTATGGGGCGGGAAGAGGTGGGCTCTCGGGGAGCTGGGGCAGGACGCGGGCTCTGGGGTTCAGCTCTCCTCCCTCTACTCCCCCGCTGACCGGTGCCCCCTCCCTCCCCTGCTGCGCGGTCCTGTTGCGGTCACTGAAGCTCTGGAACGATGAGGTGGACAAGGTGAGTCTGGGCTCGGGAGGCTCGGGAGGCTCGCGAGCAGAGGCTTGAAGCGGGTTGGGAGGGGGGAGGGGTCAGATTGGTTTCTAGTTCTGGGCTCTGTTCTGGGTCGGGGCCACTGTGAGGGTATCGCTTCCCCTCTGTGGGGAGACTGCCCCCACAGTCCCTCTGGGCACACGGGAGTGGCGCTGTCGGGTGGCGAGGTACCGGGTGTCAGAGGTCCTAGCCAAACACCCGCGGGTCTGTCTCTGGCCACTGGTCACAGCATAGGTCCAGAGGGGTCCCAGCAGGGTTATGGCTGCCCCAGGGGCCAGGGCTCCAGGCCCGAGAAGCGCACCCCTGCCTCCAAGAGGTCTGTCTGTGTCCCCAGGGGGAAGTGCCATCTGCATCCAGAGTAGGAGAGGGCTGCTCCTGGTGGGCGTCGGGGCCGCGGCAAGGGGTGGCAGGAAGGACTGCGGGGGCCACTGCTGCTGTCCTACATTCTCACACTGTGCCCCTCCCAGGCCGAGCAGGAGCTCCGAGTGGCCCAGACCGAGTTTGACCGGCAGGCAGAAGTGACCCGGCTCCTGCTGGAGGGAATCAGCAGCACTCACGTGAGTCCTGCCCCATGTCGCCCTTCCATCGTCCCCTGTCTTCCTGCCCCTCCCCCCCAAGCGCTCCACAACGAGGCGGGGCGATGAAGTTGGATCTCAGCAGGCGGTGAGGGGCAGCGCCGGAGCCCATGGTCCTAAGGGTGGAACTCGAGCTCTGTTCCAGGCGCCACAGAGCAAGTGCCAAAGGCCGGGTGGCCCTCCCCCCTGCTCCGGGGGGGGGGGGGGGCAGCAGGGAGCGGGGTCGGGGAGGGAACATCTCACCTCCCGGGCCACCGCTCACCCCGCTCACCATGGGCACCGCCCTCCTCCCTGCAGGTGAACCACCTTCGCTGCCTCCATGAGTTCGTGGAGTCCCAGACGACTTACTACGCGCAGTGCTACCGCCACATGCTGGACTTACAGAAACAGCTGGGCAGGTGCCCACTGGGGTCCCCTGGCTCCCAGACCTAAGCTCAGAAAGCCCTACGACACACAGGGCGGGTAGAGAGGGCTGAGCCTTGTGTCGGGGGCATCACACCCCTCTCTGGACAACAGTGAGGTGGTGGGCCTTGACCTCTGAGCGCGGTCTCTCAAGAACGCCCGGGTGGGAGGGTGGCAGGGACCGGGCGGTGCATCTCACGTTTCCCCTTGCCTTGCTTTTCCCCTCACGCTGCCAGCTCCCAGGGAGCCATGTAAGTAGCGGCAGCGGGCCCAAGCGGGGTTTGGTGGCACGCGTGGGACTCCCGTGGGGACGTGGCCCCCGGCTGAGATGTCGCACCTGTTCAGATTCCCAGGCACCTTCGTGGGCACCACGGAGCCCGCCTCCCCGCCCCTCAGCAGCAGCTCACCTACCACCGCCGCGGCCACCATGCCCGTGGGGCCCTCTGTGGCTGGCCTGGCCCCTCCAGGGGAGGCTGCTCTCCGCCTGGAGGAGGTGAGCCCACCTGCCAGTGGGACCCGGAAGGCCCGGGTGCTCTACGACTACGAGGCGGCTGACAGCAGCGAGTTGGCCCTGCTGGCTGATGAGGTAGGCCTGGTGCCACAGGGGTGGGGCAGAGGGCGGGCCCAGGAGCATCAGGGAACCAGAACGGGGAGCCCCCCCAACCACTGCCTCCAGGTCTCTGAGGGGCCCTGGGGGTGGAGCTGGGGGGTACGTGGAGGCAGCTCCAGCTCTGAGGAAGCAGGGTCTAGGTAGAGCAGGTGAGTTCCTGTCTCTGGACTTGCAGATGTCCGTGCGTCATGGGACTGTGGCAACCCCGTCCCCACGCCAGTTCTGCCCCTGCTCGGGTGTGATCTTCCCTCTCTGCCCTCTTCAGCTCATCACCGTCTACAGCCTGCCCGGCATGGATCCTGACTGGCTCATTGGCGAGAGAGGCAACAAGAAGGGCAAGGTCCCGGTCACCTACTTGGAACTGCTCAGCTAAGCAGGCCCCTCCAGGCCCCCTCGGTTCTGGCCCGGGCGGGAGAGGACGTGTGCAGCCCCACCACCTGTCTGTCGGTGACTCAGCTGCTCGGGGTGGGGAGACCAGCCCCATTCCGTCCACGTCCCCGGTCGTCCAGCTGTGAGGGGGCCCCAGAGGCTGAACGGTCCCAGCCCCTCCCCCAGCCCTGCTTCTGGAGCCCCCGGCGCTGTCTGCATCCACGGAGCTCCCCAGCTCTCCGGTCCTTCCCGCTCCTGCTGAGGAGGGGCGGCTGGCTGCAGTGCCGCCCCAGGCACCTCGGCTCCCCGCGGGGGTCGGAGCGCTAGGCCTGCAGCAGCCTGGGGCACACCCTTGGCAAGAGAGCACCTGCCTTTTGGTTGCCAAAAGCAGCAGTGGGGGGAAGGCGGGCAGGTCTGCGGTGGGCCTGGGGACGGGCGCCGGCCCCTCTGGGTGGACTGGAGTGAGGGGCGCCTGGCCGGAGTGGCATCTCCTGGGTGCTCCCCTCCCCTCCCCCCTCAAGACCGCTCAAGCCAAGTTCGGTGGCTGCAGCCTGCACCTCTCCACACTCACTTTTTAACTGATCTTTTTACTCTGCCTGTCTGCTTGCTGTATAGCCAGTGACAAATAATAAATCATCCTTCACGTGCATGTTGCCTGGGCTCCTATCGGGCTGCGGACCCCACGGGCTGGCCTGGAGGGTGGGAAAGGGAAGCAAGCATTCACATGCCAGCTTCCTCCTCCTTCCTTCACGGGCCTCGCTTTCTCCCACAGGGCCTGTGCTGCTCAGATGGGACTACTCTTCCTGCACTTGAGGCTGCATTAAGAGACATTTTATCCCTAAGGAGAACTTTCATAAATTTGGGCCGTGGAGTGGACTAAAATTTGCATGAGGGTTTCAGCTGGTAACTGCCGGCTGCCAGTGCTTCCTGTGGCCGGCCACTGAGCCTCGCCCGTTCACGTGTTCTCATGTTGTCCTCACAGAGGAGGGAAGAAGAGATCAGAAAGAGTCACCTCCTCAAGGTTCTGTAACTGGCAAGTAGCCACGCAGGGACTCTAGCCCAGGTCAGTCTGATTCTAGAAACTTCAAGCGGTGGCTCTGGCCTGCAAGCCAGGTGTCAGATGAAGCACCGAGCCCAGCACTCTCGTGATTAGGTCCTGAGGAGGCCAGAGGCTGGCAGGCCCACAGCCCGGGCTTCTGAAGGCAGGGGCAGGGGAGGCAGGGGCACAGAGCCGTAAATAGGAAGGAGTGAACGTCAAGCGAGGCTACACCTGTGGGAAGCTCAGCCAGCGGGTAAACGGAGCGCGTGCGTCAGGGGTGAGGTGTGGTGGGGACGAGAGCTGGGCGGGCCGGGGAAGGGAAAATTAAAGTGTCCGCCCGGCTCCTCTGCTTCCCCAAACCTCCACTCCGCTGCTCCCAGGCACCTGGCCAAGGAAGACTTGCTTGGTGCTGAGCGCCGGGTGCTCGTCTCCAGGCCCTCAAGGCACATCACACAGCTATCTATAAACAGTATTTTAATATTTGTATAAATAGACCACAGTATTACCAAAAACTGCAAGAACGGAGCATGGAAAACATTTTCAGAGCCGAGCACACAGCCTATCCTGGTTGCATTTGACACCGGCTCCTGGCCTCTACTGGGCCGGGGTCAAGTGCAGGGGCGGGAGGGCGGGGGGATGCTTAAGGGAAGTACCACACCCTGGGACATTTGGAACTTGAGGGCGTGAGCGCGGTAGACTCATGGCTCCCACCTGGCCGTGGACCTCTTGATCTATTATAAAAATAATGCCAGCGGGTGGGCGGCTGGAGTCGTGGCTGCCCTGGGGGGAGGGGACGGGTGCCGCTCTCAGTCCACACGGGCCGCAGGGCCGGCCCGCAGCACCCCCGCTGCCCGGGACTGCGGTGCAGGCTGCCGGAGCAGGGCGGGCGGGCCCCCACCCTATCTTTGCACGTGCCGCACAAAGGCCTGCACTAGCTGGATCAGAGGCTCCTGGCTCTCCGGGCTGGCCTTGGAGAGCGAGGTGGACTTGCCCTGAGGCGCGGGGAGGACGCCGGCAGCGGGGGAGCTGGGGCCTCCCCGGCGGAAGTAGCGTGAGAGGCTGGAGAGCAGCGTGCTCTGGGAAAGAGAAGGTACTAGATGAGGGCCCCGCGAGGCAGGGGGCCGAGTGGGAACCCCCAGGCTCGTCCCCAGCAGCGCCCCTGGTCAGAGCCCTCTACCCGGCTGTACCAGCTCCGAGCTGAGCTCCTGTTTCATCCGCTGCTTGTCCCGGGGGTGTACGGCCGGGTCCCTAAGGTAGCGCACGGCCTGGGAGATGAGCAGGTAGAAGCAGTTTTCCATGGTGAACATCAGGAGGGACCTGGGGAGAGGGCAGGGGGCCCCGCTGCAGACAGCCGAGCCGGCAGGGACGGGGTGCACCGCCGAGCCAGGAGGAGGGCTGACCCACAGCTGCCCTGGCCCCAGATCAAATTCCAGGAGAGGGGCTTTCTTACTTCAGTGCTCTCGTCCCTTCCGCCTGTGTGCCGAGCCCCACGGCCTGGGTGAGGGGCTCCTTTTTCTTGTCCAGCTGGAGGAAGAGACACAGGGTGAGAAGAGAAAGTGACAGGAACAGGTGTGGCTCCCTGCGAGCCTCCGACTTGGCGGCCCTGCACTAGCAGTTGGCCAGCTACTCACTCGGCCCCCACAGTGCTCCTCCCGGCGAGGTCCTGCCAGCTCGCTCAGGAAAAGGACCAGGCTCAGGCAGGCTGACGCGCTGGAGGCCACAGTTACGCCGCGGGAGATCGGGTGGGAAAGACTGGGGTTGAGAGGCCAGAGTCTGACAGCACCCAACTTACCTCTCCAAGCATGTTTAGGGCCACATTCACCGTGGCCAGAAGGGTCCCGAAGGAGGGGGCCACTTCTGAGTCAAAGGTGGGAGTGGTGAAGCTCAGGGCAAAGAGGAAGTTGTATTCAGCAAGGTCCAGGGACTGCAAGGCAAGACAGGAGCAATCTGGAGCCCGACTAGGACCCCAGACGGCCCTTAAGGGTAGAGCAGAGCACAGGAGAGCCTCTGCAGCTCACCGCCGGGCAGCTGGCGGCCCGGCACAGGGGGCGGCGCGTACCTGATCCAGCAGGATTTGGCAGACGTCTGGGGTGAAGTGGCGCAGGGCTGCCAGGGTCCTGCTAAGGATCTTGAGAAGTCCGTACTGGACCGCGTGTAAGGCTCGCTGCTCCGAGGCCTCCGTGTCAGCAGCGGGCTGCTTAGAAGAGCAGGAGGGGGCGGCAGTGGCAGCGGCGGGCAGCCGCTGAACTCGGGGGGCGACAGCCGAGGGGATGCCGTCCCCGTTTTTGTTCTGAGGGAGACAAGAAATGGAGGTGGAGTCCAGAGAAGCCGGCGCGAGGCCCCGCGGGCAGCCCGGCAGGGAGGGCGGTTACCTGCAGGCAGTGCTGCAGCATCTTGCGGCTGTGCAGGAGGGAGGTGCAGGCCTGGCACAGGTAGCCCAGGTTTACCTGCAGCAGACACACACGTGGGGCGGGGGCAGGGAGCTGTCAGCAGCGGCCCCACCAAGCAGGCCCCCCTCAGAGTCCCAGTGCGCTTGCTCTCAGCTCCTACAATGCTCACCTCCCTGTGTTCTCGAGCTGCACATCTTACAGCCACAGAGTATGCCCGACTCCGGACTGGGGCAAGGGATGCCTGGGATCTTTCCCTGCACCCTGTGCCGTGCCACCACCTAGCTCAAGGTCTAAGATCAGTTCTTCAGTAAAGAAATAAGATAGGGATCATTTTCCCATTTTACACAAGAAAAACCTTCAGAAATAGCGAAGTAACGTGGCCAAGGTCACACAAAGGATGGATGCCTGTCTGGCTCCAGGACCTGTTCTCTCCCTACTCCCCAGACCCTGGCCCCGCTGGTCTCAAGCTTCAGGCCTATTCCTAAGGGATGTGAACCAACATCCATCCAACCGAGCCCAAGTTCTTAAGCTACAAGGCTGCCCTTTATATATATTGATATATAAGGAAAACTTTAGCTCCAGGGAAAGCAACACGAAGAAACCAAACCCCGTGTTCACAAAGCAAAATGCCCACGTTCCAAGTGCCTGCTATTCACCAGAGGTACCCCAGACAGTGCCCACCACCCCATGCCCAAGCACTTCCCCAGACCCCTTGCGAGGAACCATGTCCAAGGACCCACCTGGACATCTCGCATAAGCTGAGGCAGGTGGAAGTGCCATTCCTTCATGAAGTTGGAGAGCTGCAGAATGAAGCCCACAGTGTGGTCTGCCTCCTCCAGGCAGGCCAGACTCTGTACTGTCCTCACCGCACTGAGGCACTGAGAGGGGAGAGACAAGGATGGATGGAGTGAAACAGGGACCTGACCTGCCTGCTCTTCACCCTCCCATTGGGAGGACAGGTTCTGGACCCACAAATGCTGAGGTGATGGCACATCAGACTCTTCTAGGCTCAGAAGTCTCTGAATGGTCCTGAATGACCCAGACCCCCCTATTACCCTGAGCCCCCTGAGCTCCTATGATGCTGGCAGCCCCTCACCTGTAAGGTCCGCTCCTGGTGAACACCCACGAAGTCCAGGGCCTCGGTCAGGAAGTTGTAGCGCAGAGTTTTGAGGAGCCGCTCCATCAAGGACATGGAGAGGCGGTAGACCCCCGGCCAAGAGGGGGCATCCAGAGACTTCCGAGAGGTGCTAGACGTCTAAGATACAGACAGCAGACGGGATCAGGACACGGCACCAACGAATCCAGCTGACGGGTGTAGCGGGACCTCCGTGCAGCACGGCAGCTAAGGCAGCCTGGCTGCTCGGAAGAGAAAACCTAGAAAGGGTACACAGCCACTGCCTGGTGACGGGCAGGGCCACAGGGGGTCCGAGGCCAGGGATTACGAGGAAAGAGCACCAGGCAGATACAAAAGAATCCCAGGTTCTAGACTCAGGTCTGCCATTAACTAGCCATATGAACTTCTCTTACTAGAAATCAGTATGGGGGCAGTGAGGAGTCTACACCATCAGTGCATCAGACAAGCCATTTAAGAGCAACTCCCAGGGTCTGTGAAAGATCAAGGACAGGGACACTTTTCCACTCAAATTGCAGTCTGGCCAATCCAGAGGTCCTGGCGAGTCACTGGCACTCACCTGCACTGTCCCATTGGAGCTAAGCTGGTACACGCTCAGGAGGGGCAGACAAATGCTCTGGGTGATGCCAGCCCCAGCTACTGCTGTGGCTCCCTGGGAGGGAAAGACCTGGAATGAGATGGAACTTACCCGGCCCCACCACTCCTGGAATCTGTCTCCTGCCCAGGGGCAGCCGAGCTCTCAAGGCAGACCAGAGCTCCTGGGAGAATCATAGGCTGTGCTGGAACCCACCCAACACAAGCAAGGAGGCTCCCTCCTGCACCCGGGCTGGCCTCCTACCTGCTGGGTGCGAGCCAGAGTGAGGAGCAGGTGCAATGATGCCTCGGTGAAATGCAGGTTCTGCTTCATGCGAAGGCTCACCTCCAGAGTGGTGAGGAGGGTTGGCAGGATGGGGAGCCTGCGAGTCACCTGGAGCCATGAGTCACCATCCTCGTCCACCTCACACAGCTCCTTGGCCAGGTGCAGGCCCAGGACACATACCTGCTGGGGCCCAGGGGCAAAGATAGGCAAGAGGGAAGGAAGCAGTGCAAGGGGGGGATCAGGGGGGAGGACAACAACAGGCAGCCCTGCGCCAGGCTGCCCCAGCCCTCACTCGGTCACAGACATCTCCCAAGTGAGCTTGATGGAAACGTGGAGTCTCTCCCAACCTGGCTGTACCCACACCCCCTAAGGGGACACAGCACTCCCCTCAAGCTAACATACCACCCCCCAGAGACAGTTCTAGACTCCTCCCTCCCCCACTACCTCTCAAGCTTCCCGACTCATACCTGCTCACTGCGCCCAACTCTACCCGTCTTGCTGTACCACTGCACCCGCCTCCTGAACGGTCCTTCACTCTCCTGGACCCTCTCCAATCAATTCTTCATACCGGTGGCTTTTCAAACTTACTTTTGACCATGACGCACAAGAATAAATACTTTTTATGCTGTGTCCCCGTATACACACGTTGATATATTTTCCTACCCTTCCCCCCCCAGCAAAACACAGATATTTTCTTTTATACTTTATCCTCCTTTGTTAAAAAAAAAAAAAAAATGCTGGTTATAACCAAATGAGTTCATCTCAAGACCCACTAACAAGTCATGACCCAGTTTGAAAAACACTCTTCTATACTGCGTCCAGGGAGATCTTTCCACATTTCTCTCCCTTGCTTAAATCCTTGAGTCCTTTCTTCTTTCACTTGAAACCCACTTCAAAGACCCTGCTAAGGCTGCCAGTCATCCAGCCCCCAGCTCTCCAGCCTCTCACTGCTTCGCTCACCGCAGCCTTTCCTCTGGCCGCCAGGGGACTCGTACCACAGCAAACCACCCTGTTCTCACTCCCAAGTCTTCCTCGCTCCCTTTACCTGCCTGACTCTATCAATGCTTTAAATTATGGCTGAAAGGGTGCTATCTCGTGGAATCCCTAGATTAGGTGAGAACCCCAAGCCACACGTTCTCCCAGTGTTTCTCCTGCATGGGACTTGCCACGATGGAATTCCGACACATCTCTGCATGGGCTCTGATTTGTTCGTGTTCTCCACTAGGCTACAAACTCTTCCAGTGCAGTGACTACATGTCTCATTCACTAATCACCCTGAGGGCCTGGCACAGGGCAGGCAAGGCAGTTGGCACTTGCTGGATGTGCGTGGGCAGGACAACCTACTCCCCGGGGCACTCCCTCACCCCATCACGCTGGTCCTTGTGCCGGGGCCGTGAGCAGTCATCAGTCTCCATGCTGTCCTTGTCCTCTGTGGCACCACCCGACGCCAGACTATGGCGGGTCTGGTCGAAGAGAGCAATTACCTCTTCCTGGAGGGTCTCACAGACATTCAGCACCAGCTGGGAGTACTGGGGGATGTCACTCACTGCAGAGCACAGGCAGGGAGGGGACACAGTGATGCTCACTCACCATGTCAACTCTCGCTGCTGCACACCGAGGTTCCCTCCCCAGGCAGGCACAGGGGAATGTATGCTGCTGAGAGAGGATCCACCCGCGTGGGGAGCGGGAAGTAGACAGATGGGGGAGAAAAAGTTTTCTGGAAGACAGGCATTCCAAGACTGACAGCTCAAACCGCAAAGCAAAAATGTGTGGCTGGAAACCAGATGAAGCCCCGCCAGACCAGCTGCCAGTGGAGCCGGGGGACCGCTGCCCCCTCTCCCCTCTGCTCCTCACCTCTCATCTCCTTCATCTGCAACACTGTGATGAATGCTGAGAACACCTTGGCCTTGGTCTTCTCCATGAGTTGCTGGTCTGCCTGTAGCACTCCCTCCAGGATCTCCGTCAAGGGCCCAAGGATTTCATCCACAGAACCTAACTCTCTAGCAACAATACGGGGCAGAGAAGGAAGAACACATGCCAAATAAAGGCCACAAAGTGCCCTAGCTCTGAGTCAGAGGTGCCCACCGGGCAGCCTGCCTCCCCGTTTGCTAGCGATGGAAAGCGAACCCGTCTCACACCCATTTTCTCCCCTTCGGGAAAGCAAAGGGCCGGTAAGGAGGAGTGAGCAGGCCCCCTCCCCTGGCACGGTGCTCACCTCTTCCACTGCCGGAGGAGGATAAGCAGCAGAGTGCACATCATGGATCCGAGGCGGAGGCAGTTCACTGAGGTGGGGACCAGGAGCTGAGGGGAGACAGCAGACCAGTCAGAAGTCAGGCTTCCTGCGAGCTGACGTGGCTGGGAGATTCGAGCTCCATCCGAAGGGCACCTTTCAGACTCACGCCCTTCTTTCCCAGCAGCGAGCTGACAGGGGTGGGCCCGTGGGAGAGACCACGGCTCGGCACTGTGGCCTCAGGCCTCCGAGGCCGACTGAGCCCCTTGTCCTGACATTTGTGAGACCTTCTCCCTAGGAAGAACGAGAAACCTCCCAGACACACTTACTAATGCTTTGGTCCCATCAAGCACGTCAAGAAAGAGCTGGCGACGCACTGCAGGGTCAGTCAGGTGCATTACCTCTGCCTGCAAAGGAACAGGGAGAAAAATGTCATTTGAGAAAATTCCCCAGACTACAAAAGCCACAAGACGTAGGGTCCTCTGTCAGGCAATTAGTCATTGGTTAGTCACGGTGTTCCTAATTATCGCCCGGTTGTTTCTCTGTCCACCCTTAGACATGGTCAAAATCGGGTCAGGTTCACCACCTCCTCCTGACAACACCCCTCTTCTCAGACCCTTCAACGGCTTCCCAGTGCACTAGAAATACAAACGCCTCACAACAAGGCCTAAGAGGCCCCACGGGATCTAGTCCAACTGATTTCGGTATCACCACTTGTGCTCAGCCTATTCCAGGCCTACTAGTAGGACTTCTTCTTCCTGCTTAAACCATACCATACTCTTTTCCGCTCTGGACCCTCACACATGTGATACCATGTGCCTAGACTACTCTCTTCCACAGGCTCTCCACCTGGAAGGCTCCTTTGCACATCAGGTCTCAGTTTGGATGACACCTCCTCAGAGAAGGCCTTCCTGACTGCTCCTACTTAAGCACTCACTACCACAACATCCTGATTATCTCCTTCATAGTGAATTATCACAATCTCGAACTGTTTTTCTTTATGGATTTGTTTACAATTTGCCTCCCTCATGGGCCACTCTCCAGGAGATCAAAGACCTTCTCTGCCTTGTTCACTGCTGTATCCCTGGGTGCCTGACACATGGGGAACGTTCCGTTAATATCTGTTAAATGAGTAAGTGAATGGTCAGTATCCTACACTTAATCAGATAGTTTTCCTAAGAAAAAAGAGGTAGCAGGATTTTCAGAGCTACGATCCATGAACTGCTGCCTATGGCGTACAACATAGGAAATACAGTTAATAACACTGTAATGGCCTTGTATGTTTAAGAGACAGTAACTAGACTTAGCATGGGAATCATTTTACTGTGTATGAAAATACGGAAACATCACGATGTCCACCTGAAACTAACAGAACATTATATGCCAACTATACTTTAATTAAAACAAAACAAAACACCTGTTGCCTAGCTAGGGCCTAAAAGGCAAGTGACACACAGGCTATCCACTGAGGAATCAATCATGCTCCAAAGATGGCTGAGCCTTCTGGTGTGTCTGCAGTCTCAGGAGTCTACAGCCAATGTGATGCAGAAAAGTCCCAAAGTCGTGGCCAGTCAGGCACTGGGAACACGTCACTCATGGAAGACATAAGAGTACGCTTGGAACAAGGGACATCTACCAAGTTGTAGTTACTAATGAAGCAAAGATAGTAATCTGGATTCCCCAGGGAAAAACAATTCAAAACTAAGCCCTTATTGCACAACAGGACGGTGCAGTGTGAAAACACACGCACGCACACAAAGGAGAAATGCAAATTCTTCTTAAATGCTAACTTTCTCTCTCTAAAAACCAACTCTCAGTAGATACACAGCGCAGAGACAATGGCCTCTGCTCTTTTTCTAAAACCAGGAAATGCAGTTTCTAGAACCCTAGAGAAGGTACTGCCACAGCAGTCACAGCTGTCTGTTGACCAGTCTACAAATATTTACCTAGTGTCCACAGGGGACGTGCCTAAGAAGGTGACTCTACGTGTGCGTGAGAGGCAGACGAAGGAAGGGGGCCTTTGAGACCTGTTCAGGGCCACAAGGGCAGCTACAGGAGGCTTCTATGGATGCTATTGTTTTATGAATGTTTTAAATTACTTCTCTGCATTTTCCTTCAAGGTCTCTTGAATCCAACACCCTAAACACCCCACAGCAGCCCCCCATCTACCAGCACAGAACTGTTACATTTTAGCTCAGGAAAAAATCCCTGATTTGTTCTTCATCCCAAGGGGTGTATCCGTCAGGCATCCCAGCACACGGTTGCTAGGACACCAAAACGAAGCCCGGCCCCCGCCCCCCCCCCTCCGCCGCCCCCCAGAGGCTCTTACGTGACTGGTGGCGATGATGAGGAGCATCCTCCAGGCGGAGACGAGCATCTGATACTCTACCAGGGAGGTGCAGCTGCTGCCCTCCGTGTCTGCTGTGTGAACTGCCAATGACTTGACATATCCTGACCAGTAGGCAAAGCGTTTCTCGCTGGAAAATTTCTTAAGTGTATCTTTTAAAGACTGATCTAAAGAGCCCCTAGGGTGTCAAGAAAAAATAAAACCTATGATTAGGTTTTGAAAGCGGACATAAACGTGATGGGCACAGACCCTTGTCGAGGCAGAGAAAGCGACCTCACTTGGGCTTAAAGGCAGACGGCTCCAGTCACCTCCACTGTGTGGGGTTCATACTTCTTGCTCAACATAATGGGTTAGGTTGAGGCCTTTTCCAGGATTCCTCCTCCATGAAATCCCAGGCACATGGAGTTTGCTTCACAATAACTCTCTCTGACAATCATAAATGCCATCAATGGACTGGCCAGGGACCCCACTCAGCGGCCCTCCATAAATGGCTCCAAACCAGCTCTCTCCTCTGTCTTGGCTCGAAGAGCCATGCACCCAATGGCAGGCCACCACGCACCCCACCCCCAAACCTTTAATTCAAATCTCAGAAGGGGAGAGGACTCACTTAACTACATAGTATATTTCCAAGCAAATTATCTTCATGATGAGGGCACAGGTTTCCAGGACGCTGGGCTGTGGAGGGGAGAGCAGAGCAGATACCAATCACGAGGAGAACCTCTTCCCTGGTGGCCCCCGTGAGGGAACAGAGCAGGGACCTGATACTTGGAAAACAAGGAAGCACAGTCCCTATCGAACGCGAATGGGCATCTGCAGTGTCAGGTCCACAGTGTCTCCCAGTGAGCGGAGAAGACCACCGAGCCATCAACACAGAGCAGGGCATGCCACTTTCCTTCCCAAGCAAGACATCACAGGGAGAGGAAGCAGGCACTCCTCTGAGAAAGAAGTTTCCAGTGAAGAAAACACTCTGGTTGCTTAATTAGGGGAGATACCATTTTCTACACCTCAGCCTCTCGCAGCCCAGCCTGTCCTCCCTGAGACTTTCCGTCACCGTCCTACCCTTCACCCCAGCTTACCTCAGATGTTTCTGAGGGAGGAGAAAGGGTTCCAAACAGTGGACTGGTTAAGTTCTCCCAAAATTTGGGTCTGAAAGAAAAATACATTTGGAAATCATCCTCTCAGGCAGTCCTTCCTGCAGTTCTGTCCACCTGCCTTGGGTGGTTACTTGCACACCCAAGTCCTAACACCCAAGTTACCTGCCCAGTCTTAACATGTGTCTCATAGGTGACCTGCTCCTACGTAAATATAAAGGGTTCCACAGATACAGTTATGCCTTCCCGTTAAGAAACACAATCAAATGTTATATGTATGTTCTAGAGTTGAATGGTAAAAATTCTCATGATCTGTGCCGCTGCACATGTCCCGCAGCCCCAGAAGGAAGAGAGAGGGAGGGGAATAAGGACGCAGATTCCCATGGTTTGCCTTTTTAATGTTCCTTCCCTTTGTGTGAACAGGGTTCTAGAGAGCAGGGGATTCATTCAGCGAACGGGGTTCTAGGGAGCAGGGGTCTCATTCAGCGAACAGGGTCCTAGAGAGCAGGGGTCTCATTCAGTTCAAGGGCTGGAACAAGTCACTCTTCGGAAGGCGTTTCTCAAGAATAGTGGGTCTGAAGGAGTCAGCAGAAGGCAAGAATACAAAAGGCAGGAAAAGGTGGGCACCCTAAGGTAAACACGCCTCTGCCCTAGAGTAAAGATGACACCTGCCGGCAGCAGCATAAGAAGACAGTGACGAAGAGTGAAGTTCCTGCATGCTGAACCAGGCTCCTAGCACTTTCTACACATATGCTAAGTGAGCTGTCACAACAAACCTCTGAAGTATGAAGTATCGTTACTCCCATTTTACAGACACAAGCCTTGAAAGCAAATACCTCCTGGAGCCAGACTTACTTAGTTCTGAGGACCAGCATGGCACTGTCCCGCCGGTCCTGCCACAGGGCATGCAGAAAGGCAATGGCCGCACGATGCAGCAGGGGCGGACACCAGTAGCGGTCCTGCTGCTGGGAATCGATCAGCTCCAGCACGGCGTGGAGACAGCTCCATACCCCAAGGCTGAATTCCTGCAAGAGGGGCGAGAGTTCAGGCCCTGGCCACTGCCAGCAAGCGCACCCGTGGGGCCTGCACCCACCTCCCAAGGGGCCGCCCCCCAGCTTCATCAGGTGCGGGCTCACCTTGGAGCCATCGCTGCCATCCTTCACCTCCAGATTCAGAAACAGTTCAATGAGGCCTGGCTGAGTCTCTACTGCAACCGTGAGGAACTCCAAAATCATGACTTTGATGCGCATGTCCTCAATCTTGCTCTGCAGGCGGGTCAGGAAGGCATCTCGAATGGCAGCCGCATCGTTGCCCAGGCAGGCGTACACCGACATTGGGGCCACCTGGTGGAGACCAAACACAGACTTAGAGCTCTACTTCCAGAAAAACCTCAACGAGCTCCTGCAGAAGGGTGCCAGAGAATTCTCAGAAAATGGGCACAAAGGGGAACATCCAAATATGTGGCAGTGGGTTAAAAGGGACATTGCTTCAAACTATGGTACAAAGTGCCCAGTGATTCACAAAAGAAATGGTAATCAACATAAAAGATACACAATAATAACGATAAATGCAAAGTAAAAAATGAGGTAATACTGGTTTGCCTATTAGATTAGCAAAGATTAAAAGACTGACAGGGCCACTCTGGCAAGGATGTTAAGACTTGGTGTTAGGAGTATAAACTGTAGGGGCACCTGGCTGGCTCAGTTGGTAGAGTGTCCACTCCTAATCTCGGGATCATGAATTCAAGCCACATGATGGGGGTAGAGATTACATTAAAAAAAAGCAGGGAGGGGGGGTGCGCCTGGGTGGCTCAGTCAGTTAACCGTCCGACATCAGCTCAGGTCATGATCTCTCGGTCTGGTCCGTGATTTCGAGCCCCTTGTCAGGCTCTGTGCTGACAGCTCGGAGCCTGGGGCCTGCTTCAAATTCTGTGTCTCCCTCTCTCTCTGCCCCTGCCCCACTTGTGCTCTGTCTCTCTCAAAAACAAATGTTTAGAAAAAAAATTAGGAAAAAGGGGGGAATATAAACTGCTACAATCCTTTAATTAAAAAAAAATTTTTTTTAATGTTTATTCATTTTTGAGAGAGAGAAACAGAGTGCAAGCAGGGGAAGGGGAGAGAGAGAGGGAGACACAGAAACTGAATCCAGGCTCTGAGCTGTCAGCACAGAGCCCGACGTGGGGCTCGAATTCACGAACTGTGAGATCATGACCTGAGCTGAAGTCAGACACTTAACTGAGCCACCCAGGCATCCCACCCCCTTTTTAAAAATTTTTTTAATACAATCCTTTATAGAGGCCAATTTAGAAATGTCTACAAAAATTAAAATGTTCACTAATAACTAATATTCAGGAATTGAAAACAAAAGTTCATGGCGTTCTATGGACAACAATGTTCATTCACTGCAGCACTGCTTGTAATAGTGAAAGACAAAAAAAAAAAAATAGCCCAAATAAATCAGGATACATCCATTCTGTGGCTCATCGTGCAAGCATTAAAGACAATAAAGTAGGCCAAATGTGCCCACATGGAAAGACTGTAAGATCTGTGGTTCAGTGAAAAAAGCCAGTCACAAAACAGTATGGACGGTGCAATTCTACTTTTGTAAAGAATAGAAGAGCACAGCAAACATCCTTCAATACAAAAGCACAGATAAAAAGAAATGTGGATCAATGCATACCATTCTGCTCATAGGGAGTCTTGGAACGAAGGGATCAGAGTGGACCTTAACTTTCTATGCTACATTTACCTGTAACGTTTAAATATGTAAAAATGAGAATGCATGTCTTTTGTAATCAGGAAAAAAAAAAAAAAAACCCTCACAAACCACAATTTAGGTGTGGTGTGGACAGCGACACAATCTGTGTGGTGTGTACATGGCTGGGTCACTGTAAAAGTCAGGACTAAGTCCAAGCTAGCTGTTTCTCCTGAGATAAGGCAGGGGCGGTCTCACGCACAAAGTCAGTTTTCTGGGGCTTTGGCTGATTAAGTGGGATCCTACCGTGGCCAGACGTTTCAACAGCTGGATGGCAAGACGTGGCAAAGCAGGATCATGTTTGTGGTAGATGTATTTGGCAAGAACAGCAATGAGGTTGTTCCCATGGGCACCTGAAGAAGTACAGGAAACAGCTGAGACACCAATGTGCCTGATTCAAGCTCCTAAGAGAGGCTGCTATTCAAAAAGGCTCGGGCACGTGAGGGAATTTACTACCCTCAAGTACTTGGGAGAGCCAGAGCGAATCCAGGTGGCCATACCATTCTCTTTTTTCGGTAGCCAAGGGGATATGCAGGATTTGGAGGTAAACAGCCCAATCCAATTCATTAAGAGCAGAAAGAGAGACATTTTGGAAAACAAAACAAAACAGTCTCTTAACAAACAGGTTAGAAAAAGACGTCACATTGAAATGCAAGAATCGTCAAAATCTCAAAATGATAGTTAAGAGTAGGTCTTAGGCATTATCTAAACACCTACTTGAAAATGAGGAAACAGGGTCCCAAAGGTATTAAATGAGTAGTGAAAGGTCAAAGAATAAAACAGTTAATACTTAACAGGTACCAAGAACTTCCCTCCATGATTTACACGTAGTAATCTTACCTCCGTCGTAATTGTGTAAGAAGGTATTACTATTATCCCGAGGCAGAGTTGTTCAATAACGTGCCCAAGGTAACATAGCAGATTAAAGCCAAAATGTGAGCCAAGGCAGTCTGACTTTGAACACGGGTTCTTAACTATTACCCCGTCATCAACAGGAGGCAGAAATGAAGGACATTCCAGCCCTCTCGCTTCTAAGTCCGGGATGGGGACTGGTGATCATTCCCAAACTCCCTCCAGGAATTAGTCAGAAAATACTGCTGGCCTCTAACAACACAGCCTGAAGTACGTACTTGTGGGCAGAAGCACTGCTGTTCGCAAGAGCAATACATACCATGCTGTGTGAGAGCCTGTTCCAGGGGGGACACCACATTAGAAGGAGGTTTCAGCCGAATAACATTGTTGGTGACGGAGAATGCCAGTTTCACTGTCTTGATCAGCAGCTGGCCCTGCCCCTGGCCCTCTGCCCCATCACTAGGGTGCCAAATGGAAACCAAAGTTGATTCAGACAACATGACTTCATTCGCAACATATGTGCTCTCATGAATTAGATTCCAACAATAATCCCAGAGTTCAACAGCTTCTGTTAGAGGCCCCAGTCCAAACTAGGAGAGAGGAGGAGCAATCAACTCCCTTTGCTATGTGCCAGTCTACGTAGCAGCCACTAGATTACATACAGGCTACATCCTAGGGGAAATAAGGCTGTCTTTAAAAAGCTACCACACGTTAACCCACACTGGAGTTCTCAGGACATGCAGGTACACTAAGATAAACAGGGAAGGGGAGAGGGAGCCCCACCTGCGGGGCTGAGCAGCCATCACCATGTCGATGGTGTCCACACCGATGCCCATGATATTGATGACTGTCTGTCCCGCTTCTGTGTAGGCCAGGCTGCAGATGCAGAGAGACTGCAGGCTGGGGCTGTGACTGCAAGACAGACATGTTCTGAGTTACCAGGGAGCTGTCCAGTTTATTACTGCGAGAGAAGGGCACCATCCAAACCTAACCAACTGCACATCAGTGATACAGATCAGCTCCGTGTCAGATGAACACACTCTGATCACTTTCCTTAAGTAGACTTGATCTTAAAAACAACCCAGAGAAGCTATCTAAATGTCCCAACGATTGGGGCGCCTGGGTGGCGCAGTCGGTTAAGCGTCCGACTTCAGCCAGGTCACGATCTCGCGGTCCGTGAGTTCGAGCCCCGCGTCAGGCTCTGGGCTGATGGCTCGGAGCCTGGAGCCTGTTTCCGATTCTGTGTCTCCCTCTCTCTCTGCCCCTCCCCCGTTCATGCTCTGTCTCTCTCTGTCCCAAAAATAAATAAAAAAAAAAAAAAAAACGTTGAAAAAAAATAAATGTCCCAACGATTAATGGATATATCTACTGAATTGAGTCATGATTAATTCATACAGTGGAACGCATGGTACCACTAAAACAAGACAGATCTAGATGAAGTGGCATGGAAATAAAATTATGGAGCAGTTAGTACAAGCAAAGGAAAACACCTAGTAGAATACACACGAACTTCCTAGTCATCTCTGGAAACAGGTTTAGGAAGGGCATTTTCACTATTTTCCTAACGAACATGTGTAACTTTTGTAAAGATCATAAAAAATAATTTGTGTATATGTGTGTGTGTGTGTCATTGGGAACAATCTCATCCCCATTTCATTTGCTCTTCTCGCCTCACAGGGAGAAAGGATACAGTCCAGTGGAGAGCAAATGAGAACCTCCAGAGTACTGAGCTCTGGGTTCAACCCAGCTGAGTCTTCTGAAAGGATGAGCAGAAGCCCGCCCGTGTCTTCCCTTGGGGAGCGGCAGCGTCCAAGAGCACCGGGTTCAAGCAATCACCCCCTCATACCTGCTGTGCAGGTCTGCCTCATGGCACAGGTTCAGTATTGCATGAATCAACTCCAGGATCAGGCAACCTGGACTCCGGAAAAGACACAGGAATGAAGTGGCCTCGTGTGACGACCCTCCTCCCAACAAAGGGAAAGATAAGATCTCCAGGGAGCCAGGAGTGGCTCAGGCCTTCCCTGCCCGCGCGCGTCCCTTACCAATCTGTTCCCTCACACCATGGGTGTTGTAGCGCCACTTGTGGTAGCCAGGAAGCATCTCCTTCAGCACAAACATGACACAGGGCGCCAGCCCTTGGCTCTGGGTACTCCCAAGCTGCCCCTATGAGAAACCATGCTGTGAGGACTTAAACCATTTAAGGAAGTCATTCAGCTATCAGAGATTTAACTCTAAAACTACAGGTCCAAAGGAAATCTAGGCAAACCCTGGCTGTCAGTAAGAGAAAAAAAAAAAAAAAAATCAGAACACTCTAGTTCAACTGGGTCCAAGCTGTGGATTTCTTTGAAATAGAGAAAAAGACTAAAAAGACAATGTCTCAATGTCACGGAAGGCACCTACGTGAAGGAGACAGGAGAAGGTTAAATCTGGCAGAGGGAGGTACCAACCATGAACATGAAGGACGTAGGACTGTTAGCAATGGGGAGTGCTGATTTCACTATCATGATGCCATTCATTCGCCTAACCTCTACCTTATCTCTGGGACACCGGAAAGGAGCTCTCATACTCACAATTCTTTGTCCTAATATTCAGCTTCCTCACCTTAAAAATGGGAATTCTTTACTTACGTATAAATATCTATAGCTATAGCCCTATCTCTGGACTGTTTCTACCTTTTCAAGCATTCATTCATTGATTCTCGCAGGCAGAAAAGTAGGCTGAGTGCTTCTCATGTGTGGCCCTCTCAACAACTCCAAGGAGTAGAGATCATGTTATTACTCCTTTTTTACAAAGGTTCTAAGAAATTCCATGTTTGCCCAAGCCCAACACAGTTAGTAAGTGGTCAACCTGACATGTACACCTAATTTTGTCTGACTCCAAAATCTATGCTACAACAGTATTTTTCAAACTGAGTTGTAATCCATTAGTGGATTGTGAAATCAGCTTATTAGAAAATACCAGAGTGCCTTTTGCGTTGTCAGAGAAGTGCTGAATTGTGAAACTTTGCTTCAGAAGTACGTACATACACACACGTACACACACATACACACACACGGATACTGGGCCTAGATATAAAACATATGTACTGCCCTGAACTACGATGAAAATAGCTTGACAGTAACCACATCATACCATCCTGCCTCTGAATATTAAATAAATTAACACAGGGGCGCCTGCATGGCTAAGTCAGTTAAGCTTCCAACTCTTGATTTCGGCTCAAGTCATGTTTCATAGTTTGTGATTTCGAGCCCCACATGGGGCTCTGTGCTGACAGTGCGGAACCTGCTTGGGAAGGGATTCTCTCTCTCTCCCTCTCTCTGCCCCTATCCCAATGTGCTCGCTTGCGCTCTCTCTCTCTCTCAAAATAAACAAACTTTAAATTTTTAATTAATTAATTAATTAATTAATTAACACAGATAAAGTACCTGCTATGGAGTCTGGCACATAGTAAATACTCAATACACAGAAACTTAAAGCTATAACGTCAGGACAACTGCTGTGCCCAAAGACAATGACTACAGTAGAAGAGAAACTATTTCAGATATTTCCATCTGACCAGCGTTTACCTTGACAAGAGTGGTGATCAAACGTAGAAAGGCAATAGTGACCCCGTACTCGCCCTGGGGTTGCTCACTATTCATCAAGAGGTTTCCGTACCCTCCAGCATTCATCCCCTCCGCACTGGGGAAAAACAGAGGCAGAGTGAATCAGGACGGGGTAATCTTAAGGTTTCAAGAAACTTATCACAGAGCATTCTTATTATCTAGATAGCTTGGACCTAACATAGGAAAGCTCTCAAAAGAATGAAGCAAATCTAGGCTATTTTATACCCAAGATGAACACCAAGAGAGTACTTTATTAATGTACAACCTCAAGAGCTTTAAAATTCAAAAAATCAAATAAACATCAGGAAAACATCGTTGTCTAATAAGCAAGAGAAGGCAAGGAGCAAATGCTCAAGTAGGAAAATGGAGCCTATGTATAAATAATTGTCCTACCACGCAAGTTCAAAAAGCCATGAAACAAGGAAAAGTACAGAGTGACTACAGCTGAGGAAAGGGAAGCCACGTCTCTGGATCCAGACAGCTCTGTATTCTCCAACCTGGAAAATTAATTCCCATGTACCTAAGGTGGTTGCTGCTGGATGAGCAATTCTGCACAGGGAAGCTTCTTTAAAAGTAATGTAGCTAGCCTGGACCCAAAATGTATATGGTACTCCCGGGGAATACGCAACCCAAGACCTGGCTCACCTGATCATCTGACTCATGCTGGAGACCTGGTGGGCCACGAATGGTAAAAAGCCTGTGTGACGAAGATCAGTCCAGACCTGAGAAGGGAAAAGAGCTCAATGTCCATGTGTCTTCAGGTATACACCAAGTGCAACATTTTTTGGCTATTGTGAAAACTTGGTGTGTCTCACCTTTGCAGGGTTCCGGGCAGCCAAAACAGTCAAGCAATTGACACAAGAAGCAATGACATCCACCGGTGGAGAGATTACTGTCGTTAGCCTAGTTGGAGAATAGTGTACTCTACTCAGTGAAATGAATACAACGTGTTCCATCACAGATATTTTCCAGCTCTCTCTGCCCAAGTCTCTCCTCTCAGTAGGGATGGAAAAATAGGAAAACCCTCAGCTGGGGATAGTATACACCAGGGCTTCCCACAGAGGCACAGATGCGGACTTTAACCTGGGGTGTGTGTGAGCTGATGCTTACCGCTGTAGCAGCATGTAGATACGGGATGTGATGGGCAAGAGACAGTCTGCTATGGACAGATCTGTGCTGATGACCTTATGGACCAGATCAATGATGGGTCTGACCCGCTGGCAGTGCTGGATCACATCTGACGGGAAAGAGAGCAACAATTCCTTTAAGATTACTGAACAGTCTCCCAGATAAACACTACACGGATCCCAGTCGGGACGGTTCTGAGTTTTATCCTGAGATTCTCTGTCCCCCAATTCTAAGCATGTCTGTTTTTCTTCCCCACAGTCATGTCCCCCCAAGCTGACCTCACCTGCAGTGGAAACAACATGCAACAGCATTTCAATCTCGCAGGTAAAGAGGGTCCAGCTACTGTAAGAGTACTCCCAGCGTACCAGGTAAGCCCTGTCGTCCAGCACTACCTGGCCTACTGTGCCCTGAGGTATGCGAAGGTTGGTCTGACCCCCTAAGGAAGAGAGGAAGAGAAATTAGTCTAATATCCAGCGATACAATAGGAAAAAGCGACTCCTACATCAGACAACAACATTTAATCACACAGAAATGGACAGACTCTCGTCCCACTAGCTAACACTGCTATGCTGGGGTCACCCATGTATAGCACATGTGTCAGAATTCCCTTTCTTTTCAAGGCTGAATAATATCACACTGTAAATATATAACACATTTTGTTGATCTATTTCATCTGTTGCTGACACGTATTTCAAATTGTTACTGTATATATACCCTTTTACCCATTTAAGATTGTTATTGTAATATACCCTTCTACCCCACAAAATTATTCTCGTATATACCCTTTTATCAGACAACCCCGGTTTGAGGACTCTACGTACTAAAAATAAAAATACCGGTATATAAAGTACAAGTACCCAAAGGAGCATTGTTTGTAGTGACCAAAACCCAACATAGCCTACATGTCCTTTAGAAGGAAAAAGATACAAAATTATGGATATCTAGAATAATTCTGTAGTTACTAAAAGAGAACGAGTCAGATCCACATATAAGAAAAACGAGTTGCAGAATCAGTCTAAGAGAGTGTACAGTGTGCACAGGGACACATACCAGCTCTTAACACTGACTATCTGACAGACAAGTCTGAACAGATGAACTTTGTAAAGTGTCTATCTGTGCTGTTTCTCTTTACAATGAACACCCATTATTTTTTAAATAAAATAATCTGGGGTGCCTGGGTGGCTCAGTCAGTTGGGCATCTGACTCTTGATTTTGGCTCAGGTCAATCTAATGATATAAAAAAGTGAGAAATAGACTAATAATTCCTCAACGAGCACAGTGGAGAGGAGCTGCTTTAAAGGCAACGAGCATGAAATGGCTCAAACAGCAGTGCTGAGGTCTAAACAGAAGCTGAGGAGAGGTGGCTACTGAGCCAGGGAGGGTCTCCATCTTACCAAGAGGGTAAAGGAGTTTGGACGTTTGCCTCCGCCAGAGAGTTCCATCTTCGTGGGAGATCACATCATGGGGCTTGTGCTTGTAAAGTTCATTGTAGAAAGACATCTTATCCAAGAAACTATACACCTGCCAACACACAGAAAAAAATCCAGCTGCACGCTTACCTCGGGGACATGCAAGGGGTCCCACATCTGTTCTGCTCTTTCGGTCAGACTGTGTCTGACTCTCAAACTTCTCACAAACCTGCCACCGTGACTCTTCTTAGAATTGCCTCTATGCTCCTTGCCAACCCTCAGCACCCTTTAACACTTAGCTCAAGGCCCCTCACTCCACAGACTGCTGGCTCTCCTCAACAGTAGGTCTTTACTACTCAAATGACATTTACCGTATGGCTGTATCAGCTATTTCTTCCTTGTATCTATTGTTATCCTCTTCCAATGAGACAGTAAGGAACTTTATACTGTGTCTCACTCAGTGTCTGCAATAGGTACTCAATTTAAGAGAACTTAAGCACTATCTCTGGCACTGTTCGTTCAACTTCAGACTAATTCTTGCCATGGCAGTGGCATCCCCCAAAACCTCTCCCACAGTCTGAAGTCAAGCATCTAACTGAACAACCTACCTTTTTGGCAGTGGACTTTCCTGATACGAGGGCTCGTAGCAACTGCAGGAGTGGGGAGAGGAGATGGGGAAACATCCCACATACACTGTCCAGAATGATTCCGAGCCCAGAGGTTGGCTCCTGTGGTGGAAGAAGAGAGGTCACTGACCTTCAACACCATCCGTGAATTAACACATCTCCGAACTGCCCGGCAATCATAAGAAAATCTAAAAACAGTCCTTTCCTCCGGGCAGACATCACCCCTCCCGAACAATTGAAGATTTCCAGAATTTCACTGAGAAAGGCTTTCAACATCAGATTTATCAGGACCTGAAAAGAGAATACCACTGCCTCCAGTGACCTTTTCCTGGCCATCCTCCCAACAGGAAGACAATGCTATCCGCCATTGCAGGAGATGTTTTGAATAATGTGAAAAGCAGCTAACAACATGTTAGCATTTGGCCACTGCACACAAGTAACAGATCCTTCATCTAAATATTGTTTCAGGCCACCCTCTCCCAGGAACACTGTTCGAGACGAGAGTGACTCAGGAAGAGGATAAGACCTAGAGGCATATCAGTCAGGCCACAGTACAAGAGAGAACAGATTTATTCATCAGCTGGACCCTAGGGCTTCGGACTGGTGTTAATTCTAAGCCTATGTACTGGTGAGAAGCTGTTCTCTCTGAAGCCAAATTCTTATCTAACTTGTTAACAATATTCTGACAACTCAGACGCATGTTCAAGACTTACAGCACTACTGGTGCCTGAGACTAACAATGTGAAAAAAGACTTGGTGGGTAGGATACAGAACATGCTGGTTAATAACACAGACTACAGACTGAAGTCAGCCAGAACTGCTTCCTAAGGCTGGCTGTTCATCTAGCTGTGTAACCTTAGGCAAGTCACTTCATATCTCTAAGCATCACCTTTCCTCATATGCAAAATGGTGATTATAATTCTATCTACTTTATAGATTTTCGTAAAGAGTATATACAAAATGACATAAACTCATAAAATATGAGACCTATCATATAAAATATGAGACCTATCATAATAAGTATGAGACCTATCACAAACTAAGTGCTTGATCAATTGTTTTGCTACTAGAGTATCTTATAGCATAATTCCCTCTGACACACTTACTGTTCCCCAGAATAGTTCTGGAAGAGAAGGATCTGCCAGGACTTCACATGCTGTGTCAATTACATCCTGTTGGGGGACGGGGAAGAAAACAGCTTAGTTTCCGTAGCTGATGCAGTCATATCTCTTTTACTGTATCTCTGTTCAAATCAAAACATCAACAATATTTCCACATACTAGGTCAGAAAGAACTGTGGGTTTAAAAAGATTACACCCCATCTAGGGTGTACATTATGCCTGTTGTATGGTGTTAGACAAGTGAACCTCTCTGAACTTCAAAATCTTTAGCTATAAAACAGCGACAGTATTATCTGCCTCACAGCACCGCTCTGTGGACGGAAGAGGACAGTGTGTACAGAAGCGGACCGTAAACTGTAAACATTAAGGTGCTGGTAAAGGTGAGGTGCAACTAGGCTAGGCTGAACTGTTCTCCTAGAGGGCAAGAGCGGCTCTTCAAGTTTTTAACCCTCAGCACCTAGCACAGAGCCTGGCACACACTGAGAATGATTTCTTTAAAAAACCCAAGTGCTAGGACTCTCACATCCTTGGTATGTTAATACCGGTCCTCCCACTACGTACACTGAGGTCCACATGGGACCAGAATTTTGGCAAAGGATGCAAAGCTCATGCTATGCCCCTGGAACTTTGGAAATGGAGTCCTCCAATGAACACCAATTTCTCTTCCAATGATAGTAAATTTTCAGTTTCTGCAACTTCACCAATTCCTTCAATTTCCAAAACAAGTCATTAAAAAAATGAATACAAACACTTAGTTATAAGGAACTCCTCAAACAGCACTCTCCACTGAAAGGAACCAGGCTTCCTTAGAGAAATGGCGGATTCCAGGTCTGGGGTGAGAATCTTGTAAGATAATCCTACAACAGTGTGTCATACCAGAAAGCAACAGAGCTATCAAAATACGTAAGAGCAGTGCAGGACAGATAGAGGGGCTCTTCTGAAAGAGTTCTTACTGGCCAAAGGTGGGTAATTTGAGCCTAAGAATAGTAACAGCATTAGATTAAAACAGAGCTAACACATTTATACCCATGAGTTCACCATGACATATAAAAACTTAAAAACCTCATTAGCCACCTTTACAGGATGGTAGGGAAAATTAGTAAATATAGGAAAACAAGCAAGCACAGTACTCTATACCAGAGTATCGGATAGTAGCGAGAACAAAAATTATTTGAGGTATAACTGACATATTACATTAGTTTTAGGTGTACAACATAACAACTTAATATTTGCATATATTGTGAAACAAATTTTTTATAGCAATGTTCCAACCAATAAATAAGATAGAATAGTGCCATTTTGTAACTCCTAAGGAACTAACGGGTCTAACCATCATTATCTAGACAATGATGTGGCTTGGGTCCACTACAGTGCAAACCACAGGTGACTAAAACTTGACAGAGTTATCAACCCATAACATGTGGACCTTATTTATTTAGATTCTGATCCAAACACACAAACTTATAACAAATTTATGACATTTACGAGTTAACTAGACATTTAAATTCTGACTTGATATTTAAAGATACAGGGGCACCTGGGTGGCTCAGTCGGTTAAGCGTCTGACTTCAGCTCAGGTCATGATCTCACGGTTTGTGGATTCGAGCCCTGCTTCGGGCTCTGTGCTGACAGCTCGGAGCCTGGAGCCTGGAGCCTGCTTCGGATTCTGCGTCTCCCTCTCTCTCTCTGTTCCTGTCCTGCTCATTCTCTGTCTCTCTCTCTTTCAAAAATAAATAAATGTTTAAAAAAATTTTTTTTAAAGACACAGCTTGTTAGTTATGGTACTGGTTGTAAAGTTTTACTAACTCCTCTTCTGGTTCATCGAAAATTCATAGATGAAACTATGTCAGGGATGTGCTTCAAAATAATCAAGGAAGGAAAGAGCACCAAGATCTGCTGTGAGTTGATAATTTGGAAGCTGGTAATAAGATTGTTTAGGAGTCTGAAGTTTGAAATGTTTCAGGGTTTTGTTTTTTCTAATGTTTATTTAGTTTTTGAGAGAGACAGAGCACGAGTGGTGGAGGGGCAGAGAGAGGGGGAGACAGAATTGGAAGCAGGCTCCAAGTTCTGAGCTGTCAGCACAGAGCCCGACGTGGGGCTCAAACTCACAAACCATGAGATCATGACCTGAGCCGAAGTCGGATGCTCAACTGACTGAGCCACCCAGGTGCCCCCGAAATGTTTCAGGTTTTAAAAATATTGTAGAAGAATATTTTATTAGCACCCACAGATGTTTGGGACTGATGCACCATTCCAAAATGAGATTACAAAGCAGTATGTACGTTGTGATTCCAGTTTTAGAGACAAATGGTTACATTTTTAACATATATATGCAGAAAATGTTTAGAAGAGAACGCATCATAATACTAACAGAAGTTGTCCTGTGTGGTAGGATTATACTTTTTTCTTTTTATCAGCACCTTCTGATTTTTCTCGTTCATATGTATCATATATAATATATGCGAAGAAACAGCAATAAACAAATGAACACCAGAGGTATGTGGGTGTGTGCTGTATCAGCTCCAAAGGCGTATCTCAGGGACATGACTGCAATGCCAGAAAGTCCCACAAGAACCAGGTACTAACCTGCTGGTTGCCCAGTGTGTGCAGCTCCAGCGAGGTGAGAACGAAAGACAGCAGTCCATACACACACATGCACGCGGTGCTGGTGGTACACTGCAATGGCAAAGGAGTCAGTGAACGATTCTGAATAACAAGTCTTCCCCCCCAGCTTCGGCCTAATCCTAGCATGTTAATCAGGTCTCTATAAACAAACGGAAGAGAATCCAAGGCTTTATAATTCTTCTGATTTAGTCCCCAGATCAGGAAGGCGAGGGGGAGAAATGAAAAAGCAGGAACCATAAACATTACACCACACCCAAGAATACAATCGGAAAGGAACCATTCTCAAAATGATCAGTTTCGTGGGGAAGAAAACCACACCCAGTCTAGAAAAGAGGATAAAGGGTCTTTATGCGCTGGTATGAATGCAGCAGGCTGAACTATCACCGAGATAAACGAACCGGTGCCAACCAGCGGTGCCTGCCGGCCGAGGTTTCCTGTTAGCGTGTCAGAACAAGCTGACAACAGTGCCTCTGAAATTAAGCCCAAACACTAGCCTCAAGAGAATGGCTAATACATCCTGCTACAGTTGAATGACGAAGCTCCCCAAAAAAGATTTTTCCAGTCAATATGGCCAAAGCTATCTTCCAGATTACCGTACTGGCATAGTATCCTATATTGGCAGGCAGAGTCAGACACTGTGGGTTCAAACTGTATCTACCACGAGTTGGTGGTTATTGTTCTTGTGAACAAATCACATCTCCCTCAGTCTCAACTTCTTAATACGTAAAACGGGATGAACATTCCTAGTGCAAATAAGCGTCATGAGGATGAAATGAAGTAACGTATAGAAAGCGCTAAGCACAGTGTCCAGTCATAGCAGATGCTCCACAGAGTTGGAAACAGCACCATCATTATCCACATCACTACTACAATTATCATTACTACTATCATGATTCATGAACGAGCTTCTCCCCTGCTCTCTGCTCATCTCCTGCTCAAACACCAACAGCCCGAGCCTCACATCATTTCCCCCACTGGCCAGCGAGCGGAGCAGTCGGGTCAAGTACTGAAATACGTTCAGCTGGATGGCCGTGCCGCCTATCTTTCGGACAACGCTGCTGGTCTCTTCTGGATGCAGGGTGTGACGGAGAAGAGCCCAGGCCAAAAGCACTGGGGCATGGTGTGGAATGTCCCCAAAGGTCAACATCAAACGGTCCATATCCTGATGAAAAGAAAAAACAAAATCTGTGTCGCTAAAACAAAGGGTCAGAGCCCCAGATGGGACCCTCTGTCACATGCAGTAAGTCTTACTACTGCCCAGTGGCCCCTTGCCCCATTTGGGTACGTACTCCTCCCCACCCCCCAGCCACCTCACTAATAAACCCTTCCGCTACTCTTCCCTGTGCCCACACTTCATTTCTTCTGACTGTAAGTAGTCGAATGTAACGTTTTTATAAAATACATGTTCAAGTGGAACTTTCTTTAGAAAATTTCCCAATCCTTCTTTAACTCTTTCTGATCTTTCCCCATTTTGTATCTAACCATCGCATCTCAACGTGCTTTCCCTTTGATCTTCTTGCACAAGCTCCATAAATGAAGACACGCCCCAAGGTTCTGTCCCTGGGCCTCTTTTTTTCCTGATGCCATCTCTCTGGAGTGACTCCACTCATTCTCACAGATTCAACTATCACCTATGTGATATCAACTATCACCAAAACCTGAGATTTCTTCCAGATCCAGTTAACTTCTTAACAACGTAGGACCTCTGATTCCACAAGGAAAATTTCAAGGGGCAGTACAGTTGAAGGGTTAAAAACATACTCCTAACTCTAAACTGTCTCCAAAGAGAAATGCAGCTATTCCAAGTTCACCTGACAAATAAGCCCGTCCTGGGCAAACTGGTGCAGTTCTCTTCTGTCATCCAAAGCACACTTATGCAAGGATTCAATATCCATGCCTTCCACCAGGATAAGGGCACTGAAGTAGCTGGAAAGGAAAATGGTATCATGATGTCACATGTGCTACTTTGAACCTTGAAGGAGACTAAGGTGAAATGCAAGATGCTTTAATATCAAAAAAATTATTTTTTTCAAAAACAATTATTAATGGGGTTTTGTGCTTTTTTTTTCATACTAAGTCTTCTAAACTCAGTATGTATTTTACACTTCCAGCACACCTCAGTTTGACCAGCCACATTTTTTTTTTTAAGTTTTATTTAAGTAACCTCTACACCCAACATGGGGCTCGAACTCATGACTGACCCCAAGATCAAGAGTCACATGCTCCACCGACCAAGCCAGCCGGGAGTCCCTCGACCAGCCACATTTAAAGTTCCTGACAGTCACGTGGGGCTTGTGCCTGCCAAAGCACAGATCCAGGACTGGAAGTTTCTATAGCCACCAATTACATCTGACCCAGATAAACCATCTCACGACTCAGGTGTGTATCTTTGTTCACAGAGGAAACAGGCCTCAAAACGTGGATATATATCCATTCTAACCACGATGACATCATCCTTTTTGTTAAATGCAGCTGAATCTCCTCCTCACTGACACAGATGCAAACAGGCAGCTCACCCCAGAGGTTGTACCAAGAGCAGGTAAGAAAAGGCTCCACATCACGGATAACCCGAGAAAGGCAAATCAGTACACCAAAGGGATCAAACTGAGGGGGGCGACAGATAATATCAAGGGTTTGCAAGGTTGTGGGGAAACTGGTTCTCTCCTCCCACTGTGGAAGTGTAAATTGGTACAGGCTTTGTGGAAAACAGTTTGGCAACAGATATTTTATAAATACAAAGGCACATACCCTTCAACCCAACAATTACATTTCTAGATCTTTATTTTAGAGTTGTACTCATCCAGATGCATAGAGAGGCTTGTAAAGAATGTTCTTTATAAGCATTATTTGGAATGTGCAAAATAGCTAACTGCCTACCATTAGTGAACCATGAAATAAACATCCATACCATGTATTAATATGCAGCAGCTAAAAAGAACATCCTGAGATGAAAGAGTTCCAGGACATCTAGTTATGCGGAAAATTTAGTTGTAAAAGCACATACCATTTATGTCAAAAAACATCAACAATGTATTTTCATACATATGAAAAAAAGATGTGGCTCTACTCACTGCCATAAAATTCAAAGTCCGTAGATGAGGACTTCAAAGAGGGCAGGGGACACATCTGCCTTGTCACTGTCTTCTTAGCATTTGCACTGGCCTACCATTGACACTCACTACATTTTTTGTTGACTAGATGAACCTCTTAAGTGAACATAGTAAAAGATGAGAATGGAATACGTATTTTGAGAAAACACGTCCCTCTCAGTCTCAGTCTTTACTCCCTGTAAGACTGGGAACGTGAAGCACACCCATCTGTTTCCCTACCCACTAAGTGAAAAGTGCATCTAGACTCTCCCCTCACCCATTCACAGGAACTAGAATATCAATGTTCTAAACACTGCACAAGTTCAATAGACTTACCCAATCCTATCCACGAAAGGGTCCATGGTCTCATCCACCAGGTGCCTGTTGGTCTGCCTACTACCAAATCCTTGCTCTTTAAACATCTTGGTCAATGCCAACAGGTCACTAGGTGCCATCTCAAAGTATGCATAATAAAGGAAAATAATTTCTAGCAGCATGGACTGTTCCCGAAGGCACTGAACAAACCAGCGAGATACCTGGCGCTCAGTCTGCACAATGAAGGAAAAATGGGAAAAATAAGTCAGATTTTAAAACATAAAACATTTTAAAGTTACTTTTTTTTTTAACTTTTTTTTTTTTTTTTTTTTAATTAATTTTTGGGACAGTGAGAGACAGAGCATGAACGGGGGAGGGGCAGAGAGAGAGGGAGACACAGAATCGGAAACAGGCTCCAGGCTCCAGGCTCCGAGCCATCAGCCCAGAGCCTGACGCGGGGCTCGAACTCACGGACCGCGAGATCGTGACCTGGCTGAAGTCGGACGCTTAACCGACTGCGCCACCCAGGCGCCCCTAAAGTTACTTTTATTAGCTAATACATGTATAAGAATAGAGTAAAAAAAAAAAAAAAGTCTCCCTCTTTGTTAAATATTAAGGATCTATTAAAAGATTACAGAAAAAGATTTTGGAAGCGACACCAAAAAGCCTGCCTCCCTACAATTCCCACTGCCCAGTCATCCAAACCTGTCCCTAGAGGCAACCACTGTCAGAGGTTTTTGTCTTTCCTTCCAGTAATATGCCACACACTCCTTCTTTCATTCTACAGTCTGTCTACCCACCTACCTACCTATGCATCCAACCATCCATCTCTAAACCAAATACACTATACCAACTATTCCGCACCTTACTCTTTTCACTTAACAATGTATCTTAAAGATTATTTCCTCTAATAGCACATTAAGAATTTTCTTATTTTTCATTATCAGTCCCCTCATCATTTTTTAAAGTTGCACAGCACTCCACCACATGGAAATGCCGTATTTGTTTGTTTGGCCATAATTTATTTTACCCAGCTCCCTTGGATGTACAAACAAGTGTTGGTGAAGATGTGGGGAAAAACAAACCCTTGTGCACTGTTGGTGGGAATCCAAATTGGTGCAGCCACTGTGGAAAATAGTATCAGGTTTCCTCAAAATATTAAAAAAACACAAAATACCGTATGATACAATAATTCCACTGCTGGGTATTTACCCAAAGAAAATGCAAACACTAATTCAAAAAGATACATGCACCCCTATGTTTACTGCAGCATTATTTACGATAGCCAAGATATAGAAGCAAAGAAAGTGTCCTTCTTAGATGACAGATGTGGTACACACACACTCATGCGTGTGCACATGCAATGGAACACTACAGAGCCACAAAAAGGATGAGATCTTGCCACTTGCAACGACATGGATGGACCCAGAAGGCACTACTGGATGGACCCAGAAGGCACTACGCTGAGTGAAGTAAGTTAGAGAAAAACAAATACCATGTGATTTCACTCATATCTGGAAACTAAGAAACAAAACAAATGAAGAAGAAACGTACAAAAAGCAGAATGAGACCTGTAAATACAGAGACAAACTGATGGTTGCCAGAGGGGAGGGGTTGGGGAGATGGGCAAAATGGGTGAGGGGAGTGGTAGATACAGGTATCCAGTTATGGAATGAATAAGTCATGGGAATAAACACAGAGTAGAAAATATAGTCGATGATATAATAACACTGTGTGGTAACAGATGATAGCTACACTCGTGGTGAGCAAGCAAAACATGCTGAGACGTTGAATCATGATGCTGTACACCTGAAACTTATGTAACATTGTGTGTCAACCAGACTCCAAAAAATTAAAATAAATAAATAAAACCAATGTACAACTGACAGACCAGACAAAAAAACTGGCAAAACCACAGAACTAAATAATCTTGACCTGACTGGTATTTTGCACGATCATACCCAACTACTTCCGAATACACATTCTTTTATGTGTTCGTGGTACATTCACCAACATATGTCATATAATGGGCCATAACCCATGGGACAGTAAATTTTAAAAGACCAAAATGGGGGCATCTGGGTGGCTCAGTCGGTTAAGCATCTGACTTTGGCTAAGGTCATCTCACAGTTCTTGTGTTCGAGTCACTCTTCGGGTGAGCTTGGGCCCACTTTGGGCTCCTCGCTGACAGTGCAGAGCCTACGTGGGATTCTCTCTTTCTCTCCCCCTCCCCCCCCCACCGCTGCTCGCTCACTCATGTCCTCTCTCTCTCTAAAACAAAAAATAAAGTTATTAAAAAAAATAAAAAGATCAAAATGATACAAAATATGTTCTTTGATCATAATGGAGTCAAATTAAAAATCAATAAGATATCTAAGAAAACATCCAATGTTTGGAAATTAAACAACACACTCTAAATAATACAAGGGTCAAAGGAAATCACAAGGGAAATTAGAAACTATTTTGAACTGAATGATAGTGAAAATCCAACATACCAAATTTTTAGGATACGGCAAAAAGCAATGCTTAAAGCAACATTTATAGTTATTTATTAGGAATGTTCTAAAATCTGTTCTCTAAGTTTCTATTTTAAAAATTAGGAAAAGAATGTGGCACCTGGGTGGCTCAGTCGGTTAAGTGCCCCATTCTCTCTCTTTTTTTTAATGCTTATTTATTTTTCATAGAGTGAGCAGGCACACGTGCACATGAGCAGGGGAGGGGCAGAGAGAGAAAGAGAGAGAGGACAAAGGATCTAAAGGAGGCTCCGTGCTGACAGCAGAAAGCCCACATTCGGGACTCAAACTCACAAACCATGAGATGGTTACCTGAGCCGAAGTCAGACACTTAACTGACTGAGCCACTCAGGCACCCCAAGCGTCTCACTCTTGATTTCAGCTCAGGTCATGATGTTCCAGTTGTGAGATTGAGCCCCATGTCAGGCTGCACGCTGAGCATGGAGCCTTTTTAAGATTCACTCTCTCTGTCCCTCTGCTCCCTCCCCCGCTTGTACACTCTCTCTAAAATTAAGAAAATAAAAATTAAAAAAGATTAAAGAAAAATATTTACAAAAAAATATTTTCCAGAAATATTTTAAAATAAAATATTTAAGAATAAATTTAACAAAAAATGTGTAATATGTGAATACTGAAAATAAAACCTTACTTAGGTATATTAAACAAGATATACTAAATGAAGAGATATACGCGGTTCATGGATCAGAAGACTTAATAACATTATTAAGATGGCAAGTCTCCTCAAATTGATTTATGGAGTCAACAAAATTCTGACCAAAATCCTAGAAAGCATTTTTTTTTGGAAGAAAGAGACAAGCTAATTCTAAAGTTGCTGTGGAAAAGTAAAGGACCTAGAATAGTCAAAACATTTTTAAAAAGAATGAGGTTGAAAGAATTACACTACCTAATTTTAAGATTTACTAATAAAACTATCTTAATCAAGACAGTATGATATTAATGTAAAGACAGATGTAGAGTTCAATGCATCAGAGGTAGATACACATTTTATGATCAATTGATTTGTTTACAAAGATGCCAAGATAATCCAATGGGAAAAGACAAGTCTTTTCAATAAATGGCACTGGGAGAAGATCTCTGTATGGGGGAAAAAATTAATCCCATCCCTTACCTCAACACCACACACTAAAATTAACTAAAAAGTAATTACTGAAGTAAATAAATGTGCTAAAAATATTACACTTCTAAAAGAAAAAAAATAAAATGTGACATTAGGTTAAGCAAAGATTGTTTTTTAAGTTTATTTAAGAGAGAGAGAGAGAGAGAGAAAAAGAGAAGAGAGAGAGAATCCCAAGCAGGCTCCTCGCTATCAGCACTCAGCCCCACTTGGGGCTTGATCCCACAAACCATGAGATCATGACCTGAGCTGAAACCAAGAGGCAGTCAGACGCTCAGCTGACTGAGCCACCCAAGTACCCCTAAGCAAAGAGTTCTTTTTTTTTTTTTTTAACGTTTATTTATTTTTGAGAGAGAGAGAGACAGAGCATGAACAGGGGAGGGGCAGACAGAGAGGGAGACACAGAATCTGAAACAGGCTCCAGGCTCTGAGCTGTCAGCACAGAGCCCGATGCGGGGCTCGAACTCACGGACCGTGAGATCATGACCTGAGCCGAAGTCAGACGCGTAACCGACCGAGCCACCCAGGCGCCCCAGGAGTTCTTGAAACAAGGCCCAAAAGGCAAGAATCCGAAGAGAAAGAGACTGATAAAACAGATTTTATCAAAATTTAAGTTTGGTCTTAAGACAGTTTAGGTGAAAAAAAAAGGAAAAAGAAAAAGAAAGAAAGCCATAAAGTGAGAGAAAATATTTGTAAAACATTTATCTGTCAAATGGCTTGTCTTCAGAATACATCGAGAACTTTTTCTTTATGTTTATTTATTTATTTATTTTTGAGAGAAAGCGAGTGAGCATAAGCAGGGGAGGGGCAAAGAGAGAGGCAGACACAGATTCTGAAGCAGGCTCCAGGCTCTGAGTTGTCAGCACAGAACCCAATGTGGGGCTCGAACCCATGAATCGTGAGATCATGACCTGAGCCAAAGTCAGACACCCAACTGACTGAGCCACCTGGGCGCCCCTACATTGAGAACTCTTAAAATTCAGTAAGACAAATAACCCAGTAAGACCATGGAAGCAAAGATTGGATAAACATTTCAACAAAAATATAAGCAAACAAGCATGTAAAAAGATGCTCAACATCACTAGTCATGTGGGAAACACAAATTAAAACCACAATGAGATATCACTACACATCTATTAGATGTTTACAATTAAAATCAGAGAGCCAAAGCATAAGAGACTCTTAAAAACTGAGAACAAACTGAGGGTTGATGGGGGGTGGGAGGGAGGGGAGGGTGGGTGATGGGTATTGAGGAGGGCACCTGTTGGGATGAGCACTAGGTGTTGTATGGAAACCAATTTGACAATAAATTTCATATATTTAAAAAATAAATAAATTAATTAAATTAAATTAAAATCAATGACCTTACCAAGTGTTGGTGTAGATATGGAAGAGAATGAGTTCTCAAAAATGCTGTGACAAATGGAAATGGTAGCAGCGCCTGGGTAGCTCAGCCGGTTAAGCGTCCACCTCTTGATTCCAACTCAGACCATGATCTCAGTTTGTGAGATGGAGCCCCGGGTCGGGCTCTGTGCTGACTACATGGAGCCTGCCTGGGGTTCTCTCTCTCCCTCTCTCTCTGCCCCTCCCCTGCTTGAACACACATGCTCACTTTCTCTCAAAATAACTTTTAAAACTTAAAAAAAAAAAAAAAAAAAAGAATGGAAAATGGTACAGACCCTATGGAAAGCAGTTTGTCGATACCTTATAAAGATAAAAATACACACTTACAATGTGACCCAACAACCCAACTCCCAGATATTTATTTATCCAAGAGAAATGAAAACCTACGTCCTATCCATAAAAAGACCTGCATGTTAATGTTCACTGCACGTTACTCATTACTGCCAAAAAACAGAACTCAAATATGTACCAAATGATAAATGGATAAACAAAATGTGGTATATATCCATATAATGAAATAACATTCAACCACAAGTAGGAATGAAGTATTATTACATGAATATGACCTGGATAAATCTCAAAAACAGTATGCTAGTGAAAGAAGCCAAACAGAAAAGACTCTGTATATATTATATGGTTCTATTTACATGAAACTCTATAAAAGGCAAAATTATATTAACAGTGACACCTATAAATGTTTAAAAACAAAAAACAAAAAACTATAGTAACAGAAAGCAGATTAGTAGTTGTCTGGGGCCAGAGGTCACAGACTGACCATAAACTTTCTAGAGGAGACAGAAACATTCGATATACTGACATGCATACAACTACATACAATTGTCAAAACCATACACTTAAAATCAGTGAATTTTATTGGATGGAAATTATACCTGAATAAAGCTGGGGGGCGGGGAATGCTACCAATTTGTCATTACACAAGTCGTTTCACACAAGTATGGATGTATTTATAGGATAAACTCTTAAACTGGAACTGCTAAGGGGCACCTGGGTGGCTCAGTTGGTTAAGCATCCAACTTCGGCTCAGGTCACGATCCCATGGCTTGTGAGTTCAAGCCATGCATCAAGCTCTCTGCTGTCAGCATGGAGCCTGCTTCAGATCCTGTCTCCCTCTCTCTCTGCCCCTCCCCTGCTCGTTCTCTCTCTCTCTCTCTCTCAAAAATAAACATTAAAGAAAAAAAAAACCTAGAACTGCTAGGTCAAGAAATACGTGCCTTTCAATTTTTAAGTATTTTCATAATATTTTCCATTAAAAAAGGACTGTTTATACAGCAAAATATGAGCACCCATTATCCCATCCCATGGGCAAGAGTGTTGCCACGTGAATTTGTTCATTGCCTTGCCCTGTTTTTCTATTGGGTCTTAGTGATTTAGAGTTCTTTCTATTTTAAGAACCCAATATGAGTTTGTCTTGACTTTGTTTACTGCACTATTTTTGTTTTTGACTTTTCTGCCTTGCAAGTTTTTGATTTGATGTTTATAATTATTTTTCTTTTATGGCTTCTGAATTTTACTTTAAAAAGTCTTCTCCACTCCAAAACAAAACACAAGAACAAAACCCACCTCCCATGTTTTCTTTCTAATATGTTTATAGTTAATTTTTTTTTTAAGTAAACTATATGCCCAATGTGGGGCTCGAACTCATGACCCCGAGCAAGATTCACATGTTCCACCAACTGAGCCAGCCAGGCACCCCTATAGTTTTTTTTTCAATTTAATATATATATATATTTTTTTTTTCAATTTAAATCATCTACGTGATTTTCTTTTGGTAGAAGATAGAAGACAGAGTTTATTTTTCCTCCCCAAGGCTATCCGGTAGTTCAACACCATTTATTGAAAAATACATTTCCCACTGATTGAAATGCCACCTTTATCATATGCTAACTCAGCATCTGGGTCTATAGCCAGATGTTCTATTATGCTCTATTTATAAGTCTATTCATTCATATGTCAATGCCATGCTTTAAATTACTGTAATGGTAATTATCTAATAAAAGTAATTTTCCTTTTTCAAAAATTTCCTGACTATTCTTACTTATTTTTCATATGACTTTTAGAATCAGCTCGTTCAGTTCCAAAATAAAAGGCAAAACAAACACTTATCTGTATTTGTTTGTTTGTTTGTTTGTAGGGATTACACTAAATTTATAGGTTGGGGTGCCTGGGTGCTCAGTCGGTTAAGCGTCCGACATCAGCTCAGGTCATGATCTCACAGCTCATGAGTTCAAGCCCCATGTCGGACTCCGTGCTGACAGCTCAGAGCCTGGAGCCTGCTTCAGATTCTGTGTCTCCCTCTCTGTCTCTGCCCCTCCCCCACTCATGTGTGCTCTCTCTCAAAAACAAACATTTTTAAATATTTAAAATAAATAAAATTATAGGTTTATGTAAGAAAAACTGACACTTTTATGGTGCTGTCTTTATATTCAAGAATGCAGTGTATTTCTCTATTCGGTTATGACTTTTTTATACCCTTTATAGAATTTTAAAGTTCTCTTCAGTTAGATTTTGCACTTGATCTTAGCCAAAAGGCCGAGAAGCGATCTTCAGTTAGATTTTGGATGGCTGCATGCTTATTCCTGAGAAATTTATGCTTTTATGGCTATTGTAAATGGGCCCTTTACCACTATTATTTTCAATAGTTACTATCCATGTTTTGGTTACGTTGTTTTAATAACCATGTATTATTTTCAAAACAAAAAAGATCATGTTCTAATTTATAAATGCTTTATGGTTTAGGATAAAATAGTGTCACATACTTAACAGATAATGATAATAAAGAGGATGAAATCTTGAATTTAGAGTTCCATTAACAACTAGGGGAAGATTTTAGGTAAGAACAGAAAGTAAATTAACTGAATAGACAAAGTCAAGTGAAAATGCCCAGAATTAAGTACCATTACTTAGAGTCATCAATATTTTGATCCATGACATATTTAAACTTTTTGGAAGAAAGATAATCTATAAATGTTATAAGTTAATAAATGAATAATTTAACTTAGAGCTCTATACACAAGGGTATACCATTCTTGTAAGAGTTACAGGAGGGCCCAGTAACCACATACCATGAGGTTTCCATGTGTCTCCCAAGTTGGTGCTTCAGTTTTATAAAGCTCTTCGAACTGCTGTCTGTATTTTGTGACTAGTTCCTTCTCCAATTTATCAACACAGTCTGCATATTCAACCTTAAAAAAAAAACAAACCCTCAGAGTAACTTATACCTAGAGTAAAAGGTTAATATTCAAATGCATGCGAATATGAATAATATAACATTTTTTTAAAAGTATTGAATTAAAAAAAAAAAAAAAGTATTGAATTTAAGGGGCGCCTGGGTGGCTCAGTCAGTTAAGCGTCCGACTTCAGCTCAGGTCACGATCTCGCGGCTCATGGGTTCAAGCTCCACATCGGGCTCTGTGCTGACAGCTCAGAGCCTGGAGCCTGCTTCAGATTCTGTCACCCTTTCTCTCTGCCCCTCCCCTGCTCACACTCTGTCTCTGTTTCTCTCAAAAATAAATAAGCATTAAGAAAATAAATAAATAAATAAATAAATAAATAATGAAAAAATAAAAGTATTGAATTTTATAGGATAAAGAAAAACCAAGAGGACTAAATGAGCTTACCCTATAGGGGTGTCTTTCATCTTGGAAATAAGTGAGAAGGTGTAAGACACAACGAAGAATACAGGTTCTTTCTTCATAGTAGTAATCTGCAATCTGGGAAGAACCCAAAGATGCAAAATCATTTACTGACCTTTACACAGAAGACACTCAATTTTAAATTTATTGATAAGAAGATCGCTTAAAGATATGAATGGAAGGGGCGCCTGGGTGGCTCAGTCGGTTAAGCATCTGACCACTTCACTCAGGTCATGATCTCGTGGTTCGTGAGTATGAGCCCCGCGTTGGGCTCTGTGATGGCAGCTCAGAGCCTGAAGCCTGCTTCAGATTCTGTGTCTCCCTCTCTCTCTGCCCCTCCCCGGCTCATGCTGTCTCCCTCTGTCTCAAAAATGAATAAACACTAAAAAAAAAAAAAAAAAAAAAAAAAAGATACGAATGGAAAAGTCTGACTTCTACAAGCAATCACAGAAATGGAAAGTTTGTGTTAGGCCAAAAGAAAGCAAAAGAACTTCATGAAATAGGATAAAAGTCAAATTCCTCAAGATAAAAGAAATTCTATAAAAATATAAACAAGTTTTCTAGCATGACTTGTCAGAGCTTTCAAATAACACATAATGCTGTAACTGACAGGCCAAATAAATGAAAACAAATATAAAAATAACCCTTGTATATGTCCTAACTGCTTGTTACTAATGTACTTAATTCTCAATAAACACCAAAAATAGGAAACCACTTCAGAAGTCACAGTCAAATTCCACTTTATATGACATCCTCAATGTGAAGGTTGATTTGGGGGGTAGGAGGAGATAAAGGAATAAAAAAATATAAATTAATATTCTTGCATTTAGACTGAGAGAAAAACTATGCATGAACCAGTTTGCATGCCCAGTAACCAAAGAATCTCCTTTGGAAAAGGTCTCAGCTGGGTCCAGTGGATAAAAGCCTCTTGTTTCACAGTGAGTTACTAAGCTACTTCACTGAGGCCTCAATGCTTCCCCAACAAAACACTCAAAAGCCAGCAATGCCCAGGAGAACAAGGTCAAGAAGCCATCACCCAATTTCACATCAAAGAATGAAAACAGTTGGGGCGCCTGGGTGGCTCAGTCGGTTGAGGGTCCGACTTCGGCTCAGGTCACGATCTCGCGGTATGCGAGTTCAAGACCCGCGTCGGGCTCTGTGCTGACTGCTCAGAGCCTGGAGCCTGCTTCCGATTCTGTGTCTCCCTCTCTCTCTGCCCCTCCCCCGTTCATGCTCTGTCTTCTCTCTGTCTCAAAAATAAATAAATGTTAAAAAAAAAATTAAAAAAAAAAAAAAAGAATGAAAACAGTGACTACTACTAACCTTCAGGATTAAGGCCTGGCTCTGCCTCTCGTCTTGCAGTACCGTCTGAAGGAAAAAAGAAGTCAAGAAGCCATCGTATAAGCAAAGCTCAATTAACAAAGAAAAAGATAAACATCTTCGCCTCACCCTTCAAGATTATAACTGCCCATTCATTTCTGGATGCATTTTTTACCTACACGTATCCAAATGTGTACTCAAATCCCCGCCCCCTCCCCTCGACTCCACTTCCTCATGTGTAGAATGTTGGGTTAGAGAGGCGAGATACCGTACCAGGTGGTTCTCAGCTCTGATGTCTTAATCAGACTCTATGATTAACATGTCAGTCTTTGACTTCTCCGGCACCCCCCCCCCAAGTCTGACAACAGACCTTAGTTGAAGTACACGCTTTTTAAGCCTTTAGAAAGTCTTTCCTGAGAATGACTGCATCTGACCACCTACCTGCTGCAAAGAACCACTACCAAAACCCTTCAACACCTAACACCAACAAGGAAAAGGACAAAGGCAGGAGAAAGCAGCTGGGCATAACTACAAACCTTTAGTGAGTCCCGAGTACCTCTATAATCCTCTTGAAGGTAACACTGGAGCAACTGCACACTCTGTTCCTCGTCAAGACCCTGGAATACAGAGGTCGTAAGTGAGGAACAGCCACGTCAGCTCAGAAAACACACAAAGGATGCACAAAGGATGTTCTAAAGGTTTATCCTCTAGAATGAACAAATATCCTCTAGAACTTGAATAAATAAAAAGCTTTTTTTTTTTTTTTTTTTTTTTTTTACACAGAATAAACTCAGGTATTGATGCACACGCTGTCGGGGTGAGAAGAGAGGCCCAGGTTCATAGTAAATCCTTGCTCCTTCGGAGCAAGTTGTGGAAACTGAAGCACAGGCAGACATTCCTGCTTCCAAAGGCACGATATGTCTCCCTCTCAGATGACCGACAACCAGGTACCGCCCCATCCTTTGATTTGCAGTCAATGAAAACTACTTCAGGTCAATAGAATTTTGGTTAGTTATTTATTTAGTCACAAGGACAGAATAACCTATACTCTGTTATCAATGGTGAGCTGACAAAAATGAAATAGTCCAAGTATTTGGTGAAAGTTGGTAAAAAGTTGAAATGTGGGGGTGTGTTACCAGACAGGGATTTCCGTGACAGAATACTGCGTGAATGTGCACAGGCCACTCAACAAGCACGGAGATAGGTCTGTGATTGATAGATGAGGAAAAGAGGAAGGGAAAAGAGACTGAAGAAATCACAGAAACCTCATTTCCTCTCTCTTCTCTCCACTTCCTCCCTCAAGCCGTCAGTCTCAAGGAGGAATGTGTTTGAGAGCTTCATGTTTTGTATCTGTAAGTATTATAATGGCTCATTTATTATAATGAGCACACTAGGGAAGAGACAGTGATTGCCCACTACTAGTTTGAAATCTATCAAGAGTATTCAGAAAATATACAAATAGATGAAACAGGTAGAGGGCTGTGTGAATGATGGGCATAAATAGCAACAGGTTTAACCACTCCTCCTGACGCTAGACACATCAGTACTGCTTCTCAGCTTACAGATACTGGTTGTAAAACAATGCACACCTTATGTTTTGATCTATTTTAGACTAGGTTTTTAAAAATCATGTTTCAAATATAACACTATATTTAAGCAGCCAAGTTGTCAATCAGTGGCAAAAGACACATAACTGAAAAACACTGTAAATGGTGCTATGGGCAAAATACCTAAACAAAAATCCTTTTAAAAGATTTCATAAAAGATGATAAGTTTACTCCAAATACAAGAAAAAGAAGCCAGTGACTGACATGTAATTTACATGACGATCAAATTTACAACGTCAGAAACAATTGTGCATATCTACCAAACAGTTAATACAGTAGCAGGCATGATCTGCGTTTCCAAAATAAAAAAAGAGGGGTGCCTGGGTAGCTGAGTCAAGTGAGCTTTCAACTTGGGCTCAGGTCACCATCTCACAGTTTGTGAGTTTGAGCCCTGGCATTGTGCTGACAGCGTGCAGCCTGTTCAGATTCTGTCTCCCTCTTTCTCTCTGCCCCTCCCCCACATGCTCTCTGTCTCAAAAGTAAACATTAAAAAAAGAAAGAAAATAAAAAGAAACAGCTACATATTTAAATACAATCTCAGGGTGCCTGGGTGGCTCAGTCAGTTAAGCGACCGACTTCAGCTCAGGTCATGATCTCGTGGTTCATGGGTTTGAGCCCCACATGGGACTCTGCACTGACAGCTCAGAGCCTGGAGCCTGCTTCCGATTCTGTGTCTCCCTCTCTCTCTGCCCCTCCCCCACTCATGCTCTGTCTCTCTCTGTCTCAAAAATAAAAAGAAACATTAAAAAAAATTTAAATACAATCTAGTCAATTTAAGGATCACCACACGCATGCTAAAGAAAACTCCAGTGCGTGCATGCGTGTGCGTGTGTGTGTGTGTGTGTGTGTGTGTGTGTGTGTGTGTATAGCAAACATATACACATATGGTAAACATATATATGTAGTAAACAGGTCTGGCAACTTAATTTGTAGCTTTTTAGCAAGAAGAGTTGCAACTTGAATATATTTGAAACATAGTATGCTCAATTTAATCTCCAAAACAGAAATACACTGAATTTTCACTAACAATCACTAACAACAAAACAATGGACATCTGCAGGGCAGGTAGTAAACTGAGCCAGTGCTAATTTTTACTCACCAAAAACTTGCTGATTCTTAAACCCAGTTCCTTCAATGGTGAAGCCACATCTTTATTAGCTTTCACTTTTTCAGCTGAATTTGGACTATGAAAAGAACAATGAATCATTTCCTCATTGTCAATGACCCTCTCGGGATTTTAAACAAAAATGCTTAAAAATATGTTTACAACAGACCTTTTCTTGCCCTTTAGGTGCCTACAAAATACACACACAACCACAACTTCATCTCTACACATTTTATAACACAGAACTACTTATGCCTAAATGATAAATACAGTAAGTGTCTGTTACAAATTACAGTTTTAATAATAAATGTGGATATATTAAGTTGTATTATTCTTGATCCTTACAACTATCCTGAAAGGTAGATATTACTATCCCCATTTTACAAGTGGAATTACTAATACTCAGAAAGAATGAATAACTTACCAAAAATCCCACAGCTAATAAAAAGTGAAGGTGAAATTTAAAACCAGGTCTGTTAGTATACAAATACATACTGCCTAGCTGAGAGGGCCTAGAAGCTATAGCACCCCAGTAGCAGTGAGCACACCCAGCACCCAGATCTTGGTTTCTCATACCATTATCTTTTCTTTTTTTTTCTCATACCATTATCTAATAAAAGTTACCAAGACTCCTTAGAGAAACAGCTAACTCTACAGCTGGGGCGGGGAAAATAAAAGATGAGCCTGGAGCATCTTGTAATGTCAGAAAATAAGAAAATAATTCAGGAAAAAAAAGGATGGAAAATGTCAAGATTACACAGAAGCCACCCTGAAAGAACTCACAGTGACCAAAGCTAAAACAAAGTATAAACAAAGTATAAAATAAATATACATGTGCCCATGTAAATAAATAAATTAATACAGAGAAGGAAAAAACCTTCCTTAGAGAAGAAGTCCAAATACTACATATAGATGCTACTCCCTTCGGGAAGTAGAATTTAATTCCACTATACCCCCAGCTAGACAGTGGGCTATGCTTAGTGACCCACTTCTAAAACAGAGTAGGGAAAGGAAAAACAATGACTTGATGGAAGAGAAACTTGGCAAACACTACCTTGCCCAAATGAGCAAGATCACCATCACCAGTGATTTCATGTGGATTACCACATCCTCTGTTATGATAAGAATGGTACTTCATTTCTGTGCATTCTTCCCAAAAACCCCACAACTCCAATCTAATAATGAGAAAAACATGAGACAAATCCAAATTGAGGACATTCTACAAAATACTTGACCAGTCCTCCTCAAAACTATTCAAGATGATGAAAATTAAGGAACGACTGAGATGCTGTCACATCTAAGAGCTAAGGAGACATGACAACTAAATGCAACGTGGGATCCTGAATTGGATCCTAGAACAGAAAAAAGACATTAAAGGAAAAAAAAAAGTTAAATTCAAATAAAGGCTGACGTTTAAAAAAAAAAAAAGTCTGTCAGACCTCAAATCTCATGCTACTGACAAAGAAACTTTTGTCTTTAAAAAAAGAAAGTAATGCCACAAATGTCCATTCCGTGAACTACAAGCATGTTGTTGTTGGATTTGATTTTTTTTATAGACTCTCACATTTCACAGGAAATCCACAACACAAAGGCTACTATAAGGTTAAACAGTAAGTTCTGAAAGAGGCAACACAGAATGAGGATTAAGAACACAGACACTGGAGTAAGACTGCCAGGTTCAAATCCTGGTTCTACACTTACTAGCTGTGTGACCTTGGGCAAGTTACTTAACCTCTTTGTGCCTCAGTTTCCCCATCTGTAAAATGGAAACAATAATAATAAAAGTACCTATAGGTGATAATATAGTGATTAGCTTCTTTTTTTTTAAGTCCATATATTTTAGACACACAGAAGTTACAGATAAAACAACACGACGTCTGGGAGTTACTTCAAATAAGTATGGGGGAAGGGGTAATGAACAACCACAAAAAAAGAAAGTTCTTCACTAACCTAAGAAAATGAAGATGGAAAGTAATGTAAAAACAAAATCAGATGTTCAGAAGTAGAAAGGAAATGAGGGTGGCTTGGGAACTACGACGCATAACAGAATGCAATCTGGACTAGGAATTAAGGTACAAGAGTCTAGTCCTACAAGGTGTACTCTCTTCTCTTTTAAAACTAATTTATATTTGATTGCTGTTGTTTTTCATTGCCCAGAGGGAAAAAAAAATCTATATATTCAAGCAAAGAATAAAAACAGTAGCTATCTTAAAGAGCTGTTATAAGGATTAAAGAACTTCTGATAAGTGCGAAGAGTAATAGCTGGTACATAATAAACATTCTAAGTGGTCAGCTACTACTGTCACTGTCCACTGCCCTATCCCGGCACTTGGTGCTGACAATACTTCACACAAACATGGCGGAATGAGATAAATATTAGAACTACTCACTGATGAGTTAATGACTCTCTAGCCCTAGGCACTAGGCTTATATAACTGCATTCAGCAAGGTTGTATTTCTAAAAGGAATTTCCCTTTCAACAGACAGTACAAATGTGCCTGACTCTTTTCCACTGGTAACCAATTTGTATTCTCTGTAATCTACCTAACCCAGCAGCATCACCAAATCGTACAGGAAGTTTCTCTACCCCAGCTTCCTCAGTGGAATTACTCTAACCAGACGCATGGAATAGCCATACCTGGGAGGTTTATAGTAGGACAGCCCCTCTAAGAGCCGATGCCAATGTTTATTCAGTTCTGCCTCAATCTGATTCTGGAAAAGAACAAAGAAATTATACAGGGATTTACACATTCCTGATCTTTTTAATATGTTTCTCCCCACAGCTGAAATCATTTTGGATAGAGAATTATGTAGCCTCCTTTCCCTTGCTTAACATTCTAACAATGATTTAATCTTATTATGAAAATCTTGATAAACTAGCTTTCTGGGGTGCCTGGGTGGCTCAGTCGGTTAAGCGTCTGACTTCGGCTCAGGTCATGATCTCACGGTTCATGAGTTCAGCCTCACATCGAACTCTGTGCTTATAGCTCAGAGCCTGGGGCCTGTTTCAGATTCTGTGTCTCCCTCTCTCTGCCTCTCCCCTGCTCATGCTGTCTCTCTCTTATAAAAATAAATAAACATTAAAGAAAATTTTTTTAATGTCCTTTCTAGTGGTTGCATGATATTTTATCAAGTAGTTAGCTAATAATTTATTTACCATGTCTCTAACGTTAGACATACTTAAGCTGTGATTACTTATTAATATATATAATGCTATGGTAAAGAGCTTTGTATACAAAAATTTTTTCAGGATTTCTTTCTTGTAAGATATGTTCCTAGAAGTAGAATTATCAGATGAAAGCATATCAAAATGTTAAAGCTCTAGGGCTGCCTGGATGGCTCAGATGATTAAGCGTCTGACTTCACCTCAGGTCATGATCTCACGGTTCTTGAGTTCGAGCCCCACATCTGGCTCTGTGCTGACAGCTCGGAGCCTGAAGCCTGCTTCAAATTCTGTGTCCCCCACTCTCTCTGCCCCTCTCCAGCTCGTACTCTGTCTCTTTCTCAAAAATAAATAAACGCTAAAAAATTTTTTTTTTTTTTTTTTTTTTTAATGTTAAGGCTCTAGAGGTGCCAGGCTGGCTCAGACAGTAGAGCACGTGACTCTTTTTCTAAGTTTGTTTATTTATTTTGAGAGACAGAGAGAGCAGGGGAGTAGCAGAGAGAGAGGGAGAGAGAGAATCCAAGGAGGCTCCACACTGTCAGCACAGAGCCCAATGCAGGGCCCAAACCCACAAATTGTGAGATCATGACCAGAGCCAAAACTAAAGTCAGACATTCAAATGACTGAACCACCCAGGTGCCCCATGACTCTTGATGTCAAGGTCATGAGTTCAAGACCCACATTGGACATGGAGCCTACTTAAAAAAAAAAAAAAAAGTTAAGGCTCAAAAAAAGGTGTGACATTCATTATGTTAATTACCACAATAACAACAGTGATAATTAAATATCATCTTAATGCTTTACCCTCACAAGTTAAGGCCACTCAAGGATTAACACAAAGAACTGTGCTTTACTGATTATATACTTGGAAATATCCTAGATACCATAGCCTCTGTGACCTAAGGAGCTAGCTACATGGAAAAGGAAAAAAAGGCAAGGAAAGTATGAGACAGAGAAAAAGCCTGAGAATCTTCCTTAGCCCTGAAGTAGCAGAAAGGTATTTGTACTCCAACCCTGAGCAGCCAGCCAAGCAGCACTGGTATCTTTTCAGGTAAGGAATCACTAAAGGACAAAGAAAGGTAGAGATTTAGAAAACTTCAGCAGATAGGCTATAAAACACACATTTCAGCACAGAGAAGCAGGGAATGCATAAAGTTTACAAAGATACAGGAATGAAAAAGATGCGTTTACTTCCTCCTTCAAAGAGAAGGCTATTTCAGGGGCTCTTTGTAATATAAGCTATACAAAAACTACAGAATCCACTCAAGAATACCAGCACTTACCAGCTCTCTCAGAGCTGACCTTCCAAGCAGAATTGTCCACAGTTCCCTGCTGCTCCTGAAAAATGACAGAAAGCAGAGGTAATTTTGCACTTTCATTTTTTTTAATGTTTTATTTGGGGGGGGGGGGAGGGGGAGGACAGAGGATCTAAAGTGGGCTGAGCTGACAGCAGTGAACCTGACACAGAGCTCTAACTCACAAACTGTGAAATCATGACCTGAGCCGAAGTCGAATGCTCACCTGAGTAAGCCACCCAGGTGCCCCTGCACTTTCAGAGAACACAAATTTGACTAAGCTGTCTCACAGTATCTCACCTATTCTCTGAAATCAGGAAATTCAATGTATAAAGCAATTTGATGAAATTCTAGACATTAATCCTATTCTATTTTTCTTATAAGTTTGATGTTCAAAGTAGAAATTAAGAAACTAACATATAACCTAAACCAAGCAGGTACTATTAAAAATGAGAATGGCCACCACATTTCAATGCATTTAAGATGCCATTAATTGAAGGATACATAATTATTTATGTTCTATCAATAATAAAATGCATTGCAATTTCAGAGGTATTAAAGTATGCAAAAATGTATATTTTAGAATTAATGAAATATAAAAATTAGTGAATTATCTTACATCTTCTATGCTAAGGCACCGCCTCAATGCAGCATTTTATTTCTACCTCCTCCCCTCTCATTAAAATGTAGTGACAAATAAGGAGAATCTAGAAAAGGAGTATATCGTGGCGCCTACGTAGCTCAGTCAGTTAAGTGTCTAACTTCGGCTCAGGTCATGATATCACAGTTTGTGAGTTCAAGCCCTGCATCAGGCTCTGTGCTGACAGCTCAGAACCTGGTGCCTGGTTCTGACTCTGTCTACCTCTATCTCTGCCCTCCTCCAAGCTTACTCGTGCTCTCTCTTTCCCAAAAATAAACATTAAAAAAATTTTTTTAATAAAAAATAAAGACTATATTTCAAGCCACCCATGACTTCCAGAATTTTTCTTTTTTACCATTTTATTAATTTTTTGAATTTACATCCAAGTTAGTTAGTATATAGTGCAACAATGATTTCAGGAATATATTTCCTTAATGCCGCTTACCCATTTAGCCCCTCCCCCCTCCCACAATCCCTCCAGTAACCTTCAGTTTGTTCTCCATATTTAAGAGACTCTTATGTTTTGTTCCCCTCCCTGTTTTTGTTTTTGCCTCCCTTCCCTTATGTTCATCTGTTTCGTATCTTAAAGTCCTCATACAAGTGAAGTCATACGGTATTTGTCTTTCTCTGACTAATGTCACTTAGCATAATACCCTCTAGTTTCATCCACGTAGTTGCAAATGGCAAGATTTCATTCTTTTTGGTTGCTGAATAATACTCCACTGGATACGCATATACACACACACCATGTCTTCTTTATCCATTCATCTATCGATGGACACTTGGGCTCTTCCATACTTTGGCTATTGTTGATAGTGCTGCTATAAACATGGGGTGCATGTGCCCCTTCGAAACAGCATACCTGTATCCCTTGGATAAATACCTAATAGTGTAACTGGTGGGTCACAGGGTAGTTCTATTTTTAGTTTTTTGAAGAACCTCCATACTGTTTTCCGGAGTGGCTGCCCCAGTTTGCATTCCCACCAGCAGGGCAAAAGAGAGCCTCTTTCTCCGCATCCTCGCCAACATCTGTTGTTGCCTGAGTTGTTCATGTTAGCCATTCTGACAGATGTCAGGTGGTATCTCATTGTGGTTTTGTTTTGATTTCTATTTCCCTGATGATGAGTGATGTTAAGCATTTTTTCATGTGTCAGTTGGCCACCTGGATGTCTTCTTTGGAGAAGTGTCTATTCATGTCTTTTGTCCATTTCTTCACCGGATTGTTTTTTGGGTGTTGAGTTTGGTAATTTCTTTATAGATTTTGGATACTAACCCTCTATCTGATATGTTGTTTGCAAATATCTTCTCCCATTCCGTCAGTTGCCTTTTAGTTTTGCTGTTTCCTCTTTTTTTTTTTTTAAGATTTTATTTAAGGAGGGGCACCTGGGTGGCTCAGTCAGTTAAGCACCTGACTTTTGATTTCAGTTCAGGTCATGATTTCATGGTTCATAGGATGAAGTTTCACATTAGACTCCATGCTGACAGTGCGGAGCCTGCTTGGGATTCTCTCTCTCTCCCTCTTTTTTCTGCCTCTCCCTTACTCGCACTCTCTCTCTCTCTTAAAAGTAAATAAGGGGCGCCTGGGTGGCTCAGTCGGTTAAGCTTCCAACTCTTTTTTTTAAATGTTTATTTTTGAGAGAGAGACAGAGCACAAGCGGAGGAGGGGCAGAGAGAGAGGAAGACGCAGAATCCGAAGCAGGCTCCAGGTTCTAAGCTGCCAGCACAGAGCCTAACTTGGTGCTCAAACTCAAGAACCACGAGATCATGACCTGAGCCAAGGTCGGCTGATCAACTGACTGAGCCACCCAGGTGCCCCAAGCATCCGACTCTTGATATCAGCTCAGGTTATGACCTTATGGTTCATGAGTTCATGAGTTCAAACTCCGTGTCAGGCTCCAGGCTGGCAGTGCGGGGCCTGCTTGGGATTCTCTTTCTTGCTCTCTCTCTGCTCTTCCCCCATTCAATCTCGCTCTCTCTCTGCTCTTCCCCCATTCAATCTCACTCTCTCTAAAATAATAAACGTTAAACAATAAAAATGAATGAATGAATGAATAAATACATACATACATACATAAGGGGTGCCTGGGTGGCTTAAACAGTTGAGCCTTCGACTCTGATTTTGGCTCAGGTCATGATTCCAGGGTCATGGGATCAAGGCCCGCATCACGGTCGACAATAAGGGTGGAGCCTGCTTAAGATTCTCTCTCCCTCTCCCTGTTCATTCTCTCTCTAAAATAAATGAATAAATAAATAAATAAAATTTAAAAAAAATTGTCTCAGTTTTGGCTGAGCTGGCTCAGTCAGTGGAGTGTGCACTCTTGATCTCAGGGTGGTGAGTTCAAGTCCTATGTTGGGTGTAGATTACTTAAAAATAAAATCTTTTAAAAAAATTGTCTTTCAGGATTTTCCCATCAAAGAGGTTTAAAACCTAAAATTATAAATCTCCTTTCTAAGGGTTAATGCTTGTAAGAAAACTTCAGTTATGCTGAATTAATAGACACCCAACTCCCAGAGCTGCACTGTCGAATCAGTAATCATTTATCTGATGACAAGAGAGCATTACAGCATTCACTATTCAAAAACTGGCTTTGGATCAGGTCACGATCTCACAATTCATGGGTTCCAGTCCCACATCTGGCTCTGTATTGGCAGTGCGGAGCCTGCTTGGGATTCAATCTCTTTCCCTCTCTCTTTCTCTCTGTCGAAATAAATAAACTTTAAAAAAGAAATAAAAAAAGTAAAGGTCTGAGGCGCCTGGGTGGCTCAGTCGGTAAGCATCCGACTTCAGCTCAGGTCATGATCTCACGGTTCCTGAGTTCAAGCCCTGCATCGGGCTCTGTGCTGACAGCTCAAAGCCTGGAGCCTGCTTCCTGCTTCCGATTCTGTGTCTCCCTCTCTCTCTGTTCTTCCCCCACTCACGCTCTGTCTCTCTCTCAAAAATAAATAAACATTAAAAAAAAAATTAAAGGTCTGAGTAGGGGCACCTGGGTGCCCAGTCAGTTAAGTAACCAACTCTTGGTTTCGGCTCAGGTCATCATCTCAAGATTCATGTGTTTGTTGGGCTCCGCACTGAAAGCGCTTGGGATTCTCTCTCTCTCCTTCTCTCGCTGCTCCTCCCCCACACACAGGTGCTATCTCTCTCTCTCTCTCTCTCAAAATAAAATTAAAAAAAAAAAAAAAAGATTCTCTCTCCCTTTTCCTCTGCCCCTCCCCCCTTCTCTCTCAAAAAACAAAAAACAGCATACACTTGAACTTTACATAGGATACCTTCTGATTTACACAGAATGGATTAGATACCTACTATATAACACATAGCTAACAATAGGGCTGACAGTACATCAAAATTAACGGAAAGAAATTTATCATTAATTGAAGGCATTTGTATGCCTGAGCTAATAAATCAAATCACTCTTGATCATTCATCTTCCAATTTCAAAAAGCCTGGGCATCACTGAGCTTTCATTTATCCACATTTGCTTTCAGAAGTTAGGTCCCTAGCTAGAGAGGTAGCAGTGATTCCCAGAAGAAACTCCAAAGACCACTGCCCACACTATGTAGTGCCCACACTATGAAGCCCTGCTGCCAGGGCCTAGAATTCCTTGTTTTGTCAAAGTCAAGCTGGGGGTTTTGGTTACACCAAAATCTGGAGTTTTTGCTTTAAAAAAAAAAAAAATTTTATTTTTAAGTAATCTCTACACCCAACATGGGGCTCAAATTCACGACCTGGAGATCAAGAGTCACATGTTATAACAACTGAGCCAGTCAGGCACCCCTCTTTTTTTTTTCCTGAGAGTGAGAGAGACAGACAGACAGACAGAGAATCTTAAGCAAGTTCCACTCCCAGCTAAGAGCCCTCATGACCTCATGACTGTGGGATCATAACCTGAGCAGAAATCAAGAGTCAGAAGCTTAAACAACAGAGCTATCCAGGAGCCCCACCTTTTTTTTTTTTTTTTTAAATAAAATGTCCCATAAGAGTATTGCTCAACTCGTACTTGATACTCAGATCACATACAACAAAATCACCTGCGAACAACACAGCAGTACCACAGAATCCTGGTCACAACTTAGCGCTACTGTTTCTCAAAGAACAGGCATGGGAAATCTACATTTTAAAATGACCACACAAATGAATTCCTAAATCACCACTGCTCTAGGGTATCAATTTATTTCAGAGGAGCAGGTAAAAGACCAGTCAGTACAGACCCTATCTGCCTTTTATGTTTGATATATAGTATTAGCCTTTTTTTGGCGGAGAGAAGGGGGGAGAGGAAGAGTCTGTTAACTAAACAAGATTAGAGAGCACTGTCCTAGACTAAAGCAGTAACTTTTATACTTGCTACTCAAAAAAAAAAAAAGTGTTCCTTTAGAAATTAAAATTTTATTGGCAAAAGAAAATTTTTTAATTGACAAAACCACGTCACGTTCCTTTTGTTACGTCAAAAATAGGGGTGCCTGGGGGCGCCTGGGTGGCTCAGTCGGTTGAACGTCTGACTTCAGCTCAGGTCATGATCTCGCGGTCCGTGAGTTCAAGCCCCGCGTTGGGCTCTGTGCTGACAGCTCGGAGCCTGGAGCCTGTTTCCGATTCTGTGTCTCCCTCTCTGACCCTCCCCCATTCATGCTCTGTCTCTCTCTGTCTCAAAAATAAATAAACGTTAAAAAAAAATTAAAAAAAAAAAAATAGGGGTGCCTGGGTGACTCAGTCTGTTGAGCATCGGACTTCGGCTCAGGTCATGATCTCACGGTTGGTGAGTTAAGCCCCACATTAGGCTAGCTGCTGTCAGCATACAGTCCACTTTGGATCCTCTGTCTCCCTCTCTCTGTCCCTCCCCTGCTCACACTCTCTCTCAAAAATAAAAACATTACAAAAATAATAATAATAAGATGTCAAAAATAATAATGTCTACTGATATGAGTTTTTGATAAAAAAAATAGCCAACACTATGCATTTATAGTATACACTGTACGCAGCATTTAACACCCTGTCTTGTTGACAACTTACTGACAACTCACTTATGAAGCTGATACTATTATTATCCCCATCATTTCTTCAGGAAATTAAGGCCTAAGAATACTTAAATAATTTGTCTAGTGTCACAAAGCTAACATATAATAGATCCAGGGCTTGGAGCTACGGCTTGAACCCAGGTTTGCAAAATTCCAGAGTTTAATCATTACATTACATTCACTGCTTCAAGTTGCACTCAAGATTCATCCTACAACAAGCAAAGAAAGGCTGAGGAGGAGCTTTCTTTTCTACAATGGCAACACATACCCTTAATTAACACAGTCGCTGGTACAGAGGAGAGGCTCAAAAAATACATGCTGGGGGGCGGGGGGGGGGAACAACCATGCTGATGGGGTGCCTGGCTGGCTCAGATGGTAGAGCATGTAAATCTTAGTCTCAGGGTCATGAGTTCAAGCACCACGATGGGCAGGATGGGCAGGCTTGGAGCCTATTTAAAATAATAAATAGGGGCGCCTGGGTGGCTCAGTCAGCTGAGTGTCAGACTTTGGCTCAGGTTCATGAGTTCAAGCCCAACACTGGACCCCCTGCTGTCAGCGTGGAGCTGGCTTCTGATCCTGTCCTCCTCTCTCTCTGCCCTTCCCCCTGCTTGTGCACGCGGGCTCGCTCTCTCTCAAAAATAAATAAAGTATTTTAAAAAATAAAATAAAATAATAAATTCTTAGGTGAAAAAAAAAAAAAACCCACAACATGCTCATGAATTAGTATCAAAGAAAGAATGACAGGAGTCCCTTCTCGACCTGCAATGCCTACAGTCTAAGTGGAACAGAAAAATTGGAAAACCAAAATTATATGTAGACATGCCAAGAGAAAGGAGAATAAAGGAGAAAACGGTAGTTTATCAGGAAGGAAATCCTTGTGGAAACAAGTGTCTCTGGTTCCTTGATTCCTACACATTTTCCAGCCTACGAATAACGAAGATACAAATGAATCTAAGACCCTCATGATCCTTATTAAGTTTAGCGTTGGAAATGACAAAGGACGTTAAGCACACATTATACAATCAGCGAGAAAGTAGAAAGTAACAAAAAGCATGATCCTAACAATTAGACACTACAAAGGAATATAACCACAGAAGTAAGACAGAAAACAGTCAGGGAAGAGAGAGATCACTGGGAATTTATTCAGGAATCAATGCAAGACTTCACCTCAAATTGGAACCTTAAGGTTTAGCAGGTAATTCTCAAGACACAACAGCCATGGCCAGAACCGTGACGTCTAATCCAAAGCCTCAGGGAGACATCTTCTATGTATGTTTTCAAGAAACAAAATATTCCTGGGGCATCTGGGTGGCTGAGTCGGTTAAGCGTCCCACTTCGGCTCAGGTCATGATCTCACAGTTCGTGAGTTCAAGCTCTGCATCGGGCTCTATGCTGACAGCTCAGAGCCTGGAGCCTGCTTCGGATTCTGTGTCTCTCTCTTTCTCTGTCCCTCCCCCGTGCATGCTCTATCTCTCTCTCTCTCAAAAATAAATAAATGTTAAAAAAAAAAAAAAATTCCTGAAGCCAAGACTACACTGTATGTTAACTAACTTGAGAATAATACTAAAAAGAAACAAAATATGTACTGTAGTGTCTCTCACTTATTCTCACAATAAATAAGTCTGAGCTAAGTACTTGGAGGAGAAACCAAAGCACAGAAACTAAATACCTTGCCTCAAAGTTAAAGTTTTAAAAATGTACTGAGGGGCGCCTGGGTGCCTCAGTCAGTTGAGCATCAGACTCTTTATTTTGGCTCAGGTCATGATCCCAGGGTTGTGGGATCAAGCCCCATGTCAGGCTCCATGCTGAGTGTAGGGCCTGCTTAAGATTCTCGACTTCTCCCTCTGCCCTTCTCCCCTGCTCGCACTCTCTCCATCTCTAAAATAAAAAAAGTAAATAAATAAAAATAAAAAAGTTCATTGACTTTCGGCCCAATGTTCTCGCAGACAACATAGAACTCCATTCCTCAAAGAGCTGGAGTCCGTGGAAACTGGAAATTATCTTCCCTAGAGAGATCCATGTGGTTGGAAACCTCTGGGTGAAAGCTACTAGGAGGTTAGGAAGAAGAGCCTCTACGACTGAGTCCTTTTGGTAGAAAACTGAGACACAACCAACCTACTCTGACATAGTTCTTTTGAGAAACACAGTGATATTCCACAGCGATAATAAATAAGTGGCCACTGTCCCTGGATGCCCGGGCTCCACAGATGAGGTACACACCTGTCATGTGAACCGAGATGTAAGCTTCCCAGGACAAGCTTTTTGAACCACAGTTGCTGTGCTTTCTTTCTTAGCACACGCACACCGCTCAGACTTTTACGAACACACTAACCGATGAACACAAGAGATACCTTCAAATGCCAATATTCGAACTGACTGTCTGCCAAACCCTGAGCGACCTTCCCAAAACATTCAGTGATGGGGGCGTATTACTCTATGTTTGGCTAGTGCCAGCTCCTATCAACATACACAAAGATTCTCCTACAGGCTTCAGAGCCACCTCAATACTGCTCTGAAAAGGACTCACGTTTGGAGAAACGGGCCTAAAGGGTAAAGCAGACTGAGGCCACTTACAAGTCAGCAGGCACCAGGAAGAGAATTTAAGTTGTCTCTTAGTCCAGACCTCCAGGCATTTCAAGCAGAAGGCTGCTGCTCAGTACAAGTCCAACTGTTGTAACGCGCTTTCCAGCAGAAAAGGGAAAGATTACTTTAACACACGCCCTGGGCGAAGCGCTGCTTAGAAACCCGAGCGTCATTCCTTCCATCTTCAGGTCTGAGTCTGGTAGGTTCCCCAGGACGACCGAAGCGTCTCTCAGGCAGACCAAACCCTTTCCTTGCCTTGTTCGCGTTCCCGGAGGAGGGGGCCTTACCTGGCAGGAGCTAAACTCTACCCAACCTCCACGACGACTGGGAAATAAAGCAAAGGAAAGGCAGGCGCCGCGACCCCACTGCTGCCAGAGCAAAGAGCTAAGGAGGAAAGGGCAAACTCATCCTCGCAAAGTTCCGAAGGAGTCACGGAAGAGCTCCAAAGGGGCTCCTGGGCGGCTCGGCTGGTGAAGCATCGGACTTCGGCTCAGGTGCTGATCTCACACAGTTCGAGAGCTCGAGCCCCGCTTCGGGTGAGCCCAGCTTCTCTCTCTCTCTGCCCCTCACTCATTTGCACCCTCTCTCTCAAAATGAATAAGCTACTAATAATTATACCTACATGTGTAATAATAAATATACGTACGATCGTGAAGATATAGTAACTGTAATAATAATAATATATATGTACAAAAAAAGAAAGCTCCGAAGAAGAAGAAAATCTTCACTCAGAGCTGAGAGGGGAAGGAAGTGATAATCCGAGAAGATGGGCAACGTTTGTAGTATTTACTGAGTGTCGAGTACATGCTCGTCGGGGTGTCGAGGATACAGCAGTACAGAAGACCCCCCCCCCCAAAAAAAAAAAAGTGGGGACAGCGTGCGGGCACAGTAAGTGACAGGGATGCTGAATTTTAGGCCGGGGCATGGCAGGGCCGGCCGGAAGACGCTTCGAGCGGGAACGTGGAAGCTGGAGGTGTGGCGATCCGATCCGGTTAAGGCTTCGGAGTGGGGCCGCCTTCGCTGTGAATCCTCCCTTTACCCCTCGGCTACAGTCCTCGGATCCGCGAGTCGTCTGGAAGGGACAAGGTGCCTCCCGGCCTCGAATCCAAGGAGATGACGCTTCGGAAGCGCTGGGCCCGGGTCTGGCGCTAGTAAGCAAGCGCTCTTCCAAAGTAAGAACGGCCTCCTCCTTTCTAACATTTCATCTTCGCGTCCCCAAAGTCCAGGACGGTGCCCGGGACCTCTTCAAGGGTTTGGGCCCGTCGGCTGGCGGACTCAAGGCACCAGAAAATGAATGGATGGATGGATGCATGGATGGATGAAAGGCTGCGCGGAGAAAGAGGGCAGAGACCGCAGGGAGGTGGCTCGGCGACCCCCGGAACAGACCTCGTAACGAGCACATGGAGGAACCCGGGAACGTCGCCGGAGCGGGGCACCCGAGGCTGCGGCGGGCACGGGGGGAGGCTGCGGCGGGCACGGGGGTGGGTGGGGACTCCCCCGGGCGACCGCGAAGCGCCCCGTCGCGCCTCGAGGGAGCGTCACGCCAGACGAGGAAGCGCGGGGCGGGGGGGGGGGGGGGGAGGGGCGGGGAGCCGAGGAACGCGCCCGTGGGGAGAGAGGAGGAAGGGAAAGCGACTGGGTGAGGAGACGCGAGGCCGGCGCTGAGGGAAGGGGGTGAGGCACCGGCCGCGTCTCGGAGAAGTCGCCTCAGATCCCCGCGCGCGAGGACCGTCTGGACGTAACCGCCTCCCGGTCTCGGCGCCCGGCCACCTAGCCGGGCTTCGCCCCGCTACCGCGGCCACAGCTCGCCCGCAAGTCCCGCCCGGCTGCCGCTCGACTCAGACCCCGCGCCTCACAGCCACCCCCGCCGACTCGGCCCGCTCCGCACCTCACACACGGCCCGCCGGCGGCTGCCGCCATCTTCGCGCGCGCGCGCGCCCCAGCCCCGCCCCCAGACGCCTTGCCCACGTGACCGTTCGCCTCCGGTCGGGCTGTGGGCGGTGCTCTTCGTCACGTGACGGCGGGCGGGGTCAAGATGGCGACGCCCAGAGAGGTGAGGAACCTGCGGCGAGGGCCCCCGAGGCTGTAGAGAAAGCGGCCGAGTGGCAGCGTCTATGCCCTAAGTGGGAGGCACTGGGGCGTGCCTGGGCGCCAATTATCAAGCCTCAGAGAGTGGCCTGCCCCCAGTGGAGCTTCCGTCCTCGCCGCTGGAGAACGGAGAGAGAAGGTGCTGGCTGTGTGAAGCTGTCGCTGTCGGCCTGGCAGGGCTTGAAGGACCCAGAAGCCAAGACGTCGCTAGTCACCCCGGTTTCCCCGGGGCCCCAGGTCTAGAGACATGACCCGAGAGTACGCTCCCCCGACCTCGGGGACCGGCGCTCCGCTGAGCGGGTCGGTGCTGGCAGAGGCAGCAGTAGTGTTCGCAGTGGTGCTCAGCATCCACGCAGCGGTGTGGGACCGATACTCGTGGTGTGCCGTGGCCCTCGCAGTGCAGGCCTTCTACGTCCAGTACAAGTGGGATCGGCTGCTACAGCAGGGAAGCGCTGTCTTCCAGTTCCGAATGTCTGCAAACAGCGGCCTGCTGCCGGCATCGATGGTTATGCCTTTACTCGGACTGGTCATGAAGGAGCGATGCCAGTCTGTGGGGAACACGTACTTCGAGCGCTTTGGAATTGTGGTGGCAGCCACTGGCATGGCAGTGGCCCTCTTCTCTTCAGTACTGGCGCTGGGCATCACCCGCCCAGTGCCCACCAACACTTGTGTCATCTCGGGCTTGGCTGGAGGTGTCATCATTTACATCATGAAGCACTCACTGAGTGTGGGCGAGGTGATAGAGGTCTTGGAGGTCCTGCTGATCTTCGTGTACCTCAACATGATCCTTCTGTACCTGCTGCCCCGCTGCTTTACCCCCGGGGAGGCACTGCTGGTATTGGGCGGCATCAGCTTCATGCTCAACCAGCTCATCAAACGCTCTCTGACTGTGGTGGAAAGCCAGGGTGACCCAGTGGATTTCTTCCTGCTGGTGGTGGTGGTAGGCATGGTGCTTATGGGCATCTTCTTCAGCACTCTCTTTGTCTTCATGGACTCAGGTACCTGGGCTTCCTCTGTCTTCTTCCACCTCATGACCTGTGTGCTGGGCCTTGGTGTGGTCCTGCCCTGGCTGCACCGGCTCATCCGCAAGAACCCCCTGCTCTGGCTTCTTCAATTCCTCTTCCAAACGGAGACCCGCATCTACCTCCTAGTCTACTGGTCTCTGCTGGCCACCTTAGCCTGCCTGGTGGTATTTTACCAGAATGCCAAGCGGTCGTCCTCTGAGTCCAAGAAGCACCAGGCCCCCACCATTGCCCGGAAGTATTTCCACTTCATCGTGGTGGCCACCTACATCCCAGGTATCCTCTTTGACCGGACACTGCTCTACGTAGCTGCCACTATCTGTCTGGCAGTCTTCATCTTCCTGGAGTACGTGCGCTATTTCCGCATCAAGCCCCTGGGCCACACCCTGAGGAGCCTCCTGTCCCTTTTCCTGGATGAACGAGACAGTGGACCCCTCATCCTGACACATATCTACCTGCTCCTGGGCATGTCTCTTCCCATTTGGCTGGTCCCCAGACCCTGCACACAGAAGGGTAGCTTGGGGGGAGCAAGGGCCCTGGTTCCCTACGCAGGGGTCTTGGCTGTGGGTGTGGGCGACACTGCGGCCTCCGTCTTCGGCAGCACCATGGGGGAAATCCACTGGCCTGGAACCAAAAAGACTTTTGAGGGGACCGTGACCTCTATATTTGCGCAGATCATTTCTGTAGCTCTGATCTTAATCTTTGACAGTGGAGTGGACCTAAACTACAGCTATGCTTGGATTTTGGGCTCTATCAGCATCGTGTCCCTCCTGGAAGCATACACGACGCAGATAGACAATCTCCTGTTGCCTCTCTACTTGCTGATACTGCTGATGGCCTAGCTGCTGCGCAGCAGTGATGGAGGAAACAGGGACATGGGGAGGATGAGGGGTCCCCACAGCAGCCAGCCACTTGGGCACGAAGAGCCAAGGGGTGAGAAGCACATTGGATTTTTCAGTTCATTCAGATTCAAAATAAAAGTCAAAGCTCTCCTGGTTTTAGTTTTGCTGATATTTAAAAAGAAAGTCTTTTTTTTCTTTTTTAAGAAAACAACTCTTTTTTTTGTTTTTTTTTTTTTAATGTTTATTTATTTTTGAGAGAGAAAGAGACAGCACAAGCAGGGGAGGGGCAGAGAGAGAGAGGGAGACACAATCTGAAGCAGGTTCCAGGCTCCGAGCTGTCAGCACAGAGCTCGACACGGGGCTTGAACCCACCAACAGTGAGATCATGACCTGAGTCAAAGTCGGACGCTTAACCGACTGAGCCACCCAGGTGCCCCAGAAAACAAGTCTTAAAGGATAGCACAACAACACAAAGAACTTGTGTGTGCTCTAGCCGCCGCCCCCCCGCGCCGCCCCCCCCCCCCCCCCCCCCGCCTGCCCTACCTCACCTTGTGATCCTGGATGCTGAACGCTGTAGAGTGTAAAGGTTACCACTTCAGGTTCTGGAGTCAAACTAATCTGGTCAGAGTCCTTGGCTACACTATTTTACCCACTCTGGGCCTCAGTGCTCCTGTCTGCAAGATGGCAATAGGAAGAGCCTGCACCTCACGGGGTGCTGTGAGGAGAGATGTGTGAAGGATCCAGCCCACAGCCCGTCCATAATGAACAAATAGTAAGGGAAAGTGTCATTATTACCCAAGGCCAGTCCTCGTCCCAGCAAAACGGCAGGCAAGCCAAGAGGTTTTATGGGCTGTACTTGGAGACCAGAGTGACCTTAGTCCCCTGCCTACATTTGGAGGAGAAGCCAAGAGGAAATAGCCAAGCACATGTGCTTTCTTCACTTGGGCCTAGGAAGCGCTGAAGGCGAGAGGTGAGATCGTCTTGTAGCAGGCCTGGAAGGGCTGGAGGAAGAGTATCGGGCCGGGGCTGACTTCCTGTTTCAGCCTGCTCCACCCTTGCCTCACAGCCTCTGCTGCCTGGCTGAGCGTTGCTGACGAAGGACAGGTTGGACGGCCCATGGTCCTTATCAGAGGGGCCCTCCTGAGACCCTCCCACACTCCAGTCATGTCCAAACCTGTGTTTCTTCTCTTGGTAAGAAACGAGAGACCGGGGACTGGCAGGGGTTACCGAGAGTTCTACTTGGGGCTCTGCTGTGGTGCCCACACCGCATGCTTACTGTCTGTGAGGGCAGAGTCCAGGCTCCCCACCACATCCCCGCGTGCCACCAGAGCCTGGCACTGTAGGGGGAACCCAGTGGACATTTGCCGCGTGGGTGAACAGTTCCCATCAGTGGGAAGATAGCATAGCGAGTTGCTCAAGGCTGGACAAGGTTCTCCCTTCTCACCCAGCCCAACAGGGAGGGGCCTGGCTGGAAGACGCGCGAACTCTGGCCCACCGAGGCCCGAAGCCAGAAGCACAGCTGTAGCAAGCTTGTGCTGAGGGCTGGGGATCCCTGCCAAGCCCTGTCCCTCAGAGGAAAGTGTTAGGACATTCCTTTGGGGCTCACAGGAGACTTCACAAACCCTTCCGTTCTCTCGGGCTCCCTTCTGCTTGCTAAAAGAGGCAGCAAAACGCCAGGGAAGAGCTTTGCCTCACTGACTCCCTGGGTAGCCTTGGGGAAGGTCTCTGTCCCCCCTCCCCGGGCCTCGGTTTGCCCATGAATTCAGAGCAGGGGGGCTGAAAAGTAAGGTCACAAATTCATACGGCTGCCAAGGCCAGGCAGGTAACGCAGTGGAGGACATGGGAAGTGAGGACCACAGGCACCTCCACGGAGGCGGCTCTGCCTGGGCATCTCCATGCCCAACGTTACTGACCTCGTTCAAGGAAGCTTAGAAACGTGCGCTGTTAGGTGAAACTCCAGAAGCTGTATTCAGAAGTCGCTTTTATTGAATGTCCTGCACCGTAATAATCAGAATTCCCTCTGAGAGGAGAGAACAGTGGGAAGCTGGCAGAGAAGCAGCCAGAACCCTTTCGTAGTAACAGGCTGCCTCCAGGGGGAGGTTGGGTTGGGGCAGGGGAGAGGAAGAGGAGACAGAGGTCTCCGGAAAGCCATGCGGTGCAGGCTCCTGCTGCCCGCCCGCCACCTCTCGCCTGCCTGTCTGCAGGGCCGAGGGGCACAGACCCTGGCAGGGAGAAAGCACCGGAGGAGAGACTCGACTTCCCCTTCGCAGCTGGGCAGGGGGGCGAGGTGCTGCTGCTTGCCCGGCCGCGGCTTCGCCCGGAGGGACCGGGCCCGGCCCCGAGAGGACGTTTAGGTATACAGGGGGGGAAAGGGGAGCTCAGCTGTTGGCTGGAGCCTGCGGAGACAGAGAGAACCTTGAGGTGCCAGAGTCACTGCTCCCGGCCTCCAGGACCTCTTCAGGAGCCTGTCCGGGGCACGCACACACCCTGCCACCTACCAGTTCTCCGGGCTCCAGACGGTGCCCAAGGCCTCCATGAGGTGGAAAGTGTAGGCATGGCGTGAGCGGTCCGAGAGGTTCTGCTCGCTCTTGTGCACCACCTCTCCGTGGATTAGGATGAGGGCCCCTGGCGGGAATGCAGCAGCAGGTCAGGAGAGGGGACAAAGGGCGCTCCTCCCTCTAGTGGCTCTGGGGCCCCTTCATCCCCATTCCCGTCCCTGAAAACTCGGGGCCCTGCAGCCTGCCCCAGGGTCGGAGGCTCCCCTGGGATCAAGTCGCTTCTGCTGTGACCTGGTGCCCTCGGCAAGCCTTGGCAAGGGTGTCCCCTTCTGTGGTGTTTGCAGGACCAGGCAGAAGCATCTGTACTGTGCCCGTCAGCTGGGACCTTGCGAGCAGATGCCGGGCTGGACGTCTCCTTTCCCTATTCTAACAGGAACAGCGGCATCTGGTCGGCATCTACTGTGTCCCACATCATCTATACATCATCCATCTCACGGACTTCCCCCTTTACATTTGGGGAAACTGAGGCTCAGAGAGGTTCAGTCATTTGCCCCAAGAGACAGCCCGGAAGTTGCAGGGTCTGGATGCTAGCCTGATCTGGGAGGCCGTCCTGTTTTGGTTCGTTCCGTTTTGAAGTTTTCTTTCATTAGGTCATCTCTGCACCCACATGGGGCTCGAACTCATGACCCCAAGATCAAGAGTAGCATGCTCTTGGGACACCTGGGTGGCTCAGTCGGTTAGGCGTCCCGACTTCAGCTCAGGTCATGATCTCGCGGTCAGTGAGTTTGAGCCCCGCATCAGGTTCTGTGCTGACAGCTCGGAGCCTGGAGCCTGCTTCAGATTCTGTCTCCCTCTCTCTCTGCCCCTCCCCGGCTCGCGCTCTGTCTCTCTCTGTCTCTCAAAAATGAATAAACGTTTAAAAAAAGAAAATAAAGAGTAGCACACTTTTCCAACTGAGCCAGCCCGGCATCCTGGGAGGCCTTGCTGTTAATCAGGCAACTTTGAGACTTCCCAGTACCTGTCCAGCCCGGCCTCCCATTCTGTGGCTTCACAGCCCTCAGGTGAGCTGGGTGGTCAGAGCAAGCGCAGACCCACAGGCGGGCCCCAGAGCCTGCCGCCAGCATCCCACCTACCTCTCTGCACTGGTGTGGGCACAAAGAGGCTGTTATCCCAGGCAGGCTCAGACCCAAGGAAGCTGGTGACAGGTATCGAGCCAGCAGGGGCCCGGATCAGCCTTCTCGACACCCCACCTGCAGGTCAAGGGGGAGCCTTTAGCCTCTCTTTTTCTCCAAGTCTCTCTGCCATCGGGGTGGGATACGAGTGGGCAGGGCGAGACCGGTGTCCTTACTGGTGTGGGAGCCCGGGATGAACCAGAGGCAGCCATTCTCCAGCGTGGCATCCTCCAGTGCTATCCATATGCCCAGCAGCCGGCCCAGGGGCTCCGTGTACAGGAAGGTGGCATCCTGGTGGGGAGTGACTGCAGCAGCACCCCCGCCCCCCCCCCCCCCCCGGGCATGAGGAACCTGGCCCACCTCACCTTGGCCTTGTTCCCCGCTCCCTGGTGCTCTCAGAGCCCTGCAGCCCGAGCCTTCCGTGGTCGGTTGGAATCCCAGCGCTTCCTGGCATAGAGACTGAGGGCACGAAACTTCGGCTCTCAAAATTTCAATCTCTAAACCTTGAAACGGCCTCGACAATAACCTACCTCACAGAGTCTCTGGAGGATCCCACGAGAAAACGTGTGAAAAGTGCTTAGTACAGGGCCGGATGCTCTAATGGCTACAAAGTGGCTGTGATTGTTTAAATCCCAGCCAGGCAACTAAGGTCACTGTCCTTAACCAGGACAAGCATCTCCAGCCACCAGATGATCCGCTGGTGTAAGACTGGGGAGTTGGGCTCGAAAGGAAAAGAGGTGGTGTGACTGGCCCCCAGCCACATTTTAACCCCCTCTGGATGATGCTGGGCCCCAGCCAGGATGGAGGGCTGCTGAACAAAGGACTTCAGTCTGTGGGTGCTAGTCTCCCTTCCTTCCTTCCTTCCTTCCTTCCTTCCTTCCTTCCTTCCTTCCTTCCTTGGGAACTGTGTGTTTGCTGAGCACCAAACTTGAAGAGGGACTTGGACAATCCAGTGTCCAGAGCAAGGTGTCCTAATGGCAGGCACTCCAAAGCATTTGAGGGAAGGGCCACTGAAGGAAGTACGGGTGCTGAACTCAGGGAGGGCCTGCTCGCCCCTCGGGCTGAACGGTGGGGAGGAGCCGGTGGTCACAAGGAGGCTGACTTGGGCTCACGTGAGGAAGGAAAGGGCTGGCTGTGAGAGGATGAGCCCCCTGTCACTGGAGGTATTCAAGCAGAAGTAGATAATCGCCCGCAAGGGAGGCCACAAAGGGTATCTGTGCATCCAGAGGGCTTTGAAATTAGATGGGCAATTTCTCTGTTAAATCAGTCCCCCAGGAGGGGCGCCTGCGTGGCTCACTCAGTTAAGCACCCAGCTTCAGCTCAGGTCATGATCTCACGGTTCATGAGGGAGAGCCCCGAGTCAGGTTCCACGCTGCCCACGCAGAGCCTGCTTGGGAATCTCCCTCCGCCCCTCCCCCACGTTCTCTCTCTCTCTCTCTCTCTCTCTCTCTCTCTCTCTCTCTCAAAATAAATAAATAAACTTAAAAGAAAAAATACAGGCTCACAGGTCTTTGCAGCCCTGCTGCCTAAAGGTCTTAGGGCCTGGGGCCCTGGGATCTGTATTTTTAACCAGGTAGGGATTGCTCAAGAACCCAGGCTCGAGAACCACTGTGCCAAGGGCCCCAGGACACCCTCCCAACCAACTATTCCACAAAGGAACCGAAGGTAGCTTCTCCTTCCTGCCCCAGGCTCTTGCCCATGGACATCTCCCCAAGCACCATCCCTCCCAACCACTAATGTCCCAGATCTCCCGCGGTGGCCTTTGCTGGGCCCCACAGCCTGTTTTCCGCTTACCTTCGCCACCAAGATGGGGTTGCTACAAGAGAAAAGAAGGGCCAGTGAAGCCGGGGGCGGGGGTGGGGGTGGGGAGCAGGGGCCACTCTGAGTTTTGGGGGATGCTCTGACCCGGCCACAGGTGTTTACCTCCAAGGATTTCACACCAGCACCCAGCTATGGAGTACCCACCATGTGCCAGGCCCAGGAGGGCCACAAAGAGAAAAACCACGCTGCCTGGCATGGTGCTCTGAGTCTGAACACACACGTGCCTACCAAGAACAAAGCTGAAGGGAAGGACAGCAAGAGTGGCTGGGGCCCAGGCCTGAGGTTAAGCCTCTCAGCCCAGCCAGGCTCAGCGATGGGTCCCTCTCTCCCCAGGGGAACACTGGAAGACTTCTTGGAGGAGGTGGCATTGAGCTGGGCCTTGAAGTTGGGAGCAGAGCATTTCAATGGCAAGAGAAGGGAGAAGAGAATTCTGGGGGTCTCCTTGCCTCCTGCCACCAGATTTTAACTGAGCACCGACAAAGTGCCAGGCGCCTTACCCAGGGGACACGGATTTTGCACGTTCTCCTCAAAACTTAGTAATTCTTCAGGGAAGCAGCTTTTTGGCCCTTTGTAAGGAGGGGCTTGATGTGAGTACTCTGCGTACATTACAGAGGGTAAACTGAGGTCTGGGGAGGACAGGGAGCTCACCTTGAAGATGTACATGCTCTGCACCACCACGGGCATCTGGAGGCCCAGACTTTTGGCTAAGGCCTGGAAGGGGGCAGAGGTCAGACTTCCAGCCTACCCTCACTCACATCTGGGCCACCCACCTGCCCACCCCCCTCACCCTCACCATCACCCCTGCTCACCTGCACTTTGGGAGAGTGTGTGACACTCCTGAAGACTGGGTCATGGGCATGCAGAGCTGTAGGACAGAGGTGGGCTGACCAGCCAGTCCCCAGCCCCCACACGTCCCTCTGTGCCTGGTCCCAGGCACCCAGACGCAGGCCTCACTTGGACTTCTCACCCGTTTGCACGCATTAAGCTTTCTGCTTGTTTATAACCAAGGGATGGGCCCACGATGCCTGCACCTCACTCCACCCAACACCTTATTCTTGACCTTCCAGCCATCTGGGAACCCCACTCCAGACCTGACTCAAAGGGGCCTGGAACTTGGTAGGAATCTCAGTGCTGCTACTTACCCTAAGCTACTTCGAGTGACCATTTATCTCCTATAAGCCTCAGTTTCTCCTCTGTGCCGCAGATCCAGAAGACCAGCCCTGCCTCCCAGGCTACCACGAGGCTCGATGAGCGAATGCATTTGCAATGCCAGGCCAGGGCCTGGCACAGAATACCCGGACGTCTCCCTCTCTGCTATTATTGTTGTGGTTACAGAGAGTGAGAGCTGAGCACACTTAATGCCACTGAATTGTATACACTAAAATGGTTATGATGGTAAATTTTATATTACATGTATTTTGCCACAATTTTTTTTTACAAAGCTCCCATGATATAACTTCAAGCTTAAAAATAAGTGGTCTGCAAAATAAATCATAATGTATGATCCAAAAAAAAAAAAAAAAAAAGAGGGCCTCATAGCTTCATTTTTGGGTCTCAGAATAGGGGCCATGTCAACATGTTAGGTGCTCCTCGAGGAGGCTCCAGGAAGTGGTGGGATCCAGGAGTCCCCCCATGCCCGGGGCCTGGATCATCCCCAGGCCGGGCAGCAGAGAGTTGAAGGGTCTGCATGTGCGGCTCTGGGAGCCCCTCCTCCCAGTGCTGTGGTGGCAATGTCGTGTGATTAGCATCATAAGGCCAGAAGAGCAGGTCCAGAGGGGAGCTGCAGCCAGAAATGCCATTTGCCAGGCCACTAACTTCCTGTGAGCTTTGGGTTAGGCTCCTACATTCTTTAGGCCTCAGTTTCCCCGTTTCCTTTTCCCGGCATGCCTGCTTACCATGGCCAATCTTGTTGATGGATTTCTCAGGAGGGACCAGGAAATTTCCTGTAGCACAAGGAACAGGTAAAGACAAAAACGCTGGAGTCCACCCTCCCCTGGGCAGCTGGCCTCAGCGCCCACCCAGCCCTGGGGGGAGATACCCCAGTGCCACCCTTCTCACACCTCTGGGACCCCAGCTCCGAACCTTTCTCATCAAAAACGCCTTTCTCAAAGAAGAATCGAATCTTGTCACCACTGTTCCAGAAATAGTCTCTGTTGTCCTGTGGAGAGGGGACATCAGAGGGACTGAGAGAGCATCACGGGGTCAGAGAGAAGGGAACACTCATGCTTCCTGACCCCACAGGGCTGCAGACCCCGCTGGTGCTTCTCACACTCGCCCACTGAGGCACAGACAGTGAACAGGAACCCCGGGTGCCCCGAAGCACTGTCAGAAGCCACCAGCATAAAATTTCTCAGAAACCTCTTAATTAAGTCACATGATTCCTATACTCGATATGCTATGATTCCGAACATAGACGCTGTCATCAAATAGCCTTGGGTCCCAGGTAGCCTTGGATCACCTATTTTTACCTTTCAATGCCTCAGTTTCCTCTTCTGTAAAGGGAAATAATAGAACTGACCTCCCCTGGATTGTTGGAGACTTCAGCCTCTACAGGCTGAATCTTACAGTAGTTGAGAGCCCAGACCCTAGAGCTAGAAAACTTGGGTTCAAATCCCAGCTCTGCCACTGAGGTGCTGTGTGACCCCCACCACATTACTGAACCTCTCTGGGCTTAGTTTCCTCATAAAATATAGATGTTATTAAAAGTATCCCATAGGGTGTAGAGATTATGAATTGGCATACACAAAGCACTAGAACAGTCCTTGGAATATGGGAAGTGCCACATGAGTATCTGCTTTCATTATTATCGTTACTCCTGCTGCTGCTCGAGGGAAAACACTCAGCAAGGGCGTGGCTAACTGCTTGATGAATATAAACTATCGCTCATCTTTTTCTGTTTTCTTAACAGCCTCTCCTTGTTAATGTTAATACGTTTCAGATTCCTTAGCATCAGAAGACAATGGTGCTTCAGGAAGATGCGTGATGGTTTTTTTTGCCTTATGGTTTTAGCTACCCTTGGCTCCCATCATATAGATCTCCCTACCTTCCTAGGTGGTGAGGGCGCCCACCACCCTACCTGGGTTCTCCACGTGGCACAGCCCTCCCCCACCTGCCCCTGCTCCCCTCACTTGTGTACATCTGCTCTCACGCGTGCCTGTGGGGCTCTGCTGTGACTTGCCTGACCCTTTCAAGCCCTTCCCACCGAACACTATATGGGTTTTTTCCCCCAACATTCTTAAGTGTTCCGTACCAGGATCAGGGGTGAGGGAAACAAGTCAGGGAAGCATAACTGATAATAATAATAATAATATTAAAGATAATGGGGACACCTAGGTGACTCAGTTAAGCATCCGACTTTGGCTCAGGTCATAATCTCATGGTTTGTGGGTTCGAGTCCTTCGTCAGGCTCTGTGCTATTAGCTTGGGATTAGCTTGGGATTCTCTCTCTCCCATTCTCTCTGGCCCTCCCCCACACTCTCTCTAAATAAATAAATGAATAAGCTGAAAAAAATAAAGGTAATGAAGCTAATCATGCCAAAGGTTCTGCTTAACTTGTTAATTCACAAGGGAACCAGTAAGATGTTCAAAGAATTCTAAGAAGCACATACAGATAGGCAATAACAAATACTGAAATGAATTTGCAAATGGATGTGAAACGGATCGATTGGCAGGGCAATGATTCCATTCTTCTGGACCCAGTTCATACCCATTTCTGTGGACGTTATTGCCAGCTTTTTTTTTTAATATTTCATTTATTTTACTTTTTAAAAGTCATCTCTATATCCAACGTGGGACTTGAACTCACATGCTACCAACTGAGCCAGCCAGGTGCCCCCATTATTATCAGTTCTATACAACTCACAGAGTTGGAAAACTGGACGGGACATTCATTGATCTTTTTCCTTTTAATGCCCATTTCAAAGTCTTTGACAAGATCAGCGGTGAATACTGAGGGTTTGCCAAGTCCCAGGAACTGTGCTGAGTTCTTTGCAAGCATTAGAAACCAAGATACATACACTTTATTCTCCCATCCCCCCCAACCCTTCACTGGTCTCTAGAACATTCTCAGAAGGCAGCTTGGAGAGCACAGGATCGGCCCCCTCACTCCTTGGAGTCTTTTGAGTGACCGGTCTCTGGACACTGGACCTCCACCTCTGCTGTCCCCATCTACATGGCTGGGGTGTGGCCGAATGAAACCTACTATTTGGAGGAAATTATCATTCTGTAACCCTTTGCCCTTCTCAAGCGCCCCAGCCCCACTCCCTGGGTGGCAAGTCTCCCGGCCGTTGTAATTCCCCATATGTCCACCAGATGGCAGGAGCTCCTCAGCGTAAACGAGCCCCGTTAATGAGCCCAGACCACAGCTTTGGCTTGAAGGCCACACTACAGGCAGGCTCCCGAAGGGTTAAGCAAACTGTGCGGGAGAACCCCTGAGTCTCAACTTACCCATCTCAAACTGCATTGAGTCCTATTAAGTCACAAGGGGTGGTGGGTGAAGAAGCTGGGTTTCTAGTCTCACTGGGGGGATAAGGCTTACACAAGATAGGTCCATCAGAATCGCTTGGCTCCTTCTGGGTTGCTGGCCCCAAAGGAGGCCCTTGTGGCGGGAGAACTCCCGAGGAAGTACAGCAGAGCAGTGACCAGCAAGGACGTGGTATCAGGCAGATCTGTGTTCAAATCCTCACTCATGAATTACTAACAACATGGTTTGGGGCAAGTGAGCCAACCCTCATTTTCCCCACCTGTCAAATGGGGATAATAATACCAACCTTATAAATCCAGAGTGAGAAACGAAGGAAATACATACGGAAGGCACTTAGCCCGCCACGGGGAGGGCTCAGGGCCTGATTTGTTGTCAGAACAAGCCCGTGGGCCTTGGGGCCCTCCCTTCCACACTGCTGCTGGCTAAGGACTGAGCCCCACATCAAAGACCAGATCCTGTGCCCACAGATCTGATGCCCCAGACACCTACCAGGACCTTCAGCTGCTCGTCCTGGGTGGAAAATATCGTGCGGGAGTGGAGAGGGACATCCATGTTGGCCACTAGCTCACCAATCCTCTGTTGCATGACTACACATTCATCCGCTGACAAAAATCCTTCCAGCACCAGGAAACCATCCTCCTGAAACTGAAGGCAGGAAGGAAATTCAAGCTGCTCCCTGCCCTCAAACGCTCTTTCTCTTTCTTTCTTTCTTTCTTTCTTTCTTTCTTTCTTTCTTTCTTTCTTTCTTTCTTTCTTTCTTTCTTTCTTTCTTTTTGAATGTTTATTTTTGAGAGAGAGAGTGTGAGTGGGGCAAGGGGTAGAGAGAGAGGGAGACACAGAATCCGAAGCGGGCTCCAGGCTCCGAGCTGTCAGCACAGAGCCCGATGCGGGGCTCGAACCCGCGAAGGGTGAGATCGTGACCTGAGCTGAAGTCAGACGCTTAGCCGACTGAGCCACCCATGTGCCCCCAAACGCTCTTTACAAGGACTGGCTTGGCCCCCTCCCTCAAACCCAAAGCTGTCTGAAGGCAGGACCCAGTGTCCCGTTCGTGGCTCTGTTTCCCCATCCCCTGACCCCACCCTGGAGCCATGGGGTCTGAAATCCAGGGAGGAACAACCAGCATTGGTTGCTTGAATGAAGGAAGGAGGAAGGGGAGGTGTCCCTATCCTTCCTCCACCAGTGGGCTTGGACCAACCTCATTCATTCATTCAACTAAAATTTACTGAGCATCTATCTACCACGTACCAGACACGGTTTTAAAAGCTGGAGGTACAGTAATGAGCAAGCCAGCCACAGTGCCTGCTGTCCTGGAGCTTACAGTCTACCGAAGGAGGCTGATGTCAGACAAACCAGCATGCAGGGGGATGTGCTGTCACAAACGGCTGCGTGCAAGGAGGGAGAGGCCAGATTCAAGAGCTGAAGGCAGAAAGTGTCTCATGGAAACCAGATTGGGGGGGGAGGGGGACAGAGCAGGGCAGCAGCTCTGAGAAGGTGGCATTTAAAGGGCACCAGCAGGTAATGGGAGTTGGAGAAACAAGGATGAACATCCCAGACCGAGGGAGCAGGATGTGTGAAGCCCCTGTTGGAGCAAAGTGAGGGCGGGAACAGAAGGGACACAGGAGGGAGGTGGGGGCCAGGGCAGGCAAGGAGGTGGGCTTTGTCCTGAATGCAGTGGGCAGCCAGGGGGGAGTTAAAACAGCTAGCTTATTCAGATTTGCCTCCAGACCTCTGGTCCTGTGGAAGTTACCCCTTGAGCCCACTGTGAAGGATCTGATTCCCAGTCACTGACTTCCCCATTCCCTCCCTCACATCCCCCAAGGATGTCCGGTTCTGGTTCTGGCTTCCACGTGTGGGACACTGGGACACTTATGACCACTCACCATGGGCCCTCTTGTCTCTAGGCAGCTCTACGTGACAGACGCTTAACGCCCCCCATCAGTATCGAGCTGAACATTTCCTCCTTGGGAACTGGGTCATCCACAGCAAATTGTGCATCCCTGTGACCCAGCAGATACACTTGGTCTAGAACTTCTTGAGATAGGAAGATGGGGGCTTAGCAGATAGGGGAGCAAAGATGTTTCTATGGGGGTATCCACTGAGGCTTGTGTAATGAGAGCAATAAACCAGAAACAACCTAAATGCTCAGCACAGGGAGGTTCATTCAACAAAGTATGTTTTATCTGTCTGGAACACAACACAACTGACAAAAATCATGTGACAGAAAAGTATTTACTGACATGGGCATATGTTCCTGATAGACTGTGAGACGGAAAAAAAAAAAAAAAAAGGTGAATACAAATTAGTATTCTAGCCCTTGTGAGATCTTGGGTGAGTGTTTTCCCCTCTTTGGCCGTCAGACCGTCAAATCCAGTGGTGCCCCTTCTATAAAACATAGCGGTAGCTATTCTAATGGACTTTTAAAGATTCTAGGGCTGTAGCAAAATACTAAGTCTCCGCATAGGAAATTACGGGTGGTTTTTCATTTTCTTCTTTGAGCTTTTTGGTATCTTCCGGCATTTTTCTCGTAATCAGGAACAAACAAGGGTCACGATTTTTAAGCCTGGGTCACTCTTATTCTCAAGGGTTAGCCTTTTGTGTTTGACACTGTGCAGATGCAGGGGAGGGGGGAGGGGGATGACCCCACCCCCACGTGGGGCCCTGACTCTGCCATTCTGCCCCAGGCTTCCTTGGCTCTCAGGGCCCAGGCCTGGTCTGGCCTGGCTGATCTTTATTCCTTTTTTTTTTTTTTTTTTTTTAATTTATTTTTATTTTTTCATATCATTTATTGTCAAGTTAGCTAACATACCTTGTGTGCAGTGTGCTTCTTGGTTTCAGGGGTAGATTCCCATGATGCACCGCTTACATAAAACACCCTGTGCTCATCACCCAACAAGTGCTGATCTTTATTCTTTATTCTGGTTTCGGTCACACATACACATTCCCACCACACCCCTGTCCTGCGGCCCTGACGCCCCCGGCTGTGTGTGCAGAAGTTAAAGGTCCTGGTTGGAAACTGACCACTCTGGGTTTCGGTTTCCTCTTCTGAAAAATGGCAGAGGGTAGGATTGAGTTCCCAGGGTCTACGACAGTTCCAGAGGCGCCCCCAACACTTACTTGACCCTCTCGGACCCCCACCCTGCAGGCCCCTACCTTCTGGAGCTGCGAGGAGCTCAGGCAGGCCATGAGGATGAGGCAGGTTCCTTTGGGTGCTGCGACGTGCCCTGGGCTGGAGAAGAAAAGTACACAAGTCCAGAGGTTAGAGGGCAGTGAAGGTGGGGCAAGGAAAGGAGAAGGGGGCGGGGACAGTAGCTGGAGCCCTGGGAGGCCTCGGAGGATTTAACTCTTGCCTACCTAAAGGAAACCTAATCCCAGCTCTCCTCCCCCAAGTACACACAGGCCTGCCTGGACCCCCCCCCCCCCCCCCCCCCCCCCCCCCCGACTTCTGTGCCTGGTTGGGGCCCTTGCCTCTGACCCAGCTCAATACCCTGGGTCCATCCTCCCAGTTAATCCAGGATTAGCCCTTTTCAATCTCCTTCATGGTTTTTAACAGCTCCCTCCCAGGTTCTTTCCAGAAACCACCCTACTGTGACTGCTTACCAGGTGCCTAGAAATTGTATTCCAGGAGTGTCAGGGCAAAGAAAGAAGCTGGGTAGGCAGGAGGACCCCTGAGTCGCAGACCAGGCACCACCACTCACTGTGACCTCTGATGAATGTCAACCCCTCTCTAGACTTCACGTAAGGATTAGAAAGTCCTCAGGCTACCAGCATCAATATGGGGTGGGGTGGGGGTGCAGGGTGGGCCTGGGGGATCTGCACGTCAGACTGGTCAGATTGGGCCAAGTGGCTTTACTTTCCAAAGGTGGAAAAGGTCCTCAGAGAATTATCTGGGCCCCTCCTGGCTCTGATGCTCTGAAATTCTCCCAGTCTTGGGAGGATTAAAGGAGGGGGTAGGGGTCAGCCTATGGCTCAGAGGAGGATAGCAGATAAAAGGCAATCTTAGAAGAAGGGGCTAGGGGCTCCTGGCTGGCTCAGTTCAGAGAGCTTGCAACTCTCCATCTCTGGACTCTTGATCTCTGGGGTGTGAGTTCAAGCCCCACACTGGGTGCAGAGATCACTTAAATAAACATTTTTTTTTTAACGTTTATTCATTTTTGAGAGACAGAGCATGAGCCGGGAAGGGGCAGAGAGGAGACAAAGAATCCGAAGCAGGCTCCAGGCTCTGAGCTGTCAGCACAGAGCCCAACACGGGGCTCAAACTCACGAACCTGAAGATCATGACCTGAGCCAAAGTGGGATGCTTAAACGACTGAGCCGCCCAGGCGCCCCTAAATAAATCATTCTCAGAAAAAGAAAAGGGGGGGAGGGGGCTATGGAGTGGGGGGCTGTGTCTTCAGAATGAGGAAGGGAAAAGCTCTAGGTTCCTCTTCCCCACCCCCCAGGCCGAAGATGTTTGGCGTCTCAAGTCTGGCTGGCATTGTGGAAACCAGCCATCAGAACAGCACCCACCAGACCTGCTCAGCAGCTAATGGGGCCATTCTGGCTGCAGCTTCTGAAAACTGGCCGCTGGACTTCCCTGAAATGACGTTTTCCTGAATGGTAAAGGGACAGACTGTCTTGGCAGTGAGCATGGGGACATGAGCTCAGCCTTTGGGAGCCTTGGGCCCAAGTCATGTTTTCTGGGCCACGGCATCGAGAATAGCTGCTTGGTGTCGATTCCTGAGGGCCAGGAGAGGGTGGCCAGGCTCCTGAGAATGGAGAAGAGGTTCTGAGGAGCTAGGCTGGGGGAGCAGGGCAGGCTCAAGACAGAACCATGCAGGAGATACAGGTGAGACAGAGCTCACTTGAGGCAGGGCGCATTCCCCACTGTCCTGGCCCCATGTGTTGCGGTGGCCCGAAAATACAGACACCGACCATGTGCCAAGAGCATGGTAAGGGTCCGATCCTGCTGGGCTAACAGCTTCCCTGGGAACCCCCACCAAGGGCTTGTAGTGGAGCTCAGGGAGGCAGACCGGGTCTCAGTCCAGGCCTGGGCCCTGCGTTCCCCATCCTTAATTTGGGGATAACATAAATACCTCTCGTAAGGAGGAAGCTCGGCGCTTTACCTCTGATGAAGAGCTTGGCACAGGGCCTGGCATTTACTAAGTACCTACCAGCTGTTGAGCAGAAGTTAGCAGGGGCTGTTCTGGGTGGAATGTGAGGATATTTTTATTTTATTGTTGAACCTCCCCCAGTTTTCCAAACTGCTGTTGTAATCAGAGGAAAGATTACCACTGAGGTTTGGAGCCTAGAGCCCAGGAGGATGGGGGGGAGGGGAGAGGGAAGGGATGGACCTCCCAAGATTTGTTCATTCATTCTGCTCAGGCTTTGGGAAGTGGGTTTGCATTGTGGTTTTTCCCAAAAGCTAACCAGCTCCAGATGCAACACTCCTCTTTCTGGGGTCGCTGGGGGGCCCCAAGGCTGGATGGGGGAGCGGGGGTTGGGAGGTGCCAGACCAGACAGGAGGGGAAAACGCCTCCACCGTGGCAATACAGGAGGGTCTCCGAAGGGATCACAGCTCACCAAGCAGCAGCTAAGGCCTCATTGCTAAGATCCAATGGCCTTTCTTCTTCACCAAAAGCCCCCTGCCCCTGGGTCCCCAGGTCGGCCCAGCGCAAGCCTCACTGGTCCAGGTGGACAGTGTCAGTTATTGGGCACTAAAAGCCAGGCCCTCTGTTCAAAACTCCACCTACCACATAATTGTCACCAGTAAGCCTCAGAACAGTCCTGCAAGGTTGCCAACGCTAGTCTGATTTTACAAACGAGGACTCTGTGGCCCCACGTCAGATAAATGGCAGAGCTACGATTTGAAGGCAGCTCTGCCCTTGACCCCTGCCCCTTCAGCAGGCTCCCAAGGGGCCAGGAGCCGGTCAGGTTCTCTGCAGTGACCGGCCGCCCCACCTCTGAGGAGCCCAGGGGAATGGCTGTTAGGAATTACAAGCGTCCCTGTGAGAGCACAGAGTGGAAATGCCCATTGCATAGATGGGGGTATGGAGGCCCTGGGAGGGAAGGGATCGGCCCGGCTTTGTGCAGGGAGTAACAGAGCTGGGACAAGGATGGAGAGTATTCCAGTGCCCCCACGCCTTCCCCCACCAAAGCTCACGAAGGTCCAAACCACAGGCGACTGGGTGGCCGTGGGATCCCCGGCCTGGGCCACGCCAGACACGCAACAGAGGCTGCCTCCACGGGGCTTGCGGTCTCCCCCGGCAGGGAGAGGGGCGGTGAACCACCTTCTAGGTGCCCATCGGTGGCTGTTCCACAAACTAGTCCACAGGGCCCAGCGGGACTCAGAGAGCTGAGGGAAGCCTCCCCATCCCCCCCCCACAACGACACAGAGACCTCCAAAGGCTACCTTCTGTTATAGATTTATTTGATATTTGAACCGAGTCTACAAGTTCAGACCCTCATGTAACGGATTGCTTCATGGTCGTCAAAGGCTAGTGTGCATTATTTCTGAGGATTACATCCGCCGATATGACGCAGGAAACACACATGGACAGACAAATGGACGTAATCATTAAAGACAAGAGACGCTAAAACGTGCCTTAGTGTCCAAGTGATTGATCTAAGGGGGGGGACCCTTCTAACGCGGGGACCCCAGTGACTGATCTAAAGTGAGGTGGCTTCCAGCAACCAGGTGCTGAGGGGGCTGTGTGTGCCAGGCGCCCGGGACAGAAACTGGAACTAAGACCTGGGGAGCCCACCCTCCCAGCAGCGACCTCCCTACCCACGACCCCGCCTCCGAGTGTCTCTTCTTTAGGACCAGGTGGTGACAGGGCTGATGTCAGCAGCTGAGGCTAGTGGTGGCACTGGGCAAAGTCGTGACACGTGAGGTGGGAATGCAGAGTCCGGGCGAGGTAGCTCCTCCTGGCTCTTTAACACTGAGACGAGGGACGGGACGATGGAGCACCGTTCATCCGGGGATTAGCCAACCCGAGTCTCCTCCTTTCTTGGCAGCTCTAGAACATTCCCTCTGGCCAACAGCCACAGAAATGAGTGCCTGCCAAGACACATGGAGGAGAAAGAAAACAAGACACCAAAAAACAAAACAAAACAAAACAAAATTCCCCGTCCTGGGAGAGGAGAGGAACAAACAGAACTCTTGGACCGAGGTCACACCAGACTCGGAAGACATTCGGCAGCCTGCACCCGGCGGGGGAGGAAATACAATTCAGGGTCTTGCTGCTCTGCTCTGAAGCTGCCATCCCGCCCTGAGACCCCAACTCACTGGCCTTCATTGTCTTTTTTTTTTTTTTTTTTTTAGTTTTTTTCTTTTTAATACCCAAACCATCAATTTTCAAAGCTTTAAAAAAAAAATTTTTTTTTCTTTTCTTTTTTTTTTTTTTTACTTAAAAAAAAAAAAAAAAAAAAAAATCTAAAACTGATGAGGCAAGCCCCAGGCCTGGCCTTTCTACCCTGCGGCCTACCATCCCCCTGGGCCATACCGCCAGAGCCCGGCCCCCGCACCAAAGGGGGTGGGGGGGCGGCGACTATCCACGGCTGGTTCTCCCTGGACAACTCTGCTCAAGTCTGGGTGGGTACCGCCGGTGGCATCACCAAAAAAACGAAAAAGGGACATGGCCCACCCTTCCTTCAACACCTCCCCCATCTGAGCTGGACTTTCTTGGGAATGTAGAAGTTATCCGGAGGGAGGGGTGGGAAGTGGCGAAAAATAAATACCAAGAGCTAAGTAGGTGTCCCTGGGCCTCTGGCGGCAGAGATGGCCTCCAGGGAAGAGGCCCTGATTGTCCAAATACTGCACTCTACGACTTAGGTCTCTGATCTCCCCGACAAAGCGCCCGCCCTGGGGGGCATGAGTCTCGAAGGAGAAAAGGGGCCAGCCCCTCAGGTACTGTCCTGTTGCTGCAGCCCAGCCGACGTCCAGCCCCGGGCTCCTGGCCTGGCTGAGACCTGGCTGGTTGTCCCTGGGTGCCTGGGTCCCTGGGTCCCAGGGCTCCTCGGTGGCCCCGTGCTCAGCCGTCCGCCAGCGCTCAGGCCTGCTCCTTGTCAGCCCTCCACAGCCGCTCCTTCACCTCGGGCGGCAACGTGTTGAACAGGTCCTCCTCCACCACCAGGCCGCTGCGCTTGAGCAGCGGGCACTCGCCCAGCTCCACAGGCAGGCACTCCAGCCGGTTGCCCCGCAGCTCGATCTGGGTCAGGTTGGTCAGCTCGCCCACCCTGGAGGGCAGTGACTGCAGAACGTTGTTGCCCAGGTGCAGCGCCCGCAGCTTCCGGCACTGGAAGAGTTCCGGGGGCAGTGCCTCGATCTGCAGGGGAGGAGCAGAGGGCCCGAGTGAGGGGCACAGCACAGACCCGGGGCCTTGGCCGAGGCTTCTCCCCGCTCCCCCGGCACCAGTACCGTCCGGCCCGAAGCCCAGCTGACTCCCACCTGTACTTGAAGAATCATTCTGTACTCACCTCTTCTGGGAAGCCTTCCCCGGCCTCCCAGGGAACCTATGGCCCCCACGGCCCCCAGGAGCACCGATCCCTCCGTGGGGAAGCTGCTTGGCCACCGGTCACTCCTGGACCGTGGGCTCTGGGAGGGCAGGATGGGGGCCACCTGGGTCCCCGCTGTCTCCCAGCACCTGGTCCCCCCGCACATCACAGCGGCCAGGCCAGCTACTCCACTAACCGCTCCCCACTCCCTCCACCGTCCAGGCCTCACCTGTGGGTCTTGCCTGATTTAAGAACAATTTATGAGGGGCGCCTGGGTGACTCAGTCGGTTAAGCGTCCGACTTCAGCTCAGGTCATGATCTCACCGTTTGTGGGTTCGAGCCCCGCGTCGGGCTCTGTGCTGACAGCTCGGAGCCTGGAGCCTGCCTCGGATTCTGTGTCTCCCTCTCTGTGTCTCTCTGCCCCTCCCCTGCTCAGCTATCTCCCTCTCAAAAATAAAGAAACGTTGGGGTGCCTGGGTGGCTTGGTCAGTTGAGCGTCCGACTTCGGCTCAGGTCACGATCTCGCGGTCCGTGAGTTCGAGCCCCGCGTCGGGCTCTGTGCTGACGGCTCGGAGCCTGGAGCCTGTTTCAGATTCTGTGTCTCCCTCTCTCTCTGCCCCTCCCCTGTTCATGCTCTGTCTCTCTTTGTCTCAAAAATACATAAACGTTAAAAAAAACTTTTTTTTAATAAAAAATAAAAAAAATAATAAAGAAACGTTTAAAAAAAAAAAAAAGGACCATTTAGGAAAGGGAGAAGCATGCCGAGAAAATTGTACGCCCTGAACTGTTGCTGAGAACTGGAGACAGTGTGCCAGTACAGGTGGGGACCCCAGCTGTGTCACTTCCCTGTCCTGGGCCTCAGTCCCCTCCTCAAGTCACACCCTGACCATGAGTGCCGGGAGCCCAGTATTGGCCATTCCCCTCCTATTTTGCAAAATCTGAATAATGGGCAATGCCCACATGCAACTTTCTACACACCAGGCTCGATCAGAGCACTGATACTTTTTTTTTTTTAATGTTTATTTGTTTTTGAGAGAGAGAGAGAGAGAGAGAGAGCGAGCGAGGGCCCAAGCAGGGGAGCGGCAGAGGGCGGAGGACAGAGGATCCAAATCAGGCTCCACATTGACAGCGGGGAGCCTGATGTGGGGCTCAAACCCATGACCCTCTGCTATCCGTCCACACCATCGGTGGAGCAAGGAACAAACAGTGGAGCCCACATGGGGACCTGCTGTGTCTCTAGGTGCATAGGAAAGGCCGCACAAATGCCACCTTCCTCACTGCCCTTCTGTGAGGAATCAGCTATAAACACGGTTCTTTTTTTTTTTTTTTTTTAATTTTTTTTTTCAACGTTTTTTATTTATTTTTGGGACAGAGAGAGACAGAGCATGAACGGGAGAGGGGCAGAGAGAGAGGGAGACACAGAATCGGAAACAGGCTCCAGGCTCCGAGCCATCAGCCCAGAGCCCGACGCGGGGCTCGAACTCACGGACCGCGAGATCGTGACCTGGCTGAAGTCGGACGCTTAACCGACTGCGCCACCCAGGCGCCCCTAAACACGGTTCTTACTGAACCTGTTTTTGCCAAAACAACCTCCTTCAGGTACGAGGGGCAGGAGGCACCCCACTCGATCCCGCGTGAGGACGACGGAAAGACTGTTCAGTAACCTCTCTGAGGCTGCTCTGTCCCCATCCCCATTGTCCTGCTGAGGCCTGGAGAGGCGAAATGCAACGTGTCCGAGACTACACAGCCAGAAAGGTCGAGAGAGGATGTGAGTAAGCCTGGCTTCCTCTGACTGGAGCCTGTGCTGTGCTCCCATTGTGCCAAATACGGCGCTCCCTGCCAGTGTAGCCCTGGGCAAGTCCCTTTCCCTCCCTGTGCGTCAGTTTCCCCCTCTGTATAATGAAAGGGTAGGACTGGAAACGCATGTCGCCTTCAATGTTCTGTGTCTGAGGATGTTTTAAAAGAGACTCCTGCCCCAGGCCTCCCAAACCAGCCCCCGTTGTGCCCAGCGGTCAGGGATGGGGCCAAGGTGGCTTCCAGGTGAGCAGGACTGACACTGAGGGACATGACGGTCAGAGGGATGATGGGAAGCGGGCTCTGGCAGGACTGGGGGGGGGGGGGGCCTGAGCCCCCCAGAGAGCCCGCTCTCCACCACAGTGGCCTCTTCTGACGACTCAACGGTCAGGGAAGTGTGAGAGGCCTGGCCCAGTGAGTGGCACAGCTGGGGTTCACGTGCAGAACTGCCTCCCCACGTCCCCAGAGCACCCCTGCCCCATCCAGTGAGCTCTCTCCACGTCCCACAGAAAAAAGGGAAGGTCCCTCCAGTGGCTTGGCGCCCCGCCAACAGCCACCCCTGTCCTTTGGGCCTGTCCTTCTTCCCGAGGTGTCACTCAGCTGCTGAAGGGTCGAGGTCCTTTCCCATCACCCCGATCCTGCCCTCTCCTATGGCCCGGGGACCTCAGTGGCTCCACTATCAGCACTGAGGTGCCCTCAAGTCCCGCCAGTCTTTGAAAAAAAGCCCCTCCCAGAAGCCTCTGGGGTTGCTCCATGGCCCTCCACCCCTCCCAGCAAACCATCTGGACAAACACTGTCTCTTGCTTCACTGTGATCCAGCTTCTGCCCCTGTCCACCCCTGAAACTATCCGGCCAGAGTCACCAACAGTCCCTCCTAATCCGTTGGACCTGAACCCATTCTTTCACCCCACTGTCCCGCGTGCCGTAAGCCCACACTCTCCTGCCTGGTCTCTTTCGCTTCCACCCCAAAGGCTTGAGCCAGACTCCTCTCTCCCTCCATCTTCTCCCCAGTGATCTCGACAAGGACCCGTCTTCACGCAGGAGCCTGGGTGGGCACAGGGCGGATTCCCTGGGCTTCAGGCTGACTCAACATGAACATCCCTTGGATGTCCCAGGGGCGCCAGACCCTCAACATGGGACATACGCTCTCCTCTCTGAAAACCAGTGACTCCCTCTACATCCTGTTTCAATGGCCCATCTTCCCAGGCAGCCAAGTGAGAAACCCAGAGTCACTCGGAGCTCTCCCCTTGTCCCGCATCCGATCCAGCCCCATCCTGCGGATTCTGCCGCCAATGTCTCTCCACCCGCAGCAGCCTCTGTCACCCCCCGTCCCCTGCCGGTGGCTGCACCTGGGTTTTCTGCTAGCTCTTGACCTCGCTCATCTTGTCCCTCAAACCCACAGCCTCACACTGCAGCAAGATCAGTCTCTCCCAGTTGTAAGTTAGGTCGTTCCTTCATGCACTCAATCAACCAGTATCTGGTAAACATTTCCTGTGTGCCAAGACCCACGTCACCAGACAAGGGGCACAGGGACGATCTGATGGAGACAAGGAAGAAGAACAGGACTCTCCTACCAATCCTGGCCTCAGGCTGCTCCTCCCCCATGGACAGAACCTACTGGACTCTCCCCTTTCCTCTTCATCTGGCGGACTCCTCCTCGTCCTCAGGGCCAGGTGAGATGTCCCTTCCTCCATGAGGCCCTCCTGACCTAAATCTGGGTTGAGGCCGCTCCCGTGTGCGCCCAGGAGGCTCCAGATGGGCAGCCAGTGGGCCTTGTTCGTCCCTGTGTCCCCAGCACCTTGTCCCATGCTAGGAGTGCTTGAAAAGCATTTACCAAATCAATGAAAGAATGAATAAATGGATTTGTGGACAGATGAACACCAGTTTTCCGTGTCTATTCACATGAGTTTAAACCTGGGAAAAGAGCAGCTAAGGGCCTGAGCCAGGTCACACCCACCCCTCCCTGTCCACCTGCAGCCCCAGGGGCGGGGGGATGCTCACAAAGGAGGAGGAAAGGGGCTCCAGCTTGAAAGGATGGGCCTGACAAGGATCCTGCCCAAGTGAATTTTTTTACAGAGGCCTCTGGCATTCCAGGGGCGGAGACAGGATGTGATTAAACAGTGTGCTAAATAGGGCTGCAGAGGGTCTCCTTCCTCGGGACAGCAACAGCGTGCCTGTCTGCCTGTCGCCAGCTCCTTTCCTGAGGGGTGACCTCAGCCAACAGGCACGACCTAATAGGCCTGTTAGGGGTGAGCAGCGGGGGTTAGCGGATGGAACTTCGAGCCAGGCTGGACGTCTGCTGCACCCTCCATCAGGAAGGAGGGCCCAGCAAGCTGCCCCACGCCACCCCCCAGACAAAGGGTTGTGAGATGCCTTAGTGGACCCAATTCCAGGGGCAATCTGGCCCCACACTGTGCTCTGGGGGAGCCGCTTGGTCCCCCTCCACGTATTAAAGGAAGTGTTGGGGTCTGTCTGGTGTTGCCCAAATGAGGCTTCTGCCCAGAGGTCCAATTTTCCTGATCAGTGGCCTGTCCCAGGCCATGGGGGCAGATTCTCCAGTGAGGCAACCTGGGACATGACCTTCGCCCTTGTACGCTCAGTCATGATTTGGGGGAGGAAGACAGGACTTGTCACCATCCCTGATCTACGGAAGCGTCAGGTTGGTTTGTACTGAGAGAGGCTTAGGACGGAGGAGAGGGGGACCCAGACCCTTCAATCTGAGTGACACTGGAGAAGGTGTGTCCTTTCCTGGGGCAGGAGCATTTCAGGGACTGCCTGAAATGAGAGAGCTCCTGCTGGGAGCTTCGTGCCCTGCAAAGGGTGGGCCGCTTTGTGCCCCTGGCCGCAGGGCGGCGCAGGGATGGTGTCCGAACCAGGTCTCCAGAGTCTGCACTCCTGGCCTGGGGCTCCCACCGCCACCTGCCTCACTGCCAGTCTCCACCCTGAAAGCGGAGACCAGGAATGTGTCACCCCTCCTGCAGGTGCGCAGGAGGGGCGGGCCGGGGGAGGTCCTTCCAGAGGCTGTGGCTTTGCTTGCACTACAGAGACCTGACCGCAGGGCCACAGGAGCACCCTGCCCTCAACTCCACCCGCCTGCCTCTGAGAAGGGGCCCTTGGGTGGGGGGCTTCCCTGGGCAGGCGAGGGGCTAGCACACAGGGCTACCAACGATTTGTAGCCCTCCAGGGCATCGCCTCCCACACTGCTGGCCTGAAATGGTTTGTACAACTTCCTCTCCAAAAAGGCAGGTGGCGACAAGCCCGACTGTGCCCTCTACCACCCCAAAACACAGAGGGGGAAGGGTGTGAGCAGTGCAAAGAGTTGCAGAAACCACCCGGTTTCGCCTCGGTGAGCACCAGCCACCCACGGTTTCTGTTTCCAGTGGATCCAGATTGGCCCCTCGACTCCAAATGCGATCTAGAGCCAGCTCCAGGCTGGGTCCTGCCTCCCACAACCCAGCCCTCGGACCTCCTGCCCCAGCACACCCCTGCCTATAAGGAACGTGCCCCGGGTCCCTTCAGGGACAGGCACCCCCCCACCCCCACCCCCTTACCACACCAGCCCTCCCGACAGAAGGACTCTGCAGCATCCTATGGCAAAGACAGGCTCCCAAGCCCAGGTCGGCAGGACTGGCCCGGGGCCTGGGAATCTGTATTCCCAACAAGCTCCTCCCGGGTGCTTCTGGGAACCACGGGGGCGGGGGAGGACCGCCAACCCAGGAGCCTCAGGCCATCCCGACCACCCCGAGACACCGAGCCTCCTGAACACCTCCCCCTCCTCCGCCAAAGGCCTCCGCCGGGCCCCCCACGGAGCCACGGCCAAGCCACTCACCCGGTTGGCCGTGACCGCCAAGTTCTGGAGGTTCTGCAGGAGGCCGATATCGGCGGGGAGGAAGGTCAGGTTGTTGTGGCTGAGGTCCAGGTAGCGCAGCTTGCGGCAGTAGAAGAGCTGGGTGGGGATCTTCTCGATCTTGTTGCGGTTCAGATAGAGGCGCTCGAGGTTGGTGAGGTTGCCGATCTGGATGGGGATGTAGGCGATGTGGTTGTACCACAGCTTAAGGCAGGTGAGGCGGTGCAGGTGCTGGAAGCTGATGATCTCCTCGATGGTCTTGAGGTTGTTGTCCTTGAGGTCGATCTCCTGCAGGTTGTGGAGGCTGAAGATGGAGTGTGGGATCCGCTCCAGGTCGCAGCGGATCAGCTCCAGCTCGGTCAGGTTCACCATCTTCTTGAGGCTGTTGAGGACGATGAGCTTGGTGCCCTCGTTGTTGATGGACAGCTTCTGCAGGTGCACGCCCACGTCGGTGACCACCTGGGGCAGCTTGGTCAGGTTGCTCTTGAGCCGCAGCACCTTGAGACGCTTGAGCTCGCGCAGCCCGTCGATGACGATGTAGCGGTTGTTCTCCGCGCTCAGGTTGCCCGTCAGGTGCAGCTCCTCCAGGGTCTTCAGGCTGTAGATCCACAGCGGGATCTCCTTGATGTCCGTGAACTTGATGTGCAGGGCCCGCAGGTTCTCGCGCAGGAAGGCCAGGGCGGGCGCCTCGATCTTGGCCGCCGTGTGGTACAGCCACAGCTCCTTGAGGCCCGTGAGCTGGGCGATGCTGGGCGGGATGGTCACGTCCGGGATCAGCTCCAGCTTCAGCACCTCCAGCTCCACCAGGTCGAACACGGTGTCGGGGATGCCGCTGAGCATGAACAGGTGCAGCTCCAGCTTGTCCTGCGCGTTCTTGGTGAGCCGCTGCCGCAGCTTGTCCAGCGTCCACTCGTTGTTGAGGTTCAGCTGCCGCAGCTTGTTCTCGCTCACCTCCGACAGGAAGACGGCGAAGCGCTTCGAGTAGAGCGGGTCGTACTGGTCGATGAGGTGGAGCATGAAGGCGAAGTCGTTCTTGACGTCGGGGATGTCGCTGTAGCTGCTCTCCTCGCGGATGGACTCGAACGAGTACTTCTTGAGGGAGCGCCGCAGCATCCACCACAGCGTGTACATGCAGATGAGGCCGTAGAAGATGACCAGGCTGATGTAGAAGGACGCCAGGATCTTGAAGAGCGTGGCCAGCGGGTGGGCACAGCGGTAGGTGCGGTAGCCCGTCAGGCTCTCGATGTCCACGGTGCAGTCCACGTCGAACTTGATGTTGTGCACGTAGTAGACGGTGTAGCAGATGATGAGGATGAACTTGACCACCTTGATGATGGTCTGCCGCATGTAGAGGCGGTACACGATGTCCCCCTCCTCCACGTGGGTGCGGAACTTCTTCACCTTCTCGAACAGCGCCTTGGCCTGCTCGCCCTCCTTCTTGTCCAGCACGCCCGTCTCCGAGCGGTCCACGATGCCCTGCTCGATCCGGGACTTGGTCCGCTGCAGCATGGGCACGGTGGCCTCCACGTCTTCGCTGACCGTCGACGACTTCTTGTCCATGGAGCCGTTCATCTTGCTGAAGGCCGGCTTGGGGTCGCTCTCTTCCACCACCGTCTCGGACAGGGCGCGTGTGGTCCAAGGCGAGTCGAAGCACTTGAGCAGGATAGACACGAAGTGCTCCAGCTTCGAGCTCGTGCGCGGAAACTTGAACCAGAAGTTGCTGCAGGCCAGGAAGATGAGCGTGTGCAGGAGCACCAGGTAGGGGAAGTACTTGGCGAACCAGTGCAGGCGGTTCTCGTAGCACACGGCGTCCACGTAGTTGTACTGGTGCCGGTCCAGGTCGTACTTGATGCCCGTGGGGCCTGCGCCGGGGGTCGGCAGGACCGTGGAGTTGGGGTAGGTGGGCTCTGGGCCAGGGGCTGCCCAGCCCCGGAATGAGTCGTTGCAGGAGTCCTTGGTGACCCACTTACAAGGCAGGCAGATCATCTTGTCCTGGGTGACCTGCAGTGTCCCCCCAAAGACCGCGATCATCAGCATGACAATGGAGATGTAGTCGGTGAACACGTCCCACCATGGCTTCAGGATCCGGTAGGCTGGCTGCGTGTCCGCAAAGTAGCGGAGCTCTGTCACTGGAATCATGGTGCAACCTGAAAGGGACCCACAGGAGGGGGTTACCACAGGGCGGCCTGGCTGTCTGGGACCCAGGAGACAGCACACCCATCGTCCAACATTCCACCTTGAGTCGGGCTGGGAGTCACAGCCTTGCCACGCACAGGGTGGCCCACCGATCAGCCTCTGTCCAGAACTATGTGGCCACCAGGCGGCCGGGACACCAGCACAGGGGAAGGCAGGTGGCCTCCGGACTTAGCAGACGTGAAGACCAAGAACTGAGGTCGGGACCCACGCCGACAGATGGCTAAGGTGGCCTCGCCCTGCATTCCAGCAGGACCATTTGGGAATTCCTGTCCCCGGGCTGCATCCTATTAACGATCAGACTGACCAGAGGGGCTTGCTGAAAACTCCCAGTTCACTTGGAACCAGGGCCGTGATGCTGCTGCCCCAGTGACCCGAAGAGGTTTCCTCCAAGTGTGAGAAATCCCAATGTAGAAGAGGGGGCTTGATGTGAACTCACTTTTTTCTTTTAAGTTTATTTATCTATTTTTGAGAGAGACAGAGACAGTGTGAGCAGGGGAGGGCCGGAGAGAGAGGGAGAGACAGAGAGAGAGAGAGAGAGAGAGAGAGAGAGAGAGAGAGAGAGAATCCCAAGCAGGCTCTGCATTGTCAGCACAGAGCCCAGTGAAGGGCTCGAACTCACAATGAGACCATGACCTGAGCTGAAACCAAGGGTCGGACGCTTCACCGACTGAGCCACCCAGGTGCCCATGAACTCACTTTTGTAAGACAAATAGGGAAATTCAAAAAAATTCTATGAGGATGCATGTAATTATGTCCCTACTGGATCCTGAAGGGAGTCTTTCTTACACACACACACACACACACACACACACACACACACACAGAGTAGGGGGTGCGGCCAAGCAGAGAGAAGACAAGAAAACAAGACCGATCGCCGCCGCATGCTGGATGATATCACAATTATTATTATTATTATTATTATTATTATTATTATTATTATATCTCTGGCCGTGTGCATCTACATGTGTGTGTATAAGGAAATTAAAAATAGCAGCATATTATCTCCCTGGAGAGTTCAATTCGGCAGGTCTCAGGTAGAGCTTACACTTGACTTTGGTGACACTAACGATTGGCCAAGTTTGGGGAATACTGCGTAAGAAGCCACATTCAGGAAATCCAGCCAGTGACATACAGGAGGAGTGCAACAAAATGAAGGTGCGAAAGGAATCCTGTGCTTGGACTGTCTGCAATCACCCTGCCAAGATACACTGCCCTTACAACTACTGGTCTGCAAGACTGTAACGAAATTTTAAAAAGTACTCTATGTTCACCAGAGAACGCTTGGGGAAATATAAAAAAGCATAAACACAAAAAAAGAAATCCCTTGTAAGAACACCGCCAGGGCTGCCCACTGTTAACTTTTCAATGCGTAATAACCTTCCAGTCCTTTCTGTGCATATTTTTTAAAATAAAATTGCGAATTTTATTTTACTCCCTATTTTCCAATGTAGAATCTAGATTTAAAAAAAAATTTTTTTTTTTTTTTGAGACAGAGAGAGACAGAGCATGAATGGGGGAGGGTCAGAGAGAGAGAGGGAGACACAGAATCTGAAACAGGCTCCAGGCTCCGAGCTGTCAGCACAGAGCCCGACGCAGGGCTCGAACTCCCAAACTGTGAGATCATGACCTGAGCCGAAGTGGGACGCTTAACCAACTGAGCCACCCAGGCGCCCCAACTAGATTTTTTTTTTAAGTTTACTTATTTTGAAAGAGAGAGAGAGGCAGAAAGAAAGGGAAAGGAAGAGAGAACCCCAAGCAGACTCCACACTGTCAGCAAGGAGCCCAACGCAGGGCTCGATCTCATGCACCATGAGATCATGACCTGAGCCGAAGTCTGGCATTCAACTGACTGAGCCACCCAGGTGCCCCTAGAATCTAGACTTTAAACCAAGGTTTAAGTACTTGTATTTTGACAGACTGGTCTGTTTCTCTTGGGAGAGGAACCAGGGTGCCCGGACTACGGGACTGCCCCCCTCATTCTAACTGTTGGTAATGTTAATGATGACCACGGTAATGAAACATTCATAAAACGGGCCTCCCTGCAAACGCCAAATGTGTTCCATCCTGTCTTTCCAGGGCGCACCGGGATGGGTGGGAAGGACAGGAAGAAAGCAACCCAGGACTCTGAGAGGGAATCGGGGCACTCAGATGGACGTGTGCCAGGCACTGGGCTAGCCCACACCACGGAATCCCTTCGATGCCCACGCGCAGGCCTGTCTTTGGCCTCGTTCCACAGACGGGGGAACTGAGCTCAGGGAAGTGAAGTCACCTGCCACGGACACTCTACGACTCAGGGCAGAACTGGGACTGAACCCAGGCCTGTCCCTCCGCCTCCCCACTTGGGTCGTCACTGCTGCACGGGCTTGCTGTCAGCGTGACCATGCCAAGAGGCCACACCCGGGAGTCCAGCTTCCCTGCCCCCCTGGGGTTCCCAGAACTCAGGTCACCACGGGGCCAGTAGACACAACCACCCTCCCTGGGCCACCAGCTCCAGCCCAGGGGTCAGCCCTCCTGGCGAGAAGGCCTGAGCCTCTAATGACTGGCTGGCTCCTTACACCGCCCACACTCCTGGGGAGGGGGCACCCCGGGGAGGGCTCGCTGAATCACGCAGCCAGCCTCCAGCTGAAAGAGACCCGGATACTCGTCCCTCCCTCGCCAGTTCCCCAAGCCCACATCCAGGCAGGCACCCAAAGGCTGGGGACGGGAAGGGAGGAGGGGCCGACCGAGCTCCCGAAGGCGTGCACCAGCCTGCCCCGGAGATTCCAGAGAGAGACGGCTACGGCAGGACGCCAGACGCTGGGGGCGGTGCAGTTTATGACCAGGCAGGATGTGGTTGCAAACTCACAGTTTTGGAGGGAGGTGGGTGTGCCAGCCTAGTGGGGACACCCGGTCTCACGGTGAGGAGTGGCCTCTGGGCCCTGCCGTCCTAGGGCTTTGCACATGTGGCTTCTTGACTTCTGAGGTGGGAACGGTGCACAGCTCCGTTTACAGGTGAGGGAACTGGAGGCCGGCAGAGGGAGGAAACAGCCCAGGCCATTCCAGACCGGTATGTCTGGCTCTTAGCTTGCCCGACCCCAAACACCTGGTCTCAAGCACATCCTGAACTCGCTGCCATCCAGCTCTTGGCTCAGCCTTCTGGGGACGATGAAAGTGCCCAAGGTGTGTCCACGCCTCAGGGGCCTCTGTGTCCAGTGGGAGCTCGTGGGCAGTGGTGGGAGACACAGATGCCGCCTCCCTGATGAGAAGAGCCTCGTGGAGTCTCAGGGTGCAGAGCCAGGGGCCCTGGCTGGGAGTTCGGTGCAGGCCCGGTCCCGTGGGGGTGACCCTCTAGCTGCACCCTATTTCTGCCTCACCTCTGCCACCAGCTCACTGTGGAACTCTGGACAAGACACTGCCCCTCTCTGCTGGGGTTTTGGAAGAAATCTGGAAAGGAGGTGCAGGCACCAAACCCCAGGCTTTAGTCCCCAGGGATGCGAAGGAGGGGTGCCCGCCCCAGGGGCCCCCAACAACCAACAGCTAGGTGGTAGGGGCAGCCCACTCCCAAGCAGCTCTTGCTGAGGCTGAGGGCGGGCAAGCCAGTGGCCAAGAAGGCTGAGCTGAGATCTGCCAGCCTCGACCTCGCTGCAGGACTTTGGGCAAGGTCCTCGCTGGCTTTGGGCCTCAGGTTCTGCACAGACACCTCACAGGGCTGCTGGAAAGCGACCACAGAATTTCACGCTTTTGCAGTGCTTAGCGCAGAGTGGGGCGGGCAGGCAGGCGGTTCAGGCACCTCCTCGTCTTGCTCCTTCAGGGCAGGAGTCTTTGGCGCATAGTAGGTGCTCAATAAAATCAGCGGGTCTCAAGAGAGAGCCCGAGAGGACGGGACAGGAGTGAGATGCAGGGAAGGGCAGGGCCCAGGCATGGCGGGGAGGGAGGGCAGCAGCGAGTTTCAGGTGGATGTGGGCAGGGCTGCACATCCTGGCAGGGAGGAAGCGGAGGCTCTGCCCAACCCCGAGGGCCCCTGGGAAGGAGACAGAGCCCCTCACACCCCACCCCGCCCCAGGTAGGGATCTCCAGTGCAGGGACCCACCCCACGAGTCAGTGACTCAAGAGCACTGAACATCCACAGGGGCAGCTCCTGTTCCCAGACTAAAGACTCAGGGCCAAGTCCAGGATGAGCACATAGTTCCAGCACCCATTTTTTTCCCCCTTTTTTTTTTTTTTTTTAAACGTTTTTTATTTATTTTTGGGACAGAGAGAGACAGAGCATGAACGGGGGAGGGGCAGAGAGAGAGGGAGACACAGAATCGGAAACAGGCTCCAGGCTCCGAGCCACCAGCCCAGAGCCTGACGCGGGGCTCGAACTCACGGACCGCGAGATCATGACCTGGCTGAAGTCGGACGCTTAACCGACTGCGCCACCCAGGCGCCCCTTTTTTCCCCTTTTTTTAAGTGAGCTCTACACCCAACGTGGGACTTAAACTCACGACCCTGAGATCAAGAGTCATGCTCTACCGACTGAGCCAGTCAGGCACCGCCCCCCCCCACACACCCATTTCTTTTTCTCCAAATTTCACTGTGGTCATATACACATAACATAGAACTGACTGTTTTAACCATTTTTAGGTATGTCATTCAGTGGCATTAAATACACTGCCATTGTCGTACAGCCACCACCACCACCATGGGTCTGCTCTGTCCCCATTCAACACCAACTCCCCACTGCCCCCTCCCCCAGCCCCTGGCAACCACCATGCTACTTTCCGTCTCTATAAAGCTGACTATCCCAGGTGCTTCGTGAACGGAGCCGTGCAGCAAGATTCGTCTCTTTGTGTCTGCCGTATTCCATTTAATACAGGGCCCTCAAAGTTCATCCGTGTCTTAGCACGGGTCAGAATTCCTTTCCCTTTTAAGGCTGAAGGATATTCCCCACAACCATTTTACAGATAGGGAAACTGAGGCTCAGAGAGAGAAGCCACTGGCCCAACTTCACACTGGCTGTAAGTGACGGAGGCCACCTTCAGAGCCAGATCCACAGTGGAGCCCGGCCCTGCAGCAGCTCCAGGGGGCCACCCGGGTGGAGCAGATCCCACCTGGAGGCAGACCCCTGTGCTCAGGAGGGCGCCACAGGGAAAGGGAGCGGGTTCAAGGGAGTGGGGATCTCGTTTCCGGTTACAGAAAGCACTCCGCCCAGGACAGTTCCTGCAGGCAGTGTGTTCATCCCCTCCCTGCACTGAGCCCCTCCCCAGCTTGCATCGCCTCCGGGCAGGGGTCTGGAATAGCTTGTCTCCCCCATGGCCTGTTTCCCTGTCCCAAAGGGGGCAGAGACTCTGTCGTGGATATGCCCACGTCTTGTAAAAGGTGGTCAAGGGACCGAGGGGCATGTGATCCCAGGCCTGTGCCTGCCTTGGGCACCTCCTTTCACACTGTCTGTGGCCCACCCTGAGGTCAGCCAGCAAGGCTTGGCTCTAGAGCCGCCGATGCCACCAAACACCCCCTTGTCCTGGCCACCCCTGCCTGCAGCCAGCAGGGAGGGAGCAGTGTGTCCAGGAGCCAGGACTCCTTTCCCTCGTGGCACGTTGGTTTTCCCAGCCATAAAATGGGGGGTGGGGCGGGGGACACAGATGCCCTGCCAAGCTCTCTGGACTATCAGAAGTCACTGAAATGAGCTTTCCCAAACTGCCTGTGTATGGCCCATCGGTCAGGTGGAGAGCAAGCCGCAAGCTACATGATGTGAGCTTAGAGCTGGAGGGGTGGCCGGGCTAGTCTGGGCTCTGTCCTGAGTGGTGGAGTGACCCTGGCAGGCGCCTTCATGTCTCTGAGCCTCAGTGCGCCCCCATCTGTGGGATACGGCTAAACCAGACATGGGCCTGGCCCCCCAGAGCAACCCCGACTTCAACAGACAGTCAGGGGTGGCTGAAAAGTGCACAGAACAGGAGCACAAAGGAAGGAAATGGAAGGAGGAAAACCACCCAGAGGGCTGGCAGATACCAGGCAAAGAGACACCGGTGGGTGGGGCCTGGCCCACAGTGGGCGGGTCTGGACCGCTGTGGGCGGGGCCTGGCCCGCGTGGGCGGGAACGAGGATGCGACCTTTTCAATGGAACGAAGTAGCTGTGTATGTAATACCATTTTGGAAAAAAAGCAAGATCCAGAAAAATAAATAAACATAATCTCATTCTGATAAACCCTTGACTCACAGTCCCTGCACCGTGGGGAGGGGCTCCCTCTCCGAGAGGGAATAAGAAACAGAATTAAAAGAAACTGATTTTTTACCAGCATGCATTATCTTTGTGATTGATAAAACAGTAGAGTTCAAAAGAAACAGAGCCTTAAAAAAAAGAAGAAGAAAAAGAAAATCAGTTCTCATGTGGGGATCAGGTGTTCTTTTGAAGTTCTGGGAGGGCAGTTTGGGGAGGGCAGTGGGGAATTGGGTCAGATCAGGTCAGGTCTTTGCCCCAGGAGATGGAGAATTTGGAAAGGATCCTGAATAGAGGACAAAGATGAACGGGTTGAACTCAGGGAACTGAGAAAAGACAAAAAGGCAATGTGCCTTGCTGTCCTCTGAGCTCTGGGCTGACTACTTCTTTTCCAGAATGGAGGTCTCACTCTGAGCTACAGACTGTGCCCTCCTAGAAGTCAGGGGTTAACATCCACCAGTGAAGTGGGAGACCAATGGCTGCACCCAAGTAAAGCTTCGGAGGCAGTGGGCAAGAGGCCACCCAGGGGCCGGGGGCCAGGGAGGCTAGGAGTCCTGCAGGACAGAGGCCAGCCCAGACTCATCCGGGGGCCCTTATGCAGAGCCCAGAATACAGCAGTGGAGACAAGACCTGCCGATCTGGGTGGAGCTCAGGAAGGAGGCCGTAGGAGGAAGGATGGCAGTTGTCTGCGAAAGAGCAGGACAAAAGTCAGTCACAGGAATGTTCATCAGAGTGTTATTTATGCCCTGGGAAAACTGGAAACAACCCAGATGCCCATTACTGGGTGACTGGTTAAAGACTCATTAAATGATCAGATGATAAAACGCTATGAAAGAATGAAAACTTGTTAGAGGAAGACACCCAATGACTTGATAAGAGGAAAAACGTCAGAAGTATGCTACCTGCAAAGAGTAGGTAATCAAACTGTGGTGGAGTAATTCTTCCGTTACGAGTTTTACGTATACAAATAAAACTTAACACATACATTTGAACCATATTGGCAGTGACATCAGACTGCTGTTCATAATCTTTTTTCACTCCAAACTTACCTCTATTTTCTATTACGCTAGTCAGGTAATGAAGTTTGGTTTTTGTGTGTGTGTGTGTGTTTTTTAAGTTTATTTTTTTCAGTAATCTCTACACTCAACATGGGGTTCGAACTCATGACCCCGAGATCAAGAGTCACATGCTCTTCTGACCGAGCCAGCCAGGAGCCCCGAAAAGATTTTTTTTTTTTTTAACGTTTATTTATTTTTGAGACAGAGAGAGACAGAGCATGAATGGGGGAGGGTCAGAGAGAGGGAGACACAGAATCCAAAACAGCCTCCAGGCTCTGAGCCGTCCGCACAGAGCCCAACGCGGGGCTCGAACTCACGGACCGCGAGATCATGACCTGCCGAAGTCGGCCGCTCAACCGACTGAGCCACCCAGGCGCCCCGAAAAGATTTTTTTTAAATCACCATTCCAAGGGCATCTTTTGGGATGAGCACTGGGTGTTGTATGGAAACCAAGTTGACAATAAATTCCATATACTTAAAAAAATAAATAGGGGCGCCTGGGTGGCGCAGTCGGTTAAGCGTCCGACTTCAGCCAGGTCACGATCTCGCGGTCCGTGAGTTCGAGCCCCGCGTCAGGCTCTGGGCTGATGGCTCGGAGCCTGGAGCCTGTTTCCGATTCTGTGTCTCCCTCTCTCTCTGCCCTTCCCCCGTTCATGCTCTGTCTCTCTCTGTCCCAAAAATAAATAAAAAACGTTGAAAAAAAAAAATTAAAAAAAAAAATAAATAATAAATAAATAAAAGATCAACACTTCAATTTAAAAAAATAGCAATAAAAATAAAATTTGGGTAAAAAAATAATAAAATAAAATAAAAATAAAATCACAATTCCAAGGGATTAAGCATAGCTAAGACAATTTGGAAGAACAAGGTGAGAGGAGACTGACCACAAAGATATAGGAATTCAGCCAATGTGGTATTGTGATGTAGGGATAGATGGATGGATCAAAGGAACAGAAGGGCGAGCCTAGAAACAGACCCTGAAATGTCTGGAAACAGACATGAAGAGCATTAGCTTTGCAGGTCGAGGGAAAGAATGGGCGTCCATGAATGGAGCTGGCTCTCAGGTACTCACATGAAAAAAACCATAGCCTCATCTACTTCCTTAATATGAAAATAAATTCCAATGAACCAAAGACCTAAGACAAAAGCTCCAAGGAGGCCAACATGGGCAGGGCTCGATCCCACAACCCTGGGATAATGACCCAAGCCGAAATCAAGAATCAGACCCTCAACAAACTGAGTCACTCAGGTGCCCCAAAAGTTGAAAGTGTTTAAAAAAAGGGGCACCTGGGTGGCCCAGTTGGTTAAGCCTCCAACTCTTGGTTTCAGCTCAGGTCATGATCTGGTGGTTCGCGAGTTGGAGCTGTGCATCAGACTCTGCACTGACAGCACAAAGCCTGCTTGGAATTCTCTCTCTGTCCCTCTCTCTCTCTCTCTGCCCCTCCTGTGCTCTCTCTCTCTCAAAATAAATAAACTTTAAAATTTTTTTTACGTTTATTTATTATTGAGAAACAGAGACAGAGCATGAGCATGGGAGGGACAGAGAGGAGGGGAGACACAGAATCTGAAGCAGGCTCCAGGCTCTGAGCTGTCAGCACAGAGCCCGACGCGGGGCTTGAACTCCAGAATGGTGAGATCGTGACCTGAGCTGAAGTCAGACGCTCAACCGACTAGACCACCCAGGCACCCCAAAATAAATAAATAAACTTTAAAAAAAAGAAGAAAGATCTAAGAGATCAACTTAGGATGAGAAAGGATTTCTATCACAAAGAGTACAAATCCTTACAGGAAGAGATTGATATTGTGATCACATTAAGTTCAAATAGGGGCGCCTGGGGGCACCTGGGTGGCTCAGTCGGTTGAGCGTCCAACTTCGGCTCAGGTCATGGTCTTGCAGTCTGTGGGTTCGAGCCCCGCATCGGGCTCTGTGCTGACAGCTGGGAGCCTGGAGCCTGTTTCGGATTCTCTGTCTCCCTCTCTCTGCCCCTCCCCCACTCATGCTGTCTCTCTCTGTCAAAAGTAAATAAACATTAAAAAAAATTTTTTTTTTTAAATAGGGGTGCCTGGGTGGCTCAGTCGGTTAAACGTCCGACATTGGTTCAGGTCACGACCTCACGGTTCGTGAGTTCGAGCTCCGCATTGGGCTCTGTGCTGATAGCTCAGAGCCTGGAGCTTCTGTGTCTCCCTCTCTCTCTTTTCCTACCCCGCTCGCACTCTGTCTCTCTCTCTCTCTCTCTCAAAAATAAATAAAGATTGGGGCGCCTGGGTGGCGCAGTCGGTTAAGCGTCCGACTTCAGCCAGGTCACGATCTCGCGGTCCGTGAGTTCGAGCCCCGCGTCAGGCTCTGGGCCGATGGCTCGGAGCCTGGAGCCTGTTTCCGATTCTGTGTCTCCCTCTCTCTCTGCCCCTCCCCCGTTCATGCTCTGTCTCTCTCTGTCCCAAAAATAAATAAAAAAAAAAAACGTTGAAAAAAAAAATAAATAAAGATTAAATAAAATAAAATACATGCATATCAAAGAACATAATAAAAAACAAGTAAAAAGAACACGCAGATTTGGAAGAGATATTTACAATGTGTGTAACTACCAAAGGATTAGTATCCAGGGCAAATACAGAACTCTTACAAACACAAGAAAGAGACAATCCACAAGAAAAAAAAAACGGCAAAATACACGAACAATTTACAAGAACAAAATGCAAATGGAGGGGCGCCTGGGTGGCGCAGTCGGTTGAGCGTCCGACTTCAGCCAGGTCACGATCTCGCGGTCCGTGAGTTCGAGCCCCGCGTCAGGCTCTGGGCTGATGGCTCGGAGCCTGGAGCCTGTTTCCGATTCTGTGTCTCCCTCTCTCTCTGCCCCTCCCCCATTCATGCTCTGTCTCTCTCTGTCCCAAAAATAAATAAAAAACGTTGAAAAAAAAATATATTCAAAATGCAATGGAATTTAACGCATGAAATTAATTCCTAATCTCGTTACCAATCAGGGAATGCAAATCAGATGCCACTTCATTCCCCTGCAACTGGCAAAAATGCTGAATTCCTAGACGAGGAGTTAGGATGCACATATCCTACAATCCAGCGACTTCTCTCCTAGTTATAGATCTCAGGGAGTTGTTTTACACACATGAGAAGTCACGGACAAGAATGCTCTCTAAAGAGTTGCTCCTAACAGCCCCAAATCAGCAGCAACCCATCCATCAACGGGAGAAAGGATAAATCATTACCGTCGTACAACGGAATGCTAAAGCAATGAGTTAATGATCTATACCTACATGTACTAACAAGAACGGACCTCAGAAACAATGCTGAGCCAAAAAACAAGCTACAGAATAATGTTATGTGTTATGCAAGGTTTTCTATAATGTAACATATCCATGTGTAGTAAAGCTATAAAGACATGCATGGAGAGCCCCCCAATCAAGATAATTTCATCCAGAGAGGTGAAGCAAAAGGGCTTGGGGAAGAGGCTTTGCTTATGTCTGAAATAATTTGAGACAGAGACAATCTAGCTAACGCAATTACTGTAAAAATTAAGGACTGACAAAGCTGAGTCCTGGATACAAAGATATTCGTTCTGGTTTTATACTTTTCCGTGTGCTTAAATTATTTCATACAAAATTTTCCAAAATCATCCTCTGTTTCTACCCCCTCTGGCAGGTCCTCTCTCTGGTCCTCACACCTGCCAGGCTCAGCTGGAGGCGGCCGCTCTGGACCTACTGCTGGGGCAGCAAATTCAAATCCTCCTTCCAACTGGCCTGCTCCTCACCTGTGGTCTCTGAGGATCCTAGAGAACACGTTACCACCCCTGCCTGGTCCTGCCCTGTGCCCAGCGAGCTGCCGAAGCGGGTAGGATGCAGTCAGACCCTTTCCACATCACAGCAGATGCAGGCGGGGAGAAGTGGGAAGGTTCCTGTGGCAAGGCCGGAATATCCCTGCCCCTGGAGAGTCCCTATCTTCCCCCTTGGTGGCAGCCAGATCGCGGAGGGCACAGAGAGCAACAGCTTTGGATCTGGGAAGACACAGGTTCAAAAGCAGCTCTCCTCTGAAATCAGTCCATGACCCTGGGAAAATTATTAGCTCAAGCCTCTGTTTTTACAGTTTTAAAATAAGAATAGGGGTGCCTGGGTGGCTCAGTCGGTTAAGCATCTGACTTCACCTCAGGTCATGATCTCACCGTTTGTGGGTTTGAACCCCGCGTCGGGCTCTGGGCTGATGGCTCAGAGCCTGGATCCTGCTTCAGATTCTGTGTCTCCCTCTCTCTGCCCCTCCCCTGCTCGTGCTCTGTCTCTCTCTCTCAAAAATAAAGTTAAAAATATTAAAAACAAACAAACAAAAAAACAAGCACAGAGTCTCAGGTTTGCAAGATGAAAAAATGTTCTGGAGCTCAAGGGGGGTGAGGGCCGCAGAATGGTGTGAACGCATTAATGCCACTGAACTGTGCATTTAAAAATGGTTAAGATGAGGGGCGCCTGGGTGGCTCGGTCGGTTGGGTGTCCGACTTCAGCTCAGGTCATGACCTCACGGTCCGTGAGTTCGAGCCCCACGTCGGGCTCTGTGCTGACGGCTCAGAGCCAGGAGCCTGTTTCGGATTCTGTGTCTCCCTCTCTCTCTGACCCTCCCCCGTTCATGCTCTGTCTCTCTCTGTCTCAAAAATAAATAAACATTAAAAAAAATTTTTTTTTAAATAAAAATGGTTAAGATGATAATTTTACTTGTGTATCTTACCGCAATTTAAAAAAAAATTTTTTTTTTAACATTTATTTATTTTTGAGACAGAGAGAGACAGAACATGAACGGGGGAGGGTCAGAGAGAGAGGGAGACACAGAATCGGAAGCAGGCTCCAGGCTCTGAGCCATCAGCCCAGAGCCCGACGCGGGGCTCGAACTCACGGACCGCGAGATCGTGACCCGAGCTGAAGTCGGATGCTTAACCGACTGAGCCACCCAGGCGCCCCTCTTACCGCAATTAAAAAAAAAATCAGGGCAAAAGAGGCATGATCCTATTCTTGTTTTAAAAAAATTGTATCCCTAACTTATTACTGTATGCATAGAAAAATCTGGAGAGCTATACATAGAACTATATGCAGTTAAGTCTGAGGGCGGATCAGATAGCAGAGGGTTGTCTATACCATACACTCACTCTTCTGTTATTTAAATTTGGTACTTTTCTGAGCAGGAAAAATACCTGGGAAGAAAACCAGAAGTCTGTCCTCACCGTGCGGTTTCTGATGACAGTAAAAGTTTACCAGAAGTACCTGCCGTGTACTGTGTTAGGAAAAGGTTGGTCCACCCCTGCCTGCCCCACCCAGGTGACCGACACTCCACGGGGTGCTGTCCTCACTGCTGGGAAGCAGCACCCCAGGTTGGGTCGGCTCAGACCCTGGGGACAAATGACTTTTCCTCTGAGCCTCAGTTTCCTCAACTGCAAAATGGGAATATTACCGTACCTGCCTCAGAGGCTTACTGTGACTACTCAACATAATGCACCGTGTGGCACAGAGGAAGGTGTTACACTTACCACGACCCACCTGTCACTGCAGAAAACCTTCCCAGAACTCAGTGGGGGAAGACACCCAGGTGAGGGCTGAGCCACAAGGAATGGCATCTCCAAGTACAAACCAGACCCCCCAGAGCCCTCCAGGACCTGCCCCCGTCTCACAGACCACACTCAAGGGCCTTGAGCTTCTGGAGCCCCACCCAGGCTCAGGACCCCAGGAAAGGACGGAGGTAGAGAGCTGGCGATTTACTCTCAGAACCACCCCTTAGGTATCAAACCGATGTCGTTGATTTCCTCCTGATGCTTCTTACAGAGGGGGAAGGGAGTAAGCAATGATGTGCTGCCCTCTCCATCCCGGAGGGTGACCACCCAAGCGTGTTCCTGCCCCCAAGTCGGCCTATGGAGACTTGGCTTTCACACTCAAGCCGTGGCAGGCCGGCCAGGCTGCGGGTAAACAGGGCACAGTGAGCCTTTTGTTAAAGCCCAAACAGAGATGCTGGGCAAGCTTCCCAGGCAAGAGGGGAGGCAGGAGGCTGGCGCCCCTCCTTGTACCACACTTGGAAAGGCTGTCTCTCCAACACTCTCCCAGGGAAGGGGGGAGGGCCCTTCCCAAGAGGCCTGAGGAAGACGGTGGGTCGATGGCCCTGTCCCGGAAGGGCTCTGGGCCTGTGAATCTGCTCCTCGGTCAGCACCCCTGGGCCTCTTCTGGTCCCAGAGCTGGCAGTGGGAGGAAAGGTCGCACCTCGCCATCTGGTGCACACAGCCCCCACCCACTGAAGAGCAGGGCATTGCCCTCCAGGCCCCCACACCCACTTGGGGTGAGTCAGCAGCGGGCCAGGGGCACTGCCTGGCTTGGCACTCAGCCTGTGGAGCAAGGCACACCCTCACTTCCCGGGAAAGGAAGATGGGAGACAGTCGAGGCGGGAGGGGGAGGGAACAAGTTTCACTTCCAAACTGCTCTCATGTTTGGGCCAGGCCTCCCAAACAGGGCTGTCCTCATACAATCTCACAAGGCTGTGGCCTACCTTACAGGGTGAAGGGTGACAGGTGAGGGACACCCATCTGGGGCTCCTGGACTCACAGAGGCAACAGGCCAGGCTGGAGGCTCAAGCCACCCCCTCACCACACCAGGCTGGCATTAGCGCTCCTGGCTACCGGCGGGGACCATGTGCCAGCACTGAGCCCAGCACTTCCTGTGCCTCGGCTCCCAATCTCCACGAAAACCAGGAAGGTGGCTTTCCAATTCACCAGTGGGTGGTCTTGGGAAAGTCCTCTTACCTCCCAGGGCTCTGGGTTTCCTCATCTGTAAAATGGCTCGTGAGTTGTAGTGAGGACTGAACGAGGGAGTCCATGGAAAGCTTCTGGCCCGGTGCCTGCCACGTATTAAGACTCTGTAATGTTAGCTGCTGTTATTGTTATGGGAGGCGTCCTCATCAGTCCCTTTATGGGAGAGTGGTTAAGCGACCTGCCCAAGGCCACAGAGCTAGAAGATGGTGGGAAGGATCACCACCAGTCTGCCTTTCCATTATGCCAACCTGTGTCAAAGGCTAGTGGGGCTCCTGACCCTACCTGAGCACCTGGAACCCTGGAAATGCTTCCTAAGACAAGACCTCCTTTTCCCGAGGGGTACATGGAATCAAGGCTTCTGCAGGGAACCCGAGCAGAGCATACTCAGACGCCTCTGGTGTCTCAGGTATAGCTTTAAGGAGACTCTAGAAAGGAGCCCTGCTCTGTCAGGTCTGGGCCCAGAAGCCAGATGCCAGATCAGGGTCCGTGGTGGCAAAGGGGCCTTGGAGGTGGGCCTCGATCTGCTATGAATACCAGCACTGCCTGCCTGGACAGGTTACAAAATAGGGGCAGGAGCACCTAAAGGAGGCTGCAGACACATCTTCTGCTGAGATCCCAGGGGACTGGGACTGAGACCAAGGTAAGCTGCCTGTGGCCCAGCTCTCTGGGCTGGAGGGGGGTGCTGCCCCCAGAGATCCCAACACAGGGCACCAGGGGGGAGGTGTGAAGTGCAGGATCCCCGTGCACCCAGCTTCCTGCCACCCCCGCCCCCCACCGGAACATTTGTCAACAGCCGACTCCGGAGTTTGGTGCTGGCACCTCTGAGGGTGTCTAGGTGGCATGTGAGAGCTCTGGAATTTTACAGCCACTTTTACTCCGGTGGAAGGCCGCTCCAGGCAGGAGGCTATATTGCAGCAGCCTATTTAATTTTGAGGTTTTAGGCCCTCAAGAGACAGTTAAACATAGAACTTACTACGAGATGCAGCAGAAACGCATCGGGAGAGATAGCAGGGGATGTTTGCGGCTGGGAGTAAAAGCCGTTCTAGAAACCTCAGTCCCAACGCATCCTAGACAAGGGATGGTCAACCCCCCGACACGTTCTGGGAAGTCACTGGAATCCCCGCTGCTGAGGACAGCTCGGCCCTGCTTCTAGACCAAGGGTGTCAGATGGACGCCTTTGCCAGAGGTGGGGACCAGGGCTGAAAGCATCGCCCTGCTCAGTGTCTCCTGGGATGGTCCACAGACCGGCCGCCTCACGACAGCCTGGGAGCGTCCTCAGAATGCAGATTCCTGGGCCCACCCCTGCCCAGGTGTGTGGCGATGGGTCCCCGGGGAAACAGCATTGTCAACAAGCCCCCCCACCCCTACCCCAGGGAAGCTCTAAAGTACCTCCAAGCCTGAGAACCTGGAGAAAAAGAAAAACGGAAGGTGGGGTGGAAAGAGCACAGGCTGCCAAAGCTAACAGCTCCGGGTTCGAGTCCCAGCTGTGGTCTCTGACCCTGTAAAAACGGTGGAGCCATCTCATAGAGGAGACCGTGGCGGGGAGCTGCCATATGTATGCAGTGACCCGACATACCACCCAGTGCTCCGACTGTGGCCACTGGGGACAACTGGGGGACAGGAAGGCCCTGCCGTTAGAACGAGGGAGAAGGCGGACAGCCCAATTCCTGGAGCCAAAGTGTCTCCAGAGAGAAGGAAAAGAAACTGCAGGGAAAGAACAGGAGGAGGAAACCCGGTGAGGAAGAAGGTCAGGTCAGGGAGCCTGAGAAGGCCACCAGGTCAGGGACACCTCGTTCCCAGCTCGACCCTGCCAGACCACAAAACCAGGCTGCCAGGCCTGAAATCCCTCCTGCCCCAACAGAGCATCTTCAGACCCGGGTCCCAGGGCAGGCCCTCTGCCTTCTCCTCCCCTGCCCACCCTCAAGGTTAAAACCTGAAAGGAGAGGGGCATCTGGCTGGCTCAGTCGGTGGAGCATGTGACTCTTGATTTTGGGGGTTGTGAGTTCGAGCCCCGTGTTGGGTGTAGAGTTTACTTAAAAACAAAATCTTTAAAAAATTTTTTTAATGTTTATTTTTGAGAGAGAGAGAGAGAGAGAGAGAGAGAGAGAGAGAGGGAGGGAGGGGCAGGGTATAAGCGGGGCAGGGGCTTATACACAGAGAGGGGGAGACACAGAATCTGAAGCAGGCTCCAGGCTCTGACCTGTCGGCACAGAGCCCCACACGGTGCTTGAACTCACGGACTGGGAGATCATGACCTGAGCCGAAAGTTGGATGCTTAACCAACTGAGCCACCCAGATGCCCCCAAAAATAAAATCTTAAAAATAAGACAAAACAGAACAAAACAAAACCGAATAGGAGCATTCCAAAGGGACCAAGACTTTCCCCAGGAATTGCCAGGGTCAGTGAGTCAGGGCCAGACTCAGGCAACACAGCAATTCGTGCATGTCCCTTCCAACCCCCCCCACCTGGCCCCTGCCCTAGGTAGACAGAGGAGGCCGAAACCTCTCAGGCCAGCCCAGGCCGTTCCCTCCAAGCTGTCCCTGGCACGGAGGAGGATTTCTGATCTCAGATAAGTAGGACCTGCTGCTTCCCACTCATCGCTGGCCAGAAGAACTTCGGCTCAGGCTTCCCCTTCCTCTCCAGGAGGTAGAGTTCCTCAAAACCAACAGGAAACTCCTACAGGGCAGGGCTGGGGTTTGCTGACCTCCTCTCAGTAAACAGGAGAGTCCACAAAATCACACACCAGGTATTTCCTACCCCCCTCGGTGCTGTTGTCAATGCGCTAACAGCTCAAAACCCCAGAAAGGTGAGGATGGGGGCAGTGGGGCTGTGCTGACGGGGACTCACACACGGATCCACCCTGTGCCTGGGAAAGAGGGCCTGCGGGAACCAGGAAATGAAGCAAGAGCAAGCTGTGAACCAGCCGCCCTAGCGAGACTTGACATGGGGAAAATAAGCAAACAGTAACACCACATGTGGAACCATACCCTCCCCATTCACCTCTCCGGGGATGGGATCGCGGGAGACTTTCGCTTTCCGTGACATCAAAATCAAAATGTTATAAAAACATATAATGAACATGCAACTCTGCTGATAGTTAAAAAAAAAAAAAAAAAAATTACTGTTTCTTTTAAAATCCAGGCTGGGGAGGGCCAGGCCCTCCTTAACAAAAAGCTGAGGTGCCAGGTGGATGCAGCGAGGCCTGGGGCACAGAACAAAGGACCCTGGCTCAGGATTCCAGGATCTGGTTCCAGCCCCACATCCCTGCCTGCCTTCCTGAACTCTTGGGCAACTTTCCCCACTTTGAGCTTTAGTTCCCACATCTATAAACGAGGGATGAAGGCCACTGCCTGAGTTTCTCCAAATGATCAGAGGAAATCATTGACAAGGGTGGGTTTTACAAATGATACAGCCATCTAGCCACGTACCCGCTAAGGTTATGAGACACGTCCTGGGACACACGCTGCTAAGTGCCTTCCCTATATCAACATATTTAAAGCAAGATGAGGTACTAAAATCATCACATTTTTATGGCTAAGGGAACAGAGGCTCAGAGAGGTACAGCGGCTGGCCCACAGTCACTCACCAAACCCACATCCCAGACTATGAAGTCTGGGTCCCAACCAGTGCACTTTCCCACCTTTGGGAACTGTTTTCCAAAGCGTGGGCCAAGGAACCCCAGTCCCCAAAGACGTCCACGCGCTCAATTAACTGTGGCGACGCGCAACTTGCCGGCCCCCTCTCAGAGACTCATCGTGCTCCCTTAGATGCAGTCAAGGCTAAGAAGTCCCACAGCAAGGTCAAGTCGTTTCCCAGAGTCATCCAACCACTGCGACCACAGGTACAGGCGTTCCACGGAACAACACCTTGGGAAATGTGGTCACAGGACGGTCCGGTTAACAAGTCAGACCGACCAGATCTGGGCTGGGGGAGACAACAAACAGAGGTTCGCAAGGAAACCTAATGTTGGCGTTTGAAGTACAGCTAGCACATACTCCTCAGCTGGCCATGGAGTCGGGAGGAGGAAGAAGAATTCTCTCCTGCCACCTTTGCCCTAGATGCCCTGGACCCGTAGTAAGAATAGCAAAGGACCGCAGAGATGGAGATACTGCCCTTTGCCCCCTCGGCTGGGGCAGACACCTGACTGGAGGCTGGCCTGGCGGTGGAGGTTGGCGGGGGGGGGGGGGGGGGGGGGGGGGCGGTCCTTACCCCTTGGACGGTTCTGCTATCTGCGTGCTGGCTGTCGGTGCTGAGGCTGGCCCACGTCTGTCTGGGCAGGGTCCTGGCATTCCTCTCGCTCCATGGAAGCTGCCTCCCTACGAGGAAGCAAGAGCTACTGTCAGCAGGGATGTGTGTGGCTATCAAGAGTTACCTGCTGTGCTGCCAACATTTTCTGAGTGCTTGCTCAGTGCCAGGCCCCAGACTGGGCTCTGGGGTGACAAGAGAGAACCAGACAGCCTACTGGGAGACGCCAAGGCAACGATTACAGTCAGCTCTTGGGAGCCCAGGGCTCTGCTGGGGGTACCCGGAAGCTACGGGGACACAGAGGAAGCATGAGACCCAGAGCGGTGGGGTCAGAGAAGGCTCCCTGGGAAAGGTGTCGCCTGAGTTGACTTCTAAGGAAGAGCAGAGGTTGGAGAAAGAGTACAAGTTCGCCTGGAAGGGAGAGAACGCGACATCTAGACAACGCTGAGTGGTTCAGCCTGGCCAGATCTAGGACCGGAGGTGGGAAGTGACAGGACGTGAGTTCCCGTGGGGCGAGCTGAGTCCAGGCAAAGGCACAGCTTCAGCCCAGACACACGAGTTCGACGCATACACAAGACCCAGCCAGCACCTGTTAGGAAGCATTTAGTGAGTATCTAAACACGCGAGGCACTCTGCTCAAAACCATTCACAAGACTGGAAAAGACAAGTTAGCAGGGTGGGAACAGAAGTGTGATCAGACTACAGTAGGGGTAAGGGGGAGTATCCAGACCACTAGGAGTTGAGACTGTGGCCCCCCAGCCATCGGGAAAGGCCAAAGGATATGCAGGAGTTAGCAGGAAGGAGGGAGTGCAGGTGGGGAGTGCACGGGCAGACAAAGGGACTCAAATGGCTCTAAGAGGGACTGTGGAGCCTTTTAACCACTTATGCGAGTAAGCATTTAAAGACACCTACTCAGGGCTAGGCACCATGCTGGGAGGAAAGAAGCAGAAGACAGTCTCCAACCCAGAGGAGAGGTACAGAAGTCAATAACCCAGCAAATCCACACAAGGGAGATGGCCACTAGCAGTAAAGCACCTAGAGCTGTAAAGGCACGGAGGCCACTAAGCCAGACTCTAATCCCCCCCACCCTTCTCAAGGACAGGATACCCACTGAGGCTGGGCAGCCCAGTCACTTGCCCAGGGCACAGCCCGGACCAGAAGTCAGGCCTCAGGACTCCCTGTCACTGATTCTTCTAGTCTCACCTCTTCCAGGAAATACACACTGCACACTCCCAACATGTTCACCCTGAGCTAATGCCTCCTTCCTCTGTAATATTTCTATTGTTACGCTGGCCATTGTATCAACGTTTTCCTGCCTGCCTCTCCTCCCAGACTGCAGCTCAGAGGAGGCCAGGGACCATGTTCTCTAGCATCATTTCTGGTCCAGGCCAGGCACTTACTAAGGAATAGCTGCCTGGCTGGCTGGCTGGCTGGCTGGATGAATCAAGGGATAGAGAGATGGTGTACTGGGCTCTAGGGCCACCCGACTTCTCATGAGGTCTTAGACCATTAACCTGTGCTTCAGTGTCCCCGTGTGAAAATGTGGAATCACCACCACTCTCAGGAGAGGCAGTCAGGAACCAGGCCAATCCCTTCCCTCCAGCTCCTACAGGTGAGGTCCAGGCCAAGCCAGATAGCAACCCAAGGCCCAGCCACTTCCCCACGTTCTGACCTACTGGGGCAGTCCTCAGGACCCTCTCCTGTCCAGAAAGGCCACTCAAAATTTGCAGAGGAAACTGCTTCCTAGTGGGTGGGCCCAAGGGATGGAGCACAAAAGCATATGGTTGAGTTTGGGGGAGGAGGGAGATTGGGGGCAAGAGTCACAAACATTTCTTGGGCCCCTGCTCTGTGCCCTGGACGGCAGAGAGATATTAGACTCTACCCCAAAGCACCACTAAGACCAGGAAGACAGGGAGGCAGAGGCCCTTAATTCATGCCCCAGCATCTCTCCAGTCCTCCAGAACAAGTCATTGCCTTCCCTTGAGAGCCAGAGAAAGACTTGACCTTCACGAAGGCAATGCTCAGTGTGACTGAGCTATGGGCACTGCCCAGTCCCTCTGAACAAACTCCCACCACCCCCCCCACCCCCTCCACAGGAAGTATCGCCAATAGCAGACCTCCTCCTCCTCCTGCCTCCAGTCGGTCTGACTGCTGGTCTCTCTGTTCAGAGGGGTTAAAGAAACTCCTAATGGAGAAGGTGGGAGAGACCCATGGAAGCCTTTCGGCTGCACCGAATCCCTCCTCCACAGTCTAGGCCCAAATTCCCTTTCCCTCCCCAAGCTCTCTCCCTCCTCATCCTCACACCTCATTCTCAAAAGTCTTCCTGGAGTAGAACTGGAGAAGAAGCATCAGAGGAGTGTGATCAGCCCCACCCTTCCAGCCAAGTCCTGATCAGAAGGCTGTTGGACACCACCCCCCCCTCCAACCATCTCTCCTCCTTCCCAAAAAAGGCAGTAGTTGCATCAGCTGAGAACCAGCCGAATCTTGGTTCACTACAGTCCAGACCAAGGAGAAGAAGCAGTCAATAAAAGAAGCAGAATCATCATGAACCCCAACCACCTCGGCCATGCTCCTTCAGCCTGGTAACCAACTTTGCTGGATCTCCAGCCTGGACCGCATCAGATCTCGTTCTCAGGCCCATATGGATGCACAGGACGTGGGCAGGGCCTGGGGTCTCGGACCCTGAACCATTCTTCCTAGGAACCCCTGTTCACACGGGGGGCCCAAGATCTTGGCCAGGGATCCTGCCCCCCAAGTCGGGGCACTATTCCCGCCTGATCAAAAGGAGGGAGGGGTCCCGGGGCCAGGAGCCCAGGAGAAGAGAACAGGGGAAACCTCTGAAAACGAAATGAAAGCTGCCAAGGAGAAAGCTCAGAGGTGGAACCTCTAGCAAGGGGGGAGTGTGTGCGTGTAGGGGTTAGGATCTGAGGGAAACCCAGGGGATGACAAGGGGACCTGGGGGAGCCCAGGCGGAAACTCCCGGTCTGTAGAGCACAGGGAGGCACTGGGGTGCCTGGGAGGGGGCTCGCGCGCCCCGGCACCGGGGAGAGGGTGGGGTCCCGGAGACCTGGAATACCCGGGAGCCTGGAGGTGGGCCAAATTGAGCCGCGGCGGGGGCCCCCAGGGAGCCAGCCCGGGCGGGCAGAGCCCAAGCTGCCCGGGGCGCCGGGGCCGGGCAGCTGGTTGGGGGCGGGTAGGAGTGGGTTTCTAAAGGTGACAGTTCGCGCCCCTTTCCCCGCCCCACCTACTCACCTTGTCCCGTCGGGTCCGGCTGCCCGGCAGGCAGCCCCGCGCCCCGGCCGCTCCGTCCCGCCGCCGGCTGCTGCGCCCCTCCGGCGCCTCCTTTTGTTTGTCCCTCACTGCACCACTCAACCTCCTCCGCCCCGGAAGTGACGTCACCGCCGGCTCGAGCGCGGCAGCTAGGGCGTCGCCATTTTTTTGACGGGAGTTCTCTCCTTGTCTTTACACCCTCGGCTCCCTACTGGCGCCATGTTGATTTGGGGCGGAAGTAGCGGAACCCGGGCTTGGCCCCCTTAAAGGGACAGGGACTGCTGTAACCTTCGGGGCTCGCCGGGGGACGAGCGGTGAAGCCGCCGAGGCCGGGGTGAGTATCCGGTGCCTGCGCGTTGCTGCTGCTCCGATGCCGGGTGCCGAGGCCGGACGACCTGTTAACCGGTTCCGAGATCGTTTGTGCCAGAAAACTCGCTGCGTTTGGTGCTGCTGGTACGGCGGAGTGGCTGCGCCGAAATCTTAACCCAACCTGGAGCTGCCCGCGGGGATAAATTGCACGCGCTAGACGCTGACCCGCACTTGGACGCTGGGAACCCGCCAGGCGGGTCCTCTGCACCCATATCCTTCACCCCCCATCCCCCGCGATAGTACCTGTGGTGAGCATGGAGCCCCAGGTAACTCGGTCATTTATAGGCAGAGCCGGGACCCAGCTCTATGGAGCCCGAGTCCTCGCAGTTCCCACACTGATGATAGTAACAGCAACCACATTAAGAAATAATCCACACAGTGGAATGCTGTGCAGCCACTAAAACGAAAAATGTTCAATATGCACTAACATCGAACGAGTTCCAAGATACCTTAGATTTTTAAAAAACAGGAAAGGGCAAAAGAACAGCGTAGATCGGCGCTACAGTTTGTGTAAAAGAACGTGTGTAAGGAGTGTGCGTGTCTGCGGGTGTGTGCAGCAGGCGTCTGGTAAGATGCACAAGAAGTTTTAACTGTGGTGGCCTCGGACAGAGCTGGAGTCCTGGGCAAGGGGGGAGAATTTACCAGCATGTGCACAGGTTAGTTATTTTTTGAGTAAGGTGATGTGTAAGATAATAACTGCTGGCATCCGTCAAGTGTGGAGCCAGTGCCTGGTTTCAGCCCTCCTGCTGGAAGGTCCGATTTTTCCCTTGTCGTGAGAGGAGGAAATAGGCTCAGAGATTAGGGACTTTAGTAATATCTCACGGCCAGCAAGAGGAGAAGCTGGAATTTGAGCCCTGGAGGGTTTTACCTTTAATGCCCATAGTCTCCAGGCCCCACTTCTTAGCGGGAAGCTTTTTTGTTATTAACCACACAACAGCCAGTGTGGAGTCTGGCACACCGTAAGTATCCAGTAACTGTCGATTGGCTGTTTACTGGCTGAGCAGGTAGAACAAGAATAGAACGAAGAGAAGAAACACTGGGGGCCAGAGCCCAGACTGGAGTCCAAGGCTTGCCCCCATCCATCTTGGGGGCTGTGAACCTGGCATATCCCTCCCTGAGCCTCCATGTCCCCATCTATAGAGCTAACAGTCATGACCACCACCCCTGCCACCGGTGCTCCCACCTGTCCTACCCTGTGCATTACACGCAGATCCGTCCCATTTTACAGATCAGTAAGTGAAGCATAGAGAAATTAAGGAAGTTGCCCAAAGAGGGTCCCCACAAGGCCTGACTCCCCCACTTCACTGAGAGAGGTTGCGGGGCTCCTGGGTCTCTCCCTCAGCCTCCAGGCACTAATGCTTTGGGAGACCTACGCTTCTGGTTGAGCTGCCAGAGACTGAGGATCTGGTGGGGAACAGGATACACGGTTCCTGTCCCTGGAGTCTAGTGAGGGTGACGGACAACCCAGCAGTTAACGTCCCTGATGAGCTCTGTGGTGGATGGAAGCTCAGGTCGTAGTTGTACAGTGGCAGGGGCATCTGGCTCCGTCCGTCCGGGTGGAGTCAGAGAGGGCGTCTCAAAGTAGGTAACTTTTAATCTGTGTCTGAAAGATGGGCAGGGTGTCCGGAAGGAGGAACGATGAGACTAGAGACCCAAGCAGAGCGGTGACCCACGTGATCAGAGACCGCACAGGTTGGAAATGTTCAGTCTGGCTTCTGCACGAATCACTCCTTGCTCCTGGAGATGCCTTCTCAGGACCACATCTGTGGCTTTTCCACCCTCCACTCCACACTTCACCTTTGGTGCAGCTCCAAACAGGAGGACGCCCTGATTTTATAATCCAGGTGGGGGCGACAAAGGAACACGGGAGAGTTCATAGAAAGGAGGAAGTTCTTTACTGACACACCCACCTCCCACACAGACCCCACCCCCACCCCATCCCCCAAATTCCGCCGGCCTCCAGATTGGCGGCCAATTTGCTGTAGCAGAAACTCTGCCCTGGTGAGCAAAGGCGTCAGCACTGGGAGCTCCCGTCTTCCAGGCTGCTTAAGCCCGCTTGGTTTCTCAGGTTGAGTGCTGGCCATGACCCCTCCTCTTCCCCCCTGGTTCTGTACAGTTCTGTAGCCAGCTGGGCAAAGTCACACCAGCTACGGTGGGAGAGGTACTCCTGCCCCAGCCGACGTGGGGCCACATCCCACTGCCAGACGGCACTGCCAGTTCCTTGAAAGAACTACCAGATGGTCATTCTGCTTCCTCATTCCTGGACAGCAGTGTAAGCTCTGGATTTACAGCTGGGGTCCTTCTGTGATTTTCTAGGACTCTGACTTTGGGTAAGTCATTTCCCTGCTCTGAGCCTTAGTTTCTCCATCGGTAAAAGTGGTAGAACTGTTTCTAATGTTCTTGCCAGGCATTAAATATATAAACATATGGGGCGCCTGGGTGGCTCAGTCGGTAGAGCGCCGACTTCGGCTCAGCTCACGATCTCGCGGTCCGTGAGTTCGAGCCCCGCGTCGGGCCCCTGTGCTGACCGCTCAGAGCCCGGAGCCTGTTTCAGATTCTGTGTCTCCCTCTCTCTGACCCTCCCCCGTTCATGCTCTGTCTCTCTCTGTCTCAAAAATAAAAACGTTAAAAAAAAAATTAAAAAAAAAAAAAAAAAAAAAAAAATATATATATATATATATATATATATATATATATATAAACATAGAGGGGCACATTGCTGGCTGAGTCGGTAGAGCATGGGAGTCTTAATCTCAGGATTGTAAGTCTGAGTCCCATGTTGGAGTACTCAAAAAAAAAAAAAAAGACCCTTCCTTTATTAAAAAAAATAATTTTTTAAATTGAAAAAAATAAATGTATAAACATATATAGTTTCTCCCATGTGTAAAAGTACCTCAAAGAGTGAGGTTTCGATTTTGGATCTGGGTCCTGTGCCAGGAGGAAGGAGTGGGCTACCTCCTGTGTGTCTTACTCAGGGTCTCCACCCACCAGCCCCCCTGGCCCAGAAACCTGCCTCTGGGCTTCAGAAGTCATTTCTCTCTCCTTTGCCGGTTCCAAAGTCTAGGGAAAACTATGTGTAAGTCAGTGTGCTTGTTAGATCTCTCCAGACAAGTTGTCACTTCCCTTGGGTCAGAACCGTTGACTCAACAAGTTTTCAGGAAACATGTGTCTTGTAGGGATTATCTGCTTTTAGATTTGAGAGAGAGAGAGAGAGAGAGAGAGAGAGAGAGAGAGAAAAGAGGAAGAAAAGTCAAGATTCATTTTCTGGCATGAGACTTTGTTGCCCTGCTTGATTAACAAATTTTCATGGAAACCGTATTTGTTTCAGTGTCAACAGCTTCTTATTGACGGGTTCCTGTGGGCCAGGACCTGTCTTGAATGCTTTCTGTGAATGACTGCATTATGGCTATCCCCTTGTACAGACAAGGAAACTGAGCCTAGAGATCTGGCTTGTGGCATGGAATGAGCACGGTCCAGAGTGGAGCTTGGGACCACTCCATCCATGTCCAAGCTTTCATTTTCTGGGATTGTTCGTGGAACAGGCTGGTCTTGCCTGGGCACGGTACCCCTTCCCCAGGCCCCTTCTCCAGAGGCACCATCATTTCCGTTTTGTCAGTAACTGGGAGCATCCGACGTTTTGAGCCCGGAGGATGCTAAACATCCTTCCAGACACCGGATAGATCTTCCCAGTAGAGAACTGACTCACCCCAAATACTAAGTGTGCCCCTTTTGAGAAACACTAAAACCAACTCTCTGTATTGCGTAGAATGGGCTTAGGTGATGTGGGCCCAAGCCAAAATCCCCTTGCTTGCCCTCGCAAGCTGCCATGTGGTATGGAAGCCCAAAGGACATGACTCCGGTCCCCAGGGGAGCTGACAGAGGTGGCAATACCCACCTCCTGAAAAGAGGGATGTTTGGGGCAAGACTTTGGACTTTGGAAGCCTGTGAACCCCAAGATTTGAATCCCAAAGTAGGCTCTCAGCTGAATGACCTTTGTTGTTCTCCTTTGAGAAAAATAGGGATGACAGTGCCTTCCTACTAGGTTTTTCTCAAGATTACAGAAGTGCTGGGGCACCTGGGTGGCTCAGTCAGTTAAGTGTCCGACTTCAGCTCAGGTCACGATCTCACGATCTGTGAGTTCAAGCCCCACATCAGGCTCTGTGCTGACAGCTCAGAGCCTGGAGCCTGCTTTGGGTTCTGTGTCTCCCTCTCTGTCTGCCCCTCCCCCGCTCATGCTCTGTCTCTCTCCTCTCAAAAATAAATAAACATTAAAAAATAATAATAATTTAAAAAAAAAGATTACAGAAGTGCAGGGGTCAGATGTAGAGTAGGTGATCTCTGAGTTCAGAGGAAGGCCCAAGTGGACACGGAGGGAGAGACGAGGCACGGCTGAGACTGGACCCTGCCAAGGAGATCAAACTGGGGGGCATGCAGGGCAGGGCCACAGACGTCTATTCGAAAACAAATTAGGGGCACCTGGCTGGCTCGGTTGGTAGAGCATGCGACTCTTGATCTCAGGGTCATGAGTTCAAGCCTCACGTTGGGCATGGAGCCTACCCAAAATAAAAAGTTACGAACAAAAAAACAAAAGCAAACAATCTGTATGCTCGGAAGAGGAGAGAACATAGAACCTGCAGAGTCTGTCTGCATTCAGGCCAACTCCAAAGGCCAGCTACCGGGGCTTTGGATCCGGTATTAACGCGGGCTTCTTGGCAAGACTGATCCAATGGGACACGTGGCTGACATCAGCCACCAGAGACTTCGTCACTGAGGCATTTCCCGAGGGGTCATTCACCTGCTGGCCAAGAGGTGGCCCAGGATCTGCCCAAGCTGGTAGAGTTCTGTGTTGGGGGAGGGCACTAACCACTGGCACCCAGCCCCTGGCCTGGCAGCAAGGAAGCCTGAGACCTTAGAGGCCAGTGGGGAGCGGCCCTGGAAGGTGTCCTAAAGGTCATCTTGTGCATTTCTGCTCCCCTCCAGGCGGGGCTGGCCTCCCCAGTGCTGCCATAGCGCCTGCCTTGCCTACAATGCTTACGGGACTAATAGTTGAGGACTGATGATAACAATGACGACATTTGTGGAGCACAGATTCTCTGCGGGTACCGCGCTAAGCGATTTTCTTGTGTCCTCTCACTGGCTTCTCACTACAACTCTGTGAGGCAGGTGCTACCGTCGTTCCTACACAGAAATGATTCTTAGAAAAAAAGAAGTGTGTGGGGAGGTACGCCTGAGCGGCTCAGTCAGTTAAGCCTCCGACTCTTGATCTCGGCTCAGGTCATGATCCCACGGCTCGTGAGTTTGAACCCTGCGTGGGGGCTCCGCGCGCGGACAGTGCAGAGCCTGCTTGGGATTCTCTCTCTCCCCCTCTCTCCGCCCCTCCCTTGCTGTCTCTCAAAATAAATAAATAAATTTTAAAAGCAAAAAAGACACGCTTCTCAGAAAGGTTTAATACTTTGCAAAAAGTCACACGGCTAGTAAATGGCTTCAGTCCAAGGTCTGTCTGATTCCAGAGCTTTACAGCCTTGTAAAAAAAAAAAAAAAAAAGTACACAAGTTTATAAGACCCCAAACCCAGTCCCAGAGAAAGCCACTATTAATAATTTAGTGGTGTCCCTGGAAACAGCCTTCTGCACAAATACATACATGATCAAGCTGTCCTTGCTTTACACGGCAGAACGAGTTTCAGACGCCGCGGTTCAGTGAAGTAACTCCAGTGTCTCAACAACACGATTCAGATTTCGGTTGCCATGTTCTATTAACTATGAGCAGTTGCATGAAGTACAGACCTTCCTACCCTCCGGTCCACACGTGACTGCGGCAACATCGGGTGTGCTTGGTGGTCGGTGACTAATCACATTGCTTCTTCCAAAGCCTGACCCTGATTGGTCACGGTGCACGGTATTCAGTTCACACACCGACCCCAAAGCTCGGGGTCGTGTTGACCTCTGTCTCCCAGTGATAAACCCAGACGACAGGCTACAAAACCGGATAATCAGATGAAGGAACTGGCCAACAAAGACGAAAAGTGCAGCAAAGAAATGCAGAGTGTAAATGGGGTGATAAAAGAAATAGCCCGTTGTGGGGATGTTGACACAGCAGCTCGTTGCTGTTCCAGAAACTCCAGATGTGCAACCAGAGACACTTAGTGAAGGCAAATTGATCGACATAGGTGACGAATGTGGCTCTGATGAAGGATGAAGGTGTCCCAGAGGAAGTGATGCCGGCACATTAAAGGAACTCCCAGATATACTTCATGACATTGAAGTACAAGGGATAAAATTGAAGTTGATCTAAACTCAGAAAGGAGTGTGTTCATTCATCAGTGCTGAGAAAAGATTCTTGTTCCGTATCCTAAGTTACACAACTAGAAAGCAAGCATTGTTCAAACTACTCTCAGTAATTCCCTGCCCACCCCCCCAGACTTATTGAGTTATAATTGACAAATAAAACTGTAATACATTTGAGGGACCTGGGTGGCTCAGTCAGTACAGTGTCCGACTCTTGATTTCAGCTCAGGTCCCAGGGTCATGGGATCGAACCCCAAGTCAGGCTCCGTGTGGAGTGTGGAGCCTGCCTGGGATTCTCTCTCTCTCTCTCTCTCTCTCTCTCTCTCTCTCAAAAATTAAAATTAAAAAATTATTAAGTTTGTGATACATTTAAATTATACATGATGATTTGATACATGTATATATTGTGAAGTTATTCCCACAATCAAGTTAATTAATACATCCATTACTTTACATAGCTATCTTTCTTTTTTTTCTCCCCCCCACCCCCGCCTTGGTGAGAAGTCTTAAGATCTACTCTCCTAGCAAATTTAAATTGTACAATACAGGGGTGCCGGGGCCACTTGAGTGGCTCAGTCGGTTGAGTGACCGACTTTGGCTCAGGTTATGATCTCACGGTCTGTGGGTTCAAGCCCTGCATCGGGCTCTGCGCTGACAGCATTGATCCTGCTTGGGATTCTCTCTATCCCTCTCTCTCTGCCCCTCTTGCTCTCTCTCGCTCGCTCTTAAAAATAAATAAATAAACTTTAAAAAATTAGACGATATATTGTCTATTTTATCATTGACATCTATATTATCTATATTATCTAATATCATCTATATTATCTAATATCATCTATATTAGATATCTAATATCATCTATATTATCTATTGTCTAGATTATCAACTCTAGTCACCATTTCCATATTAGGTCCGCAGAACTCATTCATCTTTTAGCAAAGATTATACCCTTTCATCAGCCTGTCCCCACGCCCCTTACCCTTAAGGGGTTGCTCCCCTTAGCCCAGCAGCCACCATTCTACTCTGTTTCCAGCAGTTCAACTTTTTCCCACCCAGATTCTGCACATAAATGACCCCACACAGTGTCTGCCTTTGGCTTATTTTACCCGGCATCGCACCTGCCAGATTCATTCGTGTTGTAGCAAATGGCAGACCTTCCTTCTTTTTTAAGGCTGGATAACATTCCGTTATATACAGAAACCACATTTTCTTTCTCTTTTTTTCCAGTTCACATCAGATTTACTGTTTCATAATAATAGCATGCTTGAGGATAATCACGTCACTAAAACATTACAGGACATCAAATGACAAGCTTCTGGAACTCCATTTTTAGATATTCCTTTGTTAGCGTTCTGTGAAGGATTTTGAATGCGTTTGCTTTCAATTCTTTCCTTGCAGTTAGACTAGGACAGTGAATTACACTCATTTGAACCAGTAGTCTACATCTCCTCACTTGTGGGTTTGCATGTGTGTATGTTTTGAGTTTTTGACAACAATGTAGTGTGGTGCTTTAGTTTTATTACAAGACATTTAGGAATCACATTTGAAAACAATGAAAGTAATCTGTGTCCTTCCTTTATGTGTGTGTGTTTTCTAACAAGCAAACACATGACCAACCTTAGTAATTCTGTTTCTCACTGCTCTCTGCCGTTTCTCTGCCCAAAGTTCTTGCTGTTCCTTGTACAAACTTAATAATTTCCAGGCCACATGTCTTTGCTTTGGCCGTTTCTTTTCCTTGGAATCTCCCCCTTAACCATCGTCAAATCTTACTCATGTTAAACACCCACATATAAAACAAATGAATTCTTTCTTCATTGTAGTTGGGGTAATTATGCTGTCCTCCAGGACTCCCTTTGTATTCTTTTTTCTCAGGTACCTCATGCTTTCTGCCTGTGATACTGTGGACTCTCTGAGCAAATGACTTGTCATGTTGAGATTATGTTTGAATACGAATAGTGTTTATAATAATGGTATACCTTATTTTTTTATTTTTTCCTATCTTTTAAAAAAATTTTTTTTAATTTTATTTTTTTAATTTACATCCAAATTAGCATATAGTGCAACAATGATTTCAGCAGTAGATTCCTTAATGCCCCTTACCCATTTAGCCCATCCCCCCTCCCCCAACCCCTCCACTAACCCTCTGTTTGTTCTCCATATTTATGAGTCTCTTATGCTTTGTCCGCCTGCCTGTTTTTATATTATTTTTGTTTCCCTTCCCTTATGTTCATCTGTTTTATCTCTTAAAGTCCTCATATGAGTGAAGTCATATGATATTTGTCTTTCTCTTACTAATTTCACTTAGCATAATACCTCCAGTGCCATCCACGTAGTTGCAAAAGGCAAGATTTCATTCTTTTTGATTGCCGAGTAATACTCCATTGTCTATATAGACCACATCTTCTTTATCCATTCATCCATCGATGGACATTTGGGCTCTTTCCATCCTTTGGCTATTGTTGAGAGTGCTACTATAAACATGGGGGTGCATGTGTCCCTTCGAAACAGCACACCTGTATCCCTTGGATAAATGCCTAGTAGTGCCATTGCTGGGTAGTAGGGTAGTTCTATTTTTAGTTTTTTTGAGGAACCTCCATACTGTTTTCCAGAGTGGCTGCACCAGCTTGCATTCCCACATAAACCACATTTTCTTTATCCATCCATCCATCCGTGAACACATAGGATGTTTCCATATCTTGGCTATTGTGAATAATGTAATGAACATGGGAGTACGGGTATCTCTTCAAGAGAGTGATTCTGTTTCCTTTGGAGAGCCACCCTGAAGATTATCCTTGATACATTTAAAAAAAAATTTTTTTAATGTTTACTTTTGAAAGAGAGAGACAGAGACAGAGTGTGAGCAGGGGAAGGACAGAGAGAGAGGGAGACATAGAATCCGAAGCAGGCTCCAGGTTCTGAGCTGTTAGCATAGAGCCCAACGTGGGGCTCAAACCCATGAACCATGAGATCATGACCTGAGCCGAAGTCGGACGCTTAACTGACTGAGCCACCCAGGCACCCACTTGATACATTTTTTTTTTTTTTTTACAAAAAAAATTTTTTTTTGAGAGAGAAAGAGCCTGCAAATGGGGAAGAGGGGCAGAGGGAGAGAGAGAATCCCAAGCAGGCTCCACACTCAGCACAGAGCCTGCCACGGGGCTCGATCCAATGACCCTAGGATCAAACTTGGGAGTCAGACACTTAACTGACTGAGCCACCAGGGTGCCCGCATTTTCTAAAGTAGGCTCTACACCCAACGTGGGGCTTGGGCTCAGGACCCTGGATGTCAAAAGTCGCATGCTAGATCCACTGAGCCAGCCAGGCACCCCACTGATACATTTTTGTAAAGAAAGAAAACACTTTAGGGGCGCCTGGGTGGCTGAGTTTTTTGTGTCTGACTCTTAATTTCACCTCAGGTCATGATCCCAGGGTGGCTGGCAACACGGAGCTTGCTTGGGATTCTCTCTCTCTCTCTCTCTCCCTCCCCCTCTCTGCCCCTCCCCTGCTTGTACTGGGCTCTCTCTTTCTCAAAATAAATAAATTAGCATTAAAAAAACATTTTAAATAAAAAAGGCAAATGGGCTTATATTGTTCTTCAACAGCTATTTTTTTATCACCCTACCTTATAAAAATTGAAGTGAAATTCACATAACCTACAATCAACCATTTTAAAGTGTACAAGTCAGTGGCATTCAGTGTATTCACGATGTTGTGTGCAACCTCCACTCCTCTCTAGTTTCCAAACTTTCTCATTACTCCAGAAAAGCACTTTTTACCCACTAAGTGATCACTCCTCGTCTCTCCCTCCTGTCTCCTGTTTACTACTGACCTCCTTCAGACTGTATGGATTTGCCTATTCTAGATGTCACCTATGAAAGGAACCGTATCCTGTTGTCACGTCCTATGTCTGGCTTCTTTCACTTAGTATGTTTTCAAAGTGCAGCCAAGCTGCTGCATGAGTCGGTATGTCTATTGTTCCTTTCTATGGCTGAATAATGTTCTGTTGTGCGGACATACCACCGTGTACTCGTTCATCCACTGATGGACACGTAGATTATTTCCACCTTTTGATAATTATCAACAGTGCTCCTGCGGACGTTCGTGTACACGTTTCTGCGTGAGGGTGGATTTTCATTTCTTTTCAGTATATTACCTAGGAGTGAAATTGCTAGGTTGTAAGGTAGTTCTATGTTTGGACATCATAAAAATTGAAACTTGTGCATCAAAGGACACTAGCAAGAATGTGGTCAAGGTCGTTGATTCCCTTCAAGTCCAACTCCATTCTTTTGTGTATGGCTATCAAGCTGTCGTAGCACATTTGTTGCAAAGACTGTTTCTTCTCGAATCCATTGAATCGTTTTGTCACCCTTGTCAAAAATGAGCTGACCAGGGGTGCCTGGCTGGCTCTGCCATTAGAGCATCTGACTCGATCTCAGGGTCGTCAGTTCAAGCCACACGTTGAGTGTAGAGATTACTTAAAAAAAAAAAAAAAAAAAAAAAAGACATGTGTTTAAAAAAAAAATCAACTGGCTGTAGATATTTAGGTTTGTTTCTGGGCTCTCTGTTCTAGTCATTTGGTCTGTATGTCTGAGTCAGTACCACACTATTTTGGTTACTGAAGCTTTGTAGTCAGCTTTGATATCAACCTGCCTTTTTCATGTAACCTGAACATCTTGATGGAACCTTTCTCATGGATTTTAAAGTGATGGAACACGGATGGTTCTGGCAGGCTGCCTCGCACAAAGAAAGTGTGCGGTAAATAAAAGGTCTTAGGTCTTAGGACAGACCTCAGGGCTATAGAGCAGTCGGCTTCCTAGAGGTTGAGGGGTGAGGCATGGGGAGTTGGAGGCGAGTGGGGCCTGAGAAAGGCCACCTGCAGAGCCACCAGGTGCCTGTGAATGAGGCCCCTGTGGCCGTCCCTGGATTGTCCCAGTCAGTGGGAGGACTCTGGACTGGAAGGTCAGCAGGCCCACCTCACGGTAGGCCCGGACAAACATGCTCCCTGCTGGGGGCCCCCTCAGTGCAGTGAGGCCACAGTACCCTCCTGTGGCACAAAGGTCACCCTCTGCCCAAATGTGTGGAGTCCCAGGGCCAACTAGGCGGAAGTCTAGGCAGTGCCGGTTCCTTGCACCCCCTGCTGGCAGCTTCCAGAACAACAAGTCCTTCAAACCCTCTCCTTGCCCAGGGCACCACTTTGAACACCTGGTGGTGTTCCTGGTGAGGGCCACCCACAGGGCCACCTGTCCCTTCCTGGCCTCAGATCAGACCCTCAGTGCCTTCTCCCTCCCCTTCAAGTTTCTGGAAACTGCCCCCACTACACCTGCATGCTCACAGACAGACACAGAGATGTGTGCACATGCTCAAATACAGCCACTCATATTTGCGCGTGAAGTCGTAACCACAAACAATTTACCTACGTTCAAGGTCACATTGTGACTTTCATGGGGCCCTTTCTCCATTAAAAGAAGTATAAGTTGTATTTTACAACCATGAGGTATAAAGAATGAACATCATCTAGACTGGATTTGTTATTATACGTTCATCATTATTATATTCCCTTCCCCCCCCCCCCCCTTACTTTAAGATAAAACTCGGGATGCCTGGGTGGCTCACTCGGTTAAGTGGCTGGCTCTTGACATTGGTTCAGGTCATGATCTCACGGTTTGTGAGATCAAGTCCCGTGTCCAGCTCTGTGCTGATGGCGTGAGCCTGCTTGGGATTCTCTCTCCCTCTCTCTCTGCCCCTCCCCTGCTCATGCTAGCTCTCTCTCTCAAAAATAATAATAATAATAAGTAAACATTAAAAAAATTAAAAAATAATAAAATAAAATAAATTAAAATTTAAAATAAATTAAAACACTTTCATGGGCTCCTCAACGTATGGTAGGTCCTGAGCCCTATGCCTTCTGCAGAGGTCTGATAGAGAAGTCAGCCCTGCCAATGAACATAAGTGAATTCACACACATCTAGCCCCACATGTCATAGTTTCGCTAGTGACCCAGTGAGCATTCATTAACTGCCCACTCTGTTAGGAATATCTATCATTTGCTGGGCATCTTTTATGTGCCGGGCACTAAGGAAAATGCTTTCCATGAATTATCTTATTTTTATTGATTTTATCCCCAAGGAGACTGACATTCAGAGAGGTGAAGTGACTTGCCTCAGCTCACACGGCCAAGATCTGCGGGATACCAAAGTCTGTGTTCTACTCCTCCCCGCAGGGGACTATTCCAGGCTCAGTCCCGGGCAGGCACAAAGGGTCTGGCAGCAGTAGGACAGATCTGCCCCACAGAGGGTGCAGCGTGATGCTAACTCCCATTCCCCAAGACTCACCCAGGGCACACGCACCACCGCCTACAGGACTGTCCCCTGCAGTGAAAGCCGGAGGCTGGTTTCCAGCTCGAGCCCCGAGGCGGCCAGACTGGTTAAGTACATCCTCATCCAGCACGGGCTCTCCTTGCCCTCTGTGAAGCCAGGGGGCCTTGGCCACCTCGAACCCCAAGACACCACCTTTCCCCAGAGCAGGCAGTGCCCAGAGAGGGTGAGAGGGGCTGAGGTTGTGGCAGAGGAGGGGGAAGGGCCATGAGCTGGGTGGGATCTTTTCCCTTGTGAGTGTAACCTTCTGCCCTGTACCGGGCAGTGGGTGGTGCGGACCCTCCTTCGACCTCCAGAAGCTCAATATGAGCGTTAGTTGTTATATTATGTTTATTACCAGTGTCTTTGCCTGTTAATGGAGGTGAGGAAAGCACGTTCTTTCCGGGGCCTTTAAAAGGGTCTGATGATCGGAGCGCCTGGGTGGCTTAGCTGGTTAAGCCTCTGACTTCAGCTCAGGTCACCATCTCATAGTTTGTGAGTTCGAGCCCCACGTTGGGTTCTGTGCTGACAGAACAGAGGCTGCTTTGGCTTTTTTGTCTCCCTCTCTCCGCCCCGCCCCTGCTTGTTTTCTCTCTCTCTCTCTCTCTCTCAAATATAAATAAATAAACATTTTTAGAAAAGGGTCTGATGACCTACAGTCCTTAACACAGAGTCTGGTACAAAGTAAGCACTCAGGAGATTAGAGCTGGTTGTGTTAATATCATTCCCAGTGCTGTAATCCAGTGAGACGGTAAAAGCATAGTTTAAGGCAAAGGAGCTGTAGTCACTTTATTTATTTATTTTTTAAGTTTCTTTATTTATTTTGAGCAAGAGAGTGTGAACCAGGGAGGGGCGGAGAGAGAGAGGCAGAGAGAATCCCAAGCAGGCTTTGACCATGTGGAGCCCAACGAAAGGTGCGAACTCACCAACTGTGAGATCACTATCTGAGCCCAAACCAAGAGGTGGACGCTTAACTGACTGAGCCACCCAGGCAACCCCTGGACGTAGTCACTTTAGGAGAAAGGGCAGAATTCATAGACGTGTAATGATGTGGGCAAGGGTGTCAGAGAGAGGATCAGCCCGCTGGACACCCGCAGATTTTGGTCAGGAGGCAGCAGACAAGGGTCCTTCTAGAGGAGTCAGCAGAACCTTGGGCCCAGAACAGGAGCAGCCATCCTGCATTCGGCCAATCCAAGTAGACCAGCCTTCCCCATTTGCCCAGGATGCTCCCAGTTTTAGCCCTGAAGATCCCATGCCCCGAGAAACCCCTCAGTCTGGGCAAGCAGGACAGTTGGTCCCCCTAGAACATGCGACAGGCACAAGTTGTCTACTGTGACCAGCGCTGAACAGTGCTGAACTCAGACCTGGCCATGGGCTTCATGTCCCGGGGCCGAGTGAGGCTGAAGCATGCTGGCACCTTCCCCCTGGTATGACACACTGTGGAATATCCCTCCTCGGGTAAGAATCACACTACCCTTTGTTGCTGTAAGCTCTGGGTCTTAGCTACGGGGATCAGGGAATACTTCCTGCAGGGTTCCCCTGGGAAGCGACTCAGTTCTGAGAAGTTAGACAGTGAACTCTGGCCAAACTGACTTCTCGGCTCCTGGGATCTCCTAGCGCTCTCCCACTCCCGGGCCTTTGCACCATCCTCTCCGCCTGGCACACTTTCCCAGCTTTGGGATTCAGCTTGAATGCCCCCTTGTCTGGGGAGCCCTCCCCAACTCCCAGCTATGGGGCAGGTGCCCAGGGAGCCCCCTAGTGCCCCAGCGCATTAGTTGCCGGAAGCTACCGAAACAAAGTACCCCAAGCTGAGTGGTTTTACACAACAGAAAGTTTTTCTTTCACAGTTCTGGAGACTAGAGATCCAGAAGCAAGGTGTCAGCAGGGCCATACTTTCTCTGAAGGCTCTAGAGGAGAATCTGTCCTGTGCTTTTCTCTTAGCTTGTGGTGTTGCCAACAATCCATACTGTTCCTTGGCTTGAAGATGCCTCACCCTAATCTCTGCCTCTGTCCTCACATGGCTTTTCCCTTGTGTGTCTGTGTCTCTTCTATCGCCTCCTCCTCCTCCTCCTCCTCCTCCTCCTTCCTCTCCTCCTCCTCCTCCTTCTCCTCCTCCTTCTTCTTCTCCTCCTTCTTTTTAATTTTTGTCAAGACTTATTTTTGAGAGAGAGAGTGCAAGCAGGGAAGAGGCGGGGTAGGGGTGGGGGTGGGGCAGGGACAGAAGATCCGAAGCGGGCTCCGCGCCCACAGCAGCAAGCTCCATACAGGGCTTGAACTCATGAACCACAAGATCATGACCTGAGCCGAAGTCAGACGCTCAACTGACTGAACCACCCAGGTACCCCTTAAATTTTTTTTAATGTTTGTTTATTTTTGAGAGAGAATGAGAGAGAGAGAGAGAGAATGAGCAGGGGGGAGGGGCAGAGAGAGGACCGAGGATCTAAAGTGGGCTCTGTGCTGACACCCGAGAGCCCGATGCAGGGCTCGAACCCCCAAACCCGTGAGATCATGACCCGAGCCAAAGTCCGATACTCAACAGACTGAGCCACCCAGGTGCCCCATCTTCTCCCTTCTTCTGAGGACACCAGTCATACTGGATTAAGGTCCAGTATGATCTCATCCTACATTGGTCACCACCTCTACGAAAATCCTATTTCCAAATAAGGTTCCATTCACAGGCACTGGGGCTCGGGACTCTTCAACACATTCTCTCAGGGGACACATTTCAAACCATAACACGTGCCTTTGTGCTTGTCAGGAAATACTTGCTGGATGTATGAAGGAGAGAGTGCTTGTCAGCCTCTTGCCTCCCCATCCCACTTCAACCCTCCACCCTCGCCCGGGGCCCAGCAGCTCATATGGTGGGGCCCTGCCAGCGTCTGGTCCCTACAGTAGTCTCAGCCCCTAAGCCAGGGCACGGCCGGAGAAGATTAAAGCTTCTGGACGCAGCTGACAATTAAAGAACATAAGGGGGAAGTGTCTCACCTTTGGACAGATGGCTGATGGTCAGCGCTCAGAAACGCTTTGGGTGACTGTGAGGGAAGAGCCTGGGCTGGGTCAGGGTTTAGAAGGGACAGGCTAAGTAGCTGCACTGGTCAGACTGAACTTCTTAAAAGCAGGTGAAGCAGCTGTCTACTTCGTGGAATCTTCTAGGGTGGGCAAGCCTGACTATTGGGTTCTAAATTATTTTCCTTCATTTCTCCTTTATAGTGAAGTTAGAGCATTATACTGACAGTTACGAGGTTATGTGAACAGGCAGGCTATATTGGACTTCCGACTTCCAGTCCCACGTGGAAAGAGCTTGGGACGTCATCACTCCATCCTAACAAGCAGAAAGCTGAACCAACCGAAAAACCAACACCTCTCCTTAGACCCATTAGAGAAGTGAGGTCACAGGGCAAACCACTGCCCCCCAAATTAGAAAAACCAGCAGATCCAGAGAAGCACAACTTAACCAGAACAGAAACCTCCGCATGGGCCCCGTTCAGGGGTGGGAAGACCTAAACGTGACTGAGAAATTGCCAGAGGCTAAGTGTGGACGAGTCTGAGAGTTCAAGATTCCAGGAGGGCCCACAGTCCGGACCTGGTCTGCCACCAGGGTTTTTCAATACAGTGTTACTGAGACGCAAGCTCATTCATTGGTGTATGTGTTGTCCAAGGTTTCTGTCTCCCTGCAACGGTAGAGCTAAGGAGCTGTGACAGAGACGGATGTCCTGCAAAGCCCACAGTATTGACCCTGGCCCCATACCGGAAAAGTTCTCTGACACCGCTCTAGAAGGAGAGTGGATACAGGGACCCAAGTAGACGGGAATGGCAAGTGTGGCTGGAGGAAAACAAGTGAAAGGGACAGGGGCAAGACGTGACCTGAGACAGGTGGCCTCACATCTGATTTAACAGGGCCTTCTAGTAGACGGTAAAGACTTTGGATTTTATTCTTGGGTCGAGGATTTAGGAAGAGAAAAGCAGCTTCTGGAATCCAGGAGCTGGCCTGGCACCCAAAGATAGGACTTGTGTTCTCTTGAACGTGGACAACCGCACAGAACATCGATATCCAGGAAGAACATTCTGTAGTCACGTCTGAACACAGACCAACGTGAACGTCTTCGAAGCCACACAAAACCTAGCACCCCCTCTCCTGGCACATGTGGGGGGCTGCTTCTACACCTGTGACAGCTAGCCTCGCTCCAGCCCGCCTCCCTACAAATAAGATTTATGATATCCAACCGTAAAGTGATCCCTGCTTCTGAGAGCGCCAATCCAGACCAAAGTCCTGCTTCCCTGGACCCTCCCCCAAATCACTCCACCACAGTCCAAATCCTGTTATAAGTTCTAACACCGTCTCACTGAGACCTCACAGCCCCGTGGTGTGCACATTCCCTCGCTCTACCGTTTCAATCACGGCTGTGCTCTCGGTGCTTTGGAGCTGACGGTATTGATTGACAGGGTTTAGCAATCAAATTAGGTGAGGCCTAACTTGCTGTGAATGAAAGAGAACCCCAAATAACAGCAGCTTAAGCAAGATCTACCTTCCCCTCAAGCCCCAACTAAATCCAGAGATAAGCGATGGTTCCTCAAGCATCAGGGGCCCAGCCTCCTTCCATGTTGTGGCTCTGACTTCCTCCTCGTGGGTGTGGAACATTTTATTTTTTATTACTAATATTTTTAATGTTTATTTATTTTTGAAAGAGAGAATGCGAGTGGGGGAGAAGCAGAGAGAGAGAGAGGGAGACAGAGGATCCAAAGCAGGTTCTCTGCTGACGGCAGCCAGCCTGACGCGGGGCTCAAACTCACAAGCCGTGAGATCATGACCTGAGCGGAAGTCGTATGCTCAACCCACTGAGCCACCCAGGCGCCCCGGGAACGTTTTAAATACATACAGAAGTAGAGAGTAGAGTATACTGACCCTCCCAGTCTCAATCCATGGCCCAGCTTACTTTATCTGTCCCCCCATCCGTTTCCTGTTTCCACCATCTGGATCATTTGGGATTAGTTTGAAGCAAATCCCAAATATTTTGTCGTAAATACTTCAGGATACATCTCTGAAGCATGAGGACTGTTAAGAGGGAAGAAAGAAATCCCCAATACCATTAGCACAGCTAACAAATGAAGGATTTCTTCATACCCTACGATACCTGGTCAGCGTTCACGTTTGTCCCTCAGACCCACCCCTAACATTTGGGAACCCTCAGTGGAGGGAGACACAGCGGGTGTCTAGATATTTGCAAGTCTTTTTAATTTTAAGTTTATTTATTTATTTTGAGAGAGAGAGAGAGAGAGAGAGAGAGACAGTGCGATTAGGGGACAGGCAGAAAGAGAGGGAGGGAGGGAATCCCAAGCGGGCTCCACACTGTCAGCACAGAGCCTGATGCAGGGCTCAGTCTCACAGACCATGAGATCATGACTTGAGCCGAAATCTAGAGCCAGCTGCCTCACCAACTTAGCCAGCAAAGCGCACCTAGATATTTACAAGTCTTATGAAGCCTCGCTGTGGCATTCCCACCCAGCGTCCCACAGCCCACTCCCTGAGGACCATTGGCTAAGGACGCTGTGCTCTGCCCAACCTTTGCTGCCTGGCACAGATTGGAGCCTGAAATGAAGACTAACTAGTCCTAACTAGCCTAGTCCAGCTCCCAGAGGACAGGGGCCGGGTCCCAAGGGAGGCTAGGGCACCATTACCTGGCAAACCTGGGGTGGCTAGCTCAAAACCAAGCAGCCTCTTTCTTTCTGTTTCCCCAGAGCGGAGGTGGGGTGTTCTCTGCCCACACTCTTCCAGTGTGTGCGCTCTCTCTCTCTCTGGCTCTCAGCCCCACATCTTTGGGTCAGAGAGGTCCAGTTCAGCTCATTCTTCTGCTTTCTCAATCAGTCACCAAACTCTCCTAAGAGATTCATAAGGGAATAAGCACCTTAGTGGGTTTTTGTTGAGCGCTTGTCTTGGGGGGCGAGGGTGGCTCCTTGACAGTCCTTTCCTTGCTCGCGCTCCCAGGTGCCCGCGCACCGCGTCTGGTTGGTACACCTGCCCCCTTTGCGTCTCAGCTTTCTGTTCTGAAAAAGTCAGATCTGCAGAAAAGGCAAAAGAACCGTGCAGTGGCCACACCGTGCCTCCCACCTAGCGTCAGCCCTCGCTCACAGCCCACCGCATTTGCTAACACCTCCCTCGTTGCCCTGCCCTTGTGGATGGCTGTCTTTGCTGAATCTTTTGAAAGCAAGTTGCAGGCATCCTGACCCCTCACTCCTCAATACTTCACGTGCCTCCTAAGAATGCCATCCGTCCCCCCAACACAAGCAGCCCTCGTTATCACCCCCAAAGAAACTGACCATTGATTCAGTGAAGTCACCTGACGTACAGGCCATATTCAGATTTCTCCCACGGATATGTTTTGGGAACTTTCACTGCCTTAGTGCTAAGGATGATAGATGGATTTCTGAGTACAGCCATCCCCTCAATCAGGCTCCTGCCAGCCAGAGAGACATTCCTGTGGCCACCACAAGGGCACTGCCTTTTTTGTTTGTTTGTTTTATTTATTCATTTTTAATTTTTTTAATGCTTATTTATTTTTGAGAGAGAGAGAGAGAGTGCGAGCAGGGGAGGGGCAGAGAGAGAGGGAGACACAATGCAAAGCAGGCTCTAGGCTCCCAGCTGTCAGCACAGAGCCCAACGCGGGGCTCAAACTCATGAACGGCAAATGTTTTTTTTAAGTTTATTTATTTTTGAGAGACAGAGAGACAGAGAAATAGGGGGAAGGGCAGAGAGGGAGAGAGAATCCCAAGCAGGCTCTGCACTGTCATCTCAGAGCCCAAGGCCGGCTTGAACTCACGAAGCATGAGATCATGACCTGAGCTGAAACCAAGAGTCAGATGCTTAACCAACTGAGCCACCCAGGCGCCCCTATTTTGTTTTTTTAAAGATTTTTATCTATTTTTAAAAAAAATTTTTTAATGTTTATTTGTTTTTGAGAAGAGAGAGACAGAGCACAAGTTGGGGAGGGGCAGAGAGGGAGGGAGACACAGAACCTGAAGCAGGTTCCAGGCTCTGAGCTGTCAGCACAGAGCCCCACACGGGGCTCAAACTCACAGACTGTGAGATCATGACCTGAGCTGATGCTTAACCGACTGAGCCACCCAGGCGCCCCTATTTTTAAGTAATCTCTACACCCAACATGGGGCTCGAACTCACGACCCCAAGATCAAGAGTCACACACTCCACCCACAGCGCCAGCCAGATGCCCCTAAACCTTGGTGATTTTTTTAAAGTTAATTAATTAATTAGTTTATTTATTTAGAGAGAGCACGAGCACGCACTCAAGTGAGCACGGGAGGGGCAGAGAGAGAGAATCCCAAGCAGTCTTCTCTGTATCGACAAGGCAGAGCCCGACGCAGGGCTCGAGCCCACGAACCCCGAGACTATGACCTGCGCCAAAACCAAGGGCCGGGCACTCAACCAACTGAGCCACCCAGGTGTCCCTAAACCTTGGTGATTTTTTAAAAAGTTTTATTGAGATACAACGAGACGCATACCAAATCATTCAACCATTTAAAGTGTACTGTTCACTGGTTTATGGTATATTCACACCACAGTCTAATTTTAGAATTTGTCCGTCGCACCAAAGAGATACCCAGTAGCCATAGCGGTCATTCCCCATTCCCACCCTCAGACTCCCACCCCCCAGTCCAAGGCAATCACTGATCTACTCTATCTCTATAGCTTGACCGATGGTTTCCGCTTTAGGCTAGTATGAATAATGCTGCTATAAAAATGCACGTACAAGTCTTTGCGTGGGCATAGTTTTCATTTCTCCGGAGTCTACACCTAGGAGTAGAATTGCTGGGTCATGCGGGGAGTCTATGTGTAAACTTGGAGGACCCTGCCAAACTGTTTCCACAGGAAAACAGCCAAATGTAAAACGACACAGCTGCCACGTTACACTCCCAGACGCAGTGTGCCAGGGTTTCAGTTTCTCAGCATCCTCGAAGCATCTTTCTTTTTTTAAGTGTATTTCTTTGTTTGGAGAGAGAACAGCGGGACAGCGGGAGAGAGAGGCGGAGAAAGAATCCCAAACAGGCTTCGTGCTGTCAGCACAGAACCCGACGTGGGGCTCAAGCTCATCAACTATGAGATCGTGACCTGAACCGAAATCAAGAGTCAGGTGCTTAACCGACTGGGTCACCCAGGCGCCCCAATTCTTTTTTTTTTTTTTTTTTTAATTTTTTTTTCAACGTTTTTTATTTATTTTTGGGACAGAGAGAGACAGAGCACGAACGGGGGAGGGGCAGAGAGAGAGGGAGACACAGAAGCGGAAACAGGCTCCAGGCTCCGAGCCGTCGGCCCAGAGCCCGACGCGGGGCTCGAACTCACGGACCGCGAGATCGTGACCTGGCTGAAGTCGGACGCTTAACCGACTGCGCCACCCAGGCGCCCCCAGGCGCCCCAATTCTTGAAACATCTTTAAACATTTGTAATTATCTGGGGCACCTGGGTGGCTCAGTCAGCTGAGCAACTGAGTTTGGCTCAGGTCATGACCTCACAGTTCGTGAGTTCAAGGCTCACCTCGGGCTCTCGCTGCTGTCAGCCTGTCAGCGCAGAGCCCGCTTCAAATCTTCTGTCCCCCTCTCTCTGCCCTCCTCCTGCATGCGCTCTCTCAAAAATAAATAGCCGTTAAAAAAAAATTTGTAATTATCTGACTCTTGTGGTTGATTGGTTGGTTGGTTGGTTGGTTGGTTGGTTGGTTTTTTTCCTGGTGCCCAAGACTGTTTAATGCACCCTCTGGCAGTTGGGCCAAAGAGAGATGGGGACGGCGTTTTGGGGGACAGGTGGCAATGCAGTTTCTTTTTGCATTTTGATCTTAACTGTAGCCACCTTGCTGAGCTTTGGTTAGTTTTAGCTTTCGTGTATTTGTTTGAATCGCTGTGTGTAGTCAGCCATAGCCCTTGCAGATAGTGGTGGTATTATTTCTTCTGGGTCTTATACACGTAACTTCCTTTTCTTGTCCCACCAGCTAGGACTTCCAATATGGTGTTGAAGGAAGTGATGATAGAGACCTCTTTGAATTTCGTTCCTACTTTAAAGGGAACTTGTTTTGCTGGTGTGCCTGGACGACTTGGTCGGTTGAGCATCCTGAGGCTCGGGTCACGATCTTACAATTCAGTTCTTGAGTTCGAGCCCCGCGTCGGGCTCTGCGCTGACAGCTCGGAGCCTGGAGCTGCTTTGGATTCTGTGTCTCCCTCTCGCTCTCTGCCCCTCCCCCACTCGCCCTCTGTCTCTCTTTCAAAAATAAACATTAAAAAACGTGTTGTTGTTTTTTTTTAAATAAAGGGCATTTGTTTTGCCATTGAGTTTCTAGTTGATAAACTTTCTGTATCCTTTTTTTTTTTTTTTTTTTTTTTTAAACTTTTATTTTTTTTTTTTAACGTTTTTTTTTTTTTTTTTTATTTTATTTTTGGGACAGAGAGAGACAGAGCATGAACGGGGGAGGGGCAGAGAGAGAGGGAGACACAGAATCGGAAACAGGCTCCAGGCTCCGAGCCATCAGCCCAGAGCCCGACGCGGGGCTCGAACTCACGGACCGCAAGATCGTGACCTGGCTGAAGTCGGACGCTTAACCGACTGCGCCACCCAGGCGCCCCAAACTTTCTGTATCCTTACAACACTTGTAATTATCCTTGTTATTTGTAGCAGCCTTCTAGCAGTAGAAAGTGGCCTTTGCCCAGTGACTAAGGATGCTGAGCACCTTTTCATGTGCCTGTTAGCCGTTTATCTATCTTCTTTGGAGAAATTCAGTTTTATGATTTGCAGATGTTTTCCCCCCATACTTTTGTCTTTTCACTTTTCTTGATGGTATCCTTTGAAGCACAAAAGGTTTTAATTTTGATGAAATCCATTGGTTCTGTTTTTTCTTTTGTTGCCTGTGTCTTTGGTGTTATATCTAAGAAATTGTCTTCTCACTGAAGATCACAAAGATGGGGCACCAGGGTGGAGTCAGTCGGTTAAGCATCTGACTCTTTGTCTCTGCTCAGGTCATGATCTCACGGTTCATGGGTTTGAGCCCCGAGTCAGGCTCTGTGCTGACAGGGCTGAGCCTGCTTGGGATTCTCTCTCTCCCTTTCTCTCTCCCCTCCCCCACTCGCACTGTCTCTGTCTCCCTCAAAGTAAACTTTAAAAAATTCCTTTAAAAAAAAATATCACAAAGATATACTCCTCTTTTCTTCTGGGGGTTTTATAGTTTTGGCTCTTATATTTAGGTCTATAATCCACTTTGAGTTAGTTTTGTGTATGGTGTGAGGTAGGGGTCCAAATTCATTCTTCTGCCTGTGGATAACCAGTTGTCCAGTACCATTTGTTGAAAGACTGTTCTGGCCTCACTGAATTTTCTTACCATTCTTGTCAGATGGCAATCGGCCATAAATGTGTGAGCTTTATTTCTGGATGCTCAATTCGATTCCGTTGACTTATATGTCTGTCCTTATGCTAGTACTACCCTTTGTTGGTTCCAGTAGCCTTTCAGTAAGCTTTGAACTTGTGCAGTGAGTCTGTCAATATTTTTCTTGCTTTTCAAGACATTCACTTTTTAAATGTATACCTTTAAGTCTCCTTTAACCTATCATGCCCGAGATAGGTTTTTCCTTTGCACTTTATTTGTTGAAGAAACAGGGTCATTTGTGGATCGCCTCTCCATGGTGTCATTTAACATGTTCTTCTGTCCCTTGTGTTCTAGTAATCCAAAGGCATGATCTGATTTAGATTTGGTTTTAGCCCAGGAATAATTTGCAGGAGGTGTGTGTGTTTTCAGAGTCAGAACAAAATGTGGGGTAGATCACATTTTAATATCACTCTCCCTGTGATATTAGGGGCCATCCATGATCTTCCCCTGGATCTTTTTTTTTTCATTAGAGGTAATTTATATTTTGAAAGAGTCACTCTGACTGCTGGGGATGGAGGAGTTGTAGGTGTGAGAGATAATCATGCAAAAAAGCACTTGTGGGGCTCCTGGGTGGCTCAGTCGGTTAAGCATCCGACTTTGGCTCAGGTCATGATCTCACGGTTTATGAGTTTGAGCCCTGCATCAGGCTCTGTGCTGACAGCACAGAGCCTGCTTGGGATTCTCTCTCTCTTCCTCTCTCTCAGTCGCTTCCCCACTTGTGCTGTCTCTCTCTCAAAATAAATAAATAAACTTAGGGGCGTTTGGGTGGCTCAGTCGGTTGAGCGTCCGACTTCGGCTCGGGTCATGATCTCGCAGTTGATGAGTTCAAGCCCCGCATCGGGCTCTGTGCTGACAGCTCAGAGCCTGGAGCCTGCTTCTGATTCTGTGTCTCCCTCTCTCTCTGCCTCTCCCCTGCTCATGCTCTGTCTCTCTCTGTCTCAAAAATAAAGGTAAACATAAAAAAAAATTTTTTTTAAGAAATAAATAAGTAAACTTTAAAAAAAAAAAAGCACGTGTTGCCACACCTCGCACACAGTGACCACTCAGTAAAATTGCCCTTACTGTTGTTGTTGTTGTTGTTGTTGTTGTTGTTGTTGTTGTTAGAGCTGTGTGTGGGACCCACGCCCTGGGCTCAGAGCCATTTTCTGGCCAGAGCATTCTCCTCCCTCTCTTCTGCCCCTGGAGGGGAAGTTGCCAGTGTCCCGAGGCTCTGGGAGGCATGTTCAGGAATGCGGCAGCCATCTCTTTACAGCTGATGGGGCCCCTCCAGAGAAAGAAGGCTGGAACTTCTGTCACTCGGTGCTTGCACCAGACTGTAAGTGCTCCAGCCCCATGTGATTTGTCACTTAACCCGGGGCCCCTGGGATCTGGCCTGGTCCTGGCTTCAGAGCTGTGCATGAGCTTCCTCTTTCAGTAAGCCTTCCTGGACTGCAGCCTGGCTGGGGACCCTTCTCTTGCTCTTGCCTCTAATGTAGAACTCAGAGCTTTGCATCTGAACAGTCTGCATTGTGCGGCTGCCTCCCCATCATCCCCGGAGCCCAGCCCCGGGTTCGGGTTCGGGTTCGGGACCGGGACGAGGTAGGTGTTCAATCGACATTGGCCGAGGAGTACGTTATGCAGAAGTCCAAGCAAGAACAGGCACTGTTTCCTCACTTATGCAGTTTCCGTGTGACATCCTTGCAGGTCATGCCTTTGCCCTCCCAAGTTTCCGCGGTTCCCCCATTATTTTTATCTCCTTGAACCCATTCAACTCCATTCACCTCTTCTGTACTCTCTCTCTTTCTATGCCCCTCCACCCCCTACTCCATACCCCACCTCAAACTTCCCTCAAGTCCACTTCTGTCCCCCACCGCCACCCCAACTCATCTTTGTTCTGTTTTTTTTAAAGAAATTAAAAAAAAAAATTTTAATGTTTATTTATTTTTGAGAGACAGAGAGAGACAGACACGAGTGGGGGAGGGGCAGAGAGAGAGGGAAACACAGAATCCGAAGCAGGCTCCAGGCTGTCAGCACAGAGCCCGACGCGGGGCTCGAACTCACGAACTGTGAGATCATGTCCCGAGCCGAAGTCGGACACTCAACCGACGGAGCCATCCAGGCGCCCCCCAAACTCTTTATCTATTCGTACATGGTCACAGAAAAGTGTATGTATATGCAAATATATATTAGGGGACATCTTTTACAAAACACAATTACATACCGCACATGCTGTTTTGTGGTCTGTTTTATTGATGTCAGTATAATACATTAATAAATATTATAAGAAGTGATTTTCTCTGGCACCTGGCTGGTTCAGACAGTAGAGCATGTGACTCTTGATCTCGAGGTTGTGAGGTTGAGCCCCACACTGGGTGTAGAGATTTTAAAAATATATATGTATATATTAGGTATATTTTATAGATGAGAAAATGACATTACAAATATATGTGTATATATATATATATATATATATATAGCCACAGTTCAGTGTTCATGGAGTGTCTCCTCTGTTCCAGGCCCTGGGACAGCTCACGATCTGGGGAAAGGCAGACAAAAAACTATGAGCCGGGACCTCATGGTCTAGTGGGAAAAGCAGACCAAAACGAACAAACAAAAGCAGAAAACAGGCAGTTGATATGCTGTGATAGAGGAGGATGGGATACTGTGGGAGCAGAAAGAAGGCAAGGAAATCTGGGGGAAATCAGGGAAGCCTTCCTGGAGGAGGTAACACCTAAGCTGAATCCCATATATATATATATATATATATATATTTTTTTTTTTTTTTTTAAATGTGATTTTCTCATCTATACAATGAGCCCAGCAAGATTGTTCTGAGTTTAGCCAGACCTCTGTAAGGGAACCTGCTGCTGTCACCTTTACCTTTGTGCTTCTCCTGCCCTCTTCCCCCTTCCTCTTGCCCCTCCTCCTCAGCCGGCCTGAATCTGGTCCATTTCAGAGCACACGGAGTCCAGACGGGCAGGTTGGGCCAGTGAGGCTGTTGGGATGGGGCGGAGCCAGGTGCGAGGGTTGGCTGGAGCCCATCCTGCTATTGGGGAGTGCGGATCTGCATCTGCCCCCCAGAGGGGCGGGGACTGTGGCCAGAAAAGATCTGCACGTCCACCACTCTGACTTTCTTCTGCTCGCTCTGTCTTCAGCTCACCATGGCCAAGAGGGTGCAAGCTCGCAGGCTGGACGGGATTGACCACAACCCATGGTGAGCTCCGCGGGGCTGGGGAGGTGTGCGGGTGTCCCGTTGGGCGTGGGGGCTTGGGGGCGGGGCGGGACGTCCCTGGGTTTGCAGGGACTCAGCGGAACCCAGGAGAGCCCCCTGCCTTGCCAGGACTGTGAGATTTGCAGCCACGGCCCGTGAAAGGTGAGACTTGAAGCAGCAGACCTGGGTTCGAATCTCAGCTTCACCCCCACTTGGCTGTGGCGGGGGTGGGGGTGCGGGTGCAGGTGCAGTGACTCATGTGCCTTATGACTCATGTGCCTTATGTAGCCTTATGAAAGCTACCGCCATCACCCAGGCACCCGGCTCAGGGCTTTCCACGGATTTTATTTCACACTTAGTACGGAGTAAGAGAAGGTGAGATACAGGCAGCTCTCTACTGGGCATTTGCCGAGGTTAATTTCTTTTTTCTTGACTTGTTCTAAATATGAAAGGAGCATGTGCCCACTGTTACTAGTGACATAACGGATTGCAGTGGGAAGGTGTGTAAGAAAAATGTAGGGAATCTTCTTAATCCCTCCCTGCTTTTGGCCAGCGGCATTGGCCTGTACTTAAAAAAAAAAAAAAAAAAATGTTGGTAGTTGTTTTTATAAAGCATGGGACCGTTTTTTCTTTCAAATTCCCCTTGTGAAGGCTGCTGCCTTCAGTCCTCTGTCTGAGGGAGGCTGGGCAGCCTCGCGGGCTTTGGCAGGTAGGGTAGAGTCCAACTTGGAGGGAGGAAATGACAAGGAGGCAGGATGGAAAAGGGGGCAGTACTCTTTCCTGGCTCACAGACCGGCAGACTCTTGGACCCAACACCCCCACTGAGGCCAGGAGAGGTCAAGTCTCATGCAAAGGCAGGGCAGAGCAGGAGCGGGCCTGGGGGGTACGTATGGGGCAGGCGGGGGGGGGGGGAGGGGTGGGTGCCAGGAGGATGAGACCAAGAGAGTCAGGACAAAAAAGGGTCCCAGGTTCCTGTTGACCCGAGGGTGGTGGCCTGGGGATCAGGACCTGAGAGACCCAACCCAGAGGGCAGCTGGACTCTGTAGGGGATTTGAGCCTGGCTGTCCCCTGTCCCCATCACCCAATCACCATGGAATGTCCACCAGCTGATTTTGCCTCTCAGCTCTGCTATTAGCTGCTGTGTGACTCTGGGCAGGTCACTAGCCTTTCTGAGCCTCAGAAGCTCTGTGTATCTTCAGAGGCATTGTGGGGCTCTGGGAAGAAAAGGACAGATTTTCGATGGAACAGTTATTTATTGTTATGCAAATTCAACTCAGCCAAGGCTGACTCCTCTGCTCCCAACCAACCTGCAAACCACACACCAGCCTCCTCATCCAGCCTCTCAGCCTCTCCCTCCATTTCCCTGAAGAGGTGGCCACCAGGTAGGGCCAGAAGAAAGGTTGTCGGAGGCCAGAAGTGGCTGATGGGAGGCCTGGTGGTCCAGCTGTGGTGCCGACAGATGCACTAATGGTGTGTGAAATCCACCTGCGGAGACTCCACAAATATTTCCAAAGAATAAAGTGGGATGAGGCAGGGCAGGATAGGCTGGGAAGTCCTGTGATTGACCACACCGGAAGGAGAACACGGATTCCATGTTTGTGCTCCATGGGGTTTGTGACGTGAGCATTTCTTACCATGGATCCTGGTCGGAAAGTTGGAAATCCCGGGGCGCTAAGATGTGGGATTGGTACAGTGCTTGGCCCACCCGACCTCAGATCAGGGACCTGTGGGTTTGGACCCTCACGCAGGTCTCGGGCTGGGGCACGTGCCAGCTCTCCGGTTGTTCTGGAATGAGCCCAGTGCATCATCCTGTCCTGGAAGCAGGTCCAGGCGGGCAGGTGCTGACTCTCCATTTGTTGCTCAGGGTGGAGTTTGTGAAAATGGCCAGTGAATGCGATGCTGTGAACTTGGGCCAAGGCTTCCCCGACTTCCCACCCCCAGATTTCGCTGTGGAAGCCTTTCAGCACGCCCTCAGCAGCGACTTCATGCTGAACCAGTACACCAGGGCATTTGTGAGTCTCCCAGCCCCGTCCAGAGCCCCGGGACACAGGTCTCAAGGAAGCCCCCGGGGAGGAAGGGGCAGAGCCCAGGGAATTGAATGTGGCCACAGTTCAGTGTTCACGGAGCGTCTCCTCTGTTCCAGGCCCTGGGACAGCTCACGATCTGGGGAAAGGCAGACAAAAAACTATGAGCCGGGACCTCATGGCCTAGTGGGAAAAGCAGATTAAAACAAACAAACAAAAGCAGAAAACAGGCAGTTGATACGCTGTGATAGAGGAGGATAGGATACTGTGGGAGCAGAAAGAAGGCAAGGAAATCTGGGGAGATCAGGGAAGCCTTCCTGGAGGAGGTAACACCTAAGCTGAATCCTGAAAGGCAAGCAGCTGGTTGATTTGACTCTAAATCCAAACTCTTCTGGTCAAGGTCACAGAGTAAAATATCCACCAGTTCTTGGAGTAAAGGTCCCTCTGGCTCCACCATTCAGAGATAACCACGGCCAACAGGTTGCCACTTTGCTGAAGAGTGTTTAGACTTTTAAACTTTTTAACTTTTTAAAGTGCTTATGTAAACACACACACACACACACACACACACACGCGCACACCCCTAACATGTGAGATTTGCATTTTTTTAATCCAAATGGACTCATGTACTGTAATATTCTGTAACCTGTTTATTTCACTAAACATCGTGTCATGGGCAACTTGCCACGTCAGAATAGCCAGCATAGCCTCATTCTTATTAACGGCCACATGGTATTCCATTGCTTAGCTGTGCTATAATTTATTTAACAATCCCTGCACTGATGGGCTGGCTTGGATATCTCACTATTATAAGCAATGGCACAGTGAATATTTCTGCATGTATATCTTTGTACACCTGTGTGCGTGTTTCTCTTAGATCCCTGGAAGTAAAACTAGAGAATCAAAGGATGTAAGCATGTAAACATGTGGTAGGCATTGTCAAATTGCCTTCCAAAAAGGCTTACTCACAGCCCCACCATCAGACTGGTCGCAGACCTGGCAGGACAGTTCGTTCTGTAGAGAGACCACCCGTTTGTCCTAGACTCTTGCCAATCTTTTTAATATTGATATTATATTCTTATAATATTAGAGCTATCTTTCAATGTTGCTTTTGTTTGCTTTTCCTCAATTATATGTGTATTGGGCATCAATACTTTTTCTTTCGTGACCTACTTCATTTTTTTCATTTAGGTATATATCTTTGTCTTGTTGTTTTGTAAGAGCTCTTTATATATTAAACATCTTACCTCCTTCTCTTAACTTGCAATGTTTGTCTTTTAATTTTGCTCATGGTATATTTTCCTGTACAGAAAATTTTCTGTGGTCAAATCTGGTTTAGTGAATTATTTAGTTAAGTTCTAGACCTCGGGTTTCAGTCACTTGGCTTAGCCTCGAGTGTTTTATAAGTGTCCTCAGCAAACAAGCGTACGGATCCAACCTTCCTCTCAAAGCAGGGTGCTTCCAAAGCCGTGACGCAAAGGCCTATTCCTGCACCTCAACTGTGCATGACCTTGAGCAAGTCATTTCCTGTCTCTGAGTCTCTGTTTTTCTACCGATCGAATGGTGGGAATCACGTAGTACATGTTTTGCAAGGCTGCTGGGATGAACAGATGGCACGAATGTCCTTCTTAAACTGAAATTGTGGAGTTGCTGCTACTGTGGGGCTCTGTTGGACTGTGCTCCGCGAAGGCACGCGCTCTGTCTGGGTCTCCACCAAACGCCAGCCCTGGGCATTGGGACCGCACAGAACAGGCTTGATGACAAGCACTGGTAGGGGAGATAAAAGAACTCACCCAACTTGAGCCAACATTGCCTCAGGCCTATTGCTAGAAAATGCTAGAACCGCCTGGATGCAGCTGAGTGGGAGGGTGGGCCCAGGCCGAGCCAGGGGGCTGACCACTGCTGTCCTGGCAGGGTTACCCACCCCTGACAAAGATCCTGGCAAGTTTCTTTGGGAAGCTGCTGGGACAGGAGATAGACCCGTTCAAGAACGTGCTGGTGACTGTGGGTGCCTACGGGGCCCTGTTCACAGCCTTCCAGGCCCTGGTGGAAGAAGGAGACGAGGTGAGTGATTGAGGCTCGGGCCCGGTGGGGATGAGGGTCGGGGGCCGTACTGACCCCAGCTAATCAGATCTTTTCGCTAGGTCATCATCATTGAGCCCTTTTTTGACTGTTATGAACCCATGACGTTGATGGCGGGGGGTCATCCTGTGTTTGTGACCTTGAAGCCGGTGAGGACGCTGGTTGGGGTGTGGTAGGCGGAGGGGCCCCAGGGGTGTGCTGTGTTGGCCCCTGGGAGGTGGCAGAGAAGGAAGAAAAGGAGGCCAGTTTCTCCAGGATGGGGGAGGCGTATCCAGAGTCCCCGAGGAAAAAAGGGCTGTGGGAAGGAGGGTCAGATCCCTGGAGCTCAATGTCATGTTGGTAATTATTGCCACCACACCCCACCTCCTCTTACAGGGCCCTACTCGGGATGGGGAACTGGATTCCAGCAGCAACTGGCAGCTGGACCCCACAGAGCTGGCCAGCAAGTTTACCTCTCATACCAAAGCCCTAATTCTCAACACACCCAACAACCCTGTGGGAAAGGTACCTGAGAGAACTCCTTCCGGGGGCCCCTCCAGACTGGGTTCACGTCTTTGCTGTGTCGGGCGCCTCAGTTTCTTCATCTGTGAGATGGGAGGTCAACCTGTAATGTAAGCTGAGGACCGAGGTCCCAGGGACAGGGGCAGGAATCCCCAGGGAAGGTATGAGGACCGGCCAGTGGAGCAGGCTGGGTGTCTCCATGACCTCCCTGAGACCCTGGGACCGTGAACTCGCCTTTCGGAGTGTCTTCTCACGTGTGAGATGGGAACGTGACAGAACCGGTGTAGAGGAAAATCCAGTCTTCCAACTGGGTGTCTCTCCTCTCACACAACCACTGTGCTCACCACACTCTGACCCCGGCCTGGGGGAGAGGGCGGTCCCACACCCAGCAATTCTGCAACACCAACTGGAGTAGCGTCAGGTCCCGCAGGTTAGGGCTCCGTCCCACAAGGCTGCTCACCCTTCAGGATGTGGGTGGGGCTGAAAATCCCAAGCTTCTAATCACGGATCTTTCCGGTGACCGGGCCCATCCCAGAGCCACCCGGGTGCCTACCCAGGGTGTCGCCTCGTTAGAACAAAAAACACCTCCAGTGCTCTTATCACTTGGGAATTTGGGAGGGTTTCAGGAGCCCTGTGTCGGGGACGGATGGGGGTCCGAGATCAAATATGAGGACAAGATAGGCTCCTGGCGCTCTTGTTACTGAGAGATTTACGAGGGTTTTAGGAGCGCTGAGCCAGGAACCCGGTGCAGAGAGCAGTATGTATATTTTCTGTCATCTGGCAACAGACCTCCCTGGGTGAGAGTGCCGGGATTCAATGAGATGGGGTGGAAGGGCCCTTGGCCGTGGGTTGGCAGTACCTCCTCATCCCTCTGAGCAGGCCTCTTGGTTCGGGGTCGGTCCCCACAGGTGTTCTCCAAGGCTGAACTGGAGCTAGTGGCCAGCCTGTGCCAGCAGCATGACGTGATATGCATCGCCGACGAGGTCTACCAGTGGCTGGTCTACGACGGGTACCAGCATGTCAGCATCGGTGAGCCAAGCCGACCTGGGTGCCCGCGTTTCCCCCTGGGCTTTTGTGGCCGGGCCCCGGAGCCCAACCCGGAAGTCAGTGCCAGGCTGGCCAGTTAGGACCCGTGGGTCTGGAGCCACACCGGTCGGGTAATCTGGGGCAGCGGCCTCACCTCTCTGAAAACAGGGTGGCACATCGGTGCCGCCTCCAGGGCTGCCATGAGACATGCGCCAAGATAAGTTCGGTAAATAGCTTATTAGCACGTGGAGTCCAGAGTGTTGCGAGCCCGCGTGCCCACCGGGGCCCAGCCGCCGCCCCTCCCCTGCCCCTCCCCCCGGGCTCAGCAGCCGCTCTCTTTGACCTTGAGCAGCCAGTCTTCCTGGTATGTGGGAACGCACCCTGACCATTGGCAGCGCTGGCAAGACCTTCAGCGCCACTGGCTGGAAGGTGAGTCGACGAGGGTAGGGGTACCGCCGCCCCGCCATGATCCTGGGAGGCCCGGTGAGGCTGCCCTCCCTGGGGACCGAGAAGGGGTGTGGCGAGGCCCCGAAGGGCCTCACCGCCTCCTCGTGTTCCTGGGCTAGGTGGGCTGGGTCCTGGGCCCGGACAGCCTCATGAAACACCTGCGCACAGTGCACCAGAACTCTATCTACCACTGTCCCACGCAGGGTCAGGTGAGGAGAGGCAGGGGACCCCCACCGCAGGGGGGAGGAGCAACGACAGGCCCCAGGCGGCCCCAGGGTGGGATCGGCCCCAACCTGTTTGTCCGTCCACCCTCCCCAGGCGGCAGTGGCCCGGAGCTTCGAGCATGAGCAGCTTCACTTTGGCCAAGCCAGCAGCTACTTCGCGCGGTTCCCGCAGGCCATGCAGCGCACCCGTGACCACATGATACGCAGCCTGCAGTCTGTGGGCTTGAAGCCCGTGGTCTCCCAGGGCAGCTACTTCTTCATGGCAGACATCTCAGACTTCAGTGAGCCGGACCGGCCAGGCTGGGTGGTGCGGGGGGGGGGGGAGGCGGCGCTGGAGGCCGCCCAGGGCTCAGCGTGGCTTCTGTCCCCCAGAGAGCAAGATGCCCGACTTGCCTGGTGACGTGGATGAGCCCTACGACAGACGCTTCGTCAAGTGGATGATCAAAACCAAGGTGGGTCTGGGACGCCTGGGTGGCTCATCAGTCGGTTAAGCTTCTGACTTCGGCTCAGATCGAGATCTCACGGTCTGTGGGTTCAGTCCCCGCGTCAGGCTCTGTGCTGACGGCTCGGAGCCTGGAGCCCGCTTCGGATTCTGTGTCTCCCTCTCTCTCTGCCCCTCCCCTGCTTGTGCTCTCTCTCTCTCATTCTCAAAAATAAGTAAACATAGGGGCGCCTGGGTGGCGCAGTCGGTTAAGCGTCCGACTTCAGCCAGGTCACGATCTCGCGGTCCGTGAGTTCGAGCCCCACGTCGGGCTCTGGGCCGATGGCTCGGAGCCTGGAGCCTGCTTCCGATTCTGTGTCTCCCTCTCTCTCTGCCCCTCCCCCGTTCATGCTCTGTCTCTCTCTGTCCCAAAAATAAATAAAAAACGTTGAAAAAAAAAAAATAAGTAAACATAAATAAAATAAAATAACACCTTAAAAGAAAAAAAGAACAAGGTGGGCCAGGCTCTGCCAGGGCACCTGTATGTGGTTTTACAGGCTGGGCCCAAATCCAGCCCAGCCTCTGCCCTCAGCCCTGGTACAGGAGTGTGTCTATGTCAAGGAATGGGGAGTCTGGAATTTGCAAAAAGACACCGTGCCGGCTGGCAGGAATCCCTGCCCTCTCTCAGCCTCAGCCTTCCCATCTGTGCAGTGGGTGCAGAGTTGGATCGTTAACTACGAGCTCAGCCAGCTCCGAGCTCTGACCCTAAGTTTTATTTCCTCTCTTGCTCTGCCCTAACCTGCCACGTGGTGCTCCCCTCTCCATTTCGCCTCCCTGTGTACTACGGGGAGGGACCGAGAACCATGCTCTTGGATTCTTTGCCTCTGACCTTGACCCAGCACCGGAAGGTGCTCCACTGAATGTTCCTTCTTTCCCCCACCCCATCGAGAGAAGCTCTCTGTCCCCAGAGCCAAGGATTACCCTGCTACGGGGCTGTGTTGAGACGTGGGCTTCCTCCTCCCCAGGGCTTGGTGGCCATCCCGGTCTCCACCTTCTACAGTGTGCCTCATCGGAAGATCTTTGACCACTATATCCGCTTCTGTTTCGTGAAGGTAAAGGACGGGGTTTTTGAGGGGAAAGAGGGCCCCCTCAAGCTCCCCGCGACCCACTGGTGGTGTGGGGAGAGGGGCTGGACTGATCTGTGTTGGTGCAGGATGAGTCCACACTCCAGGCCATGGATGAGAAGCTGCAGAAATGGAAGAAGGAGCTCAGGCCCTGACACCGCCTGCTCGGCCCTGCCCCACCTGGTTCCCACAGGCTCTGCCTTTGTCCGGGTTTCAGCCATTCCCAGGTCGGGCGTATGGAGTAGGGGGGGGCCTTCTCTGGGACACAGGATGTCCCCCGGGCAGAGCCCTCTTTCTTGATCTTGGTGGATTCGGGAGCACTTTACTACAGTGCCTATATTTCTGTCCTGGTGGTGAGGTGTACCTGAGCCAGGCCTCTCCCTGCTCCTCCCTGGGTGGGGTGATACAGTCCTGGGCCCCCTCTGTATTTTTCCCAGTCTTGTCTGAGGCTCAGTGGACAGAGTCCAACAGGGTACTGGCCTTGAGTCCCAGCCCTGCCCTGGCCCCAGCCCTGCACTGGCCCCAGCCAAGGCTTTAGCATCCCTCCCTTTCCTTACCTTCACTTTGGGAAGCGGTCTCTAGGCTTGAGTCCTCAAGCCAGTACCTTTCACCCGTAATAAAGTTTTAAGTTATTTAGACCCTTATTTCCTGCTTCTCTCTGCTTCACACCCTGGTGCTGATCGACTTGGTCAGCATGGAAGGCACCTTGGGCACCTGGCTGGCTCAGTCAGCAGAGCATGTGATTCTTGATCTCCAAGTTGTGAATTCAAGCCCCACATTGGGCATGGAGCCTATTTAAAAATTTAAAAAAAATGGGAAGGCCCCCAGTGAACCTTAGCTCCCAGCCCCTCTTTGTACAAATGTGTTTTGTGGAGTAAAACTGAGGCCCAGAGAAGGGCAGAGACTGGGGACTTGTCTGACATCACAGTTAGTTAGTCAAAACGAGTCAAAACCAGTTAGTCAAAACCTAGTTAAAACCAGGCCTGGAACCCAGGGCTCAGATGGTTGTGTGTCCCTGGGGTATGCGTGCATGTGTATGGGAGACAGGGGCCCCAGCTGAGTGTCTCACAGGGAAGATACAGTCCTATCCCACAGGGGTCAGAGTCCAGGGCAGGAGGGCCAGGGAGTTTAGACAGAAGGGGAAGGAAGTAGCTTCTTGGTTTGTACTCCTGTGTGCTAGGAGCCTAGATGCCCACCGTCTCCTCAAACAATCCTTCAGGACAGGAGTTACTCTCTGTATTTTACAAATGAGGAAGCCATGTTGGAGGTGATGTGAGTTGCCCAAAGCCATCGAGCTGGCAAAAGGAGAAGCGAATTTGCTCCCAGGCGTGGGCCTCTCGCTGGGAAGTCACGGTCACGGTAGCTCCCGAGTTCATTTGGAACTCCTGAAGCTGCATTACACGGCAGGCCCGGGTGTCTGCTCATGTGATACATGTATTCGTAATGGGAATATATGATACGATAAAATGTACTTGGTGTTTGTCCTTGGTTCCTGGCACAGAGCTCCTAAAACCCTTGGAATTCCCTGAGAGATAGGACTCGTCCTTTGTTCGTAATTATTATTCATAATAAGCCCCTTTGACTATGTCTTTAGAGGGTCAGAACTTTCAATACTAACTCCTGAGGGAGGAGAAAGGGACCAAACATTGGGTTCAGTCACTTGGCCAATGATGTAATGAATTGTGCGTACGGAATGAAACCCCACATAAAAACCCTGAATCAGTGAGGCTCAAGGAACTTCTGGGTTGGTGAACACATCTCATGAGCTGGAAGGGTGGTACATCAGGAGAGAGCATGGAAGTTCTTCCTCCCCCAAGACCTTACTCTGTGTACCTCTTCCATTTGGCTGTTCCTGTGTTGTATCTGTTGTTTTGTTTTGTTTTTTAAAGCAGGCTTCATGCCCAGTGCAGAGCCCAATGCGGGGCTTGAACTCACAACCCTGAGATCAAGACCTGAGCTGAGATCAAGAGTCAGATGATTTCTTTTTTAAATTTTTTTTTTTTTTTTGAGAGAGAGAGAGAGAGAGGGAAGGGGCAGAGAGAGAGCAGGAGGGGTACTGAGGATCAGAAGTGGGCTCTGTGCTGACAGCAGACAGCTTGATGTGGGGCTCGAACTCACAAACCACAAGATCATGACCTGAGCAGAAGTCTGGCGCTTAACGGACTGAGCCACCCAGGTGTCCCAACATTGTATCCTGTATAATGAAACCATGACTGTTAAGTACAGCACCTTCCTGGGTGCTATGAATCATTTCAGGGAATTACTGAACTCCAGGCAAATGGTGGAAATGCCCAAATTTGTAGTCATCCAAGCAGAAGTATGAGTAGCCTAGAGCCCCCACTTGCTGATGGCATTTGAAGTGGGGGGCATTCTTGTGGGACTGAGCCCTTAACCTATAGGATCTGCGCCACCTCTAAGTACCTATTATCAGAATTGAATTGAAGAGTAGGACACCCACGTGGTGTCAGAGAATTGCTGTTGGAACACGTTTTGAGGTAGGACATAAAACACTTCCCTCCTTCTCCATCCAAGCTGTGGCTTCGTAGTACTACCACAGTTCCAAGGTCAAGATCGTGACACAGAATACCAGCTCAGAGGCTCAGGCTTGGAGCCCCTTTGCACATACGTAGCCTGACGGTAAGAAAGTCCCCAGTGGGGCAAACCCATGGGTCTCACGGGGAGAACCATCCCAGCCAAAGGTTCCATGTCTCACGAGCCAATCCAAAATCTGCCCAAAGCGGAAATCTGTGATTCTACAGAAGTTTGAGATCTTAGACTGAGTAACCTCAGCCAGCCTGAGGAGGCAGATCGGACTTAGATGCAGAACCAGATGGTGGAGGGAGGAAATGGTACAATAAACACAACCCTTGTAATGTCAACACACACATTGAATTAGAAATTAGTCTCTCCTTGGGGCACCGGGCAAAACATACGACTCTTTTTTTTCTTTTTTTTAATGGTCTATTTAGTTTTGGGAGAGAGAGAGAGAGACAGAGCAGGAGCAGGGGAGGGGCAGAGAGAGAGGGAGACACAGAATCCGAAGCAGGCTCCAGGCTGCGAGCTGTCAGCACAGAGCCCGACGCGGGGCTCGACTTCGTGAACCGCGAGATCATGAGCCAAGCTCAAGTGGGCCACTCAACCGACGGAGCCACCTAGGCGCCCCAAAACATACGCCTCTCCACATTGGGGTTGTGAGTTCAAGCCCCATGTTGGGCCTAGAGCTTACTTGAAAAATGAAACGGTGAGGGGCGCCTGGGTGGCTCAGTTGGTTAAGCGTCCGACTTTGGCTCAGGTCATGATCTCACAATCCGTGAGTTCGAGCCCTTCTGACAGCTCAGAGCCTGAAGCCTGCTTCGGATTCTGTGTCTCCCTCTCTCCGACCCTCCTCCATTCATGCTCTGTCTCTCTCTGTCTCAAAAATAAATAAACATTAGGGGCGCCTGGGTGGCGCAGTCGGTTAAGCGTCCGACTTCAGCCAGGTCACGATCTCGCGGTCCGCGAGTTCGAGCCCCGCGTCAGGCTCTGGGCCGATGGCTCGGAGCCTGGAGCCTGTTTCCGATTCTGTGTCTCCCTCTCTCTCTGCCCCTCCCCCGTTCATGCTCTGTCTCTCTCTGTCCCAAAAATAAAAATAAAAAACGTTGAAAAAAAAATAAATAAACATTAAAAAAAAAAAATGAAACGGTAGAAGCAATCAAATGTCCTTCAAAAGAGGAATGGATAAACAAACTGTGGCATATCCATGCAACGAAATGGTCTCCAGCAACAGAAAGAAATGAGTTATCAAGCCACGAGAAAACATGACAGAAACTGAAATGCATTTTGCTTTGTGTAAGGATGTCTGAGAAGGATACATACTTTCTGATTCCAACTATTATGACATTCTAGAAAAGACAAAACTATGGGCCGCCTGGGTGGCTCAGTCGGTTAAGTGTCCGACTTCAGCTCAGGTCATGATCTTATACTCCGTGAGTTCAAGCCCCGCGTCGGGCTCTGTGCTGACAGCTCGGAGCCTGGAGCCTGCTTCGGATTCTGTGACTCCTTCTCTCTCTGCCCCTCCGCCTCTCACTCTGTCTCTCTTTCAAAAATAAATAAACATTAAAAAAATTAAAAATATCGCTTCTCGGCCTTTTGGCTAAGATCAAGTGTAAAAAAAAATTAAAAAAAAAAAAAAGACAAAACTACAGACACAGTAAAAAAGATTAGCAGTTGGGACACCTGGGTGGCTCAGTCAGTTAAGCGTCCCACTCTTGATTTGGGCTCAGATGATGATCTCACGGTTCATGGGTTCGAGCCCAGTGTCAGGTTCTGCATTGACAGTGTGGAGCCTGCTTGAGATTCTCTCTCACCCTCTCTCTCTGCCCCTCCCCAGCTCTCTCCTTCTCTCTCTCAAAAGAAATAAACATTAAAAAAAAAAAAAAAAAGACTAGTGGTTGCCAGGGGCTTAGAGGAGGGTAAGTGGAACACAGGGTTTTTAGGGTAGTGAACTCATTTTGTTTGATACTGTGATGGTAGATATGTGACATTATGCCTTTGTCAAAACCTATAGAATGTACAACACAAACCTAATCTAAACTATGGACTTCAGTTAATAATATTGCATCAGTATTGGTTGATTAATTGTAATAAAGGTACACACTAATGCAAGATGTTAAAAATAGGGGGAGGGGTACCTGGGTGGCTCAGTCAGTTAAGCATCCGACTTTGGCTCAGGTCATGGTCTTGTGCTCTGTGAGTTCGAGTTCTGCGTCAGGCTCTGTGTTGATAGCTCAGAGCTGGGAGCTTGCTTTGGATTCTGTATCTCTCTCTCTGTGCCCCTCCCCCGTGCGCGTGCATGCGCATGCGCTCTCTCGCTCGCTCTCTCAAAAGCAAATATTTAAAAAAATTGTTTTAAAATAGGGGGGAATGAGTGGTGGAGAAGGGTTATATGGGAACTCTGTACCATGTGCTCAATTTTTGGTAAACCTAAATTTGCTCTAAAAAATTAAGTCTCTTTTTTTTCATTTATTTATTTTTGAGAGACCGAGACAGAGCACAAGTGTGGGAGGGGCAGAGAGAGAGGAGGCAGAATCCCAAGCAGGCTCCACGGTCTGAGCTGTCAGGACAGAGCCCAAGGAGGGAGGAACCGTGAGATCAGGACCCGAGCGGAAGTCGGCCACTTAACCAACTGAACCACTCAAAAGCCCCTAAAAAACTCTCTTATGGGTGCCCAGCTGGCTCATTCGGTAGAGCATTAGACCTCAGGTGGGGAGTACAAGCCCCACACTGGGCATAGGGCTTACTTAAAGAAATTAATAAACTAAAAAAAAATTTAACAAGTCTGTTAATTAAAAGAGAGTAAACGAACGAATCTATAAAAGAGTTGGATTAAATGATCTCCAAGGTCATTTCCAGCTCTGACTCACACTCCAGCTCTGGGCCTCAGGGTCCCCAGGTAGAATAAAATCAAGAGGAGTTTTGAGTGCCGCTCGTGCAGAAACGGCGGGCGACTCTCGAGCCGTCCACGGGTCCAGGACAACACTACACAACCTGCCCTTTGGACCCCGAGCCCTCCGCAACTGGCCCCCAGACCTCGGCCCCCAACTCACTGCGGGGGCTCATCCCAGCCCAAGCGCTCGCGGAGCAGGCGGAGGCCCGGGCCACGCCCCCGCGCGCCATTGGCTCTCCGATTGGACGGCTGGGAGGAGGTGTGGCCGGAAGGGGTGAGTCTGATTGGCGGGGCGGGGCCGACGGTGAGCGGCGAACATGGCGGAGCGTGTCAAGAAGAGGCCCTGCGGCCCGGTAGGTGGCTGGAGGTGCGGTCCCGGGCAGGACGGGGCGCGGGGGCGCGAGAACGAGCCGCGCGGGGGCCCGTGGCGGGGTAGTGCCGTGTTTCCCGTTCCCTGCTTGTCGCTGACCCGAGGCCGGAAGCCCCGAGGTGCCGCATGCTCGTGGCCGCGTGCGCCCCTGCCTGGATGAGCACCCAGGGTGGGTGCAGGGCCCGGACAGAGTCAGGTAACCCAGGTAACTCGAGTCCTTTCGTGGCGTATCGCTTCTGACTCCCAGAGTGACAGCAGGCAGGTTCTTTTCCCCTGAGCCTGTTTCGTCTTCTCTCCGTTGACACCTCATTCAACAACTTGTTGGATGCTTACTATGTGCCAGACCTGGTATTAGGCCCTAGAGTATAGCGGGTCCCTTCCCCCCGACGCTCTCCCTAGGGTGGCAGTGGGGGGGGGGTGCCTCACCACCCCCATTTTACAGGCAGGGGGCAACTTCGCACCAGAAAGTTGCACACACACACACACACACACCCCCCCCCCCAGTTGTGATCATTCAGCCTCACTCCTATACCTCTTCCCGTTTCTTCTCCAGGGTGAACATGGCCAAAGGGTCGAGTGGCGAAAATGGAAGCAACAGAGTAAGTAAGGGGGCTGGGTGGGGGCTGGGTGGGTGGGGTGGCGGGGGATCCACTGAACCTTGCCCGATGCCACTCCAGCAGTGCACTGCTGAACCCTGTGGAGAGCCACCAGGTCTGTCCGCTCTGGGTCCCACAGCACCCACAATGGGAAAGAAGGGGCCAGAAGCCCATATGGCTCCTCTGGCTGCTCACTAAACAGCGCTGGAGAGCCCAGGCTGAGCCCTACTGAGACGGCACCATCTCCCGGACTGCTCCGCGTCGCTCTCCCTCCAAGCCCTCTCCCCGCCACCAATCCAGATGTCCTCTCATCCAGAGAAAGAGGAGAAAAAGAAGTGGAAGGACCTCAAGCTGATGAAAAAACTGGAGCGGCAGCGGGCCCAGGAAGAACAGGCGAAGCGCCAGCAGGAAGAAGAGGCTGCTGCACAGAGGGAGGACCAGGGTGAGCAGGCTGGGTCCTGGGCAGGGCAGCCAGTGTCCTATCTGGGAGGGGCCTTAGAGACCAGTGGGTGTAGAGGTCCTGATGGAGAAACTGAGGCCCAGAGACTGGGAGAGACCCGGAAAACTGAGTCCTAACCTCCTACTTAGGTGGGTTTAAATCCTGTGGAGGGAAAGCGTCACATATCATAACTTTCTATCTCCAGAACTCATCATCATCATGACGGTGGTTTTTCACTTTTTTATTGAGCCCTTTGTGTGCTTTAATTTAGTTTTTCATTTACTTATTTTGATTTTACTTTATTTATTTATTTATTTATTTATTTATTTATTTAATTTTTTAAAAGTAAGCTCTATGCTCAAGGTGGGTCTTGATCTTACGACCCTGATATCACGAGTTGCATGCTCTACTGACTAAGCCAGCCAGGCGTCCTTTATTTTGATTTTATAATAGAATTTGGGGTTTTTTTGGGGGGAGAGGGGGTGCCTGGGTGGCTCAGTCAGTGGAGCATCAGTTGACTCTTGGTTGCGTTTTGGTCACGATCTCACAATTTGTGAGGGCTCTGCGCTGACAGCGTAGAGCCTGCTTGGGATTCTCTCTGTCCCTCTTGCTCTGCCCCTCCCCCCTCAGGCTCGTGCTCTCTTTCTCTCTCTCTCAAAATGAACATTTTTTAAAAAGAAACGATTTCTTTAAAAAAGGATTCGTCTTTTTATATCATTAAATAATAGCTGCTCAAAACAATCTCCCTTCCTGGGGCACCTGGGTGGTTCAGTCAGTTAAGCATCTGACTCTTGGTTTCAGCTCAGGTCGTGATCTCACGGTTCGTGGGATCGAGCCCCACATCTGTGCTGTGAGCACAGAGCCTGTCTGGGATTTTCTCTCTCTCTGCCCCTGCCCTGCTCTTGTGCAAGCTCACTCTCTCTCTTTCTCAAGATAAATGAACTTAAAAATAAAATCTCCCTCCCCACAAAAATATAGACAACTAGAAAGAAGAAAGAAAAAATTCCAGCAAACGTTGCAGTGAAAGTTTCTCCAGATATGATGTTGTACCCACTTATACATATGCAGAGAACATACAGATACAGTTTTATAAAGTGAGACCACTTTATCCGTGAGCTTCTGGACCTGGTTTTTCTCATCCCACATTGAACCCTGGGTGTCCTTGCACATCGGTACGTCTGGATCTACCCTAACAAATTGTGTCTTTTCTCCTCGTCTAGACCCAAACCTCAGGAGGGTTAGGGCATCATAACCTCTAAGCCCATTGGTGATGGTGACAGTGGAGACAGAAACTGAGCATGTCAGCTGTTTTACACACCAGGGAAGCCCTTCATGGGTGTTCCGTCCTGTGGCTCCCATTGGACGACTGCGGGAGGGAAAGTATGGTGGTCCCTCTAGAGCTAGACAGCCTGAACCCAGATCTCGCTGTCTTGCTTTTTGTGTGACCTTGGGCCACATGTTTGACCTCTTTGGGCCACAGGTTCTCCATGTCTCGATGGGTATCATGGTAATACTTTTTAGGGTTACTGGGTAAATGCACACATATAAAGACGCTAATAATAGCTCTCTTTATTATCCCCATTTGACAGCTGGAAATGGAGGCGGTAAGGGGCGGAGCCAACCTATGAACTTAGGCCAATGTCTCTAACCACTCCCCAGTCTTACCCAGGGGTGTGCCCTGCTCATGGGAGCCTTGGAGACCGCTGGGTCCGTTTTCTTCTTGGGGAGATTGAGGCCTGGAGAGGGGAGTTGGATCTGATTTGCCGGCCTCAAAATTCCTCCCAGAGGGAAAGTTGTCTAACTCTGAGCCCTGGGATTGGAGGAAGTGAAGGGAGAGCACAGCCCTGGCCCCCCTGGCCACGAACAACCTTCCCCTGCCCAGGTCGGCCTTACACCCTGAGCGTGGCCCTGCCGGGCTCCATCCTGGACAACGCCCAGTCACCGGAGCTTCGCACCTACCTGGCTGGCCAGATTGCCAGAGCCTGCACCATCTTCTGTGTGGATGAGATTGTGGTGTTCGATGAAGAAGGCCAAGATGCCAAGTGAGGAGCCATCCAACAGGGCAGCCGGGCTCAGGGAGGAGGGAGGGGCTGCTAGGACTGGCTTTGCTGCATTCTTTTTGCCTCCTGCTTGCCTGTGCTGGGAAATGTCTGAAATGCCCCCGGTGAATCTGGCGGGAAGAGTCGCAGAGCAGGGGACCACAGAGGTCAGACTGGGTGGAGGAGCTCTCGAAGGGAGGGCAGTAGGCTCTGGAAGGCCTGTCTTTCTCTCTCCAGGACTGTGGAGGGTGAATTCAGGGGCGTTGGCAAGAAGGGGCAGGCGTGCGTGCAGCTGGCCCGGATCCTGCAGTACCTGGAGTGTCCACAGTAAGGGGGTGAAGGGCAGACTGGCCTGCGCGTGGTGGGGTGGGGCAGGGTGGTGAAGGTGCAGGTCAGGCAGGAGGTGGCCTCCCCTGGGAACTTTCTGAGATCCGCGTTCTTTGCTAGGTACCTAAGAAAGGCGTTCTTCCCCAAGCACCAGGATCTCCAGTTTGCAGGTAAGGCCGGAGTGGGGGCTGACCCCCATTTCCCATGGATCACCCCCCAGACTCCGAGAAATTGCTGTGCCGGTGGGAGAACGGGCCCAGGCAGGGCAAGGCCTGTGCATGGTGGCAAGCGGCAGGTCTGTGGCAGACCTGAGGCTTGGAACTCCATACCACCGTGTGCTTTTGCACCCCTTCCACCCACAGGGCTTCTGAACCCCTTGGACAGCCCTCACCACATGCGTCAGGATGAGGAATCCGAGTTCAGAGAAGGCATCGTGGTGGACCGGCCCACCCGGCCAGGCCACGGGTCCTTTGTCAACTGTGGCATGAAGAAGGTAGGAATTGGGAGGGTGGGTTGAGACATACATTGGGGACATACCCTGGCTATGGAAGGCAGTGGGGAGCCCTGGACCCAGGCTTCTGTGCCTGGTCTTTCTCCACTGATGCAGGTTTCGGCCAGAGAAGTGCCCCGCAACAGGGCTCAGTAGATAAAGCCAGGAACAGATCGACTGTTTCCTGAAAACTAAATGAACAGGAGACAGTTCTCATGCTCAAACCCAACCCAGCCCAACCCTGCAGCAGCGAGTCCAGAATCCCTCTGGGGCGGCTCCAGCGAGCATGCAGACCCACCCTGGGCCTGGCACATTCATCTGCCACCTGGCTACGCTCATTTCTCCTGGAGTCAGAGGCAGAAACACTTCCATGTGTGGGGTCCCCTCTCCCCGCAAAAAGAGCAGACCAGGATGACCCAGACCCTGACCGCAGACGAAAGGAGAAAACACGAGAAGCGTCTAAAGGGAAAGGAAGCGCCCCGTGTCCTGAATTCAGAATTGGCATGAGACGCAGACATCAGCTGTTCTCCATCCCATCTCCCATTTACCTCATGCCCGGCCCTGGGCAGTATAGCAGTAGCTGTTGTTTATGGAGAGTTTCCTGATTGACAGATGAAGAGAGCGAGGCTCAGAGAGGCTATGTGGCCCGCTCAAACTGCTGCAGCTAGTAAGTGGCATGGCCACTTCTGTTCAAAGCAAAGACTGGGATCTCATCTCACGAAACACTGCCTACTCTGTGCCAGGCCCAGAGCATTCATCTCTGCCCAGTGCCCTGGGGTAGTCATCTGGCACGAATGGTCTCTTGTGAGCAGGTCTGGCGCAGGTGCCAGAGAAAGGGGATGGAGGTTGACCTGGACCCCTCAGGTGCCTGGCCAGCCCCCGCCCCCATGCCCCCACATCGGGGAGAGCAGTGACCCCTGCTGGTCCTGTGGGGAATAGCACCCATTTCTCCTGGCTTCTCCCTAGGAGGTGAAGATTGACAAGAACTTGGAGCCTGGACTTCGGGTGACCGTGCAGCTGAACCAGAAGCAGCTCCCAGGTATCTGGAAGCTTCCCAGCATGGCCAGCATTTGGGCTCGGAGCCGCCTCCTTCCACCTCCTTGTCCCTCACCCCATCTTCACAGCCTCTCCGCTTCATCTGCAGAAAGCAAGACCTACCGGGGCAAAGTCGTGTCTTCGCAGGACCCTCGCACCAAAGCCGGTCTCTACTGGGGCTACACAGTCCGGCTGGCTTCCTGCCTCAGTAAGGACGGAGTTTCCTCCTTTGAATATCTGGCCTCTCTCTGGGAGGCTACGGAGACCCTTGCCTGACCCAAAAGGCAGACTAGGGGCTTTGTCCTACCACCTTACTGTGTGACCTTAGGCAAATGCCTTTCCTTCTCTGGGCCTCCGTCTCCCTGAGTGTGCTGCCTGGAATATTGTGAAGGACTTCTGAGAGAAAGGATTGTGATCGATTAGTAATGTCTGTCGTGGGGCTGGGAATAGGACATAAGGACAGATAGGAGTTCTGAGAGCTCCTTCCTCCCCACCCTCCACTTGGTTTCCCCAGTCTAGCACAGGCATGGTCTCCTGGACTTCCCAGGAACAGTGGAGGGCCTGGGTGTGCCTCCCTTGCCCGAGTCCCCTTCTCCATCCCTCCCCCAGGTATACATATACACATAGCTAAGTGGCTATGTGGGTCTCTCCCCCAGGTGCCGTGTTTGCTGAGGCTCCCTTCCAGGACGGGTATGACCTGACCATCGGGACATCAGAGAGAGGCTCAGATGTGGCGTCTGCCCAGCTTCCCAGCTTCAGGTGGGTATAGCCTGGGGCAGGGGCCGGGGAAGGAGGAACCAGCCGGAAACAGTCTGGGGGGTGGGGGGGGGGAGTGATATGCAGAGCTGTACGGGCTGAGCCCCTACTGCATACCGGGAGGTGGGGACTGAGTGCTCTGGGGAGCTGCATGCAGCGTGGCCTCAGCGAGCAGTCACTGATCCCCTCTTACGGGCACAGGCATGCTCTCGTGGTGTTCGGGGGCCTCCAGGGGCTGGAAGCTGGAGTGGACGCAGACCCCAACCTGGAGGTGGCTGAACCCAGCGTCCTCTTTGATCTGTATGTCAACACGTGCCCCGGCCAGGGCAGCCGCACCATCCGCACCGAGGTGAGCCCGGTGATCCCGTCTGCCTCCCCGCTCTAGCCCCAGGCCGTCCTCCAGGTTCTGCCACCAGCCAGGGGTGTGTCCAACGGGAGTGCGGCTCTCCCCTGCCCACCCTGCTCAAGGTTGTCTCGAGCCAGCCTGCCCTGGAGATGGGTTCCTCACTACCTCAGTCTCTGACCACAGCAGATTCCAGCAGGGACCGCGTATGAGTGAGCAGGGAGTCAAGAACCCTGGGTGCTCGTGGCCCTCCAGCTGCTCCCAGGCTGGGTGACCCAGGAGACCCTGGCCACCCCCCACCCTGAGCCTCGGTTTCCCCAGCTGTACTCTCTGTGTTGCACTTCCTCACGCGTGACGGTGGCGGGCAGGGCGGTCCTTCCCACTGGGCCTCACTGGCACCTCAGTCCTGTGGGGCGCAGTGTGTAGCTAGCTCTGGGAGCCTCAGTCCTGGGCATCCGTGGAACCCGTGGGCCCACTTGTGAGGCCAGCACAGGCAGCACACTGTAGGCACTTGGCTTCCATTACTGTCAAAGGGTGGGGAGTACACAGGTGGACTGCCCCAGTCTGTCCCCAGGGGTCCTGCAGGGGCCACACCCTCCCAGCAGGAACCCCCCACCCCCACCCTGTACCAGGGGCTGTGAACTGCCTGTCGCCTTCGCTAATCCTGACCCTGGGAGGCAGGTATTATTCTGACCATCCTCTCTTTAGAGGGAGACACTGAGGAACAGAGAGGCAAGGCCCTTCCCTGGTGGGGCACGCAGCCAGCCGGGGTCAGATCAGCAGGGTGAAGCTGAGCCTGCTCTGAACTTCCTTGGGGCTCTGCTGAGGGCAGCAGGCCCTGGGGGGTTGGGCACGGCGAGGCTGGGGGCCGGGCTCCCTCCAGCCTCCCGGGCCCCAGCCTGTTGCTTTCCTCCCCAGGAAGCCATCCTCATTTCCCTGGCCGCCCTGCAGCCTGGCCTCACCCAGGCGGGGGCCCGTCAGGCCTACGACAGCAGAGCAGCAGCAGGGAAGCCAGAGGTTCCTGGGGTTCCCCCGGGACAGACACAGCCATGACTTGTCTCCAGAAATCACCACCTTTAATGCAGCCCCACCCCCGCAGTCTGGCAGGGCTGTGGCCTTCACTTGCTGCCTGCAGTGACGGCCTTTAGGCTGCCTGCCCGTGCCAGAATATTTGGCACGAAGAGCAGCCCCGAAGCCCGCTCGATGCTCTCGATGGGCACCAGGAAGCGCTCCAGCGGAACCGCCTCGTCCACGGGAGCGTTGGGCATCACGTAGGAGCGGAGTTCGATTTGCCCGCCTGCGGCCTCCAGGATCAGCACCTTGAAGAAGTGGGTGGGCACCGCCACGTGGTTCTTCCCGATGACCTGATACTTCACATAGGACTTCCCGTCAGCCTCCGTCCTGCGGGCAGAGCCGGGCACACATGGCCTTTCAGGGCTCCCAGGGCGTCTGGTCGGACCCACGGCTGCTGCCCTGACCTGACTTCCAACTTGTGTCAGCCTGTAGGACTGCCACCTCAGCGCGAGGCTTCCGTGCCCTTCTTGGCTCCCCAGGAGGCTGGGATCTCCCTGCAGGGTGAACACTCTCCTACCCTGTTTTCCTCGTGCCCAGCACTGGGTCAGGCAGGGCAGGTGACAGCAGTAAACGTTACTCAGAGAATTGGGCCTTGTGGACATTCACCTTCGCTCCTGCAGACACGTGCTTACGCTCTACCTACCCCTGCGGAGGGCGAGCACCAAGTGGGCAAGGCCCATGAGCCCTGAATCCCCTGTGCCAGCACAGGCACTGGTGTCCGGAACACTGGCCAGGTGACTTCCGGTCTTCCCCGTGTCAGCAGGCCGTCGAAGGCACTTGCAGTGACCATCCCCCCGCCTTTTGACTCCTAAGCGACCATGAGGTGGGTAGTGGCTATTATCCCCATTTTACAGGAGAGGATATTGAAGTCACTTGCCCACTCCTCTAGAGATCAGGTGATAGGCCCTGGATTCCTTCTCAGGCCTGTGGACCTTGCCGTAACCTTTTGCCTCTATCTCGATCTTCAGTAGGCCAGAAAAATCACTGAGCATGCCCAGAGGAGCTCAGTCCCTTCCACCTGGGAGGCAGGGCTACAGAGGGCCCAGAGTGGAGGCTCAGGGTCAGGGAGAGGGAGTTCAAACCCTGGCTCCAGGGTGAGGAGGGTGAGGAGGGTGAGGAGGATTGTTCCAAGCAGAGGAGACCGAAGGCAAGAGCCTGACCTGACGAAGGCTTTTCTATCTGGGTAGAACGGAGTCGGGTGTGCATGGCAAGAGGTGAGGTAGGAGAGAGGAACAGAGGCAGATTTGGGGCCTGGTGCCATGCACAGAGGAGACACGGTCTAGGTGGGTACCCGACAGGTCTCTGGCTGTTGAAGTGGAATTAGGGGGCCTAAAGTAGGGAACGGACAGGCTTGTGAAGAAACCAGATAACGTGACCTGGCACTGAGTGTGGACCCAGGGGCTGAGGCAAGCCTGAATGGTGAGAGTGGCAGGAAGGGGCCTCTAGGGAACGGGAGGCCCTGGCATCCCCAGCCCCCACTCCAGCTCTAGCCTTACCTGGGCAGGAAGAGCGGCCCTGTGCACACATAGACATTTTGGTAGGTGCGGGTCAAGCTGCGGCTGTACTTTTCCAGGTTGTTCCAAGCATTCTGGTTGAGGTGGGGCACCTGGTTGGAGACGTGGGGCTCAGAGGCTGGGGCTGGGGCCCTTCCCCCACTGTCAGAGGGCGGGAACTGACACCAGGCTGGGACAGTCCAGCGGGGAGTGGGGTGGGCAAGCATGCTGAGGAAACCGAGGTTCAAGGAAGGAGAGATTCCTTAAGGCCACCTGGCCATGAGGGTGGAGCCAGAGAGAGCTCGGCGGGTGCCAGCCTGTCCCCCGTCTGGAATGGGACAACCAGCATCCCAGGATCAGAAATGCTTCTCAGCTGCAAAGGGCTCTGCTAAGGAAAGGGGCACTTCTCCCTCTTCAGAGAAACAAGCCTCCCGGCCAGTCCCCAGGGGCTCACGGGAAGGCCAGTTCTCCAACCCTACCCACTCCTTTGCCAGTTTGAACCACATGCAAAGCCTGGCTGGAAGTCATGGATTGCTCCTGACTCCGTCCCTTGAGCTCTCCAATGTCCTAAATGAGCAGGGGACTGAGGCCCTAAAAGAGCAGAAGTCAGAAGGGAGGCTCAGACCCCAGGGGCTTCACTCAGAGCCCCAGGTCAAGTCTCCAGGCCCCGCTGGGAACAGGCCTAGAGGCAGGGCACACAGTGACTGCTAACCGCTGACTATGCTAGTTATTTTCCTTAGACTCCTGTAAGGCTGGCAGGGTAGGGACAATGGCTGAAAACCCAGGTTCCTCCAGACAGACTGCCAGGGTCTCCTGCTGTGTGACAGTGGGCCAGTCGCTTTGCCTCTCTGTGCCTCAGTTCCCTCATTACAGATAGTACTGCTTGCCATGGACCAGGAAGCATGCTCAATACTCTTGTTTGCACTGTCTTCGGTTCCTCGGCGCTACTGCGAGAAAACCGAAGCCCAGGGAGGTGCCCAGAGGCCCACAGTTAGGGTCAGACTGCAGAGCGGGTGCTGGGCGCCCCCGTGCTCGGTGCCTCCCGCCTGGGGCGCGCGGGGTGAGCAGCCAGGCGCCTGAGCCGCGCGCGCACTCGGCAGCTCCCCCGCTCGAGGGGCGAGGCGAGCGCGGGTCGGGGCGCGGGCGCTACCTGGGGCGCGACGTTGCTCAGGTAGAAGGTGTCGTCCATGGCCTTCTGGCTCCAGCGGTGGTTGGCGGCGGCGGCGAGGTGGCCGCGGTCGAAGCCGCTGCCGCGGTAGTCGGCGTTGGTGGCGCGGTGGTACGCGTGCACCGAGTCGTCCTCGCGGAAGTCGCACGAGCGGCGGTCGCCGTCGCCGCAGAGCCGCTCGGGCCGCAGCTGCTCGACCACCCAGAGCGCGCAGCGGGTGCGCGGGTCGTAGCACAGCACGTACGACTCGCGGCTCTTGAGCTGCGCCAGCCCCGGCAGCCCGTACTTGGCCAGCTCGCCGGGGCCGCCGCCCGCCGGGGTCCCGGGCTTCGCGGGCACCGCGGGCAGCTCGGCCGCCGCCGCCACGGGCAGCACGGGCAGCCGGCCCAGGAGCCCCGGCGCCGCCCTCGCGTCCGCCCGCCGCCGCCACCGCCAGCCCTCGGCCGCCGCGCCCAGCCCCGCGCCCAGCGCCAGGGTCAGGCCGGCCCGCAGCGCCCGCATGGCGGGGAGCGCGGCCCGCGGCGCACGGGGCACCCCGCGACCTCCGGCGGCCGACCCGCGAGCCTCTTAAAGGGGCCGCGCCGGCGGGGCCGGGGCCGGGGCCGGGTAGGGGCGTGAGGGAGGGGTGCGATGCCCGTCGCGTCCACTCACAAACGTTTCGAGGAACAGGGGACCCAACAGAGCGGGCCTGGACCGGCGCGTAGCGTTAAGTCCCGGCGTCCTTTCTTTGCCCTTTTAAGACGCGCACAGAGGGCGGAGGGTAGGGTGGCACGTGTCACCTCTCCCCTGGCTCGCGACTGGCTGCAGCCGCCCGGCTCCGCCCCGCCCCGCCCCCTCCCAGGGCTGCCTCGAGGGACCCTCCTCCGCGCGGGCCGCAGGAGCTCCCACTTAGCGCCTAGAAGTGTCAGGCAGCTTCCATCGCGAAGTGACTTAATCTTCAAGAGAGGAAGCTCCTAGTTGGCATAACAAGGAAACAGGGCCAAGACCCCAGGTCTGCCTGACACCAAAACCTACCCTCCCAACCATGACACCGGAAGTCAGGAGTCCTAGGACACTGGCAAGTGTCTTAACAGCCCGGGACAGGACAAGGATGCAGGCGGCTGACGCTAACTGCTGCTTGGAACAGAAACTGGTGATTCCCGAGGTCAGTTTGTATGTATAAACGCCTTAAAAAGGTTCACACCTTCCAACCCACTTAGAGGAGGGAGCTGGGGAAATGAATGGGGAGTGCAAGGAGCTTAAACAGGAAAACTTCCCCGCAGTATTACTCGTAATGGAGGCTGGAATAAGCAAAATATAGGGGTTTCAGACATGTTTAGCATACTAGAATACTCTATAGCCCACAAATACATTTTAAAACCATACAGCAACTTGCTTACCACCTAACATGAGAGGGGAGAGGGTACACAAAACTATCAGAAAATGACAACAATGTAGCAAAGACAAACGTGCTCCCAGTGATGTCTCTAGATTGTGGTTATGAATTATTTCTTGAGGTCTTGTCAACCTCAAAAAGAACTTGCTGTGTAATCCACTGTGCAGTACCCCCTTCCCTGGCACCCCGCCTTTTCCTCAGCGACAAACTGCAGGCGGTTGAACTACAAGACTCGAACGGACTCTTCCAACGAGAGGTTCCTGGCCTTGTTCTCTGCCCACTTTCAAGAGCCTCTTGCTCCAGCCCCACTCGGATTTCCCCTGAGGTCTCAAAGGTGTCAGCTCATCACAGCACCAATGCCCAATGCAAAGAACACATGATTTATTAAAGACAACTTGTCATCAACAGCATTGATTCAAGGAATAAAACGGATGAAAAAACAAAAGCAGACTTCCATTCTGACCCTGGAGTGAGACCTGCAGAATTCTTACAGCCCAATCTCTAAGTGTCCAAAGTCCTGGGGGCAGCTCCCAACCAGGAAGCCCTGGGCATGCTGGCTCTCAAGGCACCTCCCTTGAGAGTCTGGGGAGGGGAAATCACCAAGGGCCTGTCCCTTCCTCAGGCAGTATCCCACTGGGGAGCGCTGTGTAATCTGGACATGGTCCCTGTGCTCCCGATCCTCATCCCAAGGTCAAGGAAAGAGCACTGGACCTAAGTCTGCCACTGAGGCCAATCAGACGCAGTGACTCAAGTAGTATGGCCCTAGGAGGGTAGGCGGGGGACAGGCAAGAGGGAATGCATCAGGTGTCCCGAGCAGGCTGCTGGGCCCCAGGCTGTGGCCCAAGCCTCAGGCTGTGAAGGGCTCCAAGTTGGGACTGAACCACCAGCTGACCAGTTCTGGGAAGAGGCTGAGCCGGGCTGGTGGGAAGCAGGGTCTCTGTGCCATGCTGGGGTCTTGCAGTCTGGAGACGACACCCACCCTGTTGTATCCCTTACACTCAGTTGCAGTACAGAGCTCAGAGCCCTCCCAGCCAGAACCTGCTGGAAAACCAGGAAAGTCCCACAGGCAGGTGGAGAGGATGCTGACTCTGACCTTGGAAGGTCAGGAAGACCTCCAACTGCTTGTATACTTTCCCAGCCCCACCCTTCATCCCCAAACCAAGCACTTGCCAGTCTGCAATAAATAACTAGGAGTCTGAATAAATACAGTAAAAAAATCTCCCAAGTACTGTATGTTGGGAGGGGTGGCGGCAAAAAGGCAAGTGCGTAAAGTCCCAGCAGCATCCAAGGTACGGCCTGGCACAGGAGCCACTTGGGGACAGCTCTTCCTGGGCCCCACAGCCGGGCCCGGGAAGGCAGCACAAAGTCCTGGCTGCCAGACTCGGGAAGGCTTTGGGGACAAAAGGGCCACTGCTGGCCAGTCTGAGGCGGAGGCTGCTTGCTGTATCGCCCAGCCTTCCAGATCCAAACCACCCGTCTCCTCACAGGAGGGCGGGCCTTGGTCAGAATGTGCCCACTCCTCCCACAGCCCCGCGGCAAGAGTAGCCAGCTGCTCCTGCTCCGAATGTCCCTGCCCCAAATCCTGGGAACAGCCCAAGCAGGTGACCAGGGAAGGGCCAGCACCTCCTTCAGCCTGCCTGGGTGAGATATGGCTCTCCTGGCACCAAGAGGATCCAGGGCCTTTAAGCTCAGCTACACCTGGCCCAGGGAGACTCCCATTGGTCCCACTTGCCCTTTATGGGACTCACTGCCCTGGGCTAGGACCTGGAAGCCACAAGAATGACGACTCTTCTGAAACACTTGGATCCCAACCCCCGGTACACTATCGCTTTCAGGTCCTTTTCCTCTGGGAGAGAAGGGCCTTTTGGGGGAATCTCTGGAAGCCCCAGCTCTCCCTCTTCTCCTTCCTCCATCCCCTGGGCAGAAAGGAGGGTAAGGGGCCCAAAGCCTTGCGGGCCATCATTTCTCAGCAGCTTTTGGTTTCCAAGATTTCTGTTGGGAGTCAATTCAGGACCCTGCGCTGAGGCACTGTGGACTCCCTCCCCGTCTGTGCGACCTGGGGGCCCAGGGCTGGGAATGTGAACAGGGTGCAAAGGCCAAGGTTGACCCCCAGGGATTTTGCTGAGCCAGACTCCTCATTCTGTTTCTGGGGTTCGTGGAGGGGAGGAGGGGGAAGAGCTGGGGATAAGGCACCCCAAGAGAGAAGGGCAGAGGAAGAACGACAGAGGGGCAGACAGAGCGAGAGTGAGTCACACACCCCCTCTGTGAAAGAGGCAGAGGGAGAAGGGGAGGAGAAAGAGCCCTCGAGGGACCAAAGACACCCCACCCCCCTCACATACACATGGACACACACACACACACACACCACACAGGAGCAGCAGACACCCGGGAGATGAAGAGATACATACACGTCCACCCAGGACTACAGACAGAAACACACACTCGCAGGGAGAGGGACAGAGAGTTTGACCTGGGCCTGGCAGCTTCTTAGCTCCTTCACAGTGTCACCTTCCCCATGGAGAAGCCTAAGCACCAACCCCCAGAAGAAGTGGTTTCTGGCTCATTTGCCAAGCACCTCCCGAGACCAGAGCCCAGAAGACCAGAGCAGAAGAACAAGAAGGGAGCAGCCGAGCAGAGGCAGGGAAGGACCCTTGTCGGCCCCCAGTGCCCCCAATGTGCCCCAGCCCCGGAAAACCACCCCATGAGCTCCAGCCTTGCTCGGCAGCCTGGGCAAAAGGTCCCCAGGATGAAGAGCAGGGAGAGAGCTAGGGCTGCATGGTTAGGAAGGAACATGGCACAGTGTGCCCCCAGCGGGAGCGGCCGAGGGGGAGGGAGCCGGGTGAGGAGGCCTGGAGTGGGCCAATCCTGCAGTTTCCCCTCAGGCTGGCTGGGATCCCACAGGCTTCTGCGTGTCCCAGAAGCCAGGGCACAGGGGTCGGTGTCTCCTCTCCCAAACCTGGGCCTCTTGCCAGGAGGCTACTTGGAGTCTTGGAGTTCCTTGGCTTTCTGAAGGATCTGGCAGACATCTGTGATGGGGTAATCCTGGGCAGGGGAAAGGTCAACAACATGCCTCTTAAGTCAGCTCACCTTTCACCACTACATGCCCTTCCTTCCCACTGGGCCCTGTCACCATGCTGGGCCCCGGGCCGGAGGGACAGGGGCCACAGGCCAAAGACACCTGCATGTCGCCCAAACCTTTGCTAACGCTACACCCGCTGCAGCACTAGCTTACCCGACCCAATCAGCACCGACCAGTGCCACAGCCCCTTCCTTAGGACTCGGGCCACCCTCCCTCCCCTCCCTCCTGCCATCAAATCCCAAGCACCGTTCATCCCGAGCCTGGTCGTGGACCAGATGCTGCTCATGCATTAGCTCAGTGGGTCACCTCGTCAGTCTGGTGAGAAAGTTACTGTGACTGTGTCCATTTTACAGACCTGGTCAAATTACTGAAAACCAACCCCAGGCCAGGCACTGGAGACACTGAGGCCTGGAGAGGCGATCGCTTGGCTCGGGTCACATGACTACCACAGCGGTACAAAGATGTGAACCCAGAGCTGTTTACTCTTGAGCCTACGTTCTGAACCACTGCGCCCCAACCTCCTCCCCCAGGTCTGAGCACTTTCACCAACAAGCACCACAATGTACCGGGCACCGCCGGGCCCCGGGTAAGATGAACTCAGGTAGAACATTTGGGTCAGGGACGCCAAGTCATTCAC